>NC_091288.1:95730209-96350042 GCF_032444005.1 Ranitomeya imitator
GTCTGGCTAGGCTAGCTAGGTCAGTGGATGCTGACGCAGGTCAGGTGCCATGACTATGCCGCTCTGCGCCAGCCACTGAGATGTAGGACCGTAGCCAGGTCCCTGCACTTTCAATAGTTTCTCTTTTGCTGAATATTCCTTATCATTAGAAATGGTTCACAGCCAAGAGACGTGTATTTTACATGTTTTGAGATATTTATCCCTATATTGGTGGGTGGCCCAGGGCCCGGGCCCCTTGGGCCCACCCCTAAATCCGGGCCTGGGCAGAGGGCGGATTGTATCTCTACAATGTGTTGCATATTTCAGATATTTCCATTCTTTTATAATGTAGTCTTCTTGGGATACGTGTTATCTTGCAGAAAGACTCTAATCGGATGTGTTCTGGCCTAATCTTTTTTTGACCCATAAAGGCATGGATTTATTAAGTTCTCTGAAGGTGTCTAAACCAAGACATTAGCAACAGATCATTTTAGTTATTTAAATTGTGATGTGTGACCTCCTCGAATTGAACTTTTCCTGCAATTTGCATATACTGGTATGCTTGATCTAACTGAAATCTGAATAATTTGGAAGTTAGGTCAACAACTTGAGTTCTGTCATTTTCCACAATCTATCACTTACAATTTATCAAGGTTCATTTTAGTAGAATGAGGCCACTGAAAATACTGTTGCCACAAAGAAGTGTACTTGGTGTGCAACCATAATTATGTATACCCACCACTTATTCTGATTTGTACGTCCGGTGCAATGTTGTGGCGTGATGCACACATGAAGTCTTTCCAGGCCTAATTAATATAGCATCTACATGAATGCCAGTACCTAGGGTTTCCAGCAGATGATTGTCTAGATCATCACAATGTGTCCACTAGCTTGCCATATTCCCATAGTACATACTGATGCCATCTTCTTTCCAGGTAAGTATTGCACATGTAAGACTGTGGGCACCAGGCAGCGGTTGTCAGGCTCTGGGCACCAGGCAGCAGTCGTCAGGCTCTGGGCACCAGGCAGCAGTCGTCAGGCTCAGGGCACCAGGCAGCAGTCATCAGGCTCTCGCACCAGGCAGAGGTTGTCAGACTCCAGTCAACAGGCTCCAGGCAATGATTGTTAGGCACCAGGCAGCGGTTGTCAGGCTCCGGGGAACGGACACGACCGAGAAAGGAACTCAAGCAGTATAGTGCAAGCACCACAGCATCGGACCGGAGCTGGACAGAGCTAGAACCGCATAGTAGGCTGAGCAAAGCATAGTATACGATCCGCAGGAACCCCGGAATCCATCTTCAGAAGATGAACACAGGTTTATTTTCAAGACACAGGTCACTGGGTAAATGGTTCAAGACACAGAAGGACTTCAAGAATATCACACAGCAGGAATCTACATTCAAGGCAAGGAGTTTGGTACCAACACAGAGACAGGACAAGTCCAGGGACAAAGACACAGTTTTCCTAGAACTGATAGCAGGCAGAACAGGAGCTGAAGACCAGACAGACCAGGAGCAACATGAAAGACCAAACACACAAGGCTAGGTTCAGAAACCTAATGAGAAGCTCTGGCCCCGCCCAACAGGGAAGGGGAACTTTAAATGGAGCTGCCCCGCAGCAATAGACTGGGGACAGCAATTCAAGTGCACACACTGCCCCAAAAAAAGCAGGGAAGGTGTGGTCACATGCACCCTAAGCACAAACAGAAACCAGTACAGCATAGCCAGCACAGGAAATGAGGCCTAGGGCACCTAGCAGCAGCTGCAAGCCTGGGCACACGTGGAAAGTCATGCACCAGCTGCAGAGGACCTGACAACCTGTGGATAGCTTCCACAGCAGCAGCCAGGGACTGCACATGCGGATGGTTATGCAGCATAGCAAAGACTCTGCAACACATGTACAGCTACACAGCAGAGCAGAGAACTGAGTAGCATCCATATAGATAACGGACAACAGTGTCCCAGCTGATTAGGGGAAAGGAGCAAAGGGTAAGAGCACAGACATGCAGAGTAACGCCGAGGAAACAAGGCACAAACACACCGGCGTTACGCTAACCTTTTTTCCCTAAGCATGTTGGTGAGCCTTGGGCATCCATACCCTCGTTGCCAGTTAGTAGATGGCAAGGAAAATCCCAGTATGTAGCCAGTGCTCCCGTATAGAGATTCTCATATATGTTATATATAAATATCTGCTTTATTGAGGTAATAAATTACATGACAATGCGTTTTGACTCCTACACCCTGGAATGGAGGGTAATATCGGATGTCTTGAGGAAACACTGGCCTGTGCTATTGGCAGACGACGATGTGGCTACACACATCTTGGATTATCCGTCTGTCACTTGGCGCAGGTCCAAGAATCTGAAAGACATGCTAACAAACAGTCATTATGTGGCACCTCAAAAAACGTTTTTCTCTGAGAGGACTGGCCCTAGATGGGGATCATTCCAATGTGGAAATTGCTCTGCATGCCAATTCATGGAGAGAACCACCACATTTGGCAATAGTAGTGGGGATAGAGTATTTTCCATTACCCACTTTATTAATTGCAGGACAGACAACGTGATTTATTTTGCCAGATGTGCGTGTGACCTAATATACATAGGCATGACTACACGTGAATTACGTGTACGCATCTTAGAGCATGTACGGGACATAAAAAATGGAGCCACGGCATTGGATATAGAGGCTTTAAAAACCATACCCAAGCACTTTAGAAAGTATCACAATAGCAATCCTAAAACTTTCAGAGTGAGGGGGATTGACCGGGTGCAGTTGGGTATTAGAGGTGGGAACTATAAGAAGGAACTATTGAAAAAAGAGACTAGATGGACAGTAGATCTGGACACTTTGGCCCCTAAAGGGTTAAATGAGTACATCAGCTTCAAATCTTTCCTAGGCTAGCGCGAATTTTATTTTTGTTGTTGCTGTTTATTTGACTCTATCTTATGTTCTAGTTTTTATTCTATTTATTATTTTTTGTGTTTCCCCTCTTTTTCTTATCTTTTCCCTTTTTCCTCTTTCCCCTACGGCTTTGCAGTCTCGGGCCACGCATGGGTATACCATGTGGAGTGGCAGTATCTGTATATTTTATGTGCATAATTATGATTTCTGTCCTTACTTTATCCATAGTGTCGTTTTTACACTGTCTGGTGACTTTTGGCCAAGCCTGACCATACTAAGGATCATCTCGCATGTATGGTAATGCAAGCACTACCGTTGGACAACAGAGATATGCTCAAGATACAATGAAGAAACTATTTATGTATGGTCAAAGCATCTTTTTTCGGACTATTTGTTATATTATGCGTGCTCCTGTGGTAGCCATTTAGTTAGTATCGGGGTGATTTACATTATTTGCAGTGGAGTATGTCCTAGCTCCGTTGTTTTTTCTGTATGTTATTTCCCATACATATTCACCATCTCTGAGTGGTGATATTGGTCCCATATGGCGCATGTAGGTGGGCTACTTACTAGGGGGCTGTAGTCTTTATTGTGGGGAAGGTGGATGTCCGGCTTTTAGTTTCACTTTTTGTCTGTGTGACAGCATCTCCTTGTTATACCTGTGTGCGCACGGCGCGCATGCGCTGTGGGGCCGCCGTGGGGAAGCGCTCTTTTTATGTGCTCCGTCGTCTTGGTTACGTGTGCGGTCACATGACCGGCGCACGTGACCGTATGACGTGCACATCGAGCGCGGTCCCCTCTGGTGACGCCGCAACATGGCGCCGGTGCGCCGCTATGCAGGTGCTGGACATCTGTGGATCAGTGTCCAGTATATAAGGGCGGCAACAACAAGTACATATCACCTCCTGACGAAGCTGCCGTTGCAGTGAAAAGCGCGTCGAGGTGTGCTCAGCCAGTACGACCCCTCCCTCCTTGGTGCCAGGATGACCACAGGTAGATATTACTTCTAGCTGCTAGCCTTTCCCTATTCTTTTGGTGACTCACACGTCTATGTTGATACTGTTATATTGGAGTGTAGGAATAGCATCTAGTCCTGTGGGATCATTATTTTTCTGGTACCATTGAGGGATTTATTAGCTGATTATGGTCACTTTTTTGACCTGTTATGTGATATATGTTAGAGGGTTATACTAGTTTGGAGCTTCTGTTCTGACCCTATATCCGTTTATTTTAACGTCTCACCAGTGTGTTATATTATATTATATATATGATCTATATGTATTTTTAGATTTTTTCTAATAAAGTTGTGGTTTTAATATTATTGCTTTGATCCAGAGTCTTCATAGTTCTTTATTGGTGCATAGTGTTTGTTTATGAAGGGATCTTGTCACTGGATATGAGGGTGTGTTGCCTTATACTATTTATGTTGATCTGTGTTTACAGATACCTCTAGTTCTGAATATATGGACTTCCGCAAACGTGATAAAGCCTGGATTAACCAGTTAGGGGTCCTGTTTGGTGAGAAGCAAGGGTCAGATTCGGAAGCCGGTGATGTGAAGGATTTGAAAGCTAACATCAAAAACCTACTCCACAAACGCACTAAGGTGTGGTGGAATAAGGTGTCACTCGAGAACTATCTCCATAAAGAAATTATCCCTAGGGGGCTAAGAGTCCAGATCTATCCCACATCGGATTGTGATGTAGCATTTGCTAATAAGTGGGAAGATACGTTGTCTAAATGTTCACGCACACTGTTGGAGTTATTGATTGGGTCTGACAAAAAGAAACTAGAAAGTGTGGAAAGCGAAATAGATATATTGAGAACAAAAATACAGGCCATTCTGACGGTTGATGAATGTAATAAATTTGATAAAGAGATTGAGGCTGAATTAAACAAATGGGAACAGGATATTCAGGGTCAAAAGATAAAGAAATTTCATAGAGACCAGCAAGACTACGAGCAGAAGAGAGTATATAGGTGGCATTTTGCCAATAACAAAAAATCTGATCGTAGACAACACTCAAGATCCTCGTCAATTGTGTCGACACTATCTGAAGAATCATGTGGAGAATCTTTTTTAGACAAACGGGGTGGGGTAGGAGAAGGACGACGGGCAGAACAACCACCCCAAAAAACCGCCACCCCATTTCTCCCTATGCGCACAAGGAACTCAACAAGGAGAGAGAGACGACAGCAGCGGTACTAAAGGTAATTAATCTCTCAGATAGAGCACTCACGCCAACACAAACACAAGTGCTGGAGAAGGGGTTGACGTTTGCCCCAGTGGCTTCGTTCAACTCCTTCACCATGATCAAAGATCTAGAACTTTTTGCCAGAAAACTGAACTTTAAAAAGTACTTTGCTAACCAGACTAAGAACATCTCTCCCTCTGATATTGAAGCCCGTACTCTGTCTGATCTTGAGGATCTCCTTATTGAACAGGAGACACATGGTCAGGTGGGGGTTCCTACGCATCTGCATGGCCAATCACAACATTTCCCCCCTAATGGGATTTGTCCCAATGTTGACATTTTTGTTAAATTGGTTAAGAGAGATATTCTCCATATCTCTAAAAAACCTACACAGTATAATCTATCAGCAGCTCAAAATAGAGCCATCAATGAACTTAAGAAAATGAAGGATATAGTGATAAAGCCTGCTGATAAGGGGGGAAATGTTGTGGTTTGGCCAGCAGATATGTACGAACGTGAAGCATTCAAACAGTTGAATATGGCACACTGCTATAGGCGGCTAACAGTGAATCCACTTGAGAACTACAAAATGGAACTGGATCAGATACTCAAGTTGGCTAAAGAGGATGGTATCATCACTACCAAGATGATGGAGGGACTTATGGTGGAATTTCCCATAGTCCCTACATTTTATCTAACACCGAAAGTGCATAAAGACACAACCAACCCGCCTGGCCGGCCCATAGTGTCAGGCATAGGGAGTCTTACGGAAAAAATCTGTAGATACATTGACTTTTATCTTCAGCAGTGTGTGGAGACCCTGCCATCCTTCATAAGAGACACGACAGACATCCTCAACCGCCTGAATGGCATACAACTTGAAGAAAATATGTACCTAGTGACATGTGACGTTGAGTCGCTCTACACGTCTATATGGCATGACCATGGGATCGCGGCGTCCAGATTTTTTCTTGGCATGGCTCATACTGATGAGCGCCTCTGTTGTTTTATTCTGGACTTGTTATATTTTTCCCTCACACATAATTTTTTTATTTTTAAGGACCGCTACTTCCTACAGCTCCAGGGAACGGCGATGGGGGCGACTTGTGCGCCCTCATACGCCAACCTTTTCCTGGGGCTGTGGGAACGTGAGGTTGTCCACAACACTGAGGGTATTGACGCCGTGGTCTCATGGTCTCGCTATATAGATGATGTATTATTCATTTGGCAAGGTTCTGAGGCCTCTCTGAATTCCTTCCTTAATAGGTTGAATAATAACCATCTGAACATCAACCTTACATGGAAGTACAGTAGAGATAAAGTGGAATTTCTGGATGTGGCTCTTGTGAAGGATGGTGAAGGATTTATCTCCACGAATGTATTCCGTAAGTCCACCGCTACTAATGCTTTGCTGCATGCGACATCATCGCACCACCCCCAGACATTCAAATCAGTGCCTATTAGCCAATTTTTGCGCATTAGGCGTATCTGTTCTGATGACCATAGTTTTGAACAGCAAGCTATGATCCTCAAGAGTAATCTCCAACAACGAGGATACAATCATAAAGTTATTCGGGCAGGCTACAGAAGGGCCAAGTTTGCATCACGTGACATGCTGTTGGCCCAAACTGGACATAAGTCCTCTAGTAGACACCAGGAGAACGTACCTGTCCGTTTTATAACCTCGTTTAATTCCGAATGGAGGGTAATATCGGATGTCTTGAGGAAACACTGGCCTGTGCTATTGGCAGACGATGATGTGGCTACACACATCTTGGATTATCCGTCTGTCACTTGGCGCAGGTCCAAGAATCTGAAAGACATGCTAACAAACAGTCATTATGTGGCACCTCAAAAAACGTTTTTCTCTGAGAGGACTGGCCCTAGATGGGGATCATTCCAATGTGGAAATTGCTCTGCATGCCAATTCATGGAGAGAACCACCACATTTGGCAATAGTAGTGGGGATAGAGTATTTTCCATTACCCACTTTATTAATTGCAGGACAGACAACGTGATTTATTTTGCCAGATGTGCGTGTGACCTAATATACATAGGCATGACTACACGTGAATTACGTGTACGCATCTTAGAGCATGTACGGGACATAAAAAATGGAGCCACGGCATTGGATATAGAGGCTTTAAAAACCATACCCAAGCACTTTAGAAAGTATCACAATAGCAATCCTAAAACTTTCAGAGTGAGGGGGATTGACCGGGTGCAGTTGGGTATTAGAGGTGGGAACTATAAGAAGGAACTATTGAAAAAAGAGACTAGATGGACAGTAGATCTGGACACTTTGGCCCCTAAAGGGTTAAATGAGTACATCAGCTTCAAATCTTTCCTAGGCTAGCGCGAATTTTATTTTTGTTGTTGCTGTTTATTTGACTCTATCTTATGTTCTAGTTTTTATTCTATTTATTATTTTTTGTGTTTCCCCTCTTTTTCTTATCTTTTCCCTTTTTCCTCTTTCCCCTACGGCTTTGCAGTCTCGGGCCACGCATGGGTATACCATGTGGAGTGGCAGTATCTGTATATTTTATGTGCATAATTATGATTTCTGTCCTTACTTTATCCATAGTGTCGTTTTTACACTGTCTGGTGACTTTTGGCCAAGCCTGACCATACTAAGGATCATCTCGCATGTATGGTAATGCAAGCACTACCGTTGGACAACAGAGATATGCTCAAGATACAATGAAGAAACTATTTATGTATGGTCAAAGCATCTTTTTTCGGACTATTTGTTATATTATGCGTGCTCCTGTGGTAGCCATTTAGTTAGTATCGGGGTGATTTACATTATTTGCAGTGGAGTATGTCCTAGCTCCGTTGTTTTTTCTGTATGTTATTTCCCATACATATTCACCATCTCTGAGTGGTGATATTGGTCCCATATGGCGCATGTAGGTGGGCTACTTACTAGGGGGCTGTAGTCTTTATTGTGGGGAAGGTGGATGTCCGGCTTTTAGTTTCACTTTTTGTCTGTGTGACAGCATCTCCTTGTTATACCTGTGTGCGCACGGCGCGCATGCGCTGTGGGGCCGCCGTGGGGAAGCGCTCTTTTTATGTGCTCCGTCGTCTTGGTTACGTGTGCGGTCACATGACCGGCGCACGTGACCGTATGACGTGCACATCGAGCGCGGTCCCCTCTGGTGACGCCGCAACATGGCGCCGGTGCGCCGCTATGCAGGTGCTGGACATCTGTGGATCAGTGTCCAGTATATAAGGGCGGCAACAACAAGTACATATCACCTCCTGACGAAGCTGCCGTTGCAGTGAAACGCGCGTCGAGGTGTGCTCAGCCAGTACGACCCCTCCCTCCTTGGTGCCAGGATGACCACAGGTAGATATTACTTCTAGCTGCTAGCCTTTCCCTATTCTTTTGGTGACTCACACGTCTATGTTGATACTGTTATATTGGAGTGTAGGAATAGCATCTAGTCCTGTGGGATCATTATTTTTCTGGTACCATTGAGGGATTTATTAGCTGATTATGGTCACTTTTTTGACCTGTTATGTGATATATGTTAGAGGGTTATACTAGTTTGGAGCTTCTGTTCTGACCCTATATCCGTTTATTTTAACGTCTCACCAGTGTGTTATATTATATTATATATATGATCTATATGTATTTTTAGATTTTTTCTAATAAAGTTGTGGTTTTAATATTATTGCTTTGATCCAGAGTCTTCATAGTTCTTTATTGGTGCATAGTGTTTGTTTATGAAGGGATCTTGTCACTGGATATGAGGGTGTGTTGCCTTATACCCTGGAATCTTCGTCAGGTCAGGTATTTATTTTTTAAAGACCTGATGAAGACTCTGGGGTGTAGGAGTCGAAATGCGTGGTCCTGTAATTTTTTATTACCTCAATCCTTCCCTTGCTATCTACTCTTTTACCACGGATGTTTGGAGGACTTTTCTGTGTGCCCAGTTGGCCGAGCTGCAGACCGTTCTCCTTGGATTCCTGTTGGATCCCCTTTCAATGCTTCATTTTCGCCTTTGAACTGGGTGAGTGCAATTATATAATCATGCGATTTACACCTTGTTTCTACTGCACTTAAATTGTGCGTGGCGTTGTTCCCTTTTTTGTCCCTATCCTCAAGGTTGTTTGGATTAACTTGTTGCCAGTTAAAAGTTGGACCATTTTTGCTTCCACTGCATATTGGGAACATGACACTAGATTAGTCAATTTGCAGATGCTCTGCTTCAGTTGTCTTTTAATTTGTCACTTGTCAGGTTTGCTAGATCCTTCCAGCACATTAACTATTTAAGCAGACAAGCCCTGAGACAGATCTGTTTAAATTAGTAAAACAGAGCAATTATTAGATGTCTACATATCCGTGAATACATTAGTAAATACTACTGCACCCCTGAATAAAAGTGAACACTTTTCTGGTGCTCAAAATGTAAAGATTCACAGTCAGACCTTTATCTTTCTTAATGAACTTGCCCCATAGTTGTTCATGTAACAAATAACGAACATCACATTAAATTATACTGATCATGTCTCACTGGACCCAGTGTGGGCACTTTATGGATTCAAAGATTCCCAAAATATGTTATGCAGGCTCAGCAGTAAATTGGGTTAGGATGGAGTACTAGTAAATGGCTTTGTTAAGACCTTTTATTTGGCAGAAATTCACTGTTTTCCAAGTCAATCCTCAATATACACTAAGGCTATGTGCACATATTGCTGAATTTCCGCGGCAATTCCGGAACTCCCTGCCCCGGGAAAAACGCAGACGGAATTGGCATGTGTTTTCCCGCTAAACATTAGCGTTTTGCAAGCATAATTAGCTTACAGAATGCTAGTGTTTTCCAAGCGATCTGTAGCATCGCTTGGAAAATTGATTGACAGGTTGGTCACACTTGTCACACATAGTGTTTGACAAGTGTGACCAACTTTTTACTATTGATGCTGCCTATGCAGCATCAATAGTAAAAAGAAATAATGTTAAAAATAATTAAAAAAATAAAAAAAATTGTGATATTCTCACCTTTTGGCATCCCCCGCAGCATTCCCGATGTTCGTGATGCTGCCGTTCCCAGTAATGCATAGCGAGAATGACCTGTGATGAAGTTGTGGTCTCGCGAGACCGCTACATCATCACAGGTCATTGCCGCAAGGCATTATTGGGAACGGGAGCGTCGCGAGGAGTGGGAAAACTGCCGGGGACGCCGGAAGGTGAGAATATCATGATTTTTTTTTATTATAATTCTTTTTATTTTTTTTTACAGGTATATGGTTCCCAGGGCTTGGAGGAGATTGTCCTCTACCCAAACCAGGGTACCAACCGCACATGATCCGCTTACTTCCTGCATGGTCGGCATAGCCACATGCAGAAAGTATGCGGATCAATGCATTCCTATGTGTGCGGAATCCCCTTGATTCCGCACAAAGACTGAACATGCTGCGTTTTTTTCCGGAATGCGATTCCACCACGGAAAAAAACGCAGCATGTGCACAAAAATTGAGAAATTGCATGCTAATAATAAGATGCTTAATGTATGCGTTTTTTTTCCTGATTTTACCGCGTTTTTATAGCGAAAAACCGTGAAAAAAATGTGAAAAATCTTGAACGTGTGCACACAGCCTAATAAGTATGTATTAGGACATTTTCTGTTATTGCAGAAGTTAATTTAATTCACTTAACTCTTTAATAGCAGATTACTAATTAGGACATGTGTCTTCTCTGTGGGAAATCTTTAAGACATTACGTGTTGAGATTCCTTGTGAAAGTTAAACTTAATGGTACTTACAGGAGAAGGTTGTTGATCACCATCTTTCAAATATCTTTTACATCTCTAGAGATCTATTGCCCATGTCTTCATTAATAAGAAACCACTGATATTTCATCCCTGCCAGAAACCTGCATTCTGAATACACTTATAACATAAGGAATATGGTGATTCCCCCCCCTTTATAACAAAAAGATTATCCGTCACCACTATGTTTGTGTCCTTTTTGAGTTTAAATAAACCATTTTTGAAAAATTAGAAAAACCTGGAATGTCTAAAGCAAAATAATGCTATGAAAAGAAGAGCATGTCCTCATGTAAAGCAGTCCTTGCCGCAGACTTATCTCGCCATTCTACACACTTGTATCCAGTTTATGGAAGATAAGCGTTCATAGAGCAAAGGAACAATATTGTTGCCAGTGACTTAACAAAAGTTTGATGTGTTTTTATACCAATCAACAGAAACCAGGGTCATGCACAGAATAACACACTTTGAGCTAAAGTATACATCAGCGCAAGTAATCTTGTCTGGCGAAAATGAAGGGAAGCGAGCAGAGCTTTTCTCTGTTGCTGCATTGTTCCTTGATGTCCAAGATATAAAATTGCATTATGGCCCTTTCAGTAGGGAGCAGTAAAGAGGATTGGAAATAGAAAAGAATGTTGTATCTTGATGAGATCTGAAGCCCAATGAAATGTTCAATAGTGGGCTTCAAAGCTAATAAATTTTAAGGATATTGTGCTTAAGACTGAGCATTGTTGACATAGGAGATTGCAGTAGTATTGAAAACAGTTTGTCTTCCAATCTATGCTGACCTTAACCTTGCTTTCTATGCTAGTTTTAGCATACTGCAATCTATTCTTCTGATAAAACTATGGTGTTGCCAATGGAAGTGAAACAAGGAAGCTTATATCATTTCTTTTCCTCTGACTAATATTGCTTCATTGTATCTTTCAATATGATTTAAGTGGCAATCTTACACTTTCACTACAGATATAGGTCTGCACCTGTACAGCTGGATTTTCGTCAGTTGGTTCATGTTCCTCTTAGAATGGTTTTCCGTACATATCGTAGTTTTATGGCCTTATGGCCTCCACTAGTTTAACCCCTCAGTGATGGAGTCAATTTTGTCCTTCATGACTAAGCCCCATTTTTTTTAAAATCTGATGTGACTTTATGTGGTACTAATTCTGGAACGCTTCTACATATTCCAGTAATTCTGAGATTGTTTTTTTTTTTCATGACACACTGCACTTAATGTTGGTGATTAGTGAGTGTACTCGTTTTCCCGAGCACGCTCGGGTGACCTCTGAGTATTAATCACTGCTCGGAGATTTAGTTTTCATCGCGACAGCTGAATTATTTACAGCTATTAGGCAGGCTGAGTACATGTGGGGGTTGCCTGGTTGCTAGGGAATCCCCGCATGTAATCAAGCTGGCTAGTAGCTTTAAATCATTCAGCTGCTGTTATGAAAGCTAAATCTCCGAGCAGTCATAAATACTCGGAGACCACCCGAGCAATGAGTACACTCGCTCATCACTATTGGTGATAAATTTGTGTATAGATGTTTTGTGTTGTATCAATGCAAATCTCGGAAATTTGACAAATTTTGAAAAATTAAAAATATAAATAAATTGAATACTTATACGCTTAAACCATATAGTCATACCATATAAAAAAAAGTCATTAAATAACCTATTCCATATGTCTACTGTTTCTTCATCCTGTGTCTTTTTATTGTATTTACCACTGGGGCTGCAGGCTGGGACTTACTCTACTAACACTATGTGAGTTGCAGCTGGGCACAGGAACTTTTTTAGTTTACTGCTTAATTTGCACATTATGCATTAGAGCACTTTTAATACAAGATCACTACATCCTAAACTTCATCTCGCTATGCGCTACATCACTTTCTAAAAACAAGATCTGTGCTTCTTAAACGCCATCTCATTTGAGCATGACACCTTTATAGGTCAATTGGTATGCTTATGCAAATTTGATCTTCTTATGATTTCTTATTTTAAAACATATTAGTCTTAATATTGTTACTTGTTTAGATGCATATGAGGTCAAAATGTTTTTTTCTTAGCGCTTTTATGCATAATAACCATTGATATTGAATAGTATATCACAGCTGTACTCCCATTTGATATTGAATACTATACCTTAATTGTACTCTTATTTATTTCCCTATTGTCCTGCTCTGGTAGCTTTACTCTGAATAAATATGGATCTTATGTGTGTAATTAATAAACTTTACATGTTCATTAAAAAAACTCCTTGACGTCTTCTGTGTCATTACACTAAATGAGGCTTTTTTGGCATTTGAAATTCATAGTTTTTTTCTTTTTTGATGTAATTGATATACATCTATGGGAAATCTTTGTGCTTACCGTAGTTGATTTTTGTAGCGCAGAATACATTGCAGACGCCATGTTATATTTGGAGAGTCCGTGAAGTGCCAAAAGCTTAGAAACCTCCCTAAAGTTACCCACCCTACTCCCACTGAAGTCTCACATAACTGTCACATTAGTTATTCTTTGAGGCTCAGACACAGGCAGGGATTTATAGAAGAAGCACCATTTCACTAAATATTGCAATACAGTTGTAGTCCAGCATTCAGTGACAGCGAGCAATCACAGTTTCAAGTCACTTTAAAGAACTAAAAAAGAAAATAAAAAATTTAAAAAAAAAATATTTAAGAAATGTTTTAATCACCTGACTTTCATCCTTTAAAAATATAGAAATTATAATATAAACATAGTTGGTATAATGATATCTAAAAATGTTAGATTGATCAAAATATTACATTTTCAATCCATACATTAACCCCCCCCAAAAAAAAAAAATTGGAATGCCAGGATTGCCCTTTTTTCTCTTCACATTTCTTTAAAAAGTGTAATAAAAATGTTATATGCACACTAAAATTATATTAATAAAAGTATCTGCTCAGATCACAAAAAAACAAGCCCTCACTCAGCTCGAGTGACCAAAAATTAAAAAATGCATAGGCTTAAAAATGTTGTCAAACTGTCCTTCTTATAAATTTGGCATTTTTTCACCACTAAGATAAAACAAGCTGGAAAGGTTTGATATCATCGTAATCATACTGACTTGAAGACTCATGTTACAAAAAATGAGAATTGTATTAAAACACTTTATCAAAAGGGTGGTCCAATACTATCTAAAAAATTCCCTACCGTTCCCTCACTATGCTACTTGCTTTATTTTTTTTACCTACTTTACGCTTTGTTTAAGAATCCCCAGTGCAAACCGTTATCAGAGGACAGAGGCTGTAGTCATTGCCGCAGCCTCTGCCACCACCCTGAAATGAAGCATCATCAGTGATGTCCCTCCTCTACTGAGCATGTGTTTGTTGTCTATTCCAATGTATGCTCAGCAGGCTCTTGTCACTGTGCAGCGTTCTTTTTTAATACACAGTGACAGTGCACTCGCTCACCTGCTCTGATGACAAGTGATGATAGCAGTTAGCACAGTGAGGAAACAATAGGGATTTTTTAATTAAAGTATTTTAGAAAAGATATTAGATCATTACATTAAATAGATAGATATTTAAGATTAAAATAAATACTAGTTTTGGACCATCCCTTTAAGGTCTGAATTTTCCAATTTAAAGAAAATAGTTTATATAAACTATAAATTCTATATTTTTATTTTTTAAACATTTTACTAACATTGAAACAAAAAAAAAGTTATAAAACAGACTGAACAAAAATTATTTTGGTTGCCAACTAAACATGCTGGTCATTCAGGAGTTAAAAGGAACAGGACAGTCTGAAACTGTGATTTATTTAATATTTCCCATAATGTACTGTATATAACCTCTAAACCCAGATTTAATGTGAAAATAAAACTGGTTTGCACTTTTGAGTTTCAGTTCTTATTATCATATCAAATAGAATGCTGCCCCAATTTTCTTTTCTTCCTAATTATGAGCATTTTAACGTTTTCAAAACTTTGTATGCCATTTTTTTCCAGCAGTGTTACATGACTAACTTTCTCTGTGAATATTGGTTTTCATATTTTGTTGAGTACTGATTTTTTGTTGTTGAGCGTTATGTGTAAGTTATCTGCTTCATGGCAAAGAATAGAAACTTTCTGGTTTACATTAAAGGGGAGCCTGGCAGTTGATTCATGATTCCCAAACCATGTGTAGCATGAATCAGAGCCTGGATGCACGATTGCAACAAGGTATGTTTTCATCAAGCACCCCAGCGTTTCAGTGAAAATATAGTTTAAAGGGCTCATCTGGGACATTTGTATTTTTTTTTCTTATGGGGCTAAGAACTTGCAGGCAGGTAGTGAATAACTACATTCCTTTTCTGCCTGGTGCCAGTCTCTGCTGACTCAGAGTAGACATGGACTGCCGGCAGTTCTGTGGCTTCCATTGATGTCACATTGACAGAGCAGCTTCTTCTGCTCCGCTCTACTCTGTTGACAGGATGTCTCTGCTGATGTCATAGTGATTGACACCTGGCAAATTAGCCTAACTTTCTGTCAGTCAGCATAACATCAGCAGTGACGTCCCATCAGAGCAAATCAAAAGAGGTAGAGCTGCTGTTTTTGCATGCAATCATATGAAGCTGCAGAATCGCTGGCAGAAACAGTCTGTGACCGCTCTGGGCCAGCAGAGATCAGTGCTTGGGAAAACAGGTAGGTAGTTAGCAACTGCTTCTTAGCCCTATAAAAAATGCAAAAATACCAGACAACCCCTTTAAAGATGGGACTGGGGTTCATAGGCAGAGACAAAACTAGTTCAGCAACGCCCCAGGCCAACTTCTCCTCACACTACTCTAGTTGATTGGTAGGTCTCTTCCCTGTGTGTACATTGACAGGTACATCTTTATGTACACACATGGAAGAGACCTGCCAATAATTAATTAAAACGTTCGTGGAGAAGTCAGGGTCGGGTGCCGGGCTAGTCTCCTCTCTGTCACTGGGTGTTTAAATTATGTTTTCTCAGAAATTCTCCAAGCAAAACAAAAACATTGCTGGCTTCAATCACAATACCAAGGTCTGATTAATTCAGCTTGTAGTGTGGGCAGCATGAATCAAATGACATGTTACATTTTAAGTCTGAAAACCTGTCCCAATCATGTCCATATCGTATGGATACATGAAATTGAACAATACATGTCAGATGTTGTAAACCCCATGCCAATGCACCTGCATGATTCCCTTTCCTCCTCCATGTAGGGACACCAACATACTCACCACCGTGGCCACGCAGTCACCTTCCTGTCTTTCGGCACGTGCTCATTCCCTGCTCCCTGCTATGTGTACTGTTCCCAGTGCCGCACCTAGTGCGCACACACTCCCCTGTTCTTACCAACCTGCAAAGATGCCAATAGCATGGACTTATTTTGTATGAAAGGCATCCTCCTCAATAGGGAAGTACCTTGTGCAGTGTGGTCCCATTAGTGAGTGTTTGTGCAACTAGTGTGTTGCCAGGTCCCAGTCCTAATACTTGAGTCCCCTGGTCCTTGTGTGGCCAGAGCTTGAACTTGAACCCTTTGTCCTTGTGCAGCCAAAGTTTGAACCCAAACTCCTGGTCCTTGAGTGGCCAAAATCTGAACCTGAAACTGTTCCGTTAGCAGTAGAGCCTATCAGAGCCTGTTCTAGGATCCAAATCCAGCCCTGTCTGTGACTGCCTGTCACTATCCATTCTATTCGAGGATCCAGAACCTTTACAGTCTGAAAATATTCCATACACTGTCTTGCCAAGTTACTCCAAGCCCAGTCCATGTCGGCGTACCTGAACCTTGAGGTCAGCAGCTGCAGTACCGGGGATTGCCTAGGAGTGGTACCTGGCAGCTACCTGCAGCTAAAGCATTATTTCACCATCAGGAGCTCCAGTGAAAATGAGGTAGCCGCTTAGCTATGCCCCTTCCTAGGTAAGCCTGGTCCTTTGACACAGTGGGTCCCCAAAGCACATGCACTTCCTATGGGTTTGACAGACACATTGTCAACATCCCCTGTTATCCTGCTTAGGAATGATAGTGATGCCACATCTTTCCCTGACTATGACCACATCTTTCCTGACAGACTATGATTTTTCTATATACCGCAATAATGTGGTATTGCAGTGTATACCGGTAGTTCAAGCGATCAGCTGATTTCCGGTTCTTGTTACCTATGGGGACTGCAAAATACAGTAAAGAAAAAGTTTTGAAAAGTGTAAAGTTTGAAAAGTTCAATCCACTCTCCTTGTCCCTCATAAAAATAAGGAAATAACTAAAATATAAATATGTGGTATCTCCAAATTCATTTAATTACCCAGGTCACTAAACCTTGTAATGACAACAACACTTCAAAAAGACTCCAAGAAATGATTTAGGCTACTTTCACACTTCCGTTTTCTGGGGTCCATCGTGGTGCAGTAAAATGACGTATCGACGTACGTCATGAAAATAGTTAAAAACATGTGCGACGGATCCAGTGTAATGACGGATCCGTCGTACAGAAATTCTATGAATTAAATGTCCGGGGACACGAGAGAAGAAATTCCAGGAATTAAATGTCCGGGGACACGAGATCGAGAGAGAGAGAGATTGATTTTTCCCCAGACTTGAAAACATTCCGGGCATGCCCAGAAGGGAAAAACTGGATCCGTCTCTGGATTCCTGTGTGTGACGGTCAGCGACAGATCCTACGTCCATAGGTTTTCATTGTAGTACGACGGACCGCTATTTTACGATGGATCCAGTGCACGACGGATGAAACGGATGGCCATCTGTCACAATCCGTTGCTAACACAAGTCTATGGGAAAATGCAGGATCCTGCATTCTCAAAAATTGACAGATTGTGACGGATCTGAAAAGACGGAAGTGTGAAAGTAGCCTAAAACATCATATAAACCCAAATTGTATTTTATCAATAAAAATGACTTTTCTGTGTAAAAAAAAAGAGCATGTCCAGCTTCACCGAATCCGTAAAAAAGAGTTTTCTTTATTCACAAACTTAAAACATGAGATTCATGAACATGATTAAGGGAGCTTAGTCTCCAGAAACGCGTTGAGAATCTTACCCACATGGTTCGTGCTGAAGTCTGTATCCTCCATGATTTAAGTTTGTGAATAAATAAAACTCTTTTTTATGGATTCGGTGAAGCTGGATTTTCTCATATTTTTTGGACTTTATACGCCTGGACACAGCAGGTCCGTGCTCCCGAGGTTTGATTTATGCATCATGGGTGAGCTGGTTTATATTTCTTCTTTGTATATGTATGTATATATATACAGTGGGGCAAAAAAGTATTTAGTCAGTCAGCAATAGTGCAAGTTCCACCACTTAAAAAGATGAGAGGCGTCTGTAATTTACATCATAGGTAGACCTCAACTATGGGAGACAAACTGAGAAACAAAAATCCAGAAAATCACATTGTCTGTTTTTTTAACATTTTTTTTGCATATTATGGTGGAAAATAAGTATTTGGTCAGAACCAAAAATCAAGATTTCTGGCTCTCACAGACCTGTAACTTCCTCTTTAAGAGTCTCCTCTTTCCTCCACTCATTACCTGTAGTAATGGCACCTGTTTAAACTTATCAGTATAAAAAGACACCTGTGCACACCCTCAAACAGTCTGACTCCAAACTCCACTATGGTGAAGACCAAAGAGCTGTCAAATGACACCAGAAACAAAATTGTAGCCCTGCACCAGGCTGGGAAGACTGAATCTGCAATAGCCAACCAGCTTGGAGTGAAGAAATCAACAGTGGGAGCAATAATTAGAAAATGGAAGACATACAAGACCACTGATAATCTCCCTCGATCTGGGGCTCCACGCAAAATCCCACCCCGTGGGGTCAGAATGATCACAAGAACGGTGAGCAAAAATCCCAGAACCACGCGGGGGGACCTAGTGAATGAACTGCAGAGAGCTGGGACCAATGTAACAAGGCCTACCATAAGTAACACACTACGCCACCATGGACTCAGATCCTGCAGTGCCAGACGTGTCCCACTGCTTAAGCCAGTACATGTCCGGGCCCGTCTGAAGTTTGCTAGAGAGCATTTGGATGATCCAGAGGAGTTTTGGGAGAATGTCCTATGGTCTGATGAAACCAAACTGGAACTGTTTGGAAGAAACACAACTTGTCGTGTTTGGAGGAAAAAGAATACTGAGTTGCATCCATCAAACACCATACCTACTGTAAAGCATGGTGGTGGAAACATCATGCTTTGGGGCTGTTTCTCTGCAAAGGGGCCAGGACGACTGATCCGGGTACATGAAAGAATGAATGGGGCCATGTATCGTGAGATTTTGAGTGCAAACCTCCTTCCATCAGCAAGGGCATTGAAGATGAAACGTGGCTGGGTCTTTCAACATGACAATGATCCAAAGCACACCGCCAGGGCAACGAAGGAGTGGCTTCGCAAGAAGCATTTCAAGGTCCTGGAGTGGCCTAGCCAGTCTCCAGATCTCAACCCTATAGAAAACCTTTGGAGGGAGTTGAAAGTCCGTGTTGCCAAGCGAAAAGCCAAAAACATCACTGCTCTAGAGGAGATCTGCATGGAGGAATGGGCCAACATACCAACAACAGTGTGTGGCAACCTTGTGAAGACTTACAGAAAACGTTTGACCTCTGTCATTGCCAACTAAGGATATATTACAAAGTATTGAGATGAAATTTTGTTTCTGACCAAATACTTATTTTCCACCATAATATGCAAATAAAATGTTAAAAAAAACAGACAATGTGATTTTCTGGATTTTTTTTTCTCAGTTTGTCTCCCATAGTTGAGGTCTACCTATGATGTAAATTACAGACGCCTCTCATCTTTTTAAGTGGTGGAACTTGCACTATTGCTGACTGACTAAATACTTTTTTGCCCCACTGTGTGTGTGTGTATATATATATATATATATATATATATATATATATATATATATATATATATAGACATATATATATATAGGCATATTTATTATTACTTCAAAAAACATCCTTCACACTGCATTGTTGACATAAAACTAAAAAGTTAATGCTATTGTAAGAAGTGAAAAAACAAAAGTGCAAAGATGGAGAATTGGCATTTCAGGAAGGAGTTAAACTTTGACACTTTTTTATCCCTGTATGGCTGGTGTGTGCCAACTCAATATGGAATGAGTTATCTTGTAGTTATATGTTTTTTTTTATTCTAATGCTCAGGAGCTGAAATCAGACTATTCAGTCTGGGTGCCAGTTTAACTTCTTAAATGTTGCTGTGAAGTCTATAAGCAGCATTTAAAATTAATCTTACATGGAAGCCATAATTTCCGACAGCTGTTGTCACCCCACGGTGTTCAAAATGGTTACCATCGCAGCTAGGGGCTTACTGTAGCCCCCAGGTTATGACATGCTAGAACACTTATGAAGCCCAGCCTGTTGCTGGACTTCTTAGGAGATCTTCAGTTTCACAATACTCTGGAAGACCATAGTATTGCAGTGTATTTAATATTTGATCAGGCAATTATAGACTCAAGGCCCCTAAGGGTACTATTCAAAAGTGTTTAAAACATAAAAATTCTTAAAAATATAAAATATACAGTACAGACCAAGTTTGGACACACCTTATCATTTAAAGATTTTTCTGTATTTTCATGACTATGAAAATTGTACATTCACACTGAAGGCATCACAACTATGAATTAACATATGAGGAATTATATACTTAACACAAAATTGTGAAACAACTGAAATTGTGTCTTCTATTCTAGATTCTTCAAAGTAGCCACCTTAAGCTTTGATGACTGCTTTGCACACTCTTGGCATTCTCTTGATGAGCTTCAAGAGGTAGTCACCGGGAATGGTCTTTCAACTATCTTGAAGGAGTTTCCTGAGATGCTTAGCACTTGTTGGCCCTTTTGCCTTCACTCTGCGGTCCAGCTCACCCCAAACATTTCAATTGGGTTCAGGTCTTGTGACTGTGGAGGCCAGGACATCTGGCGTAGCACACCATAACTCTCCTTCTTGGTCAGATAGCCCTTACAAAGCCTGGAGGTGTGTTCGGGGTCATTGTCCTGTTGAAAAATAAATGATGGTCCAACTAAACACAAACCGGATGGAATAGCATGCTGCTGCAAGATGATGTTCATGCTGGTTCAGTATGCCTTCAATTTTGAATAAATCACCAACAGTGTCACCCCCACACCATCACACCTCCTCCTCTATGCTTTACGGTGGGAACCAGGCATGTAGAGTCCATCCGTTCACCTTTTCGGCATCGCACAAAGACACGGTGGTTGGAACCAAAGATCTCAAATTTGGACTCATCAGACCAAAGCACAGATTTCCACTGGTCTAATGTCCATTCCCTGTGTTCTTTAGCCCAAACAAGTCTCTTCTGCTTGTTGCCTGTCCTTAGCAGTGGTTTCCTAGAGCTATTTTACCATGAAGGCCTGCTGCACAAAGTCTCTTGACAATTGTTGTAGAGATGTGTCTGCTGTTAGAACTCTGTGTGGCATTGACCTGGTCTCTAATCTGAGCTGCTGTTAACCTGCGATTTCTGAGGCTGGTGTCTTGGATAAACTTATTTTCAGAAGCAGAGGTGACTCTTGGTCTTCTTTTCCTGGGGCGGTCCTCATGTGAGACAGTTTCTTTGTAGCGCTTGATGGGTTTTGCCACTGCACTTGGGGACACTTTCAAAGTTTTCCCAATTTTTCAGACTGACTGACCTTCATTTCTTAAAGTAATGATAGCCACTCGTTTTTCTTTACTTAGAATTTGTATTATGGCAAGAAAAAAACTGCTAACAGTCTATTCAGTAAAACTATCAGCTGTGCATCCACCAGACTTCTGCACAACACAACTGATGGTCGCAACCCCATTTATAAGGCAAGAAATCCCACTTATTAAACCTGACAGGGCACACCTGTGAAGTGAAAACCATTCCCGGTGACTACCTCTTGAAGCTCATCAAGAAAGTGCCAGGAGTGTGCAAATCAGTCATCAAAGCAAAAGGTGACTACTTTGAAAAACCTAGAATATAAGACATATTTTCAGTTGTTTCACACTTTTTTGTTAAGTATATAATTCCACATGTGTTAATTCATAGCTTTGATGCCTTCAGTGTGAATGTACAATTTTCATAGTCATGAAAATACAGAAAAATCTTTAAATGAGAAGGTGTGTCCAAACTTTTGGTCTGTACTGTACATATAAAACACAAACAGTATGACATTTAAATCAGTTTTCTACACCCCGCCCCTATTTTAAAGGTTAATAGCAAAATGCAGAGAATAAAAAATATATATTTCATATTGCCTAGTGCGTATTTGCATGTGCTATTACAATCTGAAAATATTTATACCATAAAATAAAAAAACAGAATTGATTAAAAACAAACAAACTACAACTCCTCCTGGAAAAAACCCTTCCTAAGATAATTTGTCAAAAAAATAAAAAAAGTTTTAGCTCTTGGAAAGAAAAAAAAAATCCCAGTTGTTAAGAAGTTAAATTACCGGACAGACAACCCCAATTAATGTTTTTACCTGAACAGTTATACATTTAGTGTGGCAATAGCCATACACTGTGATATTGTAAAGTCTGTTTACATCTAGTTATAGGTTTAATGAGGAATGCATGTGCATTTGCAAATTATGGCTGCACCTCTTATCTATTGATAATTTATATTCTTTTCACAGCAAAAATCTACCAACTTTTCCTTTATTTCGTAAATTATCTGCCATAAGCAAAAACATGTTGTTACTAGATACAAAAAAAATTGTATCAATGCTACATGCACTAGAACTGTTCATCCATTCTTTATTATGGTTAAAGGAGCACTCACTAGAATTTTTTTTGCTAAGTCTGTTGTGAGAAGGTCACTGGTAAAATACTGGAGGGGAGATATGTGTCACTAAGGATGTTAGCCTCCGTGATATGAACCTGGAAAATGGTGCAGCATACCAAGTGCTGAGATAGGTTAATCTGCTATGTTAAGGACTGGGTTTTTATGAACAGCTGAAGAGTGGTTGGGAAGCTGTTCACTATATCTCTACCCCAGGGTGTGTTCCAGAGGCTAAATGTGAAGCATTTGGACTCATTCAGTGTTTGGTATATCTGGAGAGGAGGTCTCCAGTGCTGTGCTCGTGTTAAAGAAAGACAAATCTTGTTTTTTTTCCTGGTCGGGCGGATCCTCGCAGCCACACAGACGGTCCTCTATGTTATTTTGTTTTCACATTAAGTCAGAAGAGCCGTGTTTGTTTATCTAATTTTGCACTGGTTTATGTAGTACAATTTTTTTTAAATAAACAAGTTGAAACTTAAATTGAAAGTGTTCCTGTGACTACCTCTTTGAGCAGATGACTGAGCCGATCGACCACACTGTCTAAATATACATGCGTAATGTTAGTACAATATTATACTTACCAGTCACTGTCTTCCCCCATTTCCAGTGCTGCTCCGATCCTCTTCTCACTTATGTGACTGAAATTCCAACTTGTTGGATCACACTGGGGTTTTGTGCAAACCGGAAGTCCCTTTTAGAAAGTAGGTCTATGGAACCTCTATCTGACAGGCCATAGACTTATATTGGGAAGGCAATTCCAGCTCACACAGAAACCCCAGTGTGACCCAATGAGTCAGACTGGAAGTCACAACAGTTAGAAGAGGACTGGAGTGGTGCTGGAAATGGGAGAAGATGGCGATTGGTAAGTAATATATCGCAATGAACTACACACATATTTGGACAGGTTTAGCAAATTAATAATAACTTGGACTGCTCCTTTAATATTTGTGTACAGTGCCTACAAGTAGTATTCAACCCCCTGCAGATTTAGCAGGTTTACACATTTGGAATTAACTTGGCATTGTGACATTTGGACTGTAGATCAGCCTGGAAGTGTGAAATGCACTGCAGCAAAAAAGAATGTTATTTCTTTGTTTATTTTTTTTTTAATTGTGAGAAGTCTTTTCAGAGGGTCATTTATTATTCAACCCCTCAACCCACCAGAATTCTGTTTGGTTCCCCTAAAGTATTAAGAAGTAGTTCAGGCACAAAGAACAATGAGCTTCACATGTTTGGATTAATTATCTCTTTTTCCAGCCTTTTCTGACTATTTAAGACCCTACCCAAACTTGTGAACAGCACTCATACATGGTCAACATGGGAAAGACAAAGGAGCATTCCAAGGCCATCAGAGACAAGATCGTGGAGGGTCACAAGGCTGGCAAGGGGTAGAAAACCCTTTCCAAGGAGTTGGGCCTACCTGTCTCCACTGTTGGGAGCATCATCCGGAAGTGGAAGGCTTATGGAACTACTGTTAGCCTTCCACGGCCTGGACAGCCTTTGAAAGTTTCCTCCCGTGCCGAGGCCAGGCTTGTCCGAAGAGTCAAGGCTAACCCAAGGACAACAAGGAAGGAGCTCCAGGAAGATCTCATGGCAGTGGGGACATTGGTTTCAGTCAATACCATAAGTAACGTACTCCACCGCAATGGTCTCCGTTCCAGACGAGCCCGTAAGGTACCTTTACTTTCAAAGCGTCATGTCAAGGCTCTTCTACAGTTTGCTCATGATCACTTGGAGGACTCTGAGATTGACTGGTTCAAGGTTCTCTGGTCTCTGGTTCTCTTGGTCTCTGATGAGACCAAGATCGAGATCTTTGGTGCCAACCACACACGTGACGTTTGGAGACTGGATGGCACTGCATACGACCCCAAGAATACCATCCCTACAGTCAAGCATGGTGGTGGCAGCATCATGCTGTGGGGCTGTTTCTCAGCCAAGGGGCCTGGCCATCTGGTCCGCATCCATGGGAAGATGGATAGCACGGCCTACCTGGAGATTTTCGCCAAGAACCTCCGCTCCTCCATCAAGGATCTTAAGATGGGTCGTCATTTCATCTTCCAACAAGACAACGACCCAAAGCAAACAGCCAAGAAAACCAAGGCCTGGTTCAAGAGGCAAAAAATCAAGGTGTTGCAGTGGCCTAGTCAGTCTCCTGACCTTAACCCAATTGAAAACTTGTGGAAGGAGCTCAAGATTAAAGTCCACATGAGACACCCAAAGAACCTAGATAACTTGGAGAAGATCTGCATGGAGGAGTGGGCCAAGATAACTCCAGAGACCTGTGCCGGCCTGATCTTGTCTTATAAAAGACGATTATTAGCTGTAATTGCAAACAAAGGTTATTCCACAAAATATTAAACCTAGGGGTTGAATAATAATTGACCCACACTTTTATGTTTAAAATTTATAAAAATTTAACTGAGCAACAAAACTTTTTGGTTTGTAAGATTTATGCATCTGTTAATAAATCCTGCTCTTGTTTGAAGTTTGAAGGCTCTAACTTATTTGCATCTTATTAAACCTGCTAAATCTGCAGGGGGTTGAATACTACTTTTAGGCATTGTATATTACAACTAAGCTGAATATTTCTGCTAATTTATGTATTAAACATTTTTGAAAAATAAATGAATAGACCAACTACTTATGCAATTGCTGAGCATAGTGATCCCATTTAAAATTTTTAAAAAGTGTTTTCATCAGAGATGTGTCCACATTCAGTCTCATTTATTAAAACTTAAAGACAAGCTGTATTTGTTATCCATAAAACCACTTACAGCTCAGATTTAATGTCTAAACATTTTTTGGTAAAATGATGGCTGCAATATGGTTGGTTGCTGTAAGCTCTGGACAGTGTTTCTTTTAGACAGATTTGATTAAGTCTCCTCTGTTGTGTTTTTGCCATTTCACCTCTTGAAATTTGTGACCATGAAATTTCATGAGTTAGGTAATGGCCATAGGTGACTCTACCTATAGGGCCTAATATATATCTATTCAAATGTGGACTTCGCTGTGCTTTGTAAATGTTCATTCGGCTGAATACCTTTTTTTGCTATAAAACACGTGTCTCAACCTTGCCTTGATCAGAACACAGGGTTTCAATCATAGCCTAGATCTCATAAAACTATCACCATAACATTAAATGTGTCAAGAATGCATTTAAATACGTGAATTATTGCGTGACATGAATTTTAGCAGCCCACTGAAATGCCCCATTTATGACATGCTCTATATTTCCACACATGGGTATAATAAAACGTTACCTAGTCCCATATGGTAAGGCAATTACAGATTTGCTAATTCTGGTAAAGTTTGCAGTAAATTAATATAGCAGAGTGCTGGTTAAGAAAAATTCTAAGTGCCTCCATTACCTTGAATATAAAGCACCTGTTTCCCGTTCTCCACTTAGGACAAATACACTTTTATGAAACATTTCATTTATTGCCGATTCATCATTTCTTAACTGCTTTGGTTTTTCTTGGACAGATTGATAGGGTTGAGAAAAGTGTTGGAAACTGTAAAAATTGGTATAGGCTGAGTGCTGCCATTGTATATAAGCTAAATGTTAAAATCCTTCCAAGATAAACTTCACAGAAGGCCATAAAAAGTGAGGTGTGGGTTCAGTTCATGTGTCAGAGACTAACGCATTCACTTATTCTGTCAGTATCAATCAGCCATCCTTTTCCTCATAATAATCAGTTTTTTGGCTGGATCTATTATTTGTTCAGATAACACACGCAGCTCAGTTATGGTGGGTTTACATGACCCAAAGAGGCACAAACCGACCACCGATCAGTGAGTATTAACCGATTGACAGTATAATAACATGTACACAGGAAGACCACGCTAAACAATGTCAAATGAACCATCTGTCCTAGATTTTTCATTGCACATAGAAGCCATAGTTCTCAGCAGTGCAGAACCTGTTCAAACAATTTGATGTGCTGCCTAGGAAAATGATCTTTTGCGCAGATCCCTGTTTTTTTCAGCAAGAGATAATCAATAAAAGACTAGGTGCCTTGTGCCTTCTGGTCCAACCCCACCCCACCACTGATTAACAGCTATCTGACAATATACAGTTGTGCTCAAAACTTTACATACCCCTTCAGAATTTTTGCTTTCTTGGCCTTTTTCAGAGAATATGAATGATAACACCAAAACTTTTACTCCTCTCATGCTTAGTGGTTGGGTGAAGCCATTTATTGTCTAACTACTGTGTTTTCTCTTTTTAAATCATAATGACAACTCACAACATCCAAATGGCCCTGATCAAAAGTTCACAAGCCCTGGTGATTTTGGCCTGATAACATGCACAGAAGTTGACACAAATGAGTTTGAATGGCTACTAAAGGTAACATCCTCACCTATGACCTGTTTACTTGTAATTAGTGTGGGTGCATAAAAGCTGAGTGAGTTTCTGGGATCCAAACAGACTCTTGCATCTTTCATCTAGCCACTGATGTTTCTGGATTGTGAGTCATGGGGAAAGCAAAAGAGTTGTTAACGGATTTACGGGAAAACGTAGTTCAACTGTATAAAACAAGAAAGTTATGCAAAAAGATATCCAATGAATTGATAATGCCAGTCAGCAGTGTTCAAACTGTGGTTAGCAAATGGAAACGCAGGGGCTCTGTAAAAACAAAATCACGCTCAGTTAGATCAACAAAAATTTCACCCACAACTGCCAGGAAAATTGTTCGGGATGCAAAGAAAAACCCACAAATTACTTCAGCTGAAATACTGGACTCTCTGAAAACTAGCGGTGTGGCTGTTTCAAGATGCACAATAAGGAGGCGCTTGAAGAAAAATGGGCTTCATGGTTGAGTCGCCAGAAGAAAGCCATTACTGCACAAATGCCACAAAGTATCTCACCTACAATATGGAAAACAGCACAGAGACAAGCCTCAAAACTTCTGGAACAAGGTAATTTGGAATGATGAGACCAAAATTGAACTTTTTGGCCATAGGCTTAATCGTTACATTTGGAGACAGGTCAACAAGGCCTATGGTGAAAGGAACACCATTCCTACGGTAAAGCGTGGTGGTGGATTGCTGATGTTTTGGGGATGCGGGAGCTACAAAGGCACAGGAAGCGTGGTCAAAGTTGAATGAAAGATGAATGCAGCACATTATCAGCAAATAATGGAGGCAAATTTGCAATCATCAGCACAGAAGCTGTGCATGGGACGTACTTTGACATTCCAACATGACAACGATCTAAAACACAAGTCCAAGTCGACCTGTCATTGGCTACAGTAGAACAAAGTGAAGGTTCTGGAGTGGCCATATCAGTCTCCTGATGTCAATATCATTGAGCCATCTGGGGAGATCTCAAAGGAGCAGTTCATGCTAGACAGCCCTGGAATTTAAAGGAACTCAGGCTTTTTGCCAAGAAGAGTGGGCAACTTTACCATCTGAGAAAATACAGAACCTCATCCACAACTACCAGAAAAGACTTCAAGCTGTCATTGATGTTAGATGGGGCAATACACGGTATTAAGAAATGGGGTATGCGACCTTTTGATCAGGGTCATTTGGATGTTTCGGGTTGTCATTATGATTTAAAAAGAGAAGCACAGTAGTTTGACAATAAATGGCTTCAATCGAACACTAAGCATGAGTGGAGAAAAAGTTTTGGTGTTATAATTCATATTCTCTGAAAGAAGGCCAAGAAAGCAAAAATTCTGCCGGGGTATGTAAACATTTGAGCACAACTGTACATTGAACACAGAAAGCTGCCAATCAGTGGTGTGGGTGTGGTTATACAGAGCTCAGCATTTTGAGCTCTGCTAGATCTGCAGCAGCCAAAACTGTGATTCTATCACCACTGCTCCACCTAGTAAATTAAGTGATACATTGCTGGAATCAGGATTTCGGTCTCTATTTCATGTTGCTGTCAGAATACATGGCAAAAACCTACTTACAGATTCTTTTTAAATGTGATACAATTATGTTTTTAAAAATCTACATTGAGCGTTAAAATTACAAAACAACCCATATGTCATTCATATTGCTTTTGGATTTTAAAATGGTTGGCTTATCTATTTTCTATTCTCCTCTACAAGACAGCCCACCAGTTCTGCATAATCTGTAAATGCCATCATCACGGGCTTGGTCCTGGTTAGCCCCAGCAGTGGTTTGTAGACCTCTCTCATGCTCCTGGGCTGGCGAGTCCTGAGATGTCAGCCAACGTGGAGCAGAGTTCCGTACAACGTCCTTAGTGGCTGTATACCGCTCTATCCATTTTACCAGCTTGTCCAGAGTACCCAGGTCTCCTTACCCCACCCAACACAGCATGGCGGCCAGCAGAGCCCTAACCAGCCAGTTGACCACTACCCTCTCTACCATCTGGGCTGGGGTTAAAGTGTCAGGCTGGAGCCATTCCTCCACCAACTGCAATATGTCATTCGCCTGAGATCTGGCTGGACGAGACACTGAAAAGACCACTGGTACACCCTCTGATTGCCCCTTACCTTAGGGGACTCTTCTTTATATCTCTGATGCTCTGGTTGCTGCTGCTGGAACTGCAGTTCCTCTTGTTGCTACTGCTGGAACTGCAGCTGCCATGCCTCTTGCTGCTGTTGTGCCTCTTGCTGCTGCCACTAGAACTGCAGTGCGTCTTGCTTCTGCTGCTGCCAAAGGAGGACCACCTGTTCCAAAAGCTCCTCCATTTTTCCAGCAGGCTTGAGCTGTAAGAATGCCGGCTTGCTCATGGATATGCAGCACGCTTTGTTTTATGCCTCAGTTCACACTGCTCTGTTTTCTTTCCACCATATGTAGTGCAGTGGTAGCACACTTACGCAGTGATGAGGCAGTGACCCAGCACAGTTCAAACAAAAAGTCTCTTGAATGCATTTACTTAACAGCATTAGGCCAGTCTCACACGTCCAGATAATTCCGGTACCGGAAAAATCGGTACCGGAATTATCCGTGTTCGTGCGTTTATGTGGCACATCAGTGTGGCACACGTGCAGCATCTGTGTGCCGCCCGTGTGCCGACTGAGGACCACACGGACCGTGCAGGAGACAGCATTGAAGTTAAGCGCTGTCCCCTGCATCTGGTGCTGAAGCCGCTAATCATTTCTTCTCTCCAGCATCGTTCGCTGGAGAGAAGATATGAAAACTCTTTTTTTTTTTTAGTTTAAAAAAAAGATTCCTGTCCCCAACCCCCTCCCACCCCCTGTGCGCCCCCCAGCTGTTAATAAAATATTTACCCGACTCCCTCGCTGGAGCTGCTTCCTGTCCTCGCCGCAGCTTCTCCTGTATGAGCGGTCACATGGTGCCATCTATTACAGTGATTAATATGCGGCTTCACCTCCCATAGGGGTGGAGCCGCATATTCATCACTGTAATGGGCTGCACCACGTGACCGCTCATAAAGGAGAAGCTGCGGCGAGGACAGAAAGCAGCGCCAGTGAGGGAGCCGGGTAAGTATTTTATTAACAGCGGGGGGGGGGGGGGGAGGCACAGGGGGTGGGAGGGGGTTGGGGACAGGAATCTCTTTTTTAAACACAAAAAAAAGTTTTCATATCTTCTCTCCAGCGAACGATGCTGGAGAGAAGAAATGATTAGCGGCTTCAGCACCACACGGGGGGGGGGACAGCGCTTACAGTAGCGCTGTCTCCTATACGGCACACGGACTGCACACGGACAACATGAAAACACGCTGACTTGGGCAGAGACACATTGATGTTAATGTGTCTACGTGAGTCAGTGTCTCCGGTACGTGAGGAAACTGTCACCTCACGTACCGGAGCCACTGACGTGTGAAACCGGCCTTAAATGTTCAACTCACAAAAACACAGCATTAATGTCCAATTCACAGCTTTACATAGTAAACAATATCCTCTGGATCGCAGCCGGGAACCATATCCTCCAGATTACAGTCCCTAAATAAGCCGTTCCACCTCTGACTGGTTGCTGTGGGTGCCAGGAGTTCGCTCTCCTTGGCTCTCACACAGATCTGAGCTTTTGCAGAGCTGTCTGCTTTGCTTTCAGCAAACTCTGATACTGACACACCCAACCCTTTACTGCAGGGATTTTTAAACTAGAATCAGTGGCTTTAGGCCACCTGTAAGACCTGGCCTGGAGGAAACAGACCAGCCCCACTTTCTTCTTGCTGTATGTTTAAAAAATAAAAGCCTATACCGGCTTTTCCTGAACAGTCACAGGCCAGATAGCTTGACCAGGTCCACGCTTACTTTTATTTTGCCCTGTGATTCACAGGCGTCCTGCTGTGACCACAAGGCTCTTCAGCGGGTATTATAGGGCTCCATCCGCATCCTGGGGAAAACACACAGTGACCCCTACATGTGACACCGGTCTCACATAATATATATACACTGTGTATATGTATATATATATATATATATATATATATATATAAAACAGAAAAAAGGGGGAAACAGCACAGCAGACTTCTAGAAAAAAAAGTGATGTTTATTTGCCCAAATGGCGTGGCGACTTTTCGGATACAACCCTTTCTCAAGCCTTGAGAAAGGATTGTATCCGAAACGTCGCCACACCATATGGGCATATAAACATCACTTTTTTTTCTGGAAGTCTGCTGTGCTGTTTCTCACTTTTTTTATACTATTACAAGGAACCTTCTGAGATTGCTGGCTGGGGTTGCGTGCACTTTGTTAAGGTACTGTGTTTGGTGCTGTTCCAATTTTTTAACCTTATATATATAAGATTAGGAGTTCACCACTTTGAGGAAACAGGAATACATCCAACATGTGGTCACAGATCACATGGAAAATGGATTGGGCTAAATCCACACATGTAAAGAAAAAACTTTTTGTTTCTCCAGCGATCAGTCCAATGGTAGGGTAAAATATACCTTTTGTCTATCCATTAAAAAGTTCCAGATTTCTTCAATAACAGTATTGCATACATTCAGTCCCTTATGGGATACATACACACACATATCTACTATATAATTGCCTAAGGGTCACTTCCGTCTGTCTGTCTGTCTTTCTGTCTGTCTGTCTTTCTGCCACGGATATTCATTGGTCGCGGCCTCTGTCTATAATGGAAATTCAAGTCGCTGATTGGTCGCGGCAAAACAGCCACAACCAATCAGTGACCAGCACAGTCCGGCGGAAAAATAGCCGCTCCTTCCTCCCCGCAGTCAGTGCCCGCTCCATACTTCCCTCCAGTCAGCCCTTACACAGGGTTAATGCCAGCGTTAATGGACTGCGGTGTAACGCACTCCATTAACGCAGCTATTAACCCTGTGTGACCAACTTTTTACTCTTGACGATGCGTATACAACATCAATAGTAAAAATATCAAATGTTACAAATAATAATAATAAAAAAGGTCATTCTCACCCTCCGCCGTCGCGTCCTCTCCTCGGCATTGCAAGCGGCAGGTTCCGGGGCCAAGGATGGTATGCGAGAAGCACCTTCCATGACGTCATGGTCATGTGACCGCAACGTCATCACAGGTCCAGCGCTCATACCAACCCTGGGACCGGAAGCTGCCACGTGCACCGCACACAAGCGCCAGGACTACAAGGGGCCCTCGGATGGTGAGCATATGTTTATTTTTTATTTTAAGTCTTTTTTAACCTGTTACATATGTGGCTGGGCAATATACTACGTGGTTGGGCAATATGCTACGTGGCTGGGCAATATACTACGTGACTGGGCAATATACTACGTGACTGGCCAATAAACTACGTGACTGGCCAATATAGTATGTGACTGGCCAATATACTATGTGTCTATGCTGTATACTACGTGGCTCTGTGCTGTATACTACGTTGCTGTGCAATATACTATGTGGCTGGGCAATATACTACGTGACTGGGCAATATTCTACGTGACTGGGCAATATACTATGTGACTGGGCCATATACTACGTGGCTGGGCAATATACTACGGCACTGGGCAATATACTACGTAGCTGGGCAATATAGTACGTGACTGGGCAATATACTACATGGCTGGGCAATATACTATGTGGTTGGGCAATATACTACGTGGGCTGTGCAATATAATATGTGGCTGGGCAATATACTACTTGGGCTGTGCAATATACTACGTGGACATGCATATTCTAGAATACCCGATGCGCTAGAATCGGGCCACCATCTAGTATACATATATACAAACAAATACAGGTGCATCTCACAAAATTAAAATATCATGAAAATGTAAATTTATTTCAGTGCTTCACTACAAAAAGTGAAACTCATATATTACACAGAGTCATTACAAACAGAGTGATCTATTTCAAATGTTTATTTCTGCTAATGTTGATGATTATGGCTTACAGCCAATGAAAAACTATGGAAGCATGAAGTGCTCTAAAATTTCCTGGTAGATAGCTGTGCTGACTTTGGTCTGAATAAAACACAGTGGACCTACACCAGCAGTTGACATGGCTCCCGAAACCATCATTGATTGTGGGTACTGTACACTAGACCATGGAAATCAAGGTCCCAGAGTTTGGAGGAAGAGTGGAGATACAGACAATCCAAGCTGCTTGAGGTGTAACGTGAAGTTTCCACAATCAGTGATGGTTTGAGGAGCTATGACATCTGCTGGTGTAGGTACACTGTGTTTTATCAAGACCAAAGTCAGTGCAGCCGTCTACCAGGAAATTTTAGAGCACCTTTTGCTTCCCTCTGCTGACAAACTTTTTGGAGATGGAAATTTCATTCTCTAGCAGGACTTGGCACCTGTCCACAATGCCAAAAGTACCAATACTTGGTTTAAAAACAACAGTATTACTGTGCTTGATTGGCCAGCAAACTTACCTAACCATAAAGTGGAAGATGAGAGACACCAGATTCCACTATGCAGACGAGCTGAAGGCTGGTATCAAAGCAACCTTGGCTTCCATAACACCTCAGCAGTGCCACAGGCTGATCGCCTCCATGACACACTGCATTGATGCAGTAATTGATGCCCCGACCAACATTTCGGACTTTAAAATCATTTTTTCAAGCTGGTGTTATAAAGTATTCAAATTTACTGAGATAATGACTTTTGGGTTTTCATTGGCTGTAAGCTATAATCATCAACATTAACAGAAATAAAAACTTGAAATAGATCAATGTCTTTGTAATGACTCTATATTATATATGAGTTTCACTTTTTGTATTGAAGAGCCGAATAAATTAACTTTTTGATGATATTCTAATTCTAGTTCATTTTTGTTCACATTAATGTACACTCCGCATCCCATCTTGACTGAAAAGAAACAGAAATATAGAAATTTTTGAAAATTTAATAAAAAAAAGCTGAAATATCACATGGTCATAAGTATTCAGACCCTTTGCTCAGACACTCATATTTAAGTCACATGCTGTCCATTTCCTTGTGATCCTCCTTGAGATGGTTCTATTCCTTCATTGGAGTCCAGCTGTGTTTAATTAAACTGATAGGACTTGATGTGGAAAGGCACACACCTGTCTATATAAGACCTCACAGCTCACAGTGCATGTCAGACCAAATAAGAATCATGAGGTCAAAGGAACTGGCCAAGGAGCTCAGATACATAATTGTGGCAAGGCACAGATCTGGCCAAGGTTACAACACAATTTCTGCAGTACTCAATGTTCCTAAGAGCATAGTGGCCTCCATAATCCTTAAATGAAAGAAGTTTGGGACCACCAGAAGTCTTCCTAGACCTGGTCGTCCAGCCAAACTGAGCAATCGAGGGAGAAGAGCCTTGGTGAGAGAGGTAAAGAAGAATCCCAAGATCATTGTGGCTGAGCTCCAGAGATTATTGCACCTATAAACCGCACCTAAATCATTATTACGCCAGGCAAGTAGTCATAAATACACCAAAGAAAAAGCACTAAGGCTGGTTTCACACTTGCATTTTAAAACGCATGCGTTTGAAAAAAAAAACGCATGGTGAAAAAACGCATGTAAATGCATGCAAACGCTGCGTTTTTTAGACGCATGTGTTTTTGCATGTGGTGTAACAAATGCGGCGTTTTGACGCGTTTACATGCGTTTTTACATGCGTTTGCGTTTTTTAAACGCATGCTGAGAAATGTGTGACAGCTGCCAATCATCTAAATAAAGTAAAAAAAACACTATAAACATAAATAGCTAGGGTTAAGGTTAGGGGTAGGGATCCTAACCCTACCCCTACCCCTAACCCTAAAGGGATCCTAACCCTAAAGGGATCCTAACCCTACCCCTAACCCTACCTCTAACCCTAACCATAAAGGGATCCTAACCATAACCCTAAAGGGATCCTAACCCTAACCCTAAAGGGATCCTAACCCTACCCCTAACCCTAACCATAAAGGGATCCTAACCCTACCCCTAACACTAACCCTAACCCTAATCCCTTTAGGGTTAGGGGTAGGGTTAGGGTTAGGATCCCTTTAGGGTTAGGGGTAGGGTTAGGATCCCTTTAGGGTTAGGGTTAGGATCCCTTTAGGTTTAGGGGTAGGGTTAGGATCCCTTTAGGGTTAGGGGTAGGGTTAGGGTTAGGATCCCTTTAGGGTTAGGGTTAGGATCCCTGTAGGGTTAAGGTTAGGATCCCTTTAGGGTTAGGGTTAGGATCCCTTTAGGGTTAGGGTTAGGATCCCTTTATCACCTTTATGGTGGGGGGTGGCATATCAGTGTGTTTTCTGTTTTTTTAATATAAAAACGCATGCGATTTTAACGCAAACAAACGCATGCACAAAAAAACGCATGCGTTTCCATTGACTCCAATGTATTTTTTGGCCCAAAAAAAAACCGCATGAAAACGCATGCGTTTTTATTTGTCCAAAAAACGCCCCTCAAAAATACTACAAGTTGCATTTTTGAAAATGAACGCATGCAGTAAAAAAACGCATGTGATTGAAAACGCAACCAAACGCGTACCAAAAAAATGCATGCGTTTTCAATGTTAAATGTAGGGAAAAAAAATGCATGCGTTTTTTTGTGCAAAAAACGCTGCAGACAAAAACGCAAGTGTGAAACCACCCTAAGCGAAAAAGTAATAAAATGTATAAATTTTATTATAACACCAATAAAATCAATCAAGTAAATACCATACATAAACAAGGGGAACCAAAAAATACAGAAAAACCACAAGGTATGGCTGGAAAAAGTGGTAACAGTCAATATGGAGTAACCTTCACAATATCAGCATCATCATAATGACAACAAAGTAATCACATGTTCAAAGGACTTGTATATAAAACATTAATAATACACCTGATACCACAGCCGTCAATGACAATGAACCCAAAGCCAGTGCATATATATGATAAAATAATAGTTTATATAAAGATAAGGTGCAAAGTACCAGCTAGGAATAAATATAAGTATCAACAAATAGTAACGTTTTTAAGGGTTCAGGATCATTGTAAGCCGAAGCATCAGAGGATATAATAACAGCATTAGAAAAAAGCAAGTAAAGGGAACTGATCAGAATGTTAAACTTAAAACCTCATGTTCAGTATATAAACTTTTGCCTAGCAGCTTTAGATCAACGTATGATTTTGGGATGTGTGGTTCATGCTCTTTTTTTTTTCCTTTTTGCAAGACATATGAAAGCCCGCATAGAGTTTGCTAAAAACACATGAAGGACTCCCAGACTATGAGAAATAAGATTCTCTGGTCTGATGAAGATAGAGCTTTTTGGTGATAATTCTAAGCGGTATGTGTGAAGAAAACCAGGCATTGCTCATCACCTGCCCAATACAATCCCAACAGTGAAACATGGTGGTAGCATAATGCTATGGGGATGTTTTTCAGCAGTAGGGACAGGACGACTTGTTGCAATTGAAAGAAACATGAATGCGGCCAAGTACAGGGATATCATGGATGAAAACATCTTCCAGACTGCTCTGGACCTCAGACTTGGCCAAAGGTTCACCTTCCAACAAGACAATGACCATAAGCACACAGCTAAAATAACAAAGGAGTGACTTCAGAACAACGCTTTGACCATTCTTGACTGGCCCGGCCAGAGCACTGACCTAAACCCAATTGAGCATCTCTGGAGAGACCTGAAAATGGCTGTCCACCAAGGTTCACCATCCAACCTGACAAAACTGGAGAGGAATTGCAAGTAACAATAGCAGAGGATCCCCAAATCCAGGTGTGAAAAACATGTTGCATCATTCCAAAGAAGACTTGTGGCTGTACTAGCTCAAAAGGGTGCTTCTACTCAATACTGAGTAAAGGGTTTGAATACTTATGTGATATTTCAGTTTGTTTTTTTTAAATACATTTGCAAAAATTACTACATTCCTGTTTTTTTCAGTCAAGATGAAGTGGAGAGTGACCTTTAACCCCTTTCTAACATATGACATACTATCCCGTCGAGGTGGGGTGGGCCCGTATGACCACCGATGGGATAGTACGTCATAGCGATCGGCCACGCTCACGGGGGGAGCGCGGCCGATCGCGGCCGGGTGTTAGCTGCTTATTGCAGTTGACATCCGGCACTATGTGCCAGGAGCGGTCACGGACCGCCCCCGGCACATTAACCCCCGGCACACCGTGATCAAACATGATCATGTTGTGCCGGTGGTATAGGGAAGCATCGCGCAGGGAGGGGGCTCCCTGCGGGCTTCCCTGAGACCCCTGGAGCAACGCGATGTGATTGCGTTGCTGCGAGGATCTCTTACCTCCTCCTCCCTGCAGCAGGCCCGGATCCAAGATGGCCGCGGCATCCGGGTCCTGCTGGGAGGTGGCTTCACTGCGCCTGCTCAGAGCAGGCACCGGGAAGCCAGAAGAAGTGCACGTCAGATCGCTGATCTGACACCGTGCACAGCAAAGTGTCAGATCAGTGATCTTACACTATAACATGATGCTCCCCCCCCAGGGCAATGTGATAGTGTAAAAAAAAATATTCACATGTGTAAAAAAAATTTAAAAAAAATTCCCCAAAAAATTCAAAAAAAAAAAAGTATTCTTCCTATAAATACATTTCTTTATCTAAATTAAAATAAATAAAAGTACACATATTTAGTATCGATGTGTCCGTAACCACCCCACCTATAAAACTATATCAATAGTTAACCCCTTCAGTGAATACCATAAAAAAAAAAACAAGGCAAAAAATAACGCTTTATTCTCATACCGCCAAATGTTGTGAATTCTGCTCTTGGGTTCCCTCCAGTGGTTGTAAGTGGGAATGCTGTTGTCTCTGACTCGCAGTCCTGGCCAGGTGTATCAGATGATTACAATTCTGACTGGGATATTTAGGTGTGCAGGATCCTTTAGCCCTTGCCAGTTGTCAATGTTCCTTGTGAAGGGTTGAATCACTTTCTGGCTTCTCCTGCTTGCTGCCAAATTCAGCAAAGATAAGTGTTTTGTTTTTGTACACACACACTGCTGTGTGCTTGTTTCAGTTTTATTCCTGCTCTGTTTGTAGGATTCACTGGAGTTGCAGATATACGCTCCTACATCTTTAGTTGGATGTAGGAAGTTTTTGTATATTCTGCTGTGGATTTTTTGAAGGGTTTTAATACTGACCGCATAGAACTCTGTCCTATCCTGTCCTATCTAGCTAGAGTGGCCTCCTGTGCTAAATCCTGTTTTTCTGCCTGTGTATGTTTTTTCCTCTCCGACTCACCGCCAATATTTGTGGGGGGCTGTCTATTCTTTGGGGATTTTCTCTGAGGCAAGATAGTATTCCTATTTCCATCTTTAGGGGTATTTAGTCATCCAGCTGTGATGAGGTGTCTAGGTGTGTTAGGTACACTCCACGGCTACTTCTAGTTGCGGTGTTAAGTTCAGGATTGCAGTCAGTATAGTGACCACTTTCTCCAGTGAAAGTTCTCATGCAGCTCCAAGGTCACCGGATCATAACAGCCAAACAAAAAGTGGAATAACACACGATCAAAAAGACTGATATAAATAACCATGGTACTGCTGAAAACATCATCTTGTCCCGCAAAAAACAAGCTGCCATACAGAATCATCAGCGAAAAAATAAAAAAGTTATAGTCCTCAGAATAAAGCGATGCAAAAATAATTATTTTTTCTATAAAATAGTTTTTATCGTATAAAAGTGCCAAAACATAAAAAAATGATATAAATGAGGTATTGCTGTAATCATACTGACCCGAAGAATAAAACTGCTTAATCAGTTTTACCAAACATGGAACGATATAAACGCCTCCCCCAAAAGAATTTCATGAATAGCTGGTTTTTGGTCATTCTGTCTCACAAAAATTGGAATAAAAAGGGATAAAAAAATGTAACGTGCCCGAAAATGTTACCAGTAACAAAGTCAAAGTCCCACAAAAAACAAGACCTCACATGACTCTGTGGACCCAAATATGGAAAAATTATAGCTCTCAAAATGTGGTAATGCAAAAAATATTTTTTGCAATAAAAAGCGTCTTTCAGTGTGTGACAGCTGCCAATCATAAAAATCCGCTAAAAAACCCGCTATAAAAGTAAATCAAACCCCCCCTTCATCACCCCCTTAGTTAGGGAAAATTTTAAAAATTAAAAAAATGTATTTATTTCCATTTTCCCGTTAGGGTTAGGGCTAGGGTTATTGTTAGGGCTAGGGTTAGGGTTGAGGCTAGGGTTAAGGTTACAGTTAGGGTTGGGGCTACAGTTAGGGTTGGGGCTACATTTACGATTGGGAATAGGGTTGGGATTAGGGTTAAGGGTGTGTCAGGGTTAGAGGTGTGGTTAGGGTTACCATTGGGATTAGGGTTAGGGGTGTGTTTGGATTAGGATTTCAGTTATAATTCGGGGGTTTCTGTTATGTAGGCAATCCAGTGACACAGTGTGCCAGCAATCAGAGCACATACAGTGATCTGACAATAACCCAAAAACAATAGAACGAGCTCTGAGACGTGGAATCTCTGTAGACCGCAATACCTGAACCTATCCTAAACACAACTAAAGGCAGCTGTGGATTGCGCCTGACACTACCTATGCAACTCGGCACAGCCTGAGGAGCTGACTAGCCTGAAGATAGAAAAACAAGCCTGACTTGCCTCAGAGAAATACCCCAAAGGAAAAGGCAGCCCCCCACATATAATGACTGTTAGCAAGATGAAAAGACAAACGTAGGGATGAAATAGATTCAGCAAAGTGAGGCCCGATATTCTAGATAGAGCGAGGATAGCAAAGAGAACTTTGCAGTCTACAAAAAACCCTAAAGCAAAAAACCACGCAAAGGGGGCAAAAAGACCCACCGTGCCGAACTAACGGCACGGCGGTACACCCTTTGCGTCTCAGAGCTTCCAGCAAAACGAATTGACAAGCTGGACAGAAAAAGTAGCAACAAAAGCAAAGAAGCACTTATCTAAGCAGAGCAGCAGGCCACAGGAAAGATCCAGAAGCTCAGATCCAACACTGGAACATTGACAAGGAGCAAGGAAGACAGAATCAGGCGGAGTTAAATAACAAAGCAGCCAACGAGCTCACCAGAACACCTGAGGGAGGAAGCTCAGAAGCTGCAGTACCACTTGTGACCACAGGAGTGAATTCAGCCACAGAATTCACAACAGTACCCCCCCTTGAGGAGGGGTCACCGAACCCTCACCAGAGCCCACAGGCTGACCAGGATGAGCAACATGAAAGGCACGAACAAGATCTGGAGCATGGACATCAGAGGCAAAAACCCAGGAATTATCTTCCTGAGCATAACCCTTCCATTTAACCAGATACTGGAGTTTCCGTCTAGAAACACGAGAATCCAAAATTTTCTCCACAATATACTCCAATTCCCCCTCCACCAAAACCGGGGCAGGAGGCTCAACAGATGGAACCATAGGTGCCACGTATCTCCGCAACAACGACCTATGGAATACATTATGTATGGAAAAGGAGTCTGGGAGGGTCAGACGAAAAGACACAGGATTGAGAATCTCAGAAATCCTATACGGACCAATAAAACGAGGTTTAAATTTAGGAGAGGAAACCTTCATAGGAATATGACGAGAAGATAACCAAACCAGATCCCCAACACGAAGTCGGGGACCCACACGGCGTCTGCGATTAGCGAAAAGTTGAGCCTTCTCCTGGGACAAGGTCAAATTGTCCACTACCTGAGTCCAGATCTGCTGCAACCTGTCCACCACAGAATCCACACCAGGACAGTCCAAAGACTCAACCTGTCCTGAAGAGAAACGAGGATGGAACCCAGAATTGCAGAAAAATGGAGAGACCAAGGTAGCCGAGCTGGCCCGATTATTAAGGGCGAACTCAGCCAATGGCAAAAAGGACACCCAATCATCCTGGTCTGCAGAAACAAAACATCTCAGATATGTTTCCAAGGTCTGATTGGTTCGTTCGGTCTGGCCATTAGTCTGAGGATGGAAAGCCGAGGAAAAAGATAGGTCAATGCCCATCCTACCACAAAAGGCTCGCCAAAATCTTGAAACAAACTGGGAACCTCTGTCAGAAACAATATTCTCAGGAATGCCATGCAAACGAACCACATGCTGGAAGAACAAAGGCACCAAATCAGAGGAGGAAGGCAATTTAACCAAGGGCACCAGATGGACCATTTTAGAAAAGCGATCACAGACCACCCAAATGACTGACATCTTTTGAGAAACGGGAAGGTCAGAAATGAAATCCATCGAAATATGTGTCCAAGGCCTCTTTGGGACCGGCAAGGGCAAAAGCAACCCACTGGCACGTGAACAGCAGGGCTTAGCCCTAGCACAAATCCCACAGGACTGCACAAAAGTACGTACATCCCGTGACAGAGATGGCCACCAGAAGGATCTAGCCACTAACTCTCTGGTACCAAAGATTCCAGGATGACCAGCCAACACCGAACAATGAAGTTCAGAGATAACTTTACTAGTCCACCTATCATAGTAACATAGTTAGTAAGGCCGAAAAAAGACATTTGTCCATCCAGTTCAGCCTATATTCCATCATAATAAATCCCCAGATCTACGTCCTTCTACAGAACCTAATTGTATGATACAATATTGTTCTGCTCCATGAAGACATCCAGGCCTCTCTTGAACCCCTCGACTGAGTTCGCCATCACCACCTCCTCAGGCAAGCAATTCCAGATTCTCACTGCCCTAACAGTAAAGAATCCTCTTCTATGTTGGTGGAAAAACCTTCTCTCCTCCAGACGCAAAGAATGCCCCCTTGTGCCCGTCACCTTCCTTGGTATAAACAGATCCTCAGCGAGATATTTGTATTGTCCCCTTATATACTTATACATGGTTATTAGATCGCCCCTCAGTCGTCTTTTTTCTAGACTATATAATCCTAATTTCGCTAATCTATCTGGGTATTGTAGTTCTCCCATCCCCTTTATTAATTTTGTTGCCCTCCTTTGTACTCTCTCTAGTTCCATAATATCCTTCCTGAGCACCGGTGACCAAAACTGGACACAGTACTCCATGTGCGGTCTAACTAGGGATTTGTACAGAGGCAGTATAATGCTCTCATCATGTTTATCCAGACCTCTTTTAATGCACCCCATGATCCTGTTTGCCTTGGCAGCTGCTGCCTGGCACTGGCTGCTCCAGGTAAGTTTATCATTAACTAGGATCCCCAAGTCCTTCTCCCTGTCAGATTTACCCAGTGGTTTCCCATTCAGTGTGTAATGGTGATATTGATTCCTTCTTCCCATGTGTATAACCTTACATTTATCATTGTTAAACCTCATCTGCCACCTTTCAGCCCAAGTTTCCAACTTATCCAGATCCATCTGTAGCAGAATACTATCTTCTCTTGTATTAACTGCTTTACATAGTTTTGTATCATCTGCAAATATCGATATTTTACTGTGTAAACCTTCTACCAGATCATTAATGAATATGTTGAAGAGAACAGGTCCCAATACTGATCCCTGCGGTACCCCACTGGTCACAGCGACCCAGTTAGAGACTATACCATTTATAACCACCCTCTGCTTTCTATCACTAAGCCAGTTACTAACCCATTTACACACATTTTCCCCCAGACCAAGCATTCTCATTTTGTGTACCAACCTCTTGTGCGGCACGGTATCAAACGCTTTGGAAAAATCGAGATATACCACGTCCAATGACTCACCGTGGTCCAGCCTATAGCTTACCTCTTCATAAAAACTGATTAGATTGGTTTGACAGGAGCGATTTCTCATAAACCCATGCTGATATGGAGTTAAACAGTTATTCTCATTGAGATAATCCAGAATAACATCCCTCAGAAACCCTTCAAATATTTTACCAACAATAGAGGTTAGACTTACTGGCCTATAATTTCCAGGTTCACTTTTAGAGCCCTTTTTGAATATTGGCACCACATTTGCTATGCGCCAATCCTGCGGAACAGACCCCGTCGCTATAGAGTCCCTAAAAATAAGAAATAATGGTTTATCTATTACATTACTTAGTTCTCTTAGTACTCGTGGGTGTATGCCATCCGGACCCGGAGATTTATCTATTTTAATCTTATTTAGCCAGTTTCGCACCTCTTCTTGGGTTAGATTGGTGACCCTTAATATAGGGTTTTCATTGTTTCTTGGGATTTCACCTAGCATTTCATTTTCCACCGTGAATACCGTGGAGAAGAAGGTGTTTAATATGTTTGCTTTTTCCTCGTCATCTACAACCATTCTTTCCTCACTATTTTTTAAGGGGCCTACATTTTCAGTTTTTATTCTTTTACTATTGATATAGTTGAAGAACAGTTTGGGATTAGTTTTACTCTCCTTAGCAATGTGCTTCTCTGTTTCCTTTTTGGCAGCTTTAATTAGTTTTTTAGATAAAGTATTTTTCTCCCTATAGTTTTTTAGAGCTTCAATGGTGCCATCCTGCTTCAGTAGTGCAAATGCTTTCTTTTTACTGTTAATTGCCTGTCTTACTTCTTTGTTTAGCCACATTGGGTTTTTCCTATTTCTAGTCCTTTTATTCCCACAAGGTATAAACCGCTTACACTGCCTATTTAGGATGTTCTTAAACATTTCCCATTTATTATCTGTATTCTTATTTCTGAGGATATTGTCCCAGTCTACCAGATTAAGGGCATCTCTAAGCTGGTCAAACTTTGCCTTCCTAAAGTTCAGTGTTTTTGTGACTCCCTGACAAGTCCCCCTAGTGAAAGACAGGTGAAACTGTACAATATTGTGGTCGCTATTTCCTAGATGCCCGACCACCTGCAGATTTGTTATTCTGTCAGGTCTATTAGATAGTATTAGGTCTAAAAGTGCTGCTCCTCTGGTTGGATTCTGCACCAATTGTGAAAGATAATTTTTCTTGGTTATTAGCAGAAACCTGTTGCCTTTATGGGTTTCACAGGTTTCTGTTTCCCAGTTAATATCCGGGTAGTTAAAGTCCCCCATAACCAGGACCTCATTATGGGTTGCAGCTTCATCTATCTGCTTTAGAAGTAGACTTTCCATGGTTTCTGTTATATTTGGGGGTTTGTAACAGACCCCAATGAGAATTTTGTTACCATTTTTCCCTCCATGAATTTCGACCCATATGGACTCGACATCCTCATTTCCTTCGCTAATATCCTCCCTTAAAGTGGACTTTAGACAAGACTTTACATAGAGACAAACCCCTCCTCCTCTCCGATTTTTACGATCCTTTCTAAACAGACTGTAACCCTGTAAGTTAACTGCCCAGTCATAGCTTTCATCTAACCATGTCTCGGTTATTCCCACTATGTCAAAGTTACCTGTAGATATTTCTGCTTCTAGTTCTTCCATCTTGTTTGTCAGGCTTCTGGCGTTTGTGAGCATGCAGTTTAGAGGATTTTGTTTTGTTCCAATCTCCTCGCTGTGGATTGTTTTAGAAATGTTCTTACCTCCCTTCTGAGTATGTTTTCTTGTGTCTTCTTTGTTCAAGTCTAATGTTTTTCTTCCCATCCCCTCTTCTTCTAGTTTAACGCCCTCCTGATGAGTGTAGCAAGTCTTCTGGCGAATGTGTGTTTCCCAGGTTTGTTGAGGTGTAGTCCGTCTCTGGTGAGGAGTCCATCGTACAAGTAATTCACACCGTGGTCCAGGAATCCGAATCCTTGTTGTCTGCACCATCGTCTTAGCCAGTTGTTTGCATCAAGGATCCTGTTCCATCTCCTGGTGCCATGCCCGTCTACTGGAAGGATAGAAGAAAAAACTACCTGTGCATCCAGTTCCTTTACTTTCTTCCCCAACTCTTCAAAGTCTTTGCAGATTGTCGATAGGTCCTTCCTTGCCGTGTCATTGGTGCCAACATGTATCAGAAGAAATGGGTGGACGTCCTTGGAGCTAAAGAGCTTTGGTATCCTATCGGTCACATCCTTGATCATCGCACCTGGAAGGCAGCATACTTCTCTTGCAGTTATGTCCGGTCTGCAGATGGCTGCTTCTGTGCCTCTCAGTAGTGAGTCTCCCACCACCACCACTCTTCGTTGCTTCTTGGCTGTACTTTTTGCTGTCACTTGTTGCTGTGTGCCCTTTTCTTTTTTGCTTGCTGGTATTGCTTCATCCTTAGGTGTGCCATCTTCATCCTCTACAAAGATTTGATATCGGTTCTTTAGTTGTGTGGTTGGTGATTTCTCCATGGTCTTCTTGCTCAGGTACGAACAGTTTCTCCGCCGGACAACGATCAGGTTTATTCGCCTGAAATTTTTGCAACACTCGCCGCAAATCAGGGGAGATGGCAGACACAATGACTCCTTCCTTGAGGATACTCGCCGGCTCAGATGAACCCGGAGAGTCGGGCACAAAACTCCTAGACAGAGCATCCGCCTTCACATTTTTAGAACCCGGAAGGTACGAAATCACAAAATCGAAGCGGGCAAAAAATAACGACCAACGGGCCTGTCTAGGATTCAAGCGCTTGGCAGACTCGAGATAAGTAAGGTTCTTATGATCAGTCAATACCACCACGCGATGCTTAGCTCCTTCAAGCCAATGACGCCATTCCTCGAATGCCCACTTCATGGCCAGCAACTCTCGGTTGCCCACATCGTAATTACGCTCAGCAGCCGAAAACTTCCTGGAAAAGAAAGCACATGGTTTCAACACTGAGCAACCAGAACCTCTCTGTGACAAAACCGCCCCTGCTCCAATCTCAGAAGCATCAACCTCGACCTGGAACGGAAGAGAAACATCTGGTTGACACAACACAGGGGCAGAACAAAAACGATGCTTCAACTCCTGAAAAGCTTCCACAGCAGCAGAAGACCAATTAACCAAATCAGCACCCTTCTTGGTCAAATCGGTCAATGGTTTGGCAATGCTAGAAAAATTACAGATGAAGCGACGATAAAAATTAGCAAAGCCCAGGAATTTTTGCTGACTTTTCAGAGATGTCGGCTGAGTCCAATCCTGAATGGCTTGGACCTTAACCGGATCCATCTCGATAGTAGAAGGGGAAAAGATGAACCCCAAAAATGAAACTTTCTGCACACCGAAGAGACACTTTGATCCCTTCACAAACAAAGAATTAGCACGCAGGACCTGGAAAACCATTCTGACCTGCTTCACATGAGAGTCCCAATCATCTGAGAAGATCAAAATGTCATCCAAGTAAACAATCAGGAATTTATCCAGATACTCACGGAAGATGTCATGCATAAAAGACTGAAACACAGATGGAGCATTGGCAAGTCCGAACGGCATCACTAGATACTCAAAATGACCCTCGGGCGTATTAAATGCAGTTTTCCATTCATCTCCTTGCCTGATTCTCACCAGATTATACGCACCACGAAGATCTATCTTAGTGAACCAACTAGCCCCCTTAATCCGAGCAAACAAGTCAGATAACAATGGCAAGGGATACTGAAATTTAACAGTGATCTTATTAAGAAGGCGGTAATCAATACACGGTCTCAGCGAACCATCCTTCTTAGCTACAAAAAAGAACCCTGCTCCCAGTGGTGATGACGATGGGCGAATATGTCCCTTCTCCAGGGATTCCTTCACATAACTGCGCATAGCGGCGTGTTCAGGCACGGATAAATTAAATAATCGACCTTTAGGGAATTTACTACCAGGAATCAAATTGATAGCACAATCACAATCCCTATGCGGAGGTAGGGCATCGGACTTGGGCTCTTCAAATACATCCTGATAATCAGACAAGAACTCTGGGACCTCAGAAGGAGTGGATGATGAAATAGACAAAAATGGAACATCACCATGTACCCCCTGACAACCCCAGCTGGATACCGACATAGAGTTCCAATCCAATACTGGATTATGGGTTTGCAGCCATGGCAACCCCAACACGACCACATCATGCAGATTATGTAGCACCAGAAAGCGAATAACTTCCTGATGTGCAGGAGCCATGCACATGGTCAGCTGGGTCCAGTACTGAGGTTTATTCTTGGCCAAAGGTGTAGCATCAATTCCTCTCAACGGAATAGGACACCGCAAAGGCTCCAAGAAAAACCCACAACGTTTAGCATAATCCAAATCCATCAGATTCAGGGCAGCGCCTGAATCCACAAACGCCATGACAGAATACGATGACAAAGAACATATCAAGGTAATGGACAGAAGGAATTTGGATTGTACAGTACCAATGACGGCAGACCTATCGAACCGCTTAGTGCGCTTAGGACAATCAGAAATAGCATGAGTGGAATCACCACAGTAGAAACACAGACCATTCAGACGTCTGTGTTCTTGCTGTTCAATTCTGGTCATAGTCCTATCGCACTGCATAGGCTCAGGTTTAATCTTAGACAATACCGCCAAATGGTGCACAGATTTACGCTCGCGCAAGCGTCGACCGATCTGAATGGCCAAAGACATAGACTCATTCAAACCAGCAGGCATAGGAAAACCCACCATGACATCCTTAAGAGCCTCAGAGAGACCCTTTCTGAACAAAGCTGCCAGCGCAGATTCATTCCACAGAGTGAGTACTGACCACTTCCTAAATTTCTGACAATATACTTCTATATCATCCTGACCCTGGCACAACGCCAACAAATTTTTCTCAGCCTGATCCACTGAATTAGGCTCATCGTAAAGTAATCCGAGCGCCAGGAAAAACACATTGACATTACTCAATGCAGGGTCTCCTGGCGCAAGAGAAAATGCCCAGTCCTGAGGGTCGCAGCGCAAAAAAGAAATAATAATCAAAACCTGTTGAATAGGATTACCAGAAGAATGAGGTTTCAAGGCCAGAAATAGCTTACAATTATTTTTGAAATTAAGAAACTTAGTTCTATCACCAAAAAACAAATCAGGAATAGGAATTCTTGGTTCTAACATAGATTTCTGATCAATAGTATCTTGAATCCTTTGTACATTTGTAACGAGATTATCCATTGAAGAGCACAGACCCTGAATATCCATGTCCACACCTGTGTCCTGAAACACCCAAATGTCTAGGGGAAAAAAAAGACTGAACACAGAGCTGAGAAAAAAAAATGATGTCAGAACTTCTTTTTTCCCTCTATTGAGAATCATTAGGATGGCTCCTTGTACTGTTATGTAGGCAATCCAGTGACACAGTGTGCCAGCAATCAGAGCACATACAGTGATCTGACAATAACCCAAAAACAATAGAACGAGCTCTGAGACGTGGAATCTCTGTAGACCGCAATACCTGAACCTATCCTAAACACAACTAAAGGCAGCTGTGGATTGCGCCTGACACTACCTATGCAACTCGGCACAGCCTGAGGAGCTGACTAGCCTGAAGATAGAAAAACAAGCCTGACTTGCCTCAGAGAAATACCCCAAAGGAAAAGGCAGCCCCCCACATATAATGACTGTTAGCAAGATGAAAAGACAAACGTAGGGATGAAATAGATTCAGCAAAGTGAGGCCCGATATTCTAGATAGAGCGAGGATAGCAAAGAGAACTTTGCAGTCTACAAAAAACCCTAAAGCAAAAAACCACGCAAAGGGGGCAAAAAGACCCACCGTGCCGAACTAACGGCACGGCGGTACACCCTTTGCGTCTCAGAGCTTCCAGCAAAACGAATTGACAAGCTGGACAGAAAAAGTAGCAACAAAAGCAAAGAAGCACTTATCTAAGCACAGCAGCAGGCCACAGGAAAGATCCAGAAGCTCAGATCCAACACTGGAACATTGACAAGGAGCAAGGAAGACAGAATCAGGCGGAGTTAAATAACAAAGCAGCCAACGAGCTCACCAGAACACCTGAGGGAGGAAGCTCAGAAGCTGCAGTACCACTTGTGACCACAGGAGTGAATTCAGCCACAGAATTCACAACAGGTTTCCACTGTTTAGGCACATCAGAGGCTCTCCAAACGCGACATGGCGTCCGATCTCAATTCCAGCCAATTCTGCGTTGAAAAAGTAAAACTGTGCTCCTTCCCTTCCGAGCTCTCCCGTGTGCCCAAACAGGGGTTTACCCCAACATATGGGGTATCAGCGCACTCAGGACAAATTGGACAACAACTTTTGGGGTCCAATTTCTCCTGTTACCCTTGGAAAAATACAAAACTGGGGGCTAAAAAATAATTTTTGTGGGAAAAAAATATTTTTTATTTTCACGGCTCTGCGTTATAAACTGTAGTGAAACACTTGGGGGTTCAAAGTTCTCACAACACATCTAGATAAGTTCCTTTGGGGGTCTAGTTTCCAATATGGTGTCACTTGTGGGGGGTTTCTACTGTTTAGGTACATTAGGGGCTCTGCAAACGCAATGTGATGCCTGCAGACCAATCCATTTAAGTCTGCATTCCAAATGATGCTCCTTCCCTTACGAGCTCTGCCATGCGCTCAAGCGGTGGTTCCCCCCACATAACGGGTATCAGCGTACTCAGGACAAATTGGGCAACAACTTTTAGGGTCCAATTTCAACTGTTACCCTTGGAAAAATACAAAACTGGGGGCTAAAAAATAATTTTGTGGAAAAAATTTTTTTTATTTTCTCGGCTCTGCGTTTTAAATTGTAGTGAAACACTTGGGGGTTAAAAGCTCTCACAACACATCTAGATGAGTTTCTTAGGGGGTCTACTTTCCAAAATGGTGTCAGTTGTGGGGGGTTTCTGCTGTCTAGGTAAATTATGGGCTCTGCAAACGCAATGTGACACCTGCAGACCATTCCATCTAAGTCTGCATTCCAAATGGCGCTCCTTCCCTTCCGAGCCCTTCCATGCACCCAAACGGTGGTTCCCCCCACATATGGGGTATCAGCGTACTCCGGACACATTAGACAACAACTTTTGGGGTCCAATTTCTCCTGTTACCCTTGGGAAAATACAAAACTGGGGGCTAAAAAATAATTTTTGTGGGAAAATTTGTATTTTTTTATTTTTTCGGCTCAGCATTATAAACTGTGAAGCCCTAGGTGGGTCAAAGTGGTCACCACACATCTAGATAAGTTACTTAGGGGGTGTACTTTCCAAAATGATGTCACTTGTAGGAGGTTTTAATGTTTAGGCACATCAGTGGCTCTCCAAATGCAACATGGCGTCCCATCTCAATTCCTGTCAATTTTGCATTGAAAAGTCAAACGGCGCTCCTTCCCTTCCGAGCTTTCCCATGCACCCAAACAGTGGTTTACCCCCACATATGGGGTATCAGCGTACTCAAAACAAATTATACAACAACTTTTGGGGTCCAATTTCTTCTCTTACCCTTGGGAAAATAAAAAATTGGGGGCAAAAAGATCATTTTTGTGAAAAAATTATTTTTTATTTTTACGGCTCTGCATTATAAACTTCTGTGAAGCCCTAGGTGGGTCAAAGTGCTCACCACACATCTAGATAAGTTCCTTAGGGGTCTACTTTCCAAAATGGTGTCACTTGTAGGGAGTTTCAATGTTTAGGCACATCAGTGGCTCTCCAAACGCAACATGGCGTCCCATCTCAATTCCTGTCAAATTTGATTGAAAAGTCAGACAACGCTCCTTTGGTTCCGAGCTCTTCCATGCACCCAAACAGTGGTTTACCCCCACATATGGGGTATCGGTGTACTCAGAACAAATTGTACAACAATGTTTGGGGTCCATTTTCTCCTGTTACCCTTGATAAAATAAAACAAATTGGAGCTGAAGTAAATTTTTTGTGAAAAAAAGTTAAATGTTCATTTTCATTTAAACATTAAAAAAATTCCGGTGAAACACCTGAAGGGTTAATAAACTTCTTGAATGTGGTTTTGAGCACCCTGAGGGGTGCCATTTTTAGAATGGTGTCACACTTGGTTATTTTCTATCATATAGACCCCTCAAAATTACTTCAAATGAGATGTGGTCCCTAAAAAAAAACTGTGTTGTAAAAATTGCTGGTCAACTTTTAACCCTTATAACTCCCTAACAAAAAAAAGTTTGGTTCCAAAATTGTGCTGATGTAAAGTAGACATGTGGGAAATGTTACTTATTAAGTATTTTGTGTGACATATCTCTGTGATTTAATTGCATAGAAATTCAAATTTGGAAAATTGCAAAATTTTCAAAATTTTCACCAAATTTCAATTTTTTTTCACAAATTTCACATTTTTTTCTTATATCAAAGAAATTTTACAACTATCATGAAGTGCAATATGTCTCGAGAAAACAGTGTCAGAATCGCCAAGATCCGTTGAAGCGTTCCAGAGTTATAACCTCATAAAGGGACAGTGGTCAGAATTGTAAAAAATGGCCTGGTCATTAACGTGCAAACCACCCTTGGGGGTAAAGGGGTTAATGAGAAAAAAATTAAATTTTTTGAATTTACCAAATGACTGTAGGGAAACAAAGAGTGAAAAATGTAAAGGGGTATGAATTATTTCTGTACCCTCTGTGTGTGTGTGTGTGTGTGTGTGTATATATATACAGTTAGGTCCACATATATTTGGACAGAGGCAACATTTTTCTAGTTTTGGTTATAGACATTACCACAATGAATTTTAAACAAAACAATTCAGATGCAGTTGAAGTTCAGACTTTCAGCTTTTATTTGAGGGTATCCACATTAAAATTGGATGAAGGGTTTAGGAGTTTCAGCTCCTTAACATGTGCCACCCTGTTTTTAAAGGGACCAAAAGTAATTGGACAATAGACTCCAAGGCTATTTCATGGACAGGTGTGGTCAATCCCTTCGTTATTTAATTCTCAATTAAGCAAATAAAAGGCCTGGAGTTGATTTGAGGTGTGGTGCTTGCATTTGGAAGGTTTTGCTGTGAAGTAAATATGCGGTCAAAGGAGCTCTCCATGCAGGTGAAACAAGCCATCCTTAAGCTGCGAAAGCAGAAAAAACCCATCCAAGAAATTGCTACAATATTAGGAGTGGCAAAATCTACAGTTTGGTACATCCTGAGAAAGAAAGAAAGCACTGGTGAACTCATCAATGCAAAAAGACCTTGGCGCCCACGGAAGACAACAGTGGTGGATGATCACAGAATAATCTCCATGGTGAAGAGAAACCCCTTCACAACAGCCAACCAAGTGAACAACACTCTCCAGGAGGTCGGGGTATCAATATCCAAATCTACCATAAAGAGAAGACTGCATGAAAGTAAATCCAGAGGGTTCACTGCATGGTGCAAGCCACTCATAAGCATCAAGAATAAAAAGGCTAGACTAGACTTTGCTAAAAAACATCTTAAAAAGCCAGCACAGTTCTGGAAGAACATTCTTTGGACAGATGAAACCAAGATCAACCTCTACCAGAGTGATGGAAAGAGAAAAGTATGGCAAAGGCGTTGTACAGCTCATGATCCAAAGCATACCACATCATCTGTAAAACACGGCGGAGGCAGTGTGATGGCTTGGGCATGCATGGCTGCCAGTGGCATTGGGTCACTAGTGTTTATTGATGATGTGACACAGGACAGAAGCAGCCAAATGAATTCTGAGGTATTCAGAGCCATACTGTGTGCTCAGATCCAGCCAAATGCAGCAAAATGGATTGTTCGTCGTTTCAAACAACAGATGGACAATGAACCAAAACATAAAGCCAAAGCAACCCAGGAGTTTATTAAAGCAAAGAAGTGGAATATTCTTGAATGGCCAAGTCAGTCACCTGATCTCAACCCAATTGAGCATGCATTTCATTTGTTAAAGACTAAACTTCAGACAGAAAGGCCCACAAACAAACAGCAACTGAAAACCACCGCAGTGTAGGCCTGGCAGAGCATCAAAAAGGAGGAAACACAGCGTCTGGTGATGTCCATGAGTTCAAGACTTCAGGCAGTCATTGCCAACAAAGGGTTTTCAACCAAGTGCTAAAAATGAAAATTGTATTTAAAATTATTGAATCTGTCTAATTACTTTTGGTCCCTTTAAAAACAGGGTGGCACATGTTAAGGAGCTGAAACTCCTAAAACCTTCATCCAATTTTAATGTGGATACCCTCAAATGAAAGCTAAAAGTCTGAACTTCAACTGCATCTGAATTGTTTTGTTTAAAATTCATTGTGGTAATGTCTATAACCAAAATTAGAAAAATGTTGTCTCTGTCCAAATATATATGGACCTAACTGTGTATATATATATATATATATATATATATATATATATATATACACACACACAGAAAAACCTGACCAGCATCTCCTAATGGGAACATGTGCACGCTTACAGACTACATTATATAGAGAAAAAAAATCACAGCAGCACTATGCATGAATCCAGGCCATGTGAAAACACAGAAAACCATTGAAAGCATTCAATTTTGAATTTACTTCTCAAAAAAAAATTCCCACTTTTTTTTAACTTACAGTTATGAAAGAAAAATTAAGGTTCTTGGTGCACAAATTGGCCAATTCATGTATGCCCATCAACCATGGCAAGGTGACCTCCCTCTGATGGGTCCCTGCTCTACCGTACATGCCTCTCTTATTCTATCAACCTACAACTTATGGACATCCATGTCACTCCCAGGCTAAGCCTACAATTTATGGGCAGGTAGAACTGATTACGATCACCTGCAGGTCAATGGGAGGAGAGCAAGATCAGGCTGGAGGCAGCAAACATCCAATAGTTAAATATACAGAAAAAGCTGACCAGCATCTCCTAATGTGAACTAGTGCACACTGTCAGACTATATTATATAGAGAACAAAATAACAGCAGCACTATGCATGAATCCAGGCCATGTGAAAACATTAAAAACATTCAATTTTTTTTTCACTACTCAAAAAATTATTTTTTCTAATTTCTTTTTTTTAAACTTACGGTTATGAATGAAAAATGAAGGTTCTTAGTGCACAGATTGGCCAATTCATGCATGCCCACCAACCATGGCAGTATAATATATCTACTATATAATTGTCTAAGGGGTACTTCCGTCTGTCTGTCTGTCCCGGATATTCATTGGTCGTGGCCTCTGTCTGTCACGGAAATCCAACTCGCTGATTGGTCGAGGCAAAACAGCCACGACCAATCAGCGACAGGCACACTCCGGCACCAAAATGGCCGCTCCTTCCTCCCCGCAGTCAGTGTCTGCTCCATTATCCCCTACAGTCAGTGTTCTCACAGGGTTAATGGCAGCACTAACGGACCCCATTATGCCGCGGTGTAACGCACTCCATTAACACTGCTATTAACCCTGTGTGACCAAATTTTTACTATTCATGCTGCCTATGCAGCATGAATAGTAAAAAGAACTACAATACCCAGATAGATTAGCGAAATTAGGATTATTTAATCTAGAAAAAAGACGACTGAGGGGCGATCTAATAACCATGTATAAGTATATAAGGGGACAATACAAATATCTCGCTGAGGATCTGTTTATACCAAGGAAGGTGACTGGCACAAGGGGGCATTCTTTGCGTCTGGAGGAGAGAAGGTTTTTCCACCAACATAGAAGAGGATTCTTTACTGTTAGGGCAGTGAGAATCTGGAATTGCTTGCCTGAGGAGGTGGTGATGGCGAACTCAGTCGAGGGGTTCAAGAGAGACCTGGATGTCTTCCTGGAGCAGAACAATATTGTATCATACAATTATTAGGTCTGTAGAAGGACGTAGATCTGGGGATTTATTATGATGGAATATAGGCTGAACTGGATGGGCAAATGTCTTTTTTTCGGCCTTACTAACTATGTTACTATGTTACTATGTAGATCTAATGCTAAAAATAATAAAAAAATAAAAAATCATATACTCACCTTCCGCCACCTTTCCCGCTCCTCGCAAAGCTCCGGTAACCGCTCCTTGCAAGCGGCAGGTTCCGGTGGCAAGGATGGTATGCGAGAAGGACCAGCCATGACGTCACGGTCATGTGACCGCGACGTAATCACAGGTCCTGAGCCCATACCAACCCTGGGAGCGGAAGCTGCCGTGTGCACCGCACACAGGGCCAGGACTTCAATGGGCTTTTGGAGGGTGAGTATATGTTTATTTTTTATTTTAAGTCTGTATACTACATGGCTCTGTGCTGTATACTCCGTCACTGTGCAATATACTACGTGGCTGGGCAATATACTAGGTGGCTGGGCAATATACTACGTGACTGGGCAATATACTACGTGGCTGGGCAATATACTACGTGGCTGGGCAATATACTACGTGGCTGGGCAATATACTACGTGGCTGGGCAATATACTACATGGCTCTGTGCTGTATACTCCGTCACTGTGCAATATACTACGTGGCTGGGCAATATACTAGGTGGCTGGGCAATATACTACGTGGCTGGGCAATATACTACGTGGCTGGGCAATATACTACGTGACTGGGCAATATACTACGTGGCTGGGCAATATACTACGTGGCTGGGCAATATACTATGTGGCTGGGCAATATACTACGTGGACATGCATATTCTAGAATACCCGATGCGTTAGAATCGGGCCATCATCTTGTGTGTGTATATATATATATATATATATATATATATATATATATATATATACGGTATATATATATATATATATATATATATATATATATATGTGAGAAAAAAGGAAAACAGCACACAAAAATATGGAAAAAAGTGGGCTTTAATGCCCACTTACGTTCAACCACAGACAAAGAGATTTAAAAAAGAAGAAATAAGGAAATAGAACAAACACACAAATTCTGTATTTGTCCCTTGCAGCAAGTTTACACATATACACATTTGAATATGCATACATTGAAAAAGAATATATATACATAATCAACAAGCTCCTGATAATTTCCAAAGATAGACTTAATCCAAGGTAATATGACACTCTGTTTCACGTATTCTGCATTTCCTGTACTCTAAATCAATAACATATTTAGACAAATGTGTCAGCAGAATACCTTTACATCCATGTGTGGAAGACAGATGATTGGCAGTACAGGTATGCCTTTTTTATAGTCCATTTCCAAAATTAAATCATAAATCTGTAAAACAACAACTCCAGCTTATTGAAGAGCAAAACATGTTAGCGCTTGAAGTGTGTAACGTTTGATGAGATTTACGAGGGCGCCATTTGGATAGATGATTTTCAGAGCACTTAAAGTTGGTTCAGTTTCCCTTTTTCCGCCCACTACTCTTTTCTTTGTCTGAATCTATTCAGTTGTATAAAATCAAATTAGCATGGATAAAACATTCCTGATACATTAGGCTGTATGTCATTGTTAATGTATATAGTAGATAAGTTTGGGTTTCTCTTTGTTTATCTTTTTTCATCAATATCCTTGCTAAATGAATGGCTAAATTAAGACAATGTGCACACGTATTCTGGTCTACTGCGGATTTTTCCGCAGCAGATTTCAGCAGATTTATCTGCGGTTTTCAGTGCGGTTTTACAACTGCGGATTTCTATTGGAGCAGTTGTAAAACCGCTGCGGAATCCGCAGAAAGAAGTGACATGCTGCGGAATGTAAACCGCTGCGTTTCCGCGCGTTTTTTTCCGCAGCATGGGCACATTGTTTTTTTGTTTTCCATAGGTCTACATTGTACTGTGAACTCATGGGAAACTCCTGTGGATTCGCAGCTGCGGAAATTCTGCGGATCCGCAGCAAAATCCGCATCGTGTGCACATACCCTAACAGTTATCATCTTGGAAAGCTATACTGCACACACGTGCCTTTTTTTGGTGGCCCATATGCAGTCTCATATGTTGTATATTTGTCTAATTTCAGTGAATTAAGCAATGTTTACAAGATCTCATACATGTTTCCTCAAAAAATCATTTTTAAAAAAAAATAAAAATAAAAATAGAAGGATCATGTTGGTGAGATTTTGGCAACTCATGCTCGATATGGATTGATTCCAACCACCCCAACAACTAGTTATCCCGTCATACACACATGCATAGAGCTGTAGACCCCTACAATCCAATGAAAGTAGGGAAGGGCACAGATTTGTGTCAAACTAATCATTTAGCTTTTTAAAGGGAACCTTTCAGCATGATTGTGCTCAGTATCCACAATTTTGATGTGACACAACATATCGGGTTATCAGGCCTCCTGATGAGCCTGCAGAGGCGAAACGCGTTGAGGCGTGCTGTTCATATGGCGTTCGGTGGCACACAGCGGCTCAGATGAGTATTCATAGCCTTGTCTTGGGGCTATGCATGGGCTATTGTTAGCATTGTCTAAATAGTGTGGGATTTTGGAGTGAGGTAGCAGAGTTACTACCCATGCATGACATTGAGCCAATTTTGGCTAGTATGATCTTCACCCACATCTATAGAAATGTCAGCTCATGAGAATACAGTATTTTGATATGCCTAGAGGTTCTGGCTGCATTTATCCTTAAGTGTATTTACAGTGTTTAATATTTTGAGGCCGCTGTGAATTACTATGCATCTATCTTAAAGTGTATCTACACTGTGTTTAATATCTTGAGGCCGCTGTGTATTACTAGACCATTATAGATTGCCATATATGTGTATGTATATAGTGTTTTACTAGTGGGAACTAGGTCGTCCCTAGAAGAGGATCTTTCTGTCTAGCGCTAGAGGACCCTTTAGTGTGTGGGTAGTGGCGTACACTAGTGGCCGTAGGGTCTTATAGGGCTCCTAGGGACAGTCATCGAGGAGCGGGGGCGCCATAACGCTCTCCCCTAGGGTGCCTACCTCCGCAAATAGGCAGGGGCATGCTAGTGCCATAGGTAGGGTGATCTAGATTTCCCATTAGTTTTTTATTTATTTTGCTGCACTTTTTTTCACGTTTTTTGGTTATATTTTTGTGTTGGGTTTTGTAGGCGTGTCTGTCTGCCTTGCTTTTACTAATAAAATTATACCTTTTTAGACTGAGGTTTTTTTCATATGATTTTGAGTATTTCTACCTCGAGCTTTTTGGATCATTTTTTGAGAATAAGATCAAGCTCCTGATACGTTACAGATAAAATCCTAGATTTATTCTTATTCATTTAAAAAGGAAACATAAAAAAAATGCCAAAGGATATTTGGAAAAAGGGGGGGAAACATGGGAGGAAATAGGGCATATATTCACCATATGCATTTCGAACAGGACATATTCTTTGACTTGATGTGAATGATTCTATACGGTTCTTCAGAAGCCTCATGCTGGCTTTACCTCCCGACAACATTTTTCCTTCATGGAGAGGAATGTGTTCTATTTCCCTTTGATTTATCTTGCATACAGTATGTAAGGAATTGGGCTTTTGACTTTCATTTCATATTTCATTTTTTGGCTCTATGGTCCTAGAAGAACCCTAAATAGATAAATCGTTACAACAAAATACATGTCCTACTGATTATTGAGCTGAAAGACCACATTAAATTACTTAATAATCCCTATTTTATGACTGCATGCTTTAGGTAATTCTTAGTAGATATTTCCATTTTACTTTCTTTGCTATTTGTTCTTGTTTTACTTAGTTTTTTTTTCTGGCTGCTCCTGGACTCCGATGTACAGCAATTGTTATTGCCTTATAAAATTACAATATGTCATACTTCAACTATGCTAATATCTGACATTTTTTGTGCTTTGTTGATTATTTAAGTTGTTTGCTGCATTTGCTCTGATGTCTCCTGATTACTAGGCGTGAACATGTTTTGAGATTGTATGTTAATTTTGAGTAATGTTGAATGTTCCAAATTTTTTTGGAGATGGTGCATTTTCTGTTCTGATGTTGCCTTTTTTTGTCCTATGAATCCCATGAATGCTGCTAAAGGATGCTAATGTAATAAACCTTAATCGAGGGAATTTCAATGGATTTCAAGTTGCATAAAAAGGCTATGTGTCATCACAGATGTTCGTAGCTATGTTGGATAATTTTAAATTTTTTCCATCAGATTATTCTTTGTGGTAGAGCGGCTCACTCGGCAGGTACACTGCGTCTTTAAGATCTTCCTTTGGTTAATGTGGGCAGCATAAACCAAGGTGTAGTAAAGAAAATACAGCACTCTGGGCAAAACAGGAAAACTAAACAAAATGGTGGCAGAACAAACACAGTCCTTCTTTGAGCGGGGGTTCCTCCCACTCACGGCTGGCATAACACACACTGTAAAGCCTCACAAGACCATGCAACACAGCCCTGGAGTGCTCCTTCTCCAGGCCCACACAGAACACTGAAAGCTCTGGCAGTCAGTCAGTTAAGCCCCGACCCTGTGACTCCTCAACCACGTGACTGATCACATGTCTGTGACCTCACCAAGGTCCTGTCAGCAGACTCTGTAGGGGGACACTCTCTCACCGGCTTTATGAATGTCTGCCTCAAAACCAGCCCATAACATATGTTAACTTAACCCTCGCAACACTGACTGTGCTGGAGGAAATAAAACTCTGGATTTTATATCACTGATGCCATTAGGCGTAGTGAAACATATCTCTCCTCTACTACATTACCAGTGACTCTGTCACACCTTATGAACTTGATGCTGATATTAATTTGTTTTCATAACATTTTTATGTAATTTCATTTTCAATAATAGTGCTTCTGGTGGTGAGTTAGTTTCAGGGACTCATGTTTGTTTGATATTGAGCTCTATACTCTAAGGGGGTACAGACATATCCCTGACACATTTGATAACGCATTGGATATTGCTGCTAATATTAGTAAAAGTTTATTATTGGGAATTATTTTTTCCCTATGGTCTTCTCAATCATTTAGCATTTAATATCCATTTTCACTCTAGTTTTTCCTTTCATTTTGTTCTTTATTTCATAATTTTAGAGTAAAGAGGTCTACAGTACAGTCATTTGTATACCGTTCTGGCACTTTCCAGTACATCCAATAATTTGCATTACAGTTATTGAGTAATAGGCATTTTTCCCCATCCAGTCAAACTATGGTCATGTTTGCTGATTTGTAGATATCATTGTGTAGGATGTGTCAATATCAGCAAGGTTACCCTCTCTTTCAAACCATTATTTTTGTACTAATCCCATTTAGCAGACATTTTTATATCATTTATTGGATCTGTGAGTTCCTAAATCTTTTTGTAAACGATCACCATATTGCAAAATGACCACATCTATCAGTTTGCATCATCAATATTTTTGTCAGTGCTATATTCAACGATGAATGATGTTCTTCTGTTTAGCTATTTAGTGGAGGTTACGCAATTTACAGAGTAGAGGAAAACATAGTGCCTTCAAAAAGTCCTACTGCAGTCATAATGTGTTATGGAATATAAAATCTTAGGGAAGTAGAGTCCATTCTCCACAAAAAAAGCAATCTAACTTTTACAAATGTCTTTAATGTTATGCAAAAAGACAGTTCCTCATGTCTTTATCTAGTTAATTTCCAGCCAATCTTGAGCAGAAACTTGGCCATCTTAACCATGGCATTGTACATAGAAGGACTGGTATAGCTCCAACCATAAGATATACACTGAGAAAGTATAAACACAACACTTTTGCTTTGGCTCCCATTTTTCATGAGCTGAATTCAAAGATCTAATACTTTTTTCTATGTACATGAAAGACCTTTTTCTCTCAAATTTTGTTCAGTAATTTGTTTAAATCCGTGTTAGTGAGCATTTCTCCTTTGCTGAGATAATCCATCCACTGACAGCGTGATTATTACGCAGGTGTGCCTGACGCTGGCCACAATAAAAGGTCACTCTAAATGTGCTATATTGGAGAGGACAGAGATCTGGCATGCAATGACAGAAAGATGAAGACTGGTCAGTGGGGTGGCCGGAGGTGTGAGAGATGAGGTGAATGTTTATTTTTTTATACCATTTACCAACTTACCATATATACTCTTGTATAAGCTGAGTTTTTCAGCACATTTGTTGTTTTGAAAATGCCCCCTTGGCTTATGCACGAGTCATTGCCCCAGTTTAAGGTGAGGAGGTGGAGTAGTGGAGCAGCGGGTCACAGAAGGCAGGAGCTGACAGCTGTGGCTAAAGCCTGTGCCTGCTGATAAAGAGAAATGAATATTCACTGCACTGGCAATGAATATTCATTTTGGCTTCCATTGTAAAAAAAAACCCAAACATTCTACTTACATTCCCTGTGCGTTCTCGCAGCATTTCGTTCCAGCTAACAGCATCTCCTGCAGCTGGGCGATCATGTGTCCCCACTCATTAAGGTAATGAATATTCACCTCTCTCTACTCCCATAGGCATGGAGAGAGTTGAATATTCATTACCTTAGTGGGCGGAGACACGTGATCACCCGGCCGCAGGAGCTGCTGGCACCAGAACGAGATGCTAAAGAGTGCGCAGGGAAGGTAAGTTGGATTTTTTTTATGCCTTTATCATGTGGGCCATACAGACAAGGATGGGGATGCAGAGCCATGCTTACAAGGAAGGGAATAAGGAGTCATGCATACAAGTTTGTAAGCCGCTGTGCTGCATCACCAATAGGTCACCCCATTTGATTGTTCCAGTTTTCCAGGTAAATGCTCAGTAGCTGCAATAGGCGGCTGCACAATTAGGTTGATTATAGTAATGCAGTCAACATTTCTGTGCCTATTGAGTGATGCAACACAGTGATCCTGGTCAGTTTTAACTGGGTTTGTATGAACTAACCTGTCACATTTTGTTGGTTGGTGGAAGCGTAACCAGTCTGAGTTTAACAGTAAAAGTTCACAAACTTAGTATTTACTGTTTTCCTTGTCCACAGCTTCACTGTGTCCTGGGGAGCCCACCCTGGTCTATGGCTTACAATAACTTAATTTAATATGTACCATATATACTCATGTATTAATCGACCCGAGTATAAGCAGAGCCACCTAATTTTGCCTTGAAAAACTGGGAAAACTTATTGACTCGAGTATAAGCTGGGTATGCATTGTCCCCTAATCCATATTCTGGTATGCATAGTTCCTCATCCCCATCCTGGTATGCATGGCTTCTTATTCCCATCCTTGTCTGCATGGCTCCTTATCACCATCATTGTATGCATGGCTCCTTATCCCCATCCTTGTATGCATGGCTCCTTATTCCTATCCTTAGCAAGTTGACTCTAAACCCCCTGTATAGAGCCCAGTTATGGAATTATACACCATCGCGTTGACTTTAAGGATCATGTGAGTGCAATAGACCGCTCCTCAGATCACCTCTGTATGCTTCGGCAGATCCCCTTTAATGCTGTAGTCTTTGTAAGTCTCTAGTGGTTCAGCAAGCTGAGTCTGATGAGTACTGATGCAATCAGGTGCCTGTATCTTCCTTTCTGAGTTGGTGCTAAACTAACTGTATGTTTGTACGCGCTTTGTGGGTCTAAGTTCAGGACATACCTGTGTCTGGTCGCTCTGTCATTGCAGAGATGAGCCGTCTGGACAACGACTCTTTGAGCAAGGACTGACGTGTTTATAACCGGTGCGTGGTACCACAACTGGAGAGCCCTCCGGGTGTGTCACAGATATCGGGTCCTAGGGATTTCTGCTCCTTGCATGGCGGGGAATGAAGATGTTGCACATCCTCCTCCTTTCAGATCGCACCAAGCTTTCTCAAGATGGCCACCAAACCAACCCCTTCCTGTCAGGCACTCCTTCCCTATTGTTTGTCCTGTCCCCTCCAGCATGGGGCTCTGTCTGGTTCTGTCCAAACTGCAGTTCAAACCAACAGTACAGAGTCCATTTAACATTACACCAGTCTCTCCCAAAAGAATTGCCGCTTTTATTTCTCCCCACAGAACTGGGGTCACCGCCTCAGAGTCAAAATCCTGCATAAATCAGTTTAAGCCAGAGTCATCAATCAAGTGCAGGTGAAACAGTGACCTCTTGTGGCCGGTGATTAGTACTGCAGGCAATAATATTATCAATCTTACTGTACATTACTAACAAATTAGATCAGCAGATGCAAATTACATGCACACGGTTACTGGTATGTGACGGTCAGCGGCATATTCCCCCATCACCTCACATTATGAACAAACTACAGAACCTATCTGGTCTGTAATTATTATTATTATTCATGTTTATAGTGCCATTTATTCCATGGCGCTTTACATGTGAAAAAAGGGGTAATCCAAAAGCGTATATAGTATTAGCTGCAAGAAGAAAACTATATGGATTTAAAAATGTATAGAATTCTTTATTCAATCACTTAAAACAACAAGGCCAAATGATATCGATAACAAAGTGTCCAGATGAGTAGGAGAATGACCAAACAACACCATCACAAGTGCATCCGCTGTATTACCAGTTATATTAAATATCTACAAATCTGCTATATAACTGGAGATCTAATGCTATACAAAAATGTGTCTGGGATTACTGTTGTCTTTTCCTATTATGCATATGTTAAGGTAGTGACATACAAATTCACACTATTCATATCAGAAATCCCCGGCCATCATGGCCAAACATGTACAATTTCAATTCCACTTACATCAATAATTACAATACCTTGGGCAGTAAGTCCCCAAACAAAGCAGAGAGATATGGTGTGTAAGCCGGTCAATTCTCCCTCGTGCGCCCTGACGCGCGATTTGCCCAGAGCTTCTTCCGGGGGCATGTTCTAGTGAGGAGGGGATGGCCTTTTTAGCTTGCGCCTAGCCAATAGTGGTCTGATATGTAAAAAGGGGCAGGTGGCGTTATCATATCCTCCCTGCACGTTGGCGCATGAAGTTTCCGTCCTGCTCTGGATTTCAAATACATTTCCGGGAAAGCGCTCGCTGGAATGCAAGTGTATCCAGATGCGAGAGCTCCCAGAAATAGTAAGAGCTAGGACGTACCGCGCATGCGCACTGCAGGGTGGACATACTAGGACGGTAAATCCATACTAAGATGAAGAAATGAACAGAAGGGAGCACCAGTGCCCAACCATTATTAGTGCAAGATATTAAATGAGATGAGTGAAATAAATAAATATAAAGATTATATTAAGAAAAGCTAAAGATGTGAAAAAAGGGGCATACATAGACAAGTACAATAAACATGAGTAATACAAGGCGCACACAAGTACAGAAGGAGAGAGGACCCTGCCCGCGAGGGCACACAGTCTATCCGGGCAGTGGCTATACAATTACCATCGGTAAGCCTGAATAATACTGAATATATTATTTACAGACACACTGTAAGTTATGAAAAGTCTCGCCCAAGAGAAAAGGAATTAGACATGAAGAAATCTTATTAGCGTGTTTTGTGTTTCTAAGAAGAAAGGAAGCTTTAGACATGAATCAGTGATCTAACATGGCAAACTGTGCTCCGATCTGTAATGGCTGCGTTTTATGGGTTTGAAGTTACCGAGCGCTGACAGATAATGCATGAAGATCTGAGATCCCTCTGGGATGGTTTATTAGCTCTGTCACTGTTAGCAACGACTGTGTTAAATATAGATAAAGCACACCTGCATAATTCGCTCGCTGGAGCTGTGATGGCTGCGCTCACCTCCTCTCTCCCTGTTGTGTCCATCTAGTCAAACACTGAAATGTCTCATACACCGGCTCCGTCTCTCCTTAGTGTAATTGTAATTAGACTTTGAAAGGTCTTTACCCTGCAGGAAAAACCAGGCAAATTATTCAAGGTAGCAGCGCAATCAGAACATCTGGCATATTTCTATAGAACGTGTGATGATGATTGCCTTAAAGCTGTTCTGCTGCCGATTTAAGGCTCCGGCATCATACTTTATTTTTCTCTTGTCAGAATAAATAGATTTGTTTACTTAGGCCCCATATGTTTAAAACCCGATTTCCATTCTGTAGAATTATTCAGGAGCACAGGAAGTAACAGTGAATAAGCATTAAAGATGAGTCTCTGCAAAGTAAGATGGCAGGTTATAGCAGAGATGGGGAAACGGTAAGCTCTAATCCATTACATTTTGCCGCATAGAAAAGGGAAAATATCTCTTCAAATATACATTAGGTTCGGTCCTTGCGAAATCCCATTTTGCTAAATGTTTCTTATTGACTGTGTCAACTTATTGGCATCGTTTGATACATTATGACACTTTGACATCATTACTATGAGATGTATTGGAGAGATGTCAATAATTTGCTCTGCTTGTTTTTATCAATGAGTAATAGATTGCATTGCATTCCAGGATATTGACTTGAGCCCATAAAAGCAATATCTAGCATATGAGAGCATTATTTCAAGACTTTAATTTTTGCCTTTGATGTTTTGTGTTTTAAAAGTCAGCAGAGACCATGTATTTATTCTGCTGCTTGCACAAGTATGACTTCTGTTACTGGTTGGTTAGCTCTGTACACCTGTAAATGTTACACAATACTTAGATTAGGACACTTGCAATGGAATAATCTCTTGTGTTAAAAGTCTGTCATGGTTTCCACATACACCCATTGTGAGTGGAACAATAGAAAAATAATGTTACTTGAGAGTAGACTCCAAATAACATCATTATTTCATTGGAAATATGGCTTATGCAAGGCATAATTTTAGGATGTGTTACAATTATAATGGCAAAAATTGACACACACAGGGATCCTGGAGCATTTCCAAGATAAGACTCACTGTCTTTCCCCTAAAATAAGCCCTAGCATAATTTAGCAGAATTTTTGAAGTATGCTTGAAATATAACTAACTAATAAAATTGCACTGTGTAACACTATAGCATGCAAACATGAAATACCGTATTTTCCAGATTAAAAGATGCATGTTTTTTCCCCAAAATTTTTGGAGAAAATGGGGGTGCGTCTTATAATGCGGATATACCTTACCGATTCCGTTGCTGCAGGTTGCAGGCTGGGAAAAGGGGGTGTCTGGTGCTGCTGCGGGGGTGTGCAGTGCTACGGGGAATTCTGCCGACATTTTGTGAAAGGCCAGAGTCTCCCGCAGTTTCGTGATTTCCTGTGCGGTTGATGTTGTCAGATGGAGATCTCGGCACCAAGATCTCGGGAGATTAGATCTCAGCGCTGAGACCCCCCTCAGCAGCGCAGGACATTCCTGCAGCAGCACCAGACACCCGCATCGGAACACCCCAACTGTCAATCGCACTGAGCACGCATATGCTCAGGCCGCCTAAGTGAGAAGCACAATAAGCGGATATTCTACCATGCTTCGGTCCGGTCGTCCTGACTTGCTCGCCAGCTACGGGAATCTGTGGTAGCCCTCTAAGCTATCGCCATCCGAGCCTGGATCTTGGGACCACCTGTCCCGGGACTACCTGTCCCTCCTAAGCATGGGAATCTGTGATAGCTTATCGAGCGATTTGACCTCCTGCCATCTGTTACCCAGCCACAACAAACAAAACAGTCACCGTTCCAACTTGTTCCCGGATCTACACAAACATGGAATACATACACGGCACATAGCAGACACCTTGACTTATATCCCAGAGTTTGGATATGGACTTGGACTTTTTACACTACCTGGGAATGCGGTGGTGACCACACCTGACCAGCAAGAGGTATAGACCCAGACTGGGCACAGGGGACTTTCAGGTAAGATGATTAGAGATGAGCGGTCTTCGAGTCGAACTGTTCGCCAATTTCAAATTCGAGCTGTTTTGTGCGGTGTTCGAGTCGTTCGTCGAACTCGAACATTTTGCTTAAAATTCGGCTGTTCGAGTTTCTGTTTGATAACTGTTCGTTCACCAAAAGCCTAACTTGATTTGCACATTAAAACTGTTCATCATTGTTAATAGACTGTTTCAGTGTATAGTGGACGGGGGGCGGGGGATAGATCTGTGATGAAATAATGCTGATCTCCTTTTTTTTTCTTTCCCACATTTACAGTGGGGCGGTGCAGTCTCTCAGCCTATCAGCAGTGCACACACACAAACACACAGCAATGTGCATATGATGCACACAAGCAAGGGCATGTGTCATTGGCTGTGTATGTCACATGTCCTTGCCCTATCAGAACCAGCCATTTGCCCCGTCGCCACCATTTCCTCACTGCTGCAGCTTAGTGTTAGACTGCACCGCTGATGCTGTGGGCGCTATACAGTCTAAGAGTGTTTTTTTGGAACGAATTGTCAGAGAGATAGGTTTAAGGAGTCGGGAAGAGCCGTGACTAGTTGTAATATCAGCCCTTTTCAGGGTAGGTTACAGCAGTTCCTAGCATTTTTGCCAGGCAGGTCTCTGCCCATGCTGTGCAAATGTTTGTCACAACATTTGGTGTAATCTAGCTCAGCCAATCCTTTTGGGCTAGTAGCATTGTCTGATAGTCATCTGAGTAGCCCGCCTGTGAAGCTAGCTACACAGCCTGTACATTTATACTGTATCTAACCCAGGAAAACGTCAGCAGAGTAGCCCGTCTGTGAAGCTAGCTCCACCTCCTGTGTATCTAAATTATAACTGCATCTAACTTCAATTTTAATGATCTATATACAGTATGTAAAAACCTTGACCCAATATTAAAACTTGGTAGATACCAATATAGTAGATACAAAATGAAATACCACTGAACGATATTCTGTTAAGGCCCTACATACATCCTACTGCTCAGAACTGCCTGGCTGTGGAGGTTGGCACCCTAAGAAACGATTTATTGGCGCCCCCACTCAACGTAGGCTGTCCCTCACTCCCCTACAATATCCCTCTCAATATAGGTGGGAAAACAATATAGTAAAGAGCAGTGGTGAAAAAGCACAAAAATGCCCACAAAAATAAACAATCTAAAGGCCTTAACAGGCACCCCATACACAATGCCGGATGCCATATAGATGAGTAGCGTCCGGAATCTATATGGCATCCGGCATCATCAATGACCACACTATTTTCCTCCTGATGAACCGTGCTAACGGGGAAATGGGTCAGGGCAACACCAGCACACGCTAAGTCATCCTTATTATCGTTTTGAATACCATTATAGCCTTATATTTGGGTCCTGAATGGGCTATGACTCACAAAGATATGAATACCTGTCTGTTATGGACAGAGGACGAGCATAGTCACTAGTGGACTATATTTTGGCTTTTTGGTATAAGCTACTTATGCGGTGTGTTGAATCATTATAATATGTATGGGGGTGCCTGTTAAGGCCTTTAGATTGTTTATTTTTGTGGGCATTTTTTGTGCTTTTTTCACCACTGCTCTTTACTATATTGTTTTCCCACCTATATTGAGAGGGATATTGTAGGGGAGTGAGGGACAGCCTACGTTGAGTGGGGGTGCCAATTAATCGTTTCTTAGGGTGCCAACCTCCACAGCCAGGCAGTTCTGAGCAGTAGGATGTATGTAGGGCCTTAACAGGATATTGTTCAGTGGTATTTCGTTTTGTATCTACTATATTTGTATCTACCAAGTTTTAATATTGGGTCAAGGTTTTTACATATATAGATCATTAAAAGTGAAGTTTTAAGGGATTACATGTATGCACTAAGATTTATTAGTTCCTATTTATTTATGATTTGTGTCTAACTGCATCTAACCCAGTAAATCTTTTTAGGCTTAGTAGCAGTGTCTGCATGTCAGCAGAGTAGTCCGCCTGTGAAGCTAGCTACACCACCTGTGTATCTAAATTTTTACTGCATCTAACCCAGTAAATCTTTTTGGGCTTAGTAGCAGTGTCTGCACGTCAGCGGAGTAGCCCGCCTGTGAAGCTAACTACACCGCCTGTGTATCTACATTTTTACTGCATCTAACCCAGTAAATAGTTTTGGGCCTAGGAACAGTGCCTGCACGTCAGCGGAGTAGCCCGCCTGTGAAGCTAACTTCACCGCCTGTGTATCTAAATTTTTACTGCATCTAACCCAGTAAATAGTTTTGGGCCTCGGAGCAGTGTCTGCACGTCAGCGGAAAAGCCCGCCTGTGAAGCTAACTACACCGCCTGTGTATCTACATTTTTACTGCATCTAACCCAGTAAATTGTTTTGGGCCTAGGAACAGTGTCTGCACGTCAGCGGAGTAGCCCGCCTGTGAAGCTAACTACACCGCCTGTGTATCTAAATTTTTACTGCATCTAACCCAGTAAATAGTTTTGGGCCCAGGAGCAGTGTCTGCACGTCAGCAGAGTAGACCGCCTGTGAAGCTAACTTCACCACCTGTGTATCTACATTTTTACTGCATCTAACCCAGTAAATTGTTTTAGGCCTAGGAGCAGTGTCTGCACGTCAGTGGAGTAGCCCGCCTGTGAAGCTAACTACACCGCCTGTGTATCTACATTTTTACTGCATCTAACCCAGTAAATAGTTTGGGGCCTAGGAGCAGTGTCTGCACATCAGCTGAGTAGCCCACCTGTGAATCTACATACACCGCCTGTGTATCTAAATTTTTACTGCATCTAACCCAGTAAATCTTTTCGTGCTTAGTAGCAGTGTCTGCACATCAGCTGAGTAGCCCGCCTGTGATGCTAGCTACACTGCCTGTGTATCTACATTTTTGCTGCATCTAACCTAGTAAATCCTTTTGGGCCTAGGAGCAGTGTCTGCATGTCAGCAGAGTAGCCTGCCTGTGAAGCTAACTACACTGCCTGTGTATCTAAATTTTTGCTGCATCTAACCTAGTAAATCCTTTTGGGCCTAGGAGCAGTGTCTGCATGTCAGCGGAGTAGCCCGCCTGTGAAACAAGCTACACCACCTGTGTATCTAAATTTTTACTGCATCTAACCCAGTAAATCCTTTTGGGCCTAGTACCACAGTTTGGCCACTCAGTTCTGCTCGGTTTTCATCCATCGGTTGTTGTGCCAACAGCTACTGATACAGAGCTGCCAATTAGTTAAGCACTAAAATGAGTGGCAAAAGGCCTGCTGGTGGTGGAAAGGGGAATAGGCGTGTTTGAAAGTGAAAAAAAGGTTGTGTCCGTGGGGTAGGTGGTAAAGCAACAGTAACATCTGCCGAAGAAAGACCATCTTCCAGCCAAAGTAAGATGTCTACTTCTTTCGTGGACAACCTGATATGATCCCTTCCTTACGACCATCGCTCCGAGCATCGCCAAAAAATCCATGAGGCACAAAAACAGCATGTGCTTGAACGGATATCAAGTGCTCGTTCAAGTGGTCTCTCCTCCATGTCAACTTCAACATCACAACTACTCCAGTCCTCAGAGTTGTCACCCCAATCGCACTTGATTCCTCACAGCTCCCTAGTCTCCAGCCACCCGTCTGAGCATGGGGTAACACAGATGGTTGAGTCTGCAGAGCTGTTTACTCATACTATAGCCTGGGAATCAGAGGTCTGCTCCAGAGCATCTGTAAATCCAGACGAGGAAATGATCTGCACTGATGCCCAGAATCTTTGTGAGTCAGATCCAGGCCCAGATGAAGAAGGTTCTGAGCATAATGTAGACCCTCGTTCCCAAACTGTAACTCCTGTTGTTGGAGACAATGAGGAAGATGATGGTGAGACTGAGATACCTGATTGGAATGAAAACTTGACTTTTCGGTCACGGCAGGAAGAGGTTGGCTCTGAGAACGAAGGGTGTGAGAACACACAGGATGATGATGGCGAGGTTGGAGACCCCACTTACTGTCAACCCACAGTCTGCCAGTCCATGAGGTCAGAAGAGGAGGTGGAGGAGGATGCTAGTGATGAGTCTGATGACGAGGTTAGGTTGTGCCTTCCTGGACAGAGACGGGGTACTGGAAGCACATCAACAACTGCATCGTCAACCCCCAACTGTGCCTCTGAGCAGAAGTCGTGGTGGCTCTTCAGGTCGCATAGGCTCTAAGCCTTGCATAGCCTGGGCATTTTTTGACATTGCAAAGGATGACCCAACTCATGTTGTCTGTAAGATTTGTCAACAAAATCTCAGTAGAGACCAAAAAATGACTAGCTTGAGTACTTCATGCATGAACCGTCACATGGATATGAGGCATAAGTTGCAGTGGGAAGCTCACTGTGCTACAATGCAGCCTAGTGGGCTGGGTCAACCACCGTCTGCATCTGTGTCCTCTTCATCCTCTGTGACTGTGGGGACAGCAGTCGCACATGGTTTTGGATGTAGACCTTCCACCACTTTACCCACATCAGCCAGTGTGATTGGCAGGTCGTCAGGACATTTGCAAGTGGAAACACCTGCTGGTGTTGTGCGCTCTCCGACATCGACACCACATTTTGATCAAGGCAACATAACCTTCATCACAGACAGCAGTTTGCCGGGGACACCCTACTCAACTCCATCTAAACACGGCAGCCAGCCCTCAGTCCCTCAGATGTTGACAAGCAAAAGACCATTTCTTCCTAGCCATGACAAAGCTAAGAGGTTGAATTTCACCTACTGCAAGCTGTTGGCTACAGAAATGCTGCCTTTCCGCCTGGTGGACACAGAGGATTTTTGAAACCTTATGTCCGTCGCAGTGCCCCAGTACCAGATGCCCAGTCGCCACTACTTCTCAAAGAAAGCTGTGCCTGTGCTAAACAAGCATGTCGCACACAACATCACCGCTTCCTTGAGAAACTCTGTGTGTGACAGGGTGCATTTCACCACAGATACTTGGACGAGTAGACATGGACAGGGGCGTTACATGTCGGTGACTGGGCACTGGGCAACTATGGTGACATCAGGAGAAGGGGCTGCTGTCCAGGTCTTGCCGTCCCCACAAGTTGCTCGTCGATCCTCTGTATCTAGAAGTTCCTCCACTGCTTCTGCCTCCTCAACCTCCTCTTGGTCCTCCACCTGCACCCAAAGCCTGTCTGGTAATGCCACCCGCGTTCTAACTGCGCAGAAGGAATCCTGCTCACCTCCTTACTATGCTGTCACCAGGGCTCAACGGCATCAGGCGGTGTTTACATTAAAATATCTGGGAAATGTGAGTCACACAGCTGAGGAGTTGTGGTCAGCTCTGGAGACAGAGTTCCATAAATAGTTGTCTCCACTCAACCTGCAGCCAGGGAAGGCCGTGTGCGACAATTCTGCAAACCTGGGTGTGGCCCTTCGCCGGGGCAATGTCAAACACGTGCCTTGTATGGCTCACGTTTTGAACCTGGTTGTCCAGCAATTTTTATCCCACAATCCTGGACTAGATGGGCTTCTGCAGAGGGCACTATCGCTGTGTGCTCACTTCCACCGTCCACATCCCGCAGCTCAACGACTTACATCTCTGCAGAAGTCGTTAGGCCTGCCAGTTCACCAGCTGAAATGAGATGTGCCCACATGGTGGAATTCAACTCTCCGCATGTTGTAGCAACTGTGGCAGCACCAATGAGCCCTGGTGCAATACGTTATGACGTATAGCCTGGGCCAACGAGGTCCAGAGGTGGGGCAAATCACGCTGCAGGAGTGATCTCAGATCAGGGACCTATGTACCCTTCTGCACAGTTTTGAAATAGCGACAAAGATGTTTAGTGCTAATGTTGCCATTATCAGCATGACTATTCCGGTCATTTACATGCTGGAGCACACCTTAAACAGTATTCGGAGTCAGGTGATGGAACAAGAGGAGGAGGAGGAACAGAAGGAGTCGTATGCGGAAGGGATAATATTTCCAAGGTCCAGACTGTTGTGAATTCTGTGATCAAGCTCCCTCCTGTGGTCACGAGTGGTACTGCGGCTTCTGAGTTTCCTTCCTCAGGTGATGAGGTTAAGTCGTTAGGTGCTGCTCTATTTAACTCCACCTAGTGCTTTGATCCTGGCCTCCAGTCAATGTTCTAGTATTGGTCTTGCTTCCTCCTGGATCGTTCCTGTGGCCTGTCTGCTCAGCATAAGCTAAGTTCTGCTTGTGTTACTTTTTGTTGCTATATTTTCTGTCCAGCTTGCTATTTTGGTTTTTCTTGCTTGCTGGAAGCTCTGAGACGCAGAGGGAGTACCTCCGTACCGTTAGTCGGTGCGGAGGGTCTTTTTGCCCCTCTGCGTGGTTGTTTGTAGGTTTTTGTGTTGACCGCAAAGCTATCTTTCCTATCCTTGGTCTATTCAGTAAGTCGGGCCTCACTTTGCTAAATCTATTTCATCTCTGTGTTTGTGTTTTCATCTTACTGACAGTCATTATATGTGGGGGGCTGCCTTTTCCTTTGGGGAATTTCTCTGAGGCAAGGTAGGCTTATTTTTCTGTCTTCAGGCCTAACTAGTTTCTCAGGCTGTGCCGAGTTGCATAGGGAGCGTTAGGCGCAATCCACGGCTACCTCTAGTGTGGTGTGATAGGATTAGGGATTGCGGTCAGCAGAGTTCCCACGTCTCAGAGCTCGTCCTATGTTTTTTGGTTATTGTCAGGTCACTTTGTGTGCTCTGAACTTCAAGGTCCATTGTGGTTCTGAATTACCTATTCATAACACCAGACGGTCAGCAGCACCAAAGCGGCTGTCATTGGAGGCTGGGGGAGAGGGATTACCGAGGGGGCATGGTAGCAGCCAAACTGTTGAGGAAGGTGCAGGAGGTGCGGAAGAAGTGGAGGACGAACTGGCGCTGGGCATGGAAGACTCATCAGATGAGGGAGACCTTGATCAAATTTCTGTTGTGCGAGGTTGGGGGGAGAGGGCAGAGGAAGGAAGCATGATTCTCACCTCACCGTCACCAAGCCAACAAGGACTTGGTCCTCCTGGATGCGCAAGACACATGAGTGCCTTCTTGCTGCACAACCTGCAATATGACCCTCGGATTGTCAGATTCCGAAGTAAAGCCGTCTACCAGGTTACCACACTCTTAGATACCCGGTACAAAAGTAAATTTGGCGAAATAATTCCTGCCATAGAAAGGGATTCATGCATGCAGGAGTATCAGCAGAGACTGTTACAGAATCGTACATCTGCTTTTCCACAAAACACCGGTGGTGCACGGAGGGAATCTCTGAGTTCTAACGTGCCAACCATGGGACTATCGAGTCATCACTCAAACTGTAACAGTAACATCGTATCTGGTGGTAACAGCAATTTTTTTCAATCGTTTCAAGATTTTTTTAGACCATCCTTTGCAAGGTCACAGGAGACAAGAAGTCTGACGCACAGCCAACGCCTAGAGAGGATGGTACAAGAGTATCTCCAAGTTAACATCGATGCCATGACTGTGGAACTGGACCCTTGCTCATTTTGGGCTTCCAATCTTGAAAAACGGCCTGAGCTCACCACTCACGCCTTGGAAATCTTGTCGTGCCCCGCAGCCAGCGTTCTCTCTGAACGTGTGTTCAGCGCTGCTCGTGCAGCGCACGCGGCTGTCCAGTGACAATGTAGGTAACTATTGCAAAACAATAGGGAGACAAAGAGCGCAATAGGGTCTTATCCACGTTACACAGAGGATAATATACACCAAATTTGCTTACCTGGTTAGGATGAGATTAGACCATATAGATAGCGGCTGCTGCAGATCCACAGGTCTTCACCGACCAGAGAAAATAGTGTCTTCAAAGGGAGATTTGTAGTTAAAACTCTGCGCTGCCGCTACGATGAATTTCAGAAGAGTATAGTTGATTCACAGTGGTTTTATTCAATGTGTTTCAGGGGTTTCATGCCCCCTTCATCAGGAAATTCCAAACAGAACATACAGGCATCACAGGTATAAATAGTTTTGCTAGGTTACAAAAAAAAAAAAAAAAAAAAAGAGCACCAACAGGTCAGATGACTCAGTGTCAAGGTTCAATGATAACACACAATTAACAATTCAAATGATTAGAGAGGTATATACAGTGGGGCAAAAAAGTATTTAGTCAGTCAGCAATAGTGCAAGTTCCACCACTTAAAAAGATGAGAGGCGTCTGTAATTTACATCATAGGTAGACCTCAACTATGGGAGACAAACTGAGAAAAAAAAATCCAGAAAATCACATTGTCTGTTTTTTTATCATTTTATTTGCATATTATGGTGGAAAATAAGTATTTGGTCAGAAACAAACAATCAAGATTTCTGGCTCTCACAGACCTGTAACTTCTTCTTTAAGAATCTCCTCTTTCCTCCACTCATTACCTGTAGTAATGGCACCTGTTTAAACTTGTTATCAGTATAAAAAGACACCTGTGCACACCCTCAAACAGTCTGACTCCAAACTCCACTATGGTGAAGACCAAAGAGCTGTCAAAGGACACCAGAAACAAAATTGTAGCCCTACACCAGGCTGGGAAGACTGAATCTGCAATAGCCAACCAGCTTGGAGTGAAGAAATCAACAGTGGGAGCAATAATTAGAAAATGGAAGACATACAAGACCACTGATAATCTCCCTCGATCTGGGGCTCCACGCAAAATCCCACCCCGTGGGGTCAGAATGATCACAAGAACGGTGAGCAAAAATCCCAAAACCACGCGGGGGGACCTAGTGAATGAACTGCAGAGAGCTGGGACCAATGTAACAAGGCCTACCATAAGTAACACACTATGCCACCATGGACTCAGATCCTGCAGTGCCAGACGTGTCCCACTGCTTAAGCCAGTACATGTCCGGGCCCGTCTGAAGTTTGCTAGAAAGCATTTGGATGATCCAGAGGAGTTTTGGGAGAATGTGCTATGGTCTGATCAAACAAAACTGTAACTGTTTGGTAGAAACACAACTTGTCGTGCTTGGAGGAAAAAGAATACTGAGTTGCATCCATCAAACACCATACCTACTGTAAAGCATGGTGGTGGAAACATCATGCTTTGGGGCTGTTTCTCTGCAAAGGGGCCAGGACGACTGATCCGGGTACATGAAAGAATGAATGGGGCCATGTATCGTGAGATTTTGAGTGCAAACCTCCTTCCATCAGCAAGGGCATTGAAGATGAAACGTGGCTGGGTCTTTCAACATGACAATGATCCAAAGCACACCGCCAGGGCAACGAAGGAGTGGCTTCGTAAGAAGCATTTCAATGTCCTGGAGTGGCCTAGCCAGTCTCCAGATCTCAACCCTATAGAAAACCTTTGGAGGGAGTTGAAAGTTTGTGTTGCCAAGCGAAAAGCCAAAAACATCACTGCTCTAGAGGAGATCTGCATGGAGGAATGGGCCAACATATCAACAACAGTGTGTGGCAACCTTGTGAAGACTTACAGAAAACGTTTGACCTCTGTCATTGCCAACAAAGGATATATTACAAAGTATTGAGATGAAATTTTGTTTCTGACCAAATACTTATTTTCCACCATAATATGCACATAAAATGATAAAAAAACAGTCAATGTGATTTTCTGGATTTTTTTTTCTCAGTTTGTCTCCCATAGTTGAGGTCTACCTATGATGTAAATTACAGACGCCTCTCATCTTTTTAAGTGGTGGAACATGCACTATTGCTGACTGACTAAATACTTTTTTGCCCCACTGTATAATGAAAAAAATACAATAGCGGCAGCGCAGAATTTTAACTATAATTAATCTCCCTTTGAAGACAGTGACAATGTAGACAGACTAACGTTCATCAAGACAAACAAATCCTGGATCCGCCAGGACTTTTCTACCCCTGTGTCATCATGGGGAGACTAAAAGCTTGAAGATTTTTGAAAATTACCTCACCAACCATTTTAAAAAACTCTGGCGAAATTGATGCCACTTAAGTGGTGTCTGTGGCCGAATTTTTGGAAAAAATGGAGACTCTTTATTGAGTCCCCTTGCTGTGTTTTACATGACGTTGCCATCGTCAATTCCACGTGGGTGGGGTCGTCTGCAGAGTTATTTACTCATAATATGGCCTGGGATTCAGAGGTCTGCTCCAAAGCATCAGTTATAATAACTGAAAAGTACTCACATACTTACACAAGGCCACAGGAGCAATCTATGACAGGTAATCCCGGACAGGAATGAGAAATCCAGGCAGGGAGTCCAGGAGAGGAAAACCGCACAGTCTAGAAGGAAAAGAAAACAAAACATAAGTACAGAGTTCAGAACGCAGTGAGAGACAGACATTTTCCAAGTTTCTATACTTGCATCCAGAGTCTTGAGAGTAATGGACTCCCTGTCTCCAGACCCCCTTTTATGCAGCAGTGATTTTGCAAGTGGTGAAATGATTTCCTTGACATTTTTAGTGTGAGGAACACATGCGTATCGAACGCATGTGTACACATGTCCTTGCGTACCAATGGGTTCCCATAGACAGTAATGCATTGTTTTGACGCACTCATCCGCATGCGTACGTCTGCGCTAAATTGATGCCTCAAAAAAGGCAACATGTTGCGTTTGCCGCACACTGCAAAATGATGCATTGCGTATACAATGTTAAATATATGTACGCAATATGTATGCGGATCGGTACACAGGTATTCACTGTGCACACATTCGCTAATGTGAACACGGCCTAAGTTGGTTATAAAGGAGGTTTTGATTTACTATTTTTAATTTTAATCAATGTGATAGGGTATATCACAGTGATCTAAATGAACCAATAGGAAAAATCTCTTATTGCTGCTGGGTGCCGGCCATTTTCTTCCCAGAAGAAGATGTGGAGGACAAAGCTGGAGGGACCGGAGGATGCTGGAGGTACCGGAGGGGCTCAAGGGACCCCATTTCTCTCTCCTCTGATGTGCTAGATCTTATCAGAGGAGAGAGAAATAAATGGTAAATCTGACTTTTTTTTTGCAACACTGGGGACAATAAAAACCGACCCGAATCATGTAGCCGAGACCCCGAGATTTTCCAATGCTGGGGGGTGCTATAACCTTATTTCTCAGATTAGAGCTGGCATCACTGCCCTCGGCCTTCGAATGTATAAGTAATCAAGAGAAAGTCAGGGCTACAGCTTGTCACTCACTTTTCTTGATTACTTATGCATCTAAAGGCAGGGACAGTGACACCAGTGCTGATTGGGCACTGGGCTCATGTGACATGACATAACCTCCCATGAGCCCCGGGAACTTGAGTGCCGACACCGCTGGAATGGTTGGTGAGTATAACTGTTGTTATTTTAATTGGGGAAACATTCAGATTGAGAAACCATTGCCCTTGCAGTGGACAACCCCTTTAATTAAAAATCTCTTCTCCAAATATAATAAGGAAGATTGGAAGGATGTGATGTGTATATAAGATATTAGGAAAGTAGGAGAGATAGTTGCGTGGTGATGAGAAAAAAAGGGAGTGGGGAGGTAAAGAAATGAAGTGGAGGATGAACATAAAAACAGAAGCAAAATCATTATCCCTTTTCAAACAGTAATTCAGATGAATCAAAAAATAGGATCCAAGATCTCCACACTTGCAGAAATGTATCAGTGGTACCATTGAATTTGGCGTCTAGTTAAAGTTTGAGATTCAGGTGATTTCCCGTATTGGGGGATAAATAGACAAGCAACTGTTAAACAGAATCTTAATAGCCCCATTTTCTGAAAAAAGCATTCTTACAATAGGGTTCCATCAAACATTATGGAGTATGGACTATTTAGCTTCTATAGCGTCTACGTTTCACAGTATATAGCTGATTGCAGAGTGAGTTAGCAATGAAATCTGCAACTCCTTATATGTCTTTATATGTCTTCATCTGATCTCTTAAGGTCATTCTGTGATGATGCCAGAGGGCGGAAGCCGTGGTCAAGCTATTGCTTCTTGTCACCTTGTCACTGTACAGGAAAATTGTGTCCCTGTCCCAGTGTGCTGTCTAAGGCCTCTGCTGTCCATCTTCAGGAACAGCCACACACACATCAGGAGACACCCAGTTCGTTTCAACATTCAAAACATTACTGGACTGTTTATGTACATCAGATTGTAACACGCAGTATCGGACACCGCGCCCTTTGTTTCTTGTTTCAGTAATACATTTGCCGCTTTCCGTTCTTTGTGAACTATCTCTACATCTGCTGACCCTGTCAGCCCCAGGGATTTCCCGTTCAGTCCTGAAGTATATCTGACATCCATTGCCTCACACCGTTCCATGTCTATCTTCCTCGGTGTGTAAGGGATTAAGGTGCTCTCAATAGCACCTGTTTCGCATCGTAGGCTCAGGACGTTGCAGGAATGTCCGCAGGGAGGTTTGTAAGGCCTCATACTGCCCTGAACACTTTGTACTCTCTTCTGCTATCAGACCATTGCAGCTTGAACTTCACCTTGTCACCTGGCAAACAAACTCTCCTACTATCTCTATCTGATCTACTATCAGGACATAATCTCCTTTTTATTGGCACTAACCCTTCCCAGTATGGGCTAGACCAAACACCATCTATCTCTAACCTAAGCACTAAACTGTGTTATCCTGTGCTCACCCTAATCTGATGCTGTAGTGTAGATTACTCACACTAGGCTTTACCTTTACAGTACCTACACAGCAGCACCATTACGTAAAACACTGTGCATTACTACACATGACATTACTAAAACTGCACGGCATAGTCACACTTCATATATCCCAATACATGTACAAATGCACAGGGGCAGAAACAGGGGACAGTCATTGTCATCACCCTTACACTGCCAGATGATGGGACGTTGTGTCCATTGTGCCACAACAACTTTACATTGTATACTGTTAGAGAATGGAATATTACAATTTAATAAAGCAAAATGGCTTTCAGTCCATCTTCAGGTGCCCAACAAAACTGGAATCTGCAGTTTATGTCCAGATGTGATTGCTAGCTGAAAGATAGTGCAGGAGTGCATTAGTAGATCTTTTAATGCTGACCCTTTAACCCAACGGTTGGGAAATGACTGCTTTTAACCGGTCTTGTGGCTTTTAGTGATTTTAATATCTTCGTTTTTGACAAGCCTTTGCCACTCCGTTTAATTAAAGACACAATGCCAAGATTACAACAGCAAGAAATTCAATGCTGCCTGACAAGTAAAAATGACTGGTAATTGGAATGGAAATCCATGACTCAGAAATGTATTACCTGCGGTTCTGCCTTATGTTCTTGTACTTAGTCATAAATAAATATTACAAATTTGGTTTCTTTCACTGTGCAGTTTTTACACTGTGCAGCATTTTTCATCTCTCCTTGGTTTTTTTTCCATTACCTGCAAAATAATTGCCACCCAGTGGCTAAATTATTGTAACAAATAATTCCTTGTCATAATCACGGAGCCTGAAAGCTTCGTCATTCAATGAGCACGCACATGGTAAAATATTATACAGTGACAGATATGCTACCCTTCACAAAGAGTGATAGATCTGTGGAATAGTGCCTTCAAACATAACGGAAGCAAACAAGAAGTCAAATTTATGGGAGAAAAGAAAAATGTGGAATTAAAAAGAACTAAAATAAATAATATTATTAAAAAGCCTCTATAATATCAGTGGGGAACCCAAGACTGGCATGCACCACATCATCCAGCGGCTTCAGGAGGATAGTGAGAAGAGAGAGGTTGGAAAGCACATGTGCCTTTAAGTAATATTCACAACAGAACTGCGCCGATTGCACCAGACCAATCCATTAATTACCACCATTTACCATTACTGGAATCATGTGTGAAGTTTTAGATCAGGTAGTTTTGAGTCAGAACCAGAAATAAACACAAAATGAAAGGGAAATATACAAGAAGGGCTTGCACCAGGGGTGGGCAATTAATTTTCCCGAGGGGCCACAGGAGAGACTGACTGTTATCGAGGGCCGAACCAATAGGCCGAAATTAATTCTACTCTATTAATATTGATAAATTATCATTATTATATTATTGATAATTATAATAATATTAATTGTATCATTTAATATTGAGCCCCCCCCAACAGTCCCATATATATGGCATGAGCCCCACACAGCCTCCCGCATATGCAGCATAAGCCTCACGCAGCCTCCCCCATATGTGGCATGAGTCCCACACCAGCCTCCCCCATATGTGGCATAAGTCCCACACCAGCCTCCCCCATATGCAGCATGAGCTCTAAACAGCCCCCCCATATGTAACATGAACCCTACACAGCCTCCCTATATACAGCATAAGCCTTAGAGCTTCCCCATATACAGCATGAGCCCCACACAGCTTACCTTTATACACTGTATGAGCCCCACGCACCCTCTATATACACTGCATGAGCCCCACACACCCTCCCTATATACACTGCATGAGCCCCACACAGCCTCCCTATATACACTGCATGAGCCCCACACACCCTCCCTATATACACTGCATGAGCTCCACACACCCTCCCCATATACACTGCATGAGCCCCACACACCCTCCCTATATACACTGCATGAGCCCCACACACCCTCCCCATATACACTGCATGAGCCCCACACAGACTCCCTATATATACTGCATGAGCCCCACACACCCTCCCCATATACACTGCATGAGCACCACACAGCCTCCCTATATACACTGCATGAGCACCACACGGCCTCCCCATATACACTGCATGAGCCCCACACAGCCTCCCTATATACACTGCATGAGCACCACACGGCCTCCCCATATACACTGCATGAGCCCCACACAGCCTCCCTATATATACTGCATGAGCCCCACACAGCCTCCCTATATACACTGCATGAGCACCACACGGCCTCCCCATATACACTGCATGAGCCCCACACAGCCTCCCTATATATACTGCATGAGCCCCACACACCCTCCCCATATACACTGCATGAGCACCACACAGCCTCCCTATATACACTGCATGAGCACCACACGGCCTCCCCATATACACTGCATGAGCCCCACACAGCCTCCCTATATATACTGCATGAGCCCCACACAGCCTCCCTATATACACTGCATGAGCACCACACGGCCTCCCCATATACACTGCATGAGCCCCACACAGCCTCCCTATATATACTGCATGAGCCCCACACACCCTCCCCATATACACTGCATGAGCCCCACACAGACTCCCCATATACACTGCATGAGCCCCACACAGCCTCCCCATATACACTGCATGAGCCCCACACAGCCTCCCTATATACACTGCATGAGCACCACACCGCCTCCCCATATATACAACCTCACTAACATGCTCATTCCAGCCCTAACCCATCTCTTAAACCTATTGCTATCTTCTTGTACCTTTCCCTCTGCCTTCAAACATTCCACCATCACACTCAACTTCAATAAATCTAACCCTGACCCAACTGCTATGCCCAGCTATCGCCCATTATCACTGCTCCCATTTGCTTCAAAACTCCATGTCCATGCTCAACTTTCCTCCCACCTCTCATCTAACTCTCTCCTTGACAACCTCCAATCTGGCTACTGCCCCCACCACTCCACCAAAACTGCCCTGATCAAAATTACTAATGACTTACAGCTGGGTAACAGACAGTTCTCCATCCTCTTCTCGACCTGTTGACCACTGCCTACTGCTACAGATTCTTTCTTCCCTTGACATCAAAGATCTTGTCTTGTCCTGGATAACCTCATACCTTTCCAACCGCACATTTAGCATTTCCCACTCCCACTCTACCTCCTCATCCATCCCTCTCTCTGTTGGAGTTCCTCAAAGCTCTGTCCTGGGGCCCATACTTTTTTCCATCTATACCCTTGGCCTAGGACAACTCATAAAGTCCCATGGCTACCAGTACCACCTGTATGCAGATGACACTCAGATGTACCTCTCTGGCCCAGATGTCACCTCTCTGCTGTCCAGAATCCCAGAGTGTCTATCAGCCATATCTTCCTTCGTCACCTCTCGCTTCCTAAAACTCAATGTAGACAAAACCAAACTAATCATCCTTCCCCCATCTCGCGCATCCCCCTAATTCTTGACTCTGCACTGTCCTTCAAATCACACGTCCAAACTCTTGCCACCTCCTGTCACCTCCAACTAAAAAATATTACCAAAATCCGTCCCTTCCTCAGCCCACAATCTACTAAAACTCTTGTGCATGCCCTCATAATCTCCTGCCTCGACTACTGCAACACCCTCCTCTGTGGCCTCCCCACTAACTCTCTTGCACCACTCCAGTCTGTCCTCAACTCTGCTTCCCTGCTAATTCACCTCTATCCTCACGTTTCCCCTCTGCAAATCCCTCCACTGGCTCCCAATTCCCCATCGAATCCAGTTCAAACTACTAACACTGATCTACAAAGCCATCCACAACCTTTCCCCCTATATCTCTGAACTAAATCTTTCAATATCTTCCCTCACGTAATCTTTGATCGTCCCAAGACCTCCTACTCTCCTCCACATGTATTCGTTCCTCACACAACCACCTCCAAGATTTCTCCTGAATATGCCCCATCCCCTGGATTCCACGCCCAACCACGTCCGATAATCCACCACCCTCTGATCCTTCAGACGGAACCTGAAAACCCATCTCTTCAGGAAAGCCTACAGCCTGCAATAACCATTCTGCCGCCTCTCCACCCACTCAAGCTGCCGCCTCACCACCACCAGAGCTGCTGCACCCCAACCTTCTGTTTCTTCCCCATTATCCTCTAGACTGTAAGTCCGCAAGGACAAGGTCCTCTCCCCTCTCTACCAGTCTGTCACTGTAAATTTGTTTACTGTAAACGATATCTATAACTCTGTACGTAACCCCTTTCTCATGTACAGCACCATGGAATTAATGGTGCTATATAAATAAATAATAATAAAATAATAACTAAAAGTACTTGTCAATGTCAATAGAAGTGGATAATTTCATATTGGATTCCTTCTGCTCATAACCGGACAGTGAATGTCCATTTCTCTACACAGGTCCATTAGTAATGAATATACTTTTTGCAGCTGTCATTTGCAAACTATTACACAGTGTATGGCCACAATATGGCTTCAACATGTGAACAAGCTTTATTTTTACTTCTCCTTACTCCTTCCAATTAGATCCATGCCTGGCTTGGTTTTGAAAAAAAAAGTACAGGTGTATTATGAGAGTCCTTATGGGGGCCATAAAAAAAGGGTTAATGTTATGCACTTATTCCCGATTGTATGATGAACATTTAGCTGTGATTAATACACATAGTAGAACTAAGAATGAGCTGCTGCTTTTAAAGTGTAAGTTCTACTTTGGTGGAGAACTTGATTTAACTACTATTTCATTCTCAACCACTGGATCAATTTTGTTCATAAATGGAGCAGTTCAAATATTAAGGAATCCTATGTATCTGGTTCAGTATTCAACAGTGCCATGTGTCCTTATATGTAACCCAGTTTTAAGAACATTAAGAAAACTTGTGTCAAGAACTGAATTGGTAACTTTTAAAGGGAAGCTGCAAGTAAGATCAACCCTCCAAATGAACATGCAGGTCTTAAAAGCTAAATCCATTGACACCTTTATAATGTCTGTTACTGCATTTCTGGGAATTCAGTGTTTTAATTAATATGCAATGAGGCATTAAGTGCCATCATTAGAGTTGAGCAAATTTGTTCTTATTCAGTTTCGAATACGATCGGCAGCGAATATTGTTTTTGTAATATTTGTCGAACACAGCCAAACGTCATTAGAGTCAATGGGAGTAGAAATTATGGAATATGTTTGGAACCGAACATCAAACATATATTCGGCACCGAACATCAAACATATATTCGGCATGAATAGGGTACCAATATGGCACAAATATGGCAAATTCAGACTCGGCGACCGATTCCGAACAGATTCACTCAACTTTAGCTATGAGCACGACAAAGCACTTCTCAAATCTCTGCCTTCCGATGTTGTCAATAAACAAGCTTTTAGGCAGTGGGCTCTTCCTTTTTCTAGTATTCTGAGAAAAAAATAATTAGACTCAGCCATCTTGTTGCCATTTATAGGTCAAAGAAATCATTTTTCTAAACTGGTGTATGTTTTTTTAGTATTTTGGAAATTCAATAATCTAAGACACATTTTCTGGACTGAAGTGTGTTTTCTAGTACTTTTGACCACTTTAAAAAATGAGGAGAGCATCAAATAGGGGACATCGCCATGCTGGTGTAGCTGCTGATGGTGATGATGGTGTAACTGAGGCAGGTATAAGGGGGTGACAGAGGCCGTCATATGCCTTCCCCCTCGTTTAACAGTATTGACATTGACTGTGTGCAGTTCCATAGTGTTTAGAACAGTATATGTATATTCATGTAATGTTGCTGTAATGTGTATGTACTGTACATGTGTAATGCATAGTGTTAGGGAAAGGTATAGAGGATAGAATAAAGGGGTAGACAATCTTAGGGATAGAATAGTGGGGCACATTAGAGATAGGGAATGAGAGTGTGAGAATAGGCTTAGTTAGTATAAGGGGTTTTCCAGGCTGGGAGACGTTACAGATGGGTGTAGTACAGAACAGTGGGATATAGTGAAGGCACTTTCTGGTTAGTGAGCAGTAGTGATGCAGCAATGAAAGAAGGCAGGCAGATAGCCATGGGGGTGAAGTTGCTGAGGCAAGAAGGGACCCCAGGCTGATTGGCGTGCAGGCGGTCACCATCAGGCGTGTGTAGTCTGAAACTCCGCCTGTTGGAATACTGTGGCAAAAGCCGCTGTGTATCCTCTGCAGCTCCACCTTTGCGGGTACTGTGCCTCATGTTCTGGGGATGAAATTTGTTATCAGGTTCTGTGAGGGCACTGTGAAAACCTGCTCTGTGGGTGAAATTTGGTATCAGCTACTGTGGGGGAAATGTGAAAACATTACCTCCTATTTTACCATTATTACTATGGTGACAGAATCCCTTTAAGTCATTTCCCTATCCACATTTGTTTGCAGGGTAATTGTCCTTCTAAAACCCCTAATTTTTCTTCCTTTTGCAGCCTCCTTGCCCTTATTCCAACCATTTTGCAGCCATTTTACAGCACTGAAGTTTTGGTCCCCACTGACTTATATGGGGTTCGGGGTCAAGTTCGGGTCCCGAACCGGACTTTTTAAAGTGAACCTGAACTGGTTCGCTCATTCACTACCAGTATGGAATAATGTTTGCTATTTTCCTCTTTTTTTTCTATAAGTACATATATAAATCAAAAATGTATGCAATTCAGAATAAATTGCTTGTGGGTGAATTTCTGAACTATTGCTCATTATAGGTCCTTTTCCAGCATAGTTGTTTGCATTATGTCAGTGCTTCAGTCAGACAGTGACTAAAATGTCCTTGCAGAATTGACACCTGTACAGTACAGTGGTTAGTAGTTTAAGCTTTTAACCATAATGTAAATCTTGCAGCAGAGTATACGGAAATCACACCCAAATGCCAACACATTTTTATTTCTGACAATTGTATAGCATTGGCATTCTACAGGTTGTAGTGTACAGTAATTCTTTGAAGCCATAGTTTTGTTTGCTCATGCTTAAGCCTATTTTCTTAATTTTTTTGTCCTGAAACTAAAGGTACCGTCACACTAGACGATATCGCTAGCGATCCGTGACGTTGCAGCGTCCTGGCTAGCGATATCGTCCAGTGTGACAGGCAGCAGCGATCAGGTCCCTGCTGTGATGTCGCTGGTCGGGGAAGAAAGTCCAGAACTTTATTTCGTCGCTGGATCTCCCGTAGACATCGCTGAATCGGCGTGTGTGACACCGATTCAGCGATGTCTTCACTGGTAACCAGGGTAAACATCGGGTTACTAAGCGCAGGGCCGTGCTTAGTAACCCGATGTTTACCCTGGTTACCATCGTTAAAGTAAAAAAACAAACACTACATACTTACTTACCGCTGTCTGTCCTCCAGCGCTGTGCTCTGCTCTCCTCCTGCACTGGCTGTGAGCGTCGGTCAGCCGGAAAGCAGAGCGGTGACGTCACCGCTCTGCTTTCCGGCCACTGTGCTCACACAGACAGTACAGGAGGAGAGCAGAGCACAGCGCCGGGGACAGACAGCGGTAAGTAAGTATGTAGTGTTTGTTTTTTTTACTTTTAGGATGGTAACCAGGGTAAACATCGGGTTACTAAGCGCGGCCCTGCGCTTAGTTACCCGATGTTTACCCTGGTTACCGGCATCGTTGGTCGCTGGAGAGCTGTCGGTGTGACAGCTCTCCAGCAATCAAACAGCGACGCTGCAGCGATCCGGATCGTTGTCGGTATCGCTGCAGCGTCGCTAAGTGTGACGGTACCTTTAGAGGAGTATGTTTGGGCATTTTGAATATATCCCAGACTTTATTAGGGTGCTTTCACAATGTATTTAGACACCCATTCAGTGGCTCCCATTGGGGACATAGACTATAATGGTGCCAACAGAGCGAACGTGTACTCTGTTGTGCACCATTTTCGGGCATGTACACCTACTGAAGGGGGTCACCCAGATGTCCTCTAATACGTCTGAGTGTCTGCCTCCAGTAGGCGTACACGCACAAAAATTATGCACGACAGAGCACCCATTCGCTCTGTCTGAACTATGATAGTGTATGGCCCCGTTGGCGCATATGCCCAAATCCCGTTTTGTGGGGTTTCGGACATAAGCTCTGACGGTATCAATGAACGGATGCCAGAACGCAATGTTAAAGTACACTTACACTACCGCTATCTCTGTTCTTTGACAAATCAAATAATGGTCTAGATTGCTGCTTGACTTTCTGTATGTTTTTCTGTGGTACACAAATATTAACCGGTGCCTCTGGATGTCCATTCCATTAGCAGCTTGAAAACAGGACCTACTTACACCGTAGAAGGATAATCATGTTATTTACTTCTCTCTTGCTACTCATAGGCAGATTTGTTTATTTCAAGCAGAGAAAGCTTTTCCTTTTGTAATTTCTAATAAACATTGATGGTGTTACCAGACTGTACTAAACTCTCGGTATAATACTCCATCAAAATGGCAGCACTAATTAGGTTCCTTGAATTAGCTAATGGATTTAAAAAAAGATTGCTCAGAAAGCTCTTCCAGCTGTCCAAGAGAGCCCTGGCATGGCAGAAAGACGGAGAGTTCTAGAAGCTGCCGCCTGTGACTTTTCTTTTGAAGAGGGGTGAATCGGGGAGGGGATCAGGAATGATATTACATTTTAATGACTGTTGCTAAATAAAATAATGAATGTTGTGTCAAGAGTATTTTTTAATTAGCGCTCAATAGTTATATCATTTTGATAGATTCGGCATTGTTTACATACATATCTGATAGAAATGATGTATCATATCTCAAAATATAGATGTCCTGACACTGCTCCTTGTAATTAAGATAGGCTTATACAGTACATTCTTACTTCTGTGGATGAAATATAATAACATTTAGTTGCTCGACCATAGCACATTTTGTGGATTTAAAGCTGAACGTTCTTTTTTTTTTTTTTTTAAAGAAGCACTCTGAGTTACATTTGTATTGCCTAATCCATGCTCAATCTATTTGTAGTGTAGTTCATATGTGCTAAAATACTTACTGACCACTGTCTTCTTTGGAATCTAATGCCACTCCAGTCCTATTCTGAACCACGTGACTGTAAATCAGCTTAGGCGGCTCACCTATCAACTATTATGTGAAGTGCTAGCTGCTTTCCTAAGGGTACCGTCACACAGTGGCACTTTGATCGCTAGGACGGCACGATCTGTGACGTTCCAGCGATATCGTTACGATCTCGCTGTGTCTGACACGCTACTGCGATCAGGGACCCCGCTGAGAATCGTACGTCGTAGCAGATCGTTTGAAACTTTATTTCGTCGCTGGATCTCCCGCTGACATCGCTGAATCGGTGTGTGTGATGCCGATTCAGCGATGTCTTCACTGATAACCAGGGTAAACATCGTCTTACTAAGCGCAGGGCCGCGCTTAGTAACCCAATGTTTACCCTGGTTACCAGCGTAAACATAAAAAACAAACAGTACATACTTACATTCCGGTGTCTGTCCTCCGGCGCTGTGCTTCTCTGCATTGGCTGTGAGCGCCGGCCAGCCGGAAAGCACAGCGGTGACGTCACCGCTCTGCTTTACGGCTGACCGGCGCTGACAGTGCAGAGGAAAGCACAGCGCCGGAGGACAGACACGGAAGGTAAGTATGTAGTGTTTGTTTTTTTTTACGTTTACGCTGGTAACCAGGGTAAACATCGGGTTACTAAGCGCGGCCCTGCGCTAAGTAACCCGATGTTTACCCTGGTTACCAGGAGACTTCGGGATCGTGGGTCGCTAGAGAGCTGTCTGTGTGACAGCTCTCCAGCGACCACACAGCGATGAAACAGCGACGCTGCAGCGATCGGCATCGTTGTCGTATCGCTGCAGCGTCGTTTCAGTGTGACGGTACCCTAATGTAACCTTATGAGATTCAGAGCAAGGCTATTAAAACATATATTACATATATTAAGAATGTGACTTCGGGGTGATCTGACTAGTCTGATGTAGTGCTGGTACATGACTGGGGAGACACAGGGGGCGGCGGGCGCCCAGGTCCGCTAGCTGAAACCACATGGACCAGAGATCATGCCGCTGAACGCCCGCTCTCCTTTTAACGTAGGCATAACGCTACTCCGACAACATTTGGTTAGGGCAAAACAGTGTGGCAATGCTTTATTGAACCATAAAACAGGCAGATAACACATAGAACAGTCCCAGAAAAATACCCCAAGATTTTGCACATTATAGAGTCTCACCATTCTGCTGACTCGCCGGGATAATGGCAGCCGTTGCTTCAGAGCTCCCCGGGTTGACTACCCCACCTGTGGCACACACGCACAGAGGAGGTAATGACAAGCATAGGAAGATGATAGTCCATTCAGGTACAAGGCCAGTTAATCGGAGGGTCACAACCTGGCTTCATCTTCCAGGTTCGGCTACCCAGCCTGTGGCACGCACACAGAGAGAAGGTAATGACAAGCTTAAGAATATGACAGTCCATTGAGGTACAAGGTCAGTTGATCTGAGGGTCACAACTAGTGATGAGCGAGTATGCTCGTTAATCGAGTTTCTCCGAGCACCCCGGGCATGCTCAGAGAAACGCAAGTAATGAGCATACTCATCACTAGTAACAACCTAGTCCATCGATGGTCAATGGAGCAGACCTGTATTCTTCCAACCAGAGCTGAGGTCCTATAGGGTGTTTCCTGTAGAATGATAGATCCGTGTCCCTCATGATGGAGCCATTATGCATAGGCAGCAGTACTGTTGGGTCCCCTGGATGTTTGGATGTCTTGGCAGAATCTCTGGCTGTTTCTCTCTCTGTCTCTCTGTCTGTCTATACAGAGGCATATAACCTATTTTTATACTTAACAAGTGTCCTTCATTCAGTCTTTACATAAAAGGTGAGATGAGATCAAGTAGAATTACTTGATTATTTAATCTATTTGCATAGTTTTTCCTCTTCTGTTTTCGACGTCAACAAACTATCTGGCTTACACAGTGCACAATTAGCATATCAGTAAGCCTCACTAGTCATCAAGGATACAAGCACACTATGTTATATCAAATAACAGCTTACAAGTCAATATTACAGGCTTACACAAACAAAACTCTGTTTTCTCGACCAGCCAGAAAGAAATGCTTACAGACCAAAAGTTTGGACACACCTTCTCATTTAAAGATTTGTCTGTATTTTTATGACTATGAAAATTGTAAATTCACAATGAAGGCATCAAAACTATGAATTAACATATGTGGAATTATATACTTAACAAAAAAGTGTGAAACAACTGAATATGTTTTATATTCTAGGTTCTTCAAAGTAGCCACCTTTTGCTTTGATGACTGCTTTTGCACACTCTTGGCATTCTCTTGATGAGCTTCAATGGGTAGTCAGTCACCAGAAATGGTCTTCCAACAATCTTGAAGGAGCTGCAAAAGATGCTTAGCACTTGTTGGCCCTTTTACTTTCGCTCTGCGGTCCAGCTCACCCAAACCATCTCGATTGGGTTCAGGTCTGGTGACTGTGGAGGCCAGGTCATCTGGCGTAGCACCCCATCACTCTCCTTCTTGGTCAAATAGCCCTTACACAGCCTGGAGGTGTGTTTGGGGTCATTGTCCTGTTGAAAAATAAATGATGGTCCAACTAAACGCAAACCGGATGGAATAGCATGCCGCTGCAAGATGCTGTGGTAGCCATGCTGGTTCAGTATGCCTTCAATTTTGAATAAATCCCCAACAGTGTCTCCAGCAAAGCACCCCCACGCTATCACACCTCCTCTTCCATGCTTCACGGTGGGAACCAGGCATGTAGAGTCCATCCGTTCACCTTTTCTGCGTCGCACAAAGAAACGGTGGTTGGAACCAAAGATCTCAAATTTGGACTCATCAGAACAAAACACAGATTTCCACTGGTCTAATGTCCATTCCTTGTATTCTTTAGCCCAAACAAGTCTCTTCTGTTTGTTGCCTGTCAGCAGTGGTTTCCTAGCAGTTATTTTACCATGAAGGCCTGCTGCACAAAGTCTCCTCTTAACAGTTGTTGTAGAGATATGTCTGCTGCTTAGAACTCTGTGTGGCATTGACCTGGTCTCTAATCTGAGCTGCTGTTAACCTGCGATTTCTGAAGCTGGTGACTCGGATAAACTTATCCTCAGAAGCAGAGGTGACTCTTGGTTTTCCTTTCCTGGGGTGGTCCTCAAGTGAGCCAGTTTCTTTGTAGCGCTTGATTGTTTTTGCAACTGCACTTGGGGACACTTTCAAAGTTTTCCCAATTTTTCAGACTGACTGACCTTCATTTCTGAAATTAAGGAATGCCACTTGTTTTTCTTTACTTAGCTGCTTTTTTCTTGCCATAATACAAATTCTAATAGTCTATTCAGTAGGACTATCATCTGTGTATCCACCAGACTTCTGCTCAACACAACTGATGGTCCCAACCCCATTTATAAGGCAAGAAATCCCACTTATTAAACCTGACAGGGCACACCTGTGAAATGAAAACCATTTTCGATGACTACCTCTTGAAGCTCATCAAGAGAATGCCAAGAGTGTGCAAAGCAGTCATCAAAGCAAAAGGTGGCTACTTTGAAGAACCTAGAATATAAGACATATTTTCAGTTCTTTCACATTTTTTTGTTAAGTATGGCTACGTTCACATTTGCGTTGTTGTGTGCTGCGTTGGTGACGCAACGCAAAATGCATGCAAAAACGCATGCAAAACACTGCGTTTTGTGATGCATGCGTTCATTTTTATAGCGCAAAAAAATGCAACAAGCAGCGTCCTCTGCGCCCTGACGCTTGCGCCCAAAAAACGCATGCGTCACAAAACACCACAAAACGCATGTCCATGTGTCCCCCATGTTAAATATAGGGGCGCATGGCGCATGCGTCGCCGCAGTTGCGTCCGACGCACCGCAAATGTGAACGTAGCCTATATAATTCCACATGTGTTAATTCATAGTTTTGATGCCTTCAGTGTGAATGTACAGTTTTCATAGTCATGAAAATGCAGAAAAATCTTTAAATGAGAAGGTGTGTCCAAACTTTTGGTCTGTACTGTACATAACAGCTCTTTCTGTCTGGCTTGCTAAAAATAGTCATCTGGTTAACTAAGATACAATGTTGTGTCTCTACAATGACCCCCCAAAAAAACTCTTGCAAGTGGGTGCTATATTGTATACAGAAGTGCAAAACTAAAATTATTGAATCATGCACTCTTTGTGTGGTAGTCAGTCACACTTAAATATTTGGATTTTAGAGAATATTCTTGGGCATTAAAAAAAAGAAATAACCCCCGTTCACAAAAAGAATTTCACAAGAAAAACAAAAACTGAGTGTTACGCTCAGGGACCAGGAAAGCGAGATAAGTGGACCCACTGGACCGAAACAGCGAACCTCCCCAGGACGAGTGGACCAGGTGGACTGCCCCCTATACAGGGAGCATTAGGAGCAGGCCCAGGGGAGACTACTGAACGGCAGCCGGTACCAAAGTACAAGGAAAGGAAAAGGTCAGGGCAGGGACGGCGGAAAAGAGAACGAAGAAGGAGAAGCGGAACAGGTAACGGGAACTGACAAGACAGACAGAGAATGGAAGGACAAACCGGAAGACAGGATGGAGACACGAGACCACGGAAGCGCAGGAGACGATGGCGGAAGGACTAGGCAGAGGATCTGGAACACCGGGAAGAAACGAAGGTACAGGAGAACTTAGAGCTGCCAGGGAAGCACGGAGACAGTTAATGATAATACACAGAAACGAAAAGACAGAGACAAGCAGCAGGGAGAACGTAAGGTATGCTAGGAAGCGAGGGAGCCAGAGGCATTTGCCAGAAAACAAATAACAGACAGGCACAGCCAAAAGGAAGAGGCGGCCTTAAATGCAGAGTGGCAGCATACCTTCCGGGTCAGGGTCCTCCAGGACCACAGAGAGCAGGGGAAAGAGTGTCCAAAGAAAAAGGCAGAGTGCGCATACAAGTGCTCCCAGTAGAGGGCGCTGTGGACGCCCAGGACACCCTAGTGCGCGCGCACCCGACAGGAAGCAGGAGCCGGGAGAGCGAGCAGAGAAGGCAGCGCAGGAACAGGAGCGTGCCGGGACGCCGAGGAGCAGTAAGTAAAAGCGGACAGCAGGGGCCGCGGCGGTGATAATGGCGACCTGACACTGAGTATAGTCACATTTGACAAGCAAGCACAATGTCTGACACTGCTTTCAGCACTATTGTGCTGTCTTGCTTCTGCCTTCTACTAAATTAAAAATGAAGAAAAAAAATAGATTGTAATGCAACAGAACATATGTCAGCTATACCATTTCACTGATAACTCACCCTACTAACCGTGCTGTTGGCACCTCTCCATTAACAATTGTATCATTTTTCTATCAATTTAACCTCAGTATTATTCACCAGTTACTATTCTCATCTTCTTCAGTGCTGCAGTAATACAACACATTACTGTCTGGAATATTTGTACAATGTTTTAGAGCTTTCTCTTCCTATCCTTATTGCTCAGATGTGATGTCTGATGTACTCTCACTATCCTGAATTCACACTAAAGTGACTGCTGCATTCCCTGCCTAGGCTTTTATCAAGTTATGATAATTCTTCCTGATTTGCTGTTCAATACTATGTGATATGATAGCTGGAAGGTATTATGAGAAAGCCCACGCGGTAGCGCCTTAGGTCATGTCAAAAAGTAAATTCAAAATGCCTTTAAGGTATGACTCCAGACTTCCTCAGCCTCTTGTACCTCTGCAGTCTTTTTGCCTCTTCTAAGGGGTGCACAACATCAAGCTTTTGGCAGTCCCAGAACTAACTCCCCCATCTTCATAAGTAAGTGACTCCTGATAGTATTTACATATAGCACCTTAATACAGCACCTTATTTTCATGCACTTTAATTGATTCCTCAGTACATCTGACCTGTTATGGTGATATGCACATTATATGCACATTTTATTTTATAGATTTTCTGGCACAAACACTTTATGATATGTGCAATATATGGTTTTACTTTGATACTTATTGAGTCCTTAGGGGTATACTATATAATATAGAGTGACCTGCCACGCAATGATTTGATTATATAGTACATATTGATATGTGCACATTTAATATTTATGTATATACATATTTATATGAAATTCAATGGTTGTACATTTTAATTGTTCTCTATTGTTACTAAATTAATATATATATTTTTAAACATTTCCTCTTGTGGTAGTTCTGGTCCTGGCTATGGTCGGAGCACGGTTCTCAAAATGCCTTTAAAGTATGACTCCAGACTTCCTCAGCCTCTTGGCCCATGCTACTGTCATAGCTAGCATTTGCTCACCTCGTCTTTTTCATAGCTATAAAATACTGTGCTGAACAACTGTGCCATGATAGTGTATTACAGGATCTCACAGGAACTCTATGAAGTTTTTGTGAGCCAAATAAAAAAAAGTAATTCTCAGTGATACATTTCCGCCAAGTAGATACCCCAAAATGTTATACAGCTTGCATTCACGGTACATTATACCTTTACTCTTAGTCTCAAAGTGACAATGTTACAGTCTTCAGGCTATTGGATTTGTCACATACATATTTATGCTGTATTGATCTGAACATTTCACTTGCAGCCCCCGTTGTGCGGAGTTTGTTTCCGGCTGCTTTGTTCGACCAGAGGATTCCATTGTATATCAGTACATAGTAGAGTCACAATTCTTAGTCATTTCCAATATTGTGATTGAAGCTTGGTTAACCTTCATTTGTCTCATGTAGTAGGATCTAGATCATAGCTAGAGCACCGTGACTGACATAGTGGGGACAGGTTTTTATATCCAAGTTATGGGAAAGAAAACCTTTTGGAAATAGGTGTCAATTAATCCTGCCAACAGCTTCATCATGGCTGCAGTGTAAGAGAAGGGGAAGCTATTTGTTTGTTTCAAGGCTACAGATTGAAGGGGAAATATCCCTATCATTATTCATCTTGGGCACTTCATTTCTTTTAGGCAGGAGATTGCCTCATTTGTCTCTCATCGGTAAACCTGATAAGATCGGGAATTCCGAGCTTAGAAACATAAAGGGAACATTCCTTAGCGACATTATCAGGACCATGCTCAGTAGAGTGAATTGTGATCGCTTTGTAATTCCGTTAGTGAACTAACGTATTAATGCTAACATGCTAATAATGATGAACTATTGATCAACACTATCTCTTGTCTGTTGTTATTAAGAGCAAGATATCTTATTATATTCAGTTTCTGCGTGATCAGTATCCCTTCATTTTAGCAGCCAGTTAGATTAATGGAATGATCAGATAGTGCCGACTTCTTTGGAGCAACAAGTCGTGATCGCTGCTTCAGGATAATTCCAGGTGATTTGCCAGATACACAGATAAATAATGCGTCTGCGGTGACAAACCAGTTACAACCAGTTGAAATTTGTTTTATTGTGTGGACAGTTCATTAAACATCGTGCATTTGCCTTCTAGGATGTTTTAAGTGTTCACCAAGTGATGAATATGTTTTTGTTTTTTTCAGCAGTGGCCAAATGTAGAAAGGCTAAGTAGGCTGCCCTTCATACACAATGACAAAATGGTGTCCCAACATATATCAGCCCAGCAGATGGTTAAGAAGACTTTTTTTAATGTCTGTCTTAACTATGCAATATGGGCCTAGAGCATTTGACAGATTTGAAATATGTAAGCATTTCAATTTAATAAATGCCTTTCCCTCCTAAAGTATGAACATGTTTTCCTTCCATGATATGGGAGAGTGGTGTCGTTGTGCGCTGCCTTGATAATGTAAATGGAACGTTTTTATGTTTTTTATCATACTTGAATAGAATCTGACCAGATAGATTTGGGTAAGAATACTTGGAGATACTCATGTGCCTATAAATTTGAAGATGGGATTGCAGACAAAATTGTCAATAAAATAAAAAAGTGAAACTAATGTGCTGTTACTGTATCATTAGCTTCAATGTCACATACAGCAAGTCCGTGTGCCACCTATTGCATTTCTTGAAGGGAAGAAGACTGTGACATGCAAAGAACATGTGACCACTTTTCCTTTGTAGATCTCTATGAATATGTGCAAAGATGGGGGGCACACTGGGCAGATTTTCCAGTGGGCTGTAACACTCAACTATATGCTGGGCTACTGGCCCAAGTTTTTACAGCCATCGGCCTTTTCATCTTTCTCCATAGTCTCTATGGTTAATGTTCAGTACACCGCAGCGACATTCACACGGCTGAACTGCATTCAGGAGTCTCAGTTTATTCTACATGATATGTGTTGAGCAGTCTGTGTGATCGCCGTGTATCTGATATAATGCATACAATGGTATGTGTATCCTATGTGATGTATATACAGAAATCTCCTTGCATTCTATATGATGTATACATAAGTCTGTGTATTCTATGTGATGTATATGTGAGCAGGTTGCAAGATGCAGTGATGGACAGGAGGCAGAGCAAGGGTTAACAAGTTTACTTAACAGGGGAATACCCCACGTAGGGAAGAAAACAGTTTAAAAGGGGAAATAAACAGTTAAATGGCAGAATGAACGGTTCAATGGCAAAAGGATATGCAGGGATGAAAAACAGTAGACTCAGTAACGGAAGTTCCTTTATACACTTATCATGTCAGAAGTTTCACTGACTGTAGATGCTGCTTGAAAGTCAATATCGCCGACAACAGCTGGTGAGGTGCTTGTCCAAGAAGGTCCTGCTGATAATGGTGGTCTGTCTTCTGGCAGCAGTGGTCGGTGTCCGGTACCTTCCACTGAGCCCCTAGTCCATGAACATATGCGGCCGCAGCTATCAAGGCTGCAGCACAATCAGGGTTTCCCGTGGGCGGGAATGTATATGCTGGTAATGTGGGTTACAACAGTCTATCCTGTACTCGGTTTTCTCTTTGCAGCACGTGCGCTGTACTCATAGTCACGAAGCACACGGCACCTCAATCTGTCAGCTACGGGACGCGCTGCACTTTTCTCTATTTTGCACGCTGCCTGTTCCCGCCAAGACTGAAGCGCCGATAACCACTGGCACGCTGCTTCTCCAGTGAGGTCCTGCAGACCACGGTCCTACAACAAGGGTAGCAGCGAACAGTCCTGAACTCTACCCTGGTTCTTAGGCTGGCATGTGGCGCTAAACTGATCAGGGCTCCTGACTCTTTCCTTATTACTACGGTGGGCTCCGGCAGCATCGGCATCAAATCGACTGCATGTCATCGTGGCCTGGCTGTGCACCTCTCGGAGCCTGCTGCACACGCACCTTGCCTCTGTCAGCACCGGCGGGAAACTGCACGACGCTGAGGGCGCTTTCACTTATAACCGCGCCCCCAGCTTCCTGGTCAGAGCCCCGATCTAGTCCTTTTTGCCTTCCCCTGGGAAATGAGGGACGCAGCCTCAGCAGTTCCGGACCCGGCTCAATACAGGTACTTGCAGCTTGGTCTTCCTCCTTACATATACACAGCAGCTTCAGTGTCTTTTATGCAATGTAAAATACAGCCATAGGATGTCCTATATGATGAATATTGAGCAGGCTCATATTTTTGTGATGTATACGGCATAATAAAGTATATAATCTTTACCTGTTGTGAAGCAGCAGTCACTGAATGGGTTGGGGTAAACTCACTTGGTAACGATATTAGAACTCCCAGGAGTAGATTCTCTTTTAAACAAGTCCAAAACTCGGGATTATTATAGCCTCATAAATCACTCTATAAGCTCTGGTAGGCATGTGAACAACACAGAATCCACAGACAGTCTATTCTACTCCGATTCCGTTCACACAGTCCCAATGCCTGATGTCCGTCAGAACACCATGCCACAGGCTCTGGGTTACTTGGCTAAGGCTACGTTCACATTAGCGTCTTGCGGTGGTGCGTCGGGCGCCACCGCGGTGACGCATGCGTCATGCGCCCCTATATTTAACATGGGGGGCGCATGGACATGCGTTTGCATGCGTTTTGTGATGCATGCGTCTTTTTTGCCGCAAGCGTTAGGGCGCAGAGGATGCAGCAAGATGCATTTTTTTTGCATCCAAAATCTGGCAAGAAAAGGATGCATGTGTCGCAAAACTATGCGTTTTGCATGCGTTCTTGTTTGCGTTGTGCGTTGCGTCGCCGACGCAGCAGCACACAACGCAAATGTGAACGTAGCCTAACAGCACCTCAGGTTTTCCCAGCCTGGTTTTCTCTGGCTTCTGTCTGTAGTCCACACCCTTGGTGTCTCCTGGACCTTCAGGAGCTCCGGCCAGCTCCAGTCTCACACATGGACATCCTCCATGTGCTGCACACAGGAAACAAATAGGACCTTCCTGTCTTTACAGGAGCACACCCCTTGGGAGGTGAGTGGTTAATCAGTCCCACCCATAACTTCTTGCTAACCCTAAATCCAGCCCTTACTAAAATACAGGCTTGTGTAACTACAAGACCCAGCCACCTGTCCTGGATTCAGATCGCAGCAGAATTATGTCTATGCGATACACACCTATTCCTCAGTACACCACTAGTTGGTACATCACACTGTATATATAGTATGGTGCTGTGTACATGATATATTCACTGGCACATCTTAACACTATATAGTATATACCCAGCTCGACACTATATTCTGTAACATAGCATACATTGTGGAGCTGTGTATTCACTAAATAGTAGATAGTGTGGTATCCCCACTATATATTATGTTGATAGATTTTACTATGATATAACTATATATATATACAGTATATATATATATATGTATTATATATGCATATCAACACAGATCTTTATATGTCTACCACTAATGCTCTGAACCTAGGACAAATACAATTGTGCAGATACAGTAAGTCAATAAATAGTAATAGTACATGTAAATAACATAGGGTATTTAGTTAACGCTGTCCTGTTGCTCTCCTTTTTGTGCCGTGCATTCAGTCTATATAGCTTTCCATCGTCAGGTGATGAAACAGTCTGGTCTGGGTCTTGCTCTGCACCTATTTTAAGGACTGCTGGCAGGTAGCGAGGTGAACTATAGGAGTTAGGGTCCATCCCAATTGGGTACACCTTGTTGCAGTGGAATTGCTTTTACGTTGTTTTGATCAAAATAGTGTAAACTAAGTGCCCTATGTAATTGATATGTGCTATTACTATGTACTTACTTACTGCAGGGTATTTGCTCAATTGTTTTTTATACTATGATCTGTCTGCTACATGGCCATAGAGTGAATATACACCTACACATTGCACTTATACACGTGTTCTGGCCCATTTCTTCCATTTCACTTCTGCTCTGTATACTGGTTGTAATTCTTTGTATCTGCTCTTATTGCGTGTATATGCACAGAGGGCACTTGTCCTGTTGACAGACAGGCGGCATTGGACTTGAGAAGGTCGGTAATGATGTGTTAATTATTTTCTATGTCTCGCAATTCTATTGGCAAATAAAAATGAATCATGGACAACTTGTTTGAAGGGGTTGTCTCAAGTTTGACATTGTGCTTGGTGATGTAAAGCTTGCATGCATCCCTTTGGCCTTGGAGACCCATGCTATGAAAATCCTGGCACACAGTTTTTATGCTGCGGTCAATGCAAGATGTGTTTGTAACTTTGCAGTATAGAGTCAGCAGAGTGTTTGTGGCTTTTATGCACCAGGCTCCTCAGCACCAGGCGACCCCGTTCTGTAACTTTCTGCCACTTTATGATTTAGTTGCTGTGGTTCCTAAATACTTAAATCTTTCAATAATACATCCATTTTTTTTACCATCTATTTTTCTACTGTTTTATGTACACATTCACTTAGATTAAAAAGTACTAGAACATTAAGGTAATAGATAAAAAAAAAAGTTGTGTCTAAAGTTTAGAATTAAGGATTAGGCTGAGCACATGATACTCAGTGCCACTGCATATCATCCAAGAATGTAATATTAGCAGTAGAGATTCCTCAACATCCTAATCTGAATTCCGAGTTCGTGGCCACTGTTTGACCTATTTTATGTACTCTAAGATTTGTACAGTCGATGTCTTTGATGAGAGCTAGCTGTGGTATCAAGGCTGAGGGAGATTTTAACTCTGGTTTCCTGAGTTTAAAAATACTTTGTATCAGCTAGTGATCCGCTGGTAATAACTAGAAAAAGTACTTTCACAGCACAAAACATCTTTAAACAATCGCCTTTAGCAGCAACAGAGATTTTACTCTTTGAAGAATTTTATTGATGTTGTCCTTGCTTGTTTAAAGCTTCTTCTGGCTTTTCATTGCTGCTTTTGAATTTATTTTAATAAAGCATAGAGTAGGTGAACCTTTCCCCAAAGCTAAACGTTCTAATTAGTATCCCTGCAAAAAAAAGAGCAGCAGTTAAGTGTCCATCCCAAGGCCAAAAAAGCATAGCACAATAGTAAGGTTGTTTGCATATATTGATGGTGTGAGAAAGTCACTGGTGGAGTAATGGAGGGGCGATACGTGTCACTGCGCATGATGGCATCAGTGATGTGAAACCAGAGTAGTTTCCTCCAGCACACTACGTGTTGGGAGGGTAAAATTAAAGTTGCACTGTGGGCTGGTTTTTATGTGGATATTCAAGGGAGAATGTCCACCTTATCTCCACCTACAGAGCCAAGCACTGCTGTGTGCTAACAGTACCTTTGATGATGTCACAATCATGTGATCAGTCACATGGTCAGGGTCTTATTTGGCTGGCTTCCAAGGCTTTCTGTAGTCAGTGTGGGCCTGGAGAAGAAGGACTTCAGAAAAGTGTTGATTGGACTTGTAAATCTGAACCATGCGTGTTCTGCCAGCTGTGAGCAGAAGAAACCCGGCTCTCTTTTTCTGCCACCATTTTGTTTTGTTTTCTTGTTTTGCCCAGAGGGCTGTATTTGCTTTATTACACCTTAGTTTATGCTGCCTACAATAAACCAAAGGAAATTCTTAAAGCTGCAGTATACCTGTGTCTATCTCTGTGTGCAGCTGAGTGAGCCGGTCTACCACAATTGTTATAGGAAGGCAAAATATTCTTCAGTTATCACATACTTTTTACCCAAAATGTTATTCACAGCAGATAAATTATCTGCAAATCACAATTGTTCCAATTGCCGTGAATAGATAGATGTGTGTAATACACTGATTTCTCCTAGGTCTGTCTCCAGCTCCTTTCAATCTCTTTAAGGTGAACACAGCCTCAGTAATGTCAGTGACCTCATCATATGAATTGATGATAACCATGTACTAACCAACAGCACATTTAATACTACAGTGCACTAACACACTAACAGAGTTTTTGTGTTTATTAAAATGAAATTACCAAAGGTCCAAAAGTTATCCCTCTTAATCATTTGTGATCAGACAGACTATTCTGTGTAGAACACTGACTCAAATGGACAGTGTCGCTGTTAGAGCTAAAATTGTCATGTGTTACTGTGGTGAGTAATGTGCCATATATTCCATATTGCATTCCTCTGCCTCTCCATCAATATATTTGACTAGTGCAAAGAAGAACATTTGTGGCCTGCCTTTGATATTACTACTACTTGGATGGCTTGTGCCTGTTATGGTGATGGTGCTTCTGCTGCTAGCTGTAATCACATTTTTAGCTGTGGTATGTGTTTTTTTTCTTTTACACTACCCCTTCCATTACCGTTGCTAATTTTTATTTTGCCCTATATTTTGCACAATGCTATAATTAACTTTTGACAATCTTTTCAACCCCAATTATTCAGCCCTTTCAAAAAGTTTGTAATAAGAAATGCCAGGTAGATAGGTGCATGTACAGAAAGGAATATGTGGCTTGTACGCTTGTCAAACTCATCATCTTTCCTCCATCCCATAGATCTCCCTTACCTGACCTATCTATTGCAATTAATGACATCACACTTTCCCCCGTACCGGAAGTCCGCTGCCTCGGAGTAACCTTCGACCTGTCCTTCAAACCGCACATTCAAGCTCTTTCCACCTCCTGTCGCCTCCAGCTCAAAAATATCTCCAGAATCCGTCCTTTCCTCAACCCTCAATCTACTAAAATGCTTGTGCATGCCCTCATCATCCCCTGCCTTGACTACTGCAACATCCTTTTCTGTGGCCTCCCTGCAAGCACCCTTGCACCTCTCCAGTCCATCCTTAACTCTGCTGCCCGACTAATTCATCTCTCTCCTCGCTATTCCTCCGCTTCCCCCCTCTGCAAATATCTTCACTGGCTCCTATTCCCTCAGCGTATCCAGTTCAAATTACTAATACTGACTTACAAAGCCAACCTGTCTCCTCCATATATCTCTGAACTAATCTCCTGATATCTTCCCTCACGTAATCTCTGATCCTCCCAAGACCTCCTTCTCTCCTCCACACTTATTCGCTCCTCATCCAACCACCACCAAGACTTCTCCCGAATATCCACCATCCTCTGGAATTCTTTGCCCCAACACGTCCGACTATCAACCACATTCGGATCCTTCAGACGGAACCTGAAAACCCATCTCTTCAGGAAAGCCTACAGCCTGCACTGACCCCACTGCCTCCTCATCACTACCAGAGACACCGCCTCACCTACACCGGAGCTCCTGCAACCCTCAACCTACTGTCTCCTTCCCCATAATCCTGTAGAATGTAAGCCCGCAAGGGCAGGGTCCTCACCCCTCTGTATCAGTCTGTCATTGTTCGTTTGTTTACTGTAAGTGATATCTGTAATTTGTATGTAACCCATTCTCATGTAAAGCATCATGGAATCAATGGTGCTATATAAATAAATAATAATAAAAATAAATAATAAAGAAAAACAGCTGTGCATGCATACAGTTATATGAAAAAGTTTGGGCACCCCTATTAATCTTAAGCTTAATGTTTTATAAAAATTGTTTTTTTTTTTGCAACAGCTGTTTCAGTTTCATATATCTAATAACTGTTGGACACAGTAATGTTTCTGCCTTGAATTGAGGTTTATTGTACTAACAGAAAATGTGCAATCTGCATTCAAACAAAATTTGACAGGTGCATAAGTATGGGCACCCTTATCATTTTCTTGTTTTAAATACTCCTACCTACTTTTTACTGACTTACTAAAGCACATTTTTTGGTTTTCTAACTTCATTGAGCTTTGAACTTCATAGCCAGGTGTATGCAATCATGAGAAAAGCTACTTAAAGTGGCCACTTGCAAGTTGTTCTCCTGTTTGAATCTCCTCTGAAGAGTGGCATCATGGGCTCCTCAAAACAACTGTCTAATGATCTGAAAGCAAAGATTATTCAACATAGTTGTTCAGGGGAAGGATACAAAAAGCTGTCTCAGAGATTTAACCTGTCAATTTCCACTGTGAGGAACATAGTAAGGAAATGGTAGAACACAGGTACAGTTCTTGTTAAGGCCAGAAGTGGCAGGCCAAGAAAAACCTCAGACAGGCAGAGAAGCTGCAGCATCAACTTGCTGCAGATGGTGTCACTGTGCATGGGTCAACTATACAATGCACTTTGCACAAGGAGAAGCTGTATGGGAGAGTGATGCGAAAGAAGCCATTTCTGCAAGCATGCCACAAACAGAGTCGGCTGAGGTATGCAAAAGCACATTTGAAGAAGCCAATTTCTTTTTAGAAGGTCCTGTGGACTGATGAAACCAAGATTGAGTTGTTTGGTCATGCAAAAAGGCGTTATGCATGGCGGCCAAAAAACACAACATTCCAAGAAAAACACTTGCTACCCACAGTAAAATTTGGTGGAGGTTCCATCATTCTTTGGGGCTGTGTGGCTAATGCCGGCACCGGGAATCTTGTTAAAGTTGAGGGATGCATGGATTCCTCTCAGTATCAGCAGATTCTTGACAATAATGTTCATGAATCAGTGACAAAGTTGAAGTTACGCAGGGGATGGATCTTTCAGCAAGACAATGATCCAAAACACCTCCAAATCTACTCAGGCATTCATGCAGAGGAACAATTACACTGTTCTGGAATGGCCATCCCAGTCCCCAGACCTGAATATCATTGAACATCTGTGGGATCATTTGAAGAGGGCTGTCCATGCTCGGCGACCATCAAACTTAACTGAAATGGAATTGTTTTGTAAAGAGGAATGGTCAAAAATACCTCCATCCAGGATCCAGGAACTCATTAAAAGCTACAGGAAGCGACTAGAGGCTGTTATTTTTGCAAAAGGGGATCTACTAAATATTAATGTCACTTTTCTGGTGGGGTGCCCATACTTATGCACCTGTCAAATTTTGTTTGAATGCAGATTGCACATTTTCTGTTAGTACAATAAACCTAATTTCAAGGCAGAAACATTACTGTGTCCAACAGTTATTAGATATATGAAACTGAAATAGCTGTTGCAAAAAAAACATTTTTTTATAAAACATTAAACTTAAGATTAATAGGGGTGCCCAAACTTTTTCATATAACTGTAGGTTTAAACAAGCTATGGCAGCCTTTCCTGCTTGTAAAAAAAAAATCCAAATTGTTGGTGACACAATTATTAATTGACTAGATGGTTGCCCAATTTTAACGTATTGGGTATTCTAGAATATGTAGGTAGTATAAAGCACAAGCTACGTACTATATTGCACAGTGACGTAGTATATAACACAACCGACGTAGTATCTAACATAGCTACGTACTATATAACAGCTACGTAGTATGTAACACAGCGTATGTAGTATATAGCAGAGCTACGTACAGTAGTATATAACACAGCCACGTAGTGTATTGCACAGGTATGTAGTGTATTGGTCAGCCACGAAGTATATAGCAGAGCCACGTAGTATATAACATAGCCACGTAGTATATTGTAGAGCCACGTAGTATATCGCACAGGCACGTAAGTATATTGCACAGCCACATAGTATATAACACAGTCACGTAGTGTATTGCACAGCTACGTAGTGTATTGCACAGCTATGTAGTATATTGGTCAGCGACATAGTATACAGCAGAGCCACGTAGTATATAACATAACCACGTAGTATATTGTAGAGGCAAGTAGTATATTGCATAGCTATGTAGTATATTGCACATCCACGTAGTATATAACAGAGCCACGTAGTTTATTGCACAGTCGACGTAGTATATAACAGAACCGACACAGCCACATAGTATATAGCATACGCAGCATCAATAGTAAAAAGTTGGTCACACAGGGTTAATAGCAGCGTTAATGGAGTGCGTTACGCCACGGTCCGTTAACACTGGCATTAACCCTGTGTGAGCGCTCAGCGCTAACTGCAGGGCAGTAAAGCAGCGGCCATTTCGCTGCCAGACTCTGGTCGTCGCTGATTGGTCGTGGCAACGGTCGTGGGTGTTTTGCCATGACCAATCAGCGACTTAGATTTCCATGACTGACAGAGGCCGCAACCAATGAATATCCATGACAGACAGAGAGAAAGACAGACAGACGGAAGTGACCCTTAGACAATTATATAGTAGATTATTGTATGATCTACGTTACATACAGTACATAGTGTATTTTGATTAGATCAATAAGTGTGACATTTTAGTTTCTCTTCCTTTTTACTTTTTATCATTTCGTTACAATTTTATTTTCATATTTTTATTACTGTTACTGTTTATTTAGTTTTCTCTATAATAACAGACACACACTTTTAAGCTACACTTGTACACGTTGGATAGCTGTTTGCCAAATAATTGTTGTGATGTCAGGTATCTCCCACAACTTTTAATTTATAGTTCTTAAGAGAACAATCTAATGTCCTCTAATCTTTGAAACAATGATACAGAAATTATGACATACTGAGATTTCATGCTCTAATTTAAATGAAGAGCATTTGCCAGAGTATAATAGGGAAAGGAATTAGGCTAAACTTTTTTTTAGAATATTGACATAATAATTGACATAATAACAATAATAATAATAACAATTGACATGTATATATCAAATCTTAATGGACATTTGAGCAAAATTATAGAAAGACAATTCCATGAAAATAATTTGACTCTTCTTCAACACATGGCAGACATCGCCTTAGAAGCCAAGCCCTTTTTTTCTGTAATTCAATGGATCTACCATTGCAAATTCAGTTAAGGCAGCAGTGAGATACACTAATAGAGTGATCAATGTAGTTACCAATGCATAAGAACAGCTCTAATTCATTTAATGTAATGTATGTTTGCTATCCATGGCTTTTCCTCAGTTGTGTGTGCATCTAGAGTGATGGCGAATACAAGTAGATTTCCGTAAATTGTGTCAAATTACTTATTGTATTTATGATACTAAGGGGATGTGCACACGATGCGGATTTGCTGCGGATTTTACCGTGCAGAAACGCTGCAGATCCGCACTGTGATGTACAGTACAATGTTATTAAATGGGAAAAAAAAAGATGTGCAGACTGTGCGGAAAAATCAGTGCGGAATTGCTGCGGATTTCAAAGAAGTGCATGTCACTTCTTTTGTGCGGATCTGCAGCGTTTCTGCACCCCTCCATGTTAAAAATCCGCAGTGGCAAAAACTCCAGAAAATCCACAGAAAATTCTGCACTTCTTTTCTTACATGTGCACATAGCCATAATATAGTACAGAATATATTTTAGGTGCATTCCAGCGAAAAAGGAAACCAGATGCCAAAAAACGATTTACCATATTTTTGAGGTCTAAAGGTACCTTCACACATAACGATTTCGTTAACGATATCGTTGCTTTTTGTGATGCAGCAACGATATCGTTAACGAAATCGTTCTGTGTGACAGCGACCAACGATCAGGCCCCTGCTGGGAGATCGTTGGTCGCTGGGAATGATCAGGACCTTTTTTTGGTCGCTGATCACCCGCTGTCATCGCTGAATCTGCGTGTGTGATGCCGATCCAGCGATGTGTTCACTGGTAACCAGGGTAAATATCGGGTTACTAAGCGCAGGGCTGCACTTAGTAACCCGATATTTACCCTGGTTACCATTGTAAAAGTTAAAAAAATAAACAGTACATACTCATATTCCGGTGTCTATCACGTCCCCCGGCGTCAGCTTCCCGCACTGACTGTGTCAGCGCCGGCCGGCCGTAAAGCACAGCGGTGATGTCACCGCTGTGCTCTGCTTTACGGCCGGCCGACGCTGGCACAGTGCAGGGAAGCTGAAGCCGGGGAACATGACAGACACCGGAATGTAAGTATGTACTGTTTGTTTTTTTTAACTTTTACAATGGTAACCAGGGTAAACATCGGGTTACTAAGCGCGGCCCTGCGCTTAGTAACCCGATGTTTACCCTGGTTACCCGGGGACTTCGGCATCGTTGGTCGCTGGAGAGCTGTCTGTGTGACAGCTCTCCAGCGACCACACAACGACCTAAACAGCGACGCTGCAGCGATCGGCATCGTTGTCTATATCGATGCAGCGTCGCTAAATGTGACGGTACCTTAAGGGGTAAGGTTTCTCTTTGTGGAGAGTGACATACCAGCTCTGGCCTGTCAAGGTAAGGAGGTTTATTCACTGTGCAATTGTCCTCTGGGAAATTTAATATGCAAATTGCCTCTTCAGAGAAAAAGAGGACTTGAACTCTATAGCGCCATCTATTGGAAATAGCGACCCTACAAGTCACAATCAACCCTATAACAAGTCTTGCAATATGACTTAGGATAAGAGCCAAATCAGTATCTCAATTCGCAGAATTGTTAGCCCTCGAAATTGCGAGATTTCAAGTCCTCTTTTTCTCTGAAGAGGCTATTTGCATATTAAATTTCCCAGAGGAGCATTGCACGTTGAATAAGCCTCCTTACCTTTGCAAGCCAGAGCTGGTTTGTCACTCTCCATGTCACTCTCTCTGTTACCCCTTAGACCCCAGTCCAGAGCCTCTCATCTAGCCAAACCAGTTCTCATGCTTCGCACTGACGAGAGTCAACAGCTCGAAACACTGTGTCTGCGAATTGAGATACTGATTTGGCATTTATCCTAAGTCATATTGCACGACTCGTTAAAGGGTTGATTGTGACTTGTAGGATCGCTACTTCCAACAGGTGGCGCTATAGAGTTCAAGTCCTCTTTTTCTCTGAATAGGCAATTTGCATACCATATTTTTGAGAAATTTTAAGTTACTCCTATTTTCTAACACATTGAACCATCTGAAAATGGGCAGTTGGCAATCCCGAATCACAAGACTAGACAGCCATCTTGGATGTTGTGAGCACATGTGTAAGGGTGCTTGGAAGTGAAGACATTTTCTCTATAGCTGGGTGCCATTCAGTACACAATGTGCAAGTGAAGTGCAGTGACAGACATGAATATGCAAAGCAGACAACTCTTCTTAACTTTATTGTGCTTATATTCCACAAAAACAAGTTGTGCTTAGAAAATGTGTCAGTTATCAAAATTATGTTATCCTTTTTTACATCCATTAAAATTTCTTTCAATTTTTAATGTTACAACATCAGAGTCTGGGACCTTGGAATCACAGTTACGGAAGTTCTAATGATCTGCTTTCTGTAGATATTTGTCATCACGACTTTTAGTTTACTTTAAGCAGTGCTGTAGAAAGGAGGTGACTGATACAACATAGCAATGTAACCGATGTAGCATAACAATCGTTGCATCCTTTACAGGCATATATTTAATTGCAGCCCAACATTCATATGACAAAAACATAAGAAACCTGAATACCTGTGAAAATTTTCACCGATACATAATCTTCACATGTGCTCAGACAAGGTAAGTCAATTTAAAAATAGATACATCATGCCGATGGGTCAAGATTCACAAGGCTAACACCCGCAAACCGAGAGTGTCACATGGACTTTTTTTTGGTACTGCATGTGGTAAGAGTCCCGTTAAGTGTCTAGGTGGGATTATCAAGAGAGACTTTTGGAGGTGCATTCTGCAAAGAAGAGTAGTAGTGAACTCACCGAGTTTTACAGTTTTGCTTGTTCCGCATAAGACATAATCTCTGTGGACGAAGAAAGAAAAAGCAGGAAAGAAATTTGAACAAGCAGAAATGTTGCTACCATGCCACAACTCCATGCCAAGCATTACGTTAGGATGAGTGGAGATGGATATGAAATGTGTGACATCATGCCTTTCAACTTTTATCAAAATGTTATTAAAAAGGAAGTCGTCTGAAGGTTCCACAGAGGCTTCAGTTTTTGTTGCTTCTGTGAAGGATGGGGACTTTGTTGTTCGTTGCAATGCACAGGAGTATTGTGGAATGGTAACTGGCATTTCTGATCATGAGGAAGTAATGGTCAATGCTATGCAGAACAGGAGAAATGGATGGATCTGGCCTCAGAAAAAGGATTAATTGTGGTATCCTGTGACTAATGTCACGATGGTCAAGGAGTACCCGCCAGTCCCTGCTAACAACAGAGGCGTGTTTATCTCTCATTAATTCCATCTGAACGTTTGATGGTCTTCACATATACAGATAAAGCGGCGGCTATGTCAGTTACGTTAACTGGGCATCCATTACATGGATATAAGTTTTTTTCTTTAATGCAGTGAAAACACTTTTGTATAAACAGTTTTTTTGCTGTGACATACTTGGGATTGTACCCCCAAAATTATTTGAATAAATAACATTCAGATTTACAGGAACATTTGCATTTAATATATAGGACAAATCATGCTTCTTTTTCATATTGCAGTGAAAATTAAATATTATAATATTATACTATGAAGGATACCCTAAAAGTTTCTGAAACCCATTTTCACAATAGCATGCTTCCAAAATGTTGGCAAAAACCAAAGGGCTTGAATAGGTAGATGTAGAGGAAATGCTATTAAATATCATTAAATATTTTAGTTACTCAAAAAAGATAAATTGATATCCTTCCATATAAACATTACCCATATGTCAGCAGTATATAGCAATACATTTGTTAGTTTCAGCTGCTGCATGCAAATAAGATATTCAGCCTTCTGACATTGAAAATGTCATGCAAATGTTACATCCATTCCGCTGGAATTCACCTTTAATTATTTGTACTTATGTTTCTATCGCCTTGTGGTGTGATAGTCTTCCTAAAAAATAGCTATTTCCTCTACATCTACCTATGCAAGTCCTTTGGTTTTTGCCAGAATTTTGGAAGCATGATTTTGTAAAAATGGGTTTCAGAAACTTTTAGGGTATACTACATAGTGTAATATTATAAATGGTAATCATAGGATAGACTAAGTGTTAATATGAAACTAAACTGGAAACAATGATGAGCAGGAGTTGGTATGCTTGCAAAATATGAGCATGTTCACATTGGCCGACAAAACCTAGGAGAGAAACAAAATGAACATATTCCCTGCTGTAAGTAAACAAGTAACAACATTAGTGCATATAAATAAATCGGGTACTTCATAAACCATTTTTTTTATTTTAAAAAAAGTATAAATCCCAAATTTGAGTACACCTTCACACTAGTGGGATGGCTTTTACGCTTTTTCTAATCAAAAATGGTTTACTGGAGTGCCCTATTTATTTAGATGCACTTTTGCTGTTACTTATTTACTTACCATATGGTATATTCTATATTTAGTACTAGACGTTGGGACCATTCCGAATTTGGGTACACCTTGATGTTGGCGGGATGGCTTTTACGCTTTTTATGATCAAAAACAACGTTTTATAAAGTACCCTATTTATTTATATGCACTTTTGCTGTTACTTATTTACTTACCATATGGTATATTCTATATTTAGTACTAGACGTTGGGGCCATTCCGAATTTGGGTACACTTGGACGTTGGCGGGATGGCTTTTACCCTTTTTATGATCAAAAACAATGTTTACAAAGTACCCTATTTATTTATATGCACTATTGCTGTTATTTACTTACAGCAGGGTATATGCTCATTTTTGTTGTCCTAGGTTTTGTCTTTTTAAGTGATAATATGGCATACAGTCCCTGTTTCACTATTACTAGCCAGCATTCTTGCCATTAAAGTATTCGTTGTAGTGTGTAGTGGATATCACACCTGCAGAACCCTACCTGTATTCATAGATGTGAAGGTTGCCTTACTACATAGATTTTATATTCCCAATGTAAATGTTAACTTCTACTCCATCATTTTATGTCTTATTCTGTATAGAGACCAAATAAATTCACATTTTTTTCTGATGGATTAGACTTATGTGAAATTTGTCTTTCAATTTTTTACCCTCAGAATTGCTTGGATACATAAATTGTGATGATCTTTTAGAACATTTATTCAGATGTCTGCAATTGCTCCTCTCCAGTTTCCAGCTTTAATCAATAAGCTCAGCACGGTTGTGCTCAGTTTTATACTTCATTTAACTCAGAAAAATGCACATGCCGGTGAAAACAATAGTCCTTGTAGAGATAGAAATCTTCAAGGAAGTAAGCATATTTCATTGCAGGTTCGAGACCTGAGGAGGCTAAATTTCAGCTGGTTCTCTGAGCAGAGACATGCCAGTATAGAAGGAGTGCTCCTTCCTTGATAGAACAGAGTCAGATTCAATGAGCTTACATTAACGCAAAGGAGCAACTGTCTGGGATTAATGATTGCCATTGCGAGATGTGCAGAAGAGATGGTGTTCAGCTACGCGCTTTACATCATAATGCCAACCTCCCTGAAAGATAACTCATAATCCTCAGAAGATTACTTCAGTAGCATCTTCAGCAATCATTTCTGTGCATTTCCAAATGTCATATCCTGAGATTTGATAAGGCTTCCTTCCTAGTTTGCATCTTGCACTGAAAAGCATAATATTTATTTAATAATATTGCATAATATTCATAGCGGCACAATGGTTTCTGCAAAATATTAGATGGCCAAGATAGCTTCAAGGTAGATGCAAGATATCAAATATTGCCTACTGCGGCAGGTCATAGGAAATCATCGAGCTGCAATCCCACAGCAAGATTTATAGCGGCTTCATTTTCATGGAAGGATCTTCTTATTAGATCATCTGATGGTAATTCAGTGCGGTTATAATAAACAGGGGTCAGAATATTTCTCACCTTGTGAACTTGGCTGTTGTGATTCATACAGAAATGCAGAAATGAAAATGTGTTCATTTACTGGTGACTCCTCACCCTCCAGACAGACAGCTGCTTGCCACGCACACGTGGATATAAGATCAGATTAGAGGGGTTTTCCTACAGTGATGGATTGATTAATAATAATAAACAGAGGTATAATAGTTCCTTTCATCACCATAATGACGCGCTCTTCTAGTCACCCAACCACTGCAGACGATTAGAGATTGCCGTGGTGCTGGGACTTCAGCACGGGGCAGACACCACTTCTGGGGCTGGCGAAGACCTCTGGAGCAACATGGACTGGATCTGTAAGGATGCAGCAAGGTGAGTATATCTCCATTTATTATTTTTAATCACTCCATGACTAAAAAACATTAATTTCCTGTCAAACAACCTTTAATATAGTTTATGAATAATACAGCTCGACTATACATCCGTCATCTGCACAATGTGTAATATGTAAAGACTAGAATCTTTGTGAACATGCACAAAAACGTGGACAAAAAACCCAGTAAGGTCTGGGAATAAATGTGTCTTAACTTCTTAGTGACAGAGCCAATTTGGTACTTAACCCCTTAATGACCGCCAATACATCTTTTTACTGACCTGAGATATAAGTGAATAGCATCTCCATACAGGTGACAATCCAGCAGATGTCGGCTGTCCACTATAGCTGCCAACTTCCTGCATTAGCCAGGATCAGCGTTCACACCGTCCATATCTGTTTAACCCCTTGCCAAAAGTGATTACCTCATATAAATGGCTAACAGAGTGTGGAGGCTTCCTCTTTATTCCCATTAGAACCCTGAGATCATGATTGTGTGGTCCTGATGTTTGCCATGGCAATTCACGGTCAAATAGCGGCCTTAGAGTCTGCCAGCTATAGCGGCGTGCTCAGAAGTTAGCAACATTTAGGTGGTAACAATACAATTTTTCATTTCGATCATGCCACTTTATATTAATTCCTGAAAATTACCTGATGGGTTAATAAATTACCTGACAGCAGTTTTCAATATGTTAAGGGATGCTGTTTTTAAAATGGTATCACTTTTGGGGTTTTTCCAATATATAGGACCCTCAAAGTAACTTCAAACTTGGATAGGTCCCCCAAAAATAAATTGTGTACATTTCCTTGAAAACTTTAGCCCAACTCACTTTAGCCCAACTCTAACCCTAATGGAAAAATGGAAATAAATACATTTTTTTAATTTTATTATTTTTAGCTAACTAAAGGGGGTGATAAAGGAGGGTTTGATTTACTTTTTTTTTATTTTATCCTAAGATTTATTTGAGCCTCAGTACTCAGAGTTGACGGTTATGTCCACTTATTTCCATCTTAAAGTGGTTGGCTCTTAAACCAAATACATCTTAGTCAATAGTTCTTGGAATAACAATAAGTTCCACATCGCTGGAATCGGTGTCTCTCTCTATGTTATGCTGCTCTCAGATGGGGAAAAAACTAACCTGGAGACAGATTCCCTGTAAGTTCTCAATTTAGATTTTCTTGACAATAAGGAAACTTACAAATGGTAGTTTCTTCTAATGTCTACTATGCACGTCCAATTGAGTAACCCCATAACCTTCTAGTTTAAGTTCTTGGCACTAAAATACACTAATAGTTATGATGAAACAATGAAAGAAAATATGTCTTTGTGCTATAAATAAGAAAGAACATTTTGTTTATGTATGTTGGCGCTTCATCATATGTGACAGGGATTTCTCTGAGCTTGTATAGCTGGCAGCAGATGGCTATTAAGGTGGTTAAGCTGAAAAAGCCATTTCCTGCTATAGCTAAGGTCTATGACATATCACTTCATATTGGATGATTAGACTCCTTAGCAAGTCAATCGGATAGCCCTTCCTGTTGCTGTATATAGTAAGAATCTGAGATATGCGTTATTATTTTAATTGCTTGGGAAAGCCTCCAGCATGTCTAGGATGTGACACTTCCCAAAAATATTTTCAAAGTCCAACTTACAAAGACGGGAAAAAAACAGAAACAAAACAAGACATGACTGCACTCTCCACTAATTATTAATTTAGCTTGTGTTACCTCGCTCATGTTGGTCATACACTAGTGATTTTTGACATTTAGAAAGAACAGATTTTAGCCACTTATTCATAAAGGTTAATGTCATACCAAACAAGGACAAATATCTGTGAACAATTACTGTACATGTGATGGGTTGGATTTGTCTCCTGGTGTAGTCATCCATAATACATCAGAAGGTCAGATCACAGATGGATTCTCCATCATTAGATGTCCAGATCAGGTCATAGATGATGGCAGAAGCCTAGTGCTAGTTCCATGGCACCTATCCATAGGTTGTACATGTTATTGATTCATTCATTGTGACATAACTGCAATACTAGACAAAATCCACAGACAGATGTGATGCTATGCTAAAAGAAAGCAGCCAGACTTTTGTAATCCTTTACAACCTGTTTGGCATTAGTGTAGACCGATCACAACTGTCCATAATCAGTAGTGTTGAGCGATACCGTCCGATATTTGAAAGTATCGGATGGTATCGGCCGATATCCGAAAAATATCGGATATCGCCGATACCGATATCCGATACCAATACAAGTCAATGGGACACAAATATCGCAAAACATCGGAACTCGGTATCGGAATCCCGATACCGCAAATATCGGCCGATACCCGATACTTGCGGTATCGGAATGCTCAACACTAATAATCAGCTATCTGAGATGTAACTGAATATGTAGACTCTGCAGGAATGAGTGAAGGCAGTGAAATCATTATCCAGGTTCATTCTGATACAAACCTGATTCTTGTGTTAATGTGACGACATCTTGGATGAATGGAAATGTTGCATTTAAAAAAAGACCCGATAAAATATAAGTCCATAGCTTCCACCCAGACTGGAAATTGATGTAGACAGGTGAAATTTTAAAGCAAATTTCTTGATGTTCAGTCTAACCAAATAAGTCTAATGAATACATATCCACCGGCATATTGCGGCCAATACATCAAAGTGCTTATGCCAAAAACAACTTGCCGAAAACACCTTTAATAGGCACATTGTGTTTGTGCAAAGCGGAGCCAAAATGGGCAGAGCAGTTTGGACGGGGTGTGTATATACCTGTCCTTCAAATTCTGAAAAAGTATGGGCATTTTATTACACCAGAAATATTACACCAGTTTTTCTGGACTGGTGAGGTGCAAAGAGGAGCGCACCACTGAGATGCGCTCAATTCCTTAAGAGGCATAATGAATCTGAAGCATCTTCTTCCTGCACGACACTTAGTAAAACTGGCACACAAAATGCCATTCTTATTGAGTTAGGGCCTTCATATATATCACAAATATCAAAGCTAAAGAATGACAACTCTGTAGACCATTATTTATATCTTACTGTTTAAAACTATTTTGCAAAGGCTTTAACCAGTGAGAAAATGCAAAGGTGACAATAAGGTTGTAAATCTGAATTTCTCACAAGAAATATTATATATTTATATAGTATATATTATTTTTTTATTTAAAGTAATAAAAATATAAAGTAAAATATGCATCTGTAAAATAAATATTTTTTTAAAATAAAAAAAAGAAAACCAAATGTTCACAGTTGTAGGCATGATCTTTACATGAACTGATGAAAACCCCCAAGAAAGCCAGTGAAATTCCAGGTCGTGAGGTAGCAAAACACAAAGAAATGTCAATGGGGGTGAATACTTTTGCAAGCCACTGTAGTTTTATCCTATTCTGGGTGCATCAGTCGTCTCATTGAGGTATTTTTTTTCTTTGCTGGTAAAATCAGTAAATGTTTATTTTACTCACTTATATAGCGCCATTAATTCCACAGCATGAATAATATTGTTTTTTTCACATTTCCTTTTTCATTTTTGATCAACTAATAAAGGTATTTCTGTATACTTTTTCTGTTTCACCACAAGATCAAATTAAATATTTGAGACAGATTGGTATTTTATATTTACTGTGCTCTCTTCTAATTGCTGCCTCCACACCACCACAGTCACATGAGAATATTCAGTCCTTATCATTCAGAGTTGATTTGCATCTGCTAACACCAAACAGTTCTAGCCCAATTAATGGCACCTGTCAATGAATAGATGGGACTACAAGATAAAAAAAAAAACATAATCATATTGTTGCCGGAGTTGCAAAAGTTTTATTTGTTTCAGTTTATATTGGTATTTTCAAATGGGAAAATCAGTTGGCGATAATTTTTATTTTATTATATGATAATAGGAAGGCTAAAGGGACTTCTTGATTCCAAATGGTCTTTGGCATCTAATCTAATGCATAATTTAGTTTGAAGAGCTAAAGCCAGTAATAAAGTAAGACTTGCAAAGGAGACCAAAAGTAGAAAAAAAGGATCTTGGGGGTATGTCAAAAGCAAAAGAAAAGTCAAAGATGATATAGGATTTTTACAGGATGAAAAGGGTGAAGTGGTCAAAATGATGTTAAGAAAGCATAACTTTTAAATTCCTATTGTGCATCTGCGTTTTCTAAGATAGCAAATTTAACATCAAATGATCTTCACGGTGCTAATGAAGGAATAAAAAAATCCACACTATCCATAAACAGAGAGATTGTGATGGAACACTTAGCTAATTTAAATTAATTCAAATCTCCTGGTCCAAATGAGTTACATCCTAGGGTATTGTAAGAATTAACAGAGGAAAATGCAGAACCACTAGCCGTAATCTTACAAAAATCCTGAAAACAGGACAAAACAAAACAAGTCCCAGAAGATTGGAGAAGGGCAAATGTCCCTATCTTCAAAAAAGAAAAGAAGACAGATCCTGGATATTACAGGCCAGTGAGCCTTACTTCTATACCAGGAAAGATATTTGAACAAATAATTAAACAGCATGTATTTAAGTACTTGGATAAGAATACAGTAATTAACCGGATCCAGCATGGGTTTGTAGCAAGCAAGTCATGCCAGACTAATCTATTTTCCTTCTATGATGGAATCACTGACTGAGTAGATTAGGGAAATGTGGTTAGTATAGTATATCTCGACTTCAGCAAAGCATTTTATAAAGTATGTCATACTATTCTTATTGAAAAAATCACCAAGTATGGGATTAACAAGGCTACGGTTAGGTGGGTTCATAACTGGCTCAGTGATCGTGCTCAAAGAGTGGTAAGAAATAGTTGCAGATCCAATTGGAAAAGTGTTTCAAGTGGGGTACCACAAGGCTCTGTCCTGGCCCCCGTGTTATTCAACATTTTTATAAATGATCTAGATAAGGGAACTGAAGATAAACTAATCAAATTTATTCAGTCACCATGACAACACTAACGAGAGAGGGGATCCGCCCTTCAGGGACAGGAAACCTACAGAGATAAAAGGGTGGCACCTCTCTCCCGCCTCAGTTGGTTTCCTGTCCCTGACGGGGGACCCTACAGACTTACCTTAAGAAGAAAGGTGAAGACTGAAGACAATACCCAGGCTCGGCAGGCTGTTTCTGGAAGTGGGAGTTCCCCTTCCTCGGTCAGGTCCGGTGTGCTGGCGGTGCCACACCACAGAGGGCTGTGGGGGTAGGCAGCAGCAGAGAAAAGTGGCCTTCAGGGGGAATGCCAACTTGACCGCTTCCATTTCCGGTATGGGTATGTATGGCCGTGAGAGGCCCTGCTCTCCGGGACCAGGGGCTGCTTTGCGCGGTGTCCCGGCGTATTGCGTGGGATGGGCGCATGCCGGCGTGCTGGTGTGGCGGAAGTGTCGGGTCGGAAGGGGCGGTTCCTCATGGAGCGGCTCCATGACGCGCGGAGCAGGCACGGTCCATGCTGCAATGATGAGCAGGTTCGCAGCTGCGATGTCGCGAGAGTTGTCGGCGGGTTGCGGTCTCGTGGTGGGGAGGACGGCATGTCGGATGGAGATGGCATTTAGGGGAAGTACAGGTTTGCGATGGGGGTCTAATTAGGGGGGCAGTCTCATGGGGAAGGGACCTCCCAATGGCAGATGTGTCGGGTAGCGAGATTGGATTAACTTGCTGACCCCATCCGGGGGAGGTACCTAAAGTGGCTGGCTACTTAAGGATCCCTACTGGGCTACCAAATGCTTCCTATCCATATTACAATGGAGTCTCAGGAGCAGGAACCTTTGCAGTCTGAGCAGCAGTGTCAGCCCTTGGAGAAGCCCCAAACAGTGAGCAGCCAGCGGCGATCTAGTGGCAGTAGTAGTCCTGGAGGTGATAGAGCTGATCAAAGATCTAAGGCCGGAAAATCCTCAAGCCGTAATGATGTTACACCGGCTGAGAGGGTCCCCCCACAATCTACAGTACCAATCAGTTACTATAGGGGTAAGTGATCGCCAAGAAAGTTCACTTAGTGATGTGTGTCTCCCCTTATATTCCCTCTCTCCATGTCTATCAGGGAAAAAGCGGTCCTCTAAATACATAAAGAATGTGCTGAGTGTGGAGTTCCTCTCCCGGATGACTACATAAGGAAATTATGCGGACCATGTATTCAATGTTTAATAGCAGAGGAGACACCAGACTTCACTACCAGCCTATGAACAGATGGTCAGGCAGGAGGTCAGGGATTCAGCAAAATCCCTATCTCAATAGAAAATAGAAAATAGATCCCCAAGTTCATTTGAGGATAGTGACTCAGGGGAGCTAAGATCAGAGGCTTCTCATTCATCATCATCTTCAGAGACTGAGTCCGGTCATTCATGCTTTTCCTTTGACCAGATAGACCGGCTCGTCAAGGCAGTGAATAATACTATAGGAATTGAAGAAACCCAATCAGAGAAATCTATGCAGGATGTCATGTTTAAAGGGCTAGACCGAAAATCTCGTAGATGTTTTCCTGTAGTTGACAAAGTAAGCTCCCTCATTACACAAGAGTGGAAAAAGCCTGAAAGGAAAGATTCTCTTCCACCATCATTTAAGAGAAAATATCCGTTTGAGGAGACAGCATCTGCGACATGGGATAAAGCCCCAAAACTTGATGCGGCCGTGGCTAAGGCTTCCAAGAAAAGGACCCGCTAGACAGGAGAGCCGATGTGTCTCTTAACCCCTTCAAGACCCAGCCTATTTTGACCTTAAAGACCTTGCCGTTTTTTGCAATTCTGACCAGTGTCCCTTTATGAGGTAATAACTCAGGAACGCTTCAACGGATCCTAGCGGTTCTGAGATTGTTTTTTCGTGACATATTGGGCTTCATGTTAGTGGTAAATTTAGGTCAATAAATTCTGCATTTATTTGTGATAAACACGGAAATTTGGCGAAAATTTTGAAAATTTCGCAATTTTCACATTTTGAATTTTTATTCTGTTAAACCAGAGAGATATGTGACACAAAATAGTTAATAAATAACATTTCCCACATGTTTACTTTACATCAGCACAATTTTGGAAACAAAATTTTTTTTTGTTAGGAAGTTATAAGGGTTAAAATTCGACCAGCGATTTGTCATTTTTACAACGAAATTTACAAAACCATTTTTTTTAGGGACCACCTCACATTTGAAGTCAGTTTGAGGGGTCTATATGGCTGAAAATACCCAAAAGTGACACCATTCTAAAAACTGCACCCCTCAAGGTACTCAAAACCACATTCAAGAAGTTTATTAACCCTTCAGGTGCTTCACAGCAGCAGAAGCAACATGGAAGGAAAAAATGAACATTTAACTTTTTAGTCACAAAAATTATCTTTTAGCAACAATTTTTTTATTTTCCCAATGGTAAAAGGAGAAACTGAACCACGAACGTTGTTGTCCAATTTGTCCTGAGTACGCTGATACCTCATATGTGGGGGTAAACCACTGTTTTGGCGCACGGCAGGGCTTGGAAGGGAAGGAGCGCCATTTGACTTTTTGAATCAAAAATTGGCTCCACTCTTTAGCGGACACCATGTCACGTTTGGAGAGCCCCCGTGTGCCTAAAAATTGGAGCTCCCCCACAAGTGACCCCATTTTGGAAACTAGACGCCCCAAGGAACTTATCTAGATGCATAGTGAGCACTTTGAACCCCCAGGTGCTTCACAAATTGATCCGTAAAAATGAAAAAGTACTTTTTTTTCACAAAAAAATTCTTTTAGCCTCAATTTTTTCATTTTCACATGGGCAACAGGATAAAATGGATCCTAAAATGTGTTGGGCAATTTCTCCTGAGTACACCAATACCTCATATGTGGGGGTAAACCACTGTTTGGGCACATGGTAAGGCTCGGAAGGGAAGGAGCGCCATTTGACTTTTTGAATGAAAAATTATTTCCATCGTTAGCGGACACCATGTCGCGTTTGGATAGCTCCTGTGTGCCTAAACATTGGCGCTCCCCCACAAGTGACCCCATTTTGGAAACTAGACCCCCCAAGGAACTAATTTAGATGCCTAGTGAGCACTTTAAACCCTCAGGTGCTTCACAAATTGATCTGTAAAAATGAAAAAGTAATTTTTTTTCACAAAAAAATTCTTTTCGCCTCAATTTTCTCATTTTCACATGGGCAGTAGGATAAAATGGATCATAAAATTTGTTGGGCAATTTCTCCCGAGTACGCCGATACCTCATATGTGGGGGTAAACCACTGTTTGGGCACTCGGCAGGGCTCGGAAGAGAAGGCGTGCCATTTGACTTTTTGAATGGAAAATTAGCTCCAATTGTTAGCGGACACCATGTCGCGTTTGGAGAGCCCCTGTGTGCCTAAACATTGGAGCTCCCCCACAAGTGACCCCATTTTGGAAACTAGACCCCCCAAGGAACTTATCTAGATGCATATTGAGCACTTTAAACCCCCAGGTGCTTCACAGAAGTTTATAACGCAGAGCCATGAAAATAAAAAATAATTTTTCTTTCCTCAAAAATGATTTTTTAGCCTGGAATTTCCTATTTTGCCAAGGATAATAGGAGAAATTGGACCCCAAATATTGTTGTCCAGTTTGTCCTGAGTACGCTGATACCCCATATGTGGGGGTAAACCACTGTTTGGGCGCACGGCAGGGCTCGGAAGGGATGGCACGCCATTTGGCTTTTTAAATGGAAAATTAGCTCCAATCATTAGCGGACACCATGTCACGTTTGGAGAGCCCCTGTGTGCCTAAACATTGGAGATCCCCCAGAAATGACACCATTTTAGAAACTAGACCCCCAAAGGAACTAATCTAGATGTGTGGTGAGGACTTTGAACCCCCAAGTGCTTCACAGAAGTTTATAACGCAGAGCCATGAAAATAAAAAAAATAAATTATTTTCTCAAAAATGATCTTTTAGCCTGCAATTTTTTATTTTCCCAAGGGTAACAGGAGAAATTGACCCCAAAAGTTGTTGTCCAGTTTCTCCTGAGTACGCTGATACCCCATATGTGGGGGTAAATCACTGTTTGGGCACATGCCGGGGCTCGGAAGTGAAGTAGTGACGTTTTGAAATGCAGACTTTGATGGAATGCTCTGTGGGCGTCACGTTGCGTTTGCAGAGCCCCTGATGTGGCTTAACAGTAGAAACCCCCCACAAGTGACCCCATTTTGGAAACTAGACCCCCAAAGGAACTTATCTAGATGTGTGGTGAGCACTTTGAACCCCCAAGTGCTTCATAGAAGTTTATAATGCAGAGCCGTGAAAATAATAAATACGTTTTCTTTCCTCAAAAATAATTATTTAGCCCAGAATTTTTTAATTTTCCCAAGGGTAACAGGAGAAATTTGACCCCAATATTTGTTGTCCAGTTTCTCCTGAGTACGGTGATACCCCATATGTGGGGGTAAACTACTGTTTGGGCACATGCCGGGGCTTGGAATTGAAGTAGTGACGTTTTGAAATGCAGACTTTGATGGAATGCTCTGCGGGCGTCATGTTGCGTTTGCAGAGCCCCTGATGTGCCTAAACAGTAGAAACCCCCCACAAGTGACCCCATTTTGGAAACTAGACCCTGAAAGGAACTTATCTAGATGTGTGGTGAGCACTTTGAACCCCCAAGTGCTTCATAGAAGTTTATAATGCAGAGCCGTGAAAATAATAAATACGTTTTCTTTCCTCAAAAATAATTATTTAGCCCAGAATTTTTTATTTTCCCAAGGGTTACAGGAGAAATTGGACCCCAAAAGTTGTTGTCCAGTTTCTCCTGAGTACGCTGATACCCCATATGTGGGGGTAAACCACTGTTTGGGCACACGTCGGGGCTCAGAAGGGAAGTAGTGACTTTTGAAATGCAGACTTTGATGGAATGGTCTGCGGGTGTCACGTTGCGTTTGCAGAGCCCCTGGTGTGCCTAAACAGTAGAAACCCCCCACAAGTGACCCCATTTTAGAAACTAGACCCCCCAAGGAACTTATCTAGATATGTGGTGAGCACTTTGAACCCCCAAGTGCTTCACAGACGTTTACAACGCAGAGCCGTGAAAATAAAAAATCATTTTTCTTTCCTCAAAAATTATGTTTTAGCAAGCATTTTTTTAGATTCACAAGGGTAACAGGAGAAATTGGACCCCAGTAATTGTTGCGCAGTTTGTCCTGAGTATGCTGGTACCCCATATGTGGGGGTAAACCACTGTTTGGGCACACGTCAGGGCTCGGAAGTGAGGGAGCACCATTTGACTTTTTGAATACGAGATTGGCTGGAATCAATGGTGGCGCCATGTTGCGTTTGGAGACCCCTGATGTGCCTAAACAGTGGTAACCCCTCAATTCTACCTCCAACACTAACCCCAACACACCCCTAACCCTAATCCCAACTGTAGCCATAATCCTAATCACAACCCTAACCCCAACACACCCCTAACCACAACACTAACCCCAACACACCCCTAACCCTAACCACAACCCTAACCCTAAGGCTATGTGCCCACGTTGCGGATTCGTGTGAGATATTTCCGCACCATTTTTGAAAAATCTGCGGGTAAAAGGCACTGTGTTTTACCTGCGGATTTTCCGCGGATTTCCAGTGTTTTTTGTGCGGATTTCACCTGCGGATTCCTATTGAGGAACAGGTGTAAAACGCTGCGGAATCCGCACAAAGAATTGACATGCTGCGGAAAATGCAACGCAGCGTTCCCGCGTGGTATTTTCCGCACCATGGGCACAGCGGATTTGGTTTTTCATATGTTTACATGGTACTGTAAACCTGATGGAACACTGCTGCGAATCCGCAGCGGCCAATCCGCAGCCAAATCAGCACCGTGTGCACATAGCCTAATTCTAAAGGTATGTGCACACGCTGCGGAAAACGCTGCGGATCCGCAGCAGTTTCCCATGAGTGTACAGTTCAATGTAAACCTATGGGAAACAAAAATCGCTGTGCCCATGCTGCGGAAAAACTGCACGGAAACGCAGCGGTTTACATTCCGCAGCATGTCACTTCTTTGTGCGGATTCCGCAGCGGTTTTACAACTGCTCCAATAGAAAATCGCAATTGTAAAACCGCAGTGAAATGCGCAGAAAAAAACGCGGTAAATCCGCCATAAATCCGCAGTGGTTTAGCACTGCGGATTTATCAAATCCGCAGCGGAAAAATCCGCAGAGGACCAGAATACGTGTGCACATTCCTAACCCTAACCCTAGCCCTAACCCTAACCCTACCCCTAACCCTACCCCTAACCCTACCCCTAGCCCTACCCCTAACCCTACCCCTAACCCTACCCCTAACCCTACCCCTACCCCTAACCCTACCCCTAACCCTAACCCTATTCTAACAGTGGAAAAAAAAAAAATTCTTTATTTTTTTATTGTCCCTACCTATGGGGGTGACAAAGGGGGGGGGGTAATTTATTATTTTTTTTATTTTGATCACTGAGATAGATTATATCTCAGTGATCAAAATGCACTTTGGAACGAATCTGCCGGCCGGCAGATTCGGCGGGCGCACTGCGCATGCGCCCGCCATTTTGGAAGATGGCGGCGCCCGGGAGAAGACGGACGGGACCACGGCTGGATCGGTAAGTATGATAGGGTGGGGGGGGACCACGGGGGGGGGGGATCGGAGCACGGGGGGAGGAATCGGAGCGCGGGAGGGGTGGAACGGAGCGCGGGGGGCGTGGAACGGAGCACGGGGGGACTGGAATGGAGCACGGGGGGGTGGAACGGAGCACGGGGGGGGGTGGATCGGAGTGCAGGGGGGGTGATTGGAGCACGGGGGGGTGATTGGAGCACGGGGGGAGCGGGCACGAGCACGGGGGGGAGCGGAGCACTGGACGGAGGGGAGCCGGAGCAGTGTACCGGCCAGATCGGGGGGGTGGGGGGGCGATCGGAGGGGTGGGGTGGGGGCACACTAGTATTTCCAGCCATGGCCGATGATATTTCAGCATCGGCCATGGCTGGATTGTAATATTTCACCCGTTATAATGGGTGAAATATTACAAATCGCTCTGATTGGCAGTTTCACTTTCAACAGCCAATCAGAGCGATCGTAGCCACGAGGGGGTGAAGCCACCCCCCCTGGGCTAAACTACCACTCCCCCTGTCCCTGCAGATCGGGTGAAATGGGAGTTAACCCTTTCACCCGATCTGCAGGGACGCGATCTTTCCATGACGCCGCATAGGCGTCATGGGTCGGAATGGCACCGACTTTCATGACGCCTACGTGGCGTCATGGGTCGGGAAGGGGTTAAGGGAGCTTGGGAAACATCAGCAGGGGCTCTCAGGCCGTCAATTGCAGCCACCTGTACAGCACGCTCTATGATGGTATGGCTGGACAGCTTAGAGGATCAACTTAAAAATAAGACTTCGAGAAATGAAATCTTATCCTCCCTTCCTATGATTCAGGGGGCAGCAGCTTATCTTGCTGATGCATCAGCAGATTCGGTGAAATTGGCAGCCAGATCAGCGGCACTTTCTAATTCGGCCCGTAGAGCCATCTGGCTGAAATATTGGCAGGGGGACAAGCAAGCCAGATCAAAGCTGTGCAGCATTCCATGCAAAGGGGCACATCTATTCGGTACAGTTCTGGATGAGTTGTTGGAAAAAGCGGGAGATAATAAAAAACGATTCCCCTACCTGGGAAGACCCGCCTACAGACCGGGCACTAACAGAAGATGGTTTGACCGTACAAGGTCAAATAGAGAAATGCCCAGATATGACATCAATAAGAAGAAAGGTAGAGGCTACATGTTCAACTCCTTTCGGGACAACAGAAAGCCACAATGACTGCCGGACCGGGTGGGAGGCAGGCTTTTGGCCTTCTATCCAGCTTGGCTTAATATTTCCAGTAGCCCATGGGTCCTGAACATTATTAAATCAGGACTAAAGTTTGATTTTCAGAACATTCCTAATAATAAATTTCTGGTAACACCTGTACGTTCTTCACCTGCAGAACAACTGGCATTGGAGTCTGAGGTCCAGGAACTTCAACAAAAGGATGTATTGGTGGAGGTTCCTGAAGCGCAAAGGGGTAAGGGATTTTATTCCCCCCTCTTCTTGATTATAAAGCCAGACAATTCTTTTCGCACCATCATCAACCTTAAAGGCCTGAATAAATTCTTATGGGTCCAATCGTTTAAAATGGAGTCTGTGAAAACAGCAATAAAGCTATTGTTTGACAAGTGTTTCATGGTTGTCTTAGATCTTAAAGACACCTATTATCATGTCCCTATACACGCAGACCACCAGCGGTATTTAAGGGTAGCAGTCTTACTAGGCGGGACGGTTAAACACTTCCAATACAGAGCACTCACCTTTGTTGTTGCAGTTGTTCCTCGTGTGTTCACAAAGATAATGGTGGAGGTCATGGCACATCTTCATGAACAGTATATTCTAGTGGTTCCATATCTGGATGATGTATTGATAATAGGGAACTCAGAATCACACTGCTCGGCCCAACTAGCAAAGGTAATTGCAGCCTTATAAAGGTTGGGTTGGATTATTAATTTTAAAAAATCATGTTTACAGCCTCTAAGGGTTCAAGAATTCCTGGGTCTCATATTGGACTCAAGGTTGCTGGAATGTCGTCTACTGGATACAAAGATAGAAAAAATTCAATGGCAAATACTCCAGGCTGTTAATAATCCATCGGTAACATTAAGAGGAGCGATCTCACTGTTAGGCTCACTCACGTCGTGTATCCCGGCGGTTCTTTGGGCCCAGTACCACACCAGAGTCCTACAGTGGGATGTATTGTGCAATACTCGACTGTTAGAGGGCCACCAGGATAGTACCTTTTCCTTGTCTGATGTCTCTATTTAGTCCTTACGTTGGTGGTTACACATGCAAAAGTTATGGACGGGGGTTGCCTGGATAAACCATATATCTCGTGTAGTTACCACAGATGCTAGCCCCAGGGGATGGGGAGCACATATGGGTGATATGTGGGTCCAGGGAGTTTGGTCACATTCCGAACAAAGTTTGTCCTCTAACCTTAAAGAGTTATTGGCAGTAGAACGAGCTCTGAGTTATTGCCTTATGTCCTTACATGGCCATCACGTCAGGCTATTCTCAGACAATCAGGTAACTGTAGATTATATTAATCATCAGGGGAGAACCCGATCCAGATCTTTAATGGAAGTGGCGGGTCGTATCTTGCAGATAGCCGAAACTCATCTATTGTCACTCACATCTCTTCATATAAAGGGAAAACACAACATCATGGCCGATTACCTAAGTCGCAGGAAACTCGGGCAAGGAGATTGGGTTCTCAATCAGACCATCTTCGACCAGATAACACTTCTTTGGGGGTGCCCAGATATAGACCTCTTCGCCAGCAAAGAGAACAAAAAGGGTCACCGGTTTTGCTCCCTAAACCCCAGAGACAATCCGTACGCGGTGGATGCCCTCCTAATTCCATGGCATTTCAAAATGGCCTATGCCTTTCCCCCATTGAACTTGATTCCGATTGTTCTGAGGAAGATTCGAGAGGACAGAGCTCGGGTAATCCTAATAGCGCTGTTCTGGCCCAAGAGGCCGTGGTTTCCGTGGCTGAGGAAAATGTCCATTTCTCAGCCTTGGATTCTCCCAGAACTCCCAGACCTTCTCTCCCAGGGTCCAATTCTCCTTCCACGAGTGTCCAATTTACATCTGACGGCGTGGAGTTTGAGAGTTCATTACTAAAGAAAAGGGGATTTTTACAAGGACTAATTAATACTTTACTAAAAAGCCGGAAAGGTTTCCACAACAAATATTTATGTTAGAGTCTGGAGAAAGTTCTTGACTGTTTCAGGATCAGAGATGGGTCAAAAAGTCAGTATTACTAAGATTCTGGAGTTCCTGCAGAAAGGTCTAGAGATGGGGCTAGCTACAAGTACCCTTAGAGTCCATGTGTCAGCTTTAGAGGCATTATACAATTGTAATTTAGCTAACAATTATTGGATTGCTAGATTTATCAATGCAGCGGCTAGATCAAGACCCATTGTTAAGAAAAAACTAGCCCCGTGGGACTTAAACTTGGTACTTACAGCTTTGACGGAAGCCCCTTTGAGCCTATAGAATCTGCTCCTATAAAAGACCTGTCCTTGAAAACAGCTCTTTTGGTCGCTCTCACATCTGCGAGGAGAGTTAGTGACTTACAGGCCCTCTCTAGATAGCCTCCATACATTCAGTTTAGAGAAGATAGAGTAGTATTAAGAACTGATCCCCTTTATCTTCCGAAGGTAGTGTCAAAGTTCCACAGACTTCAGGAAATAAATCTCCCCACTTTTTGTCCTAATCCTAAAAATCAAAAAGAACTCAAACTCCATTCATTAGATGTCAAAAGATGTCTACTTAGATATATAACTTTAACAGACCCCTGGAAAAAAGATAGTTCTCTATTCATATCCTTTCAGGGAGTCAGGAAAGGGTTTAGGGGGTCCAAGAACACCTTAGGTAGATGGATTAGGGAAGCAATTTCTTTGGCTTATTCAGCAGGTGGCCTAGAAGTCCCGTAAGGCATAAGAGCTCATTCCACTGGGCCATGGCAACTTTCTGGGCAGAAAGGTCGGAGGTGTCGATTGACGATATATGTAAGGCGGCCACATGGTCATCTCCATCTACTTTCTTTAAGCATTATAGACTAGATCTGGGTGGCTCCTCTGATCTCATGTTTGGTAAAAGGGTGCTGGAAGCAGTAGTCTCTCCCTAAGACTCTTTTCTCTGTAATTCTCTTGTTAGTGCTGTCATGGCGACTGAATAAATACTCAAGCTACTTACCGGTAGCGGTGTTTTTCAGGAGCCCATGACAGCATTCCTATATTCCCTCCCTTTATGCTGACATGGCTTATCACCACTTATTTATATAAAGTTTTAAGTTTAGTCACAGGGTGAAATGTGTAAACTATTTATGTGCTACTAACCAAGGAGGTCCTCTCATGCTCTGTAATCCAACTGATGTGGGAGAGAGGTGCCGCCCTTTTATCTCTGTAGGTTTCCTGTCCTTAAAGGGCGGATCCCCTCTCTCATTAGTGTTGTCATGTGCTCCTGAAAAACACTGCTATCGGTAAGTAGCTTGAGTATTTGCTGATCATGGAAAACTAGGAGGATTTGCTATCACTAGAGAAGACAGAGAAAGGATTCAGAAGCATCTAGATAAGCTTGAACAATGGGCAGTAGCTAATAGAATCGTATTTAACAGGGAGAAATGCAAAATTCTACATCTGGGTGAGTAAAACAAAAATTACATCTTTTGAATGGGAGGAATAGAACTAAGAAACAGCACATGTGAAAAAGACTTGGGTACACTAATAGATCACAGACTGCACATGAGTGAACAGTGTGATGCAGCAGCAAGAAAGGCAAACAGTTCTAGAATGCACTAAGGAAAGCATAGAGTTTAGATCACGTGAAGTAATTATCCCCCTCTACTCCTCCTTTCTCAGGCCTCATCTGGAATACTGTGTCCAGTTCTGGGCCCCACATTTTAAAAAAGACATTAAGAAACTGGATCAAGTTCAGATAAGAGCTACCAGGATGGTGAGCGGACTGCAAAGTATGTCCTGCGAGGAATGGTTAAAGGATCTGGGAATGTTTAGCTTGCAAAAGGAAGGCTTAGAGGAGACTTAATATCTGTCTGAAGGGCAGTGGCAGTTCAGAGGGATCATCCTTATTCTCATTTGCACTTGGAAACACGAGAAGCAATGGAATGAAACAGAAAGGGAGAAGATACAGATTAGATATTAGGAAAACCTTTTTGACAGTGAGTGATCAAGGAGTGGAACAGGCTGCTATGAGAGGTAGTAAGTTCTCCTTCAATGGAAGTCTTTAAACAGAGGCTGGACATATATCTGTTAGAGATGGTTTAATGAATCCTGCAATGAGCAGAGATTGGTTGGAATGTGTCTGGAAGTATGAAAATCACATACTTGGGGTAACATGACCGACATTGCCTGGACCAGAGAATACTCACAGCACGCATTGCGCAAGGTGTGAGGAGTCACAAGTCCATAGTCACTTACTATCAGCAGACTTGTAGTTTGAGACCAGACAACCCCTTCAACACATTGTATACATGAGTCCTTGGAATTTTAGCTGCAACCAAGTGTTATTTGAGTGGGTGGACATGGAGCGCCCGCTAGGGTGACTCACTCCGGGTCAGACAGGTTCTTCAGGGGGTTGTCACGGCAGCAGTGACTTGGTCCATGGCCCTGGGCATCCAATAACATTAAAATGAAAGGGGAATAAAGTATATAGGGGATTTGTTTGTGACGCCACCCGTGGTGCTCGGCAATATAGAAATGGCCGACGCTGCGGTTCAGGTCCACTGTGGCCGATGGTGATGCAGCAGAGATGTTACAGCTCTCCATGGGTAGAGCTAGACCACAGGCAAGTTAAAGAGTTAAAGTCAATGATAGTGAATGTTGTAATGCAGGGCAGGTGATGCTGTAAATAATTCTGATGACACAGCAGGGTTCAGTTTTCACATTTTACTCACAGTTCTTAGGTACAGTTCCCAGCCAGGTCCTCTGGGTCTGTGATCCAGCGAGCTCTCGGGTAATTTGGGGTTCACTTTCCTGAGACTCCCATTCTTATGTTCCTTCCCTGGCCGACTCTATGCGTGGCCTCACCTTCCTGCCCTGCGCCTCACACACAGTGTCCCAAGCCAGCAGCCTCGGATCCTGTCGGGCGATGTCCTGTGCCCTTGATCCTATGTGGCTGCCTTTTCAGCAATTGTCTGTGGATGTGGCTGTGGCACATACAGATACAACAGCCTCTGGCTTGCTAGCTGTGTTTTGTAGTTCCTCCACTAGTTTGGGGGCCAGTTCCCCCACTGTGACTGGGTTTTTCCACCTGACTATGGTCGGCGTGGGTTCGGGCGCCAGGGTGGATTCATCACTTCCCTGGCACCTAGGACCCCTTCCTCCTTTCTCTCAGGAGCTTCTCTGTGACACCTCCGTCCTCCTCTCTTTCCTCTCACAGTCTACTCACTAACTCCTCCCTCCTGTTTCCATGACAACTCCTCTGTCACTCTCTCCACCCATACCCTCTAGCTAGTTCTCCCTTCAGCCTGAGATGGGGCCCTCCCTCAATAGGGTGCGCCCAGATCCCCTGGCCTGGAGTGGTGTAGTGTTGGATGCTAGTATGGGTCGTGGGTAGTGCCCCCTCCTTACCCAAGAGTGGAGTACCACACCTCTGGCTGAGGTGCAGTACCTCTGTGGCGACTAGACCCTCATGGGCATCACAGACACCATTAGGCTAGTTTCACACTAGCGTGTGGAAGGGCTGCGGAGGGCTTCAGACTTTCTCCATGAAGCCCCGCCCACTGCCGTGCCTCTTCCTTCAGCTCCGCCTATGGCTGCATGTGTCCTGCGTACAATATCTTTAACATTGGGTACGCAGGCCATGCGGATGTATGCGGATGCCTCCGCATGTGTCGTCTTGATGCTGCGCTGACCTGCATCAAACACAACATGTTAGGATTTTGTTGCGGTCGACGCAGCTTCAAAACGATGCATGCAGAGGCATCCACATGGCCTGCATACCCAATGTTAAAGATAGGGTACGCAGGACACATGCAGCCGTAGGTGGAGCTGAAGGAAGAGGCGTGGCAGTGGGCAGGGCTTCATGGAGGAAGTCCGCAGCCCTGCCGAACGCTAGTGTGAAACTAGCCTTGGCGAGTCTTATGTCCAGTACCACTTTAAATGGAACAAAACATTATACAATTCTTACTGAAATCTTTAGACTGTCTTACATGCCCAGATGTGTTAAAGGTCATCTGTCACCACATTTGAGTGATCTAACCTATTAATATGGGCAAACAGATGCCTTGTGGAAAAATCATCTTGTTTCACTTTATGTAAATGAGTTGTTCCAGGCTATAGAACATACACTGGCTGGAAGATAACGCTGCCTCCTAACTTCATTATCCTATCTTTCTCCTATCGCATCATCACTGTGTGCCTGTGAAGTCTGATGCACATGAATTCCTGTGCCTGCACATTCCGACTGCCGACGCTCCTCTTCACTGTTTCACTATTCTATGGATAATGGTTTCACTATTTTTCCACACTGGCGCTGGAGATTCACAGTAACTTCTGCTCACAGTGTTGTCCGACACACTGAAAAGGTGAAAGTGACATGCCTACTATGCAGGGAGAGAGGAAGGAAGTCAGGAGTGGACCTTTTCTGAACGCTGGAGAGCACTTGGAGTTATAGTGACTCTCCTGTGACTGCGCAGAACAAAAGTGAAGCCAATGTCTATAGAAAGGCAGAAAAGTGAAGAGTAGCAATGGCAGTCAGAATGCGCAGGCGCAGGATTTCCGGTCGTGCACCTGACATCACGGGGGGCACAGTGATGAAATGGAAGGAGAGAGATAAGATAGTGAAGTGAGAAAGCAGCGTTACCTTCCAGGCAACATCCTCCCCATAGCCTGGAAGAGGTCATTTACATAAAGTGACAAAAGATGATATCTCAACAGCAACACATCTGATATGAGACATACAGGTATCACTCTCCTCAGCAGTCTATAACCTGTAAGTCCATATTAATAGGTCAGATTCCTCACTTGTGGTCACAGATTCCCTTTGAATTCTGTAGAGCAAAAGTTTTCTTAACTGCTTTTTTCTTAGGCTATTGCATGACAGGTCTGAACAGAGTTCCGTCCTACCCTCATATTTCTATATAGGTTAACAAAAAAGTGGGATTGCTAAAGCAGTCAACCACTTTATGAACATATTCCTGGGTTTATATTTTTCATTTAGTTCTTTATCAAAGTTGTTTTTTTATCTTTTTATCTTCCTTTTTCCAGTAATGACTTCTTAGGGATTGTGTAAACTGGACAGAACACCTTGGGAACACATTGTGTTTAGTTATGTCCCAAGAGGATTTGTCTATCCCCTGAGTATTATTTGATAGAATTTTTTAAATCTACTTAATGTGGAAAATAACTTCTAGCTCTACCAAAAAGCTGACTCTATTATACCACTTCATCTAACATCTATTAACACTTTCAAATTGAGCCAATATCACGACGATTATGACGGAAAAGATAAAGATATTGCAGCTGTTTAACAACTGAATACCCTATGGAATTAGGTTTTCCTGCATAAAATAAAATATAACTCTATATATGTTTCTATCATCTTCAGATCTCAGTCATCTATATATATAATTGTCTAAGGGGTACATCCGTCTTTCTGTCGACAACTTCCGTAATGGAAATCCCGCATCGCTGATTGGTCTCGCCAGCTGCCTGTCATGGCTGCCGCAACCAATCAGCGATGGGCACAGTCCGATTAGTCCCTCCGCTACTCCCCTGCAGTCAGTGCCCGGCGCCCGCTCCGTAATCCCCTCCAGTCCCCGCTCACACAGGGTTAATGCCAGCGGTAACGGGCCATTGGTACCACACTCCGTTACCGCTACTATTAACCCTGTGTGTCCCCAACTTTTTTACTATTGATGCTGCCTATGCAGCATCAATAGTAAAAAGATGTAATGTTAAAAATAATTTAAAAAAAAAAAAAAAACCTGCTATTCTCACCTTCCGTCGTCCGACAATGCGCTCGCGCTGGCCACCATCTTCCATTCCCGGAGATGCATTGCGAAATTACCCAGAAGACTTAGCAGTCTCGCGAGACCGCTAAGTCTTCTGGGTAATTTCGCAATGCATCCTGGGAACGGAAGCTGGCGGTCGCATCGCTCGCGCGTCGGGACAGCATCACCAGAGCTTCGCTGGATCCCAGGGGGTGAGTATATAACTATTTTTTATTTTAATTATTTTTTTTAACAGGGATATGGTGCCCACACTGCTAAATACTGCGTGGGCTGTGTTAGATACTGCATGGGCTGTGTTATATACTACATGGCTGCTATATACTGCATGGGCAGTGTTAAATACCGCGTGGCTGCTATATACTACATGGGCAGTGTTATATACCACGTGGCTGCTATATGCTGCGTGAGCTGTGTGATATACTGTGTGGGCTGTATGATATACTGCATGGGCTGTGTGATATACTGCGTGGCTCCTATATACTACATGGGCAGTGTTATATACCACGTGGCTGCTATATACTACATGGGCAGTGTTATATACTGCGTGGGCTGTGTGATATACTGCGTGGGCTGTGCGATATGCTACGTGCCCTGTGTTATATACTGCGTGGCCTGTGTTATATACTACGTCGCCTGTGTTATATACTGCGTGGCTGCTATATACTGCGTGGGCTGTGTTATATAGTATGTGGGCTGTGTTATATACTGTTTGGGCTGTGTTATATACTGCGTGGCCACTGTTATATACTGCATGGCCTGTATTAACGCATCGGGTATTCTACAAAATGTATGTATGTATATAGCAGCCACATAGTATATAGCACAGGCCACGTAGTATTTGCTATATACTACATGGCTCCTATATACTACGTGGCCTGTGCTATATACTATGTGGCTGCTATTTACATACATACATACATATTCTAGATTACCCAATGCATTAAAATCGGGCCACCATCTAGTCTACTATATAATTGTCTAAGGGTCACTTCCGTCTGTCTGTCTGTTTGTCTGTCTGTCACGGATATTCATTGGCCGCGGCCTCTGTGCATCATGGAAATCTAAGTCGCTGATTGGTCGTGGCAAAATGCCCATGAACATTGCCACGACCAATCAGCGACGGCCATAGTCTGGCAGCGAAATTGCCGCTGCTTTACTGCTGTACAGTCAGCGGTGAGTGCTCACACAGGGTTAATGCCAGTGTTAACAGACCGCGGTGTAATGCACTCCGTTAACACAGCTATTAACCCTGTGTGACCAACTTTTTACTATTGATGCTGCGTATGCAGCATCAATAGTAAAAAGATCTAATGTTACAAATAATAATAATAAAAAAAAGGTTATTCTCACCCTCCGACGTCGCTCGCTGTCCTCGGCAGTGCAAGCGGCAGGTTCCGGTGCCAAGCATGTTATGCGAGAAGGACCTGCCGTGACGTCACAGTCATGTGACTGCTATGTCACCACAGGTCCTGCGCTCATACCAACCCTGGGACCGGAAGCTGCCGCATGCACCGCACACAGGCGCCAGGACTTCAAGAGGCCATCGGAAGGTGAGTATATGTTTATTTTTTATTTTAAGTCTTTTTTTAACCACGCATATAGTGCCCACATTGCTATATACTACGTGGGCTGTGTTACATACTGCATGGGCTCTGTTATATACTACATCTCTGTGCTATATACTATGTAGCTGGGCAATATACAATGTGACTGTGCAATATACAACGTGACTGTCCAATATACTACGTGGCTGCAATATACAGTACTACGTCGACTACGTCGCTGACCAATATATTACATAGCTGTGCAATACACTACATGACTGTGTTATATACCACGTGGCTGTGCAATATACTACGTGGCTATGTTATATACCACGTGGCTCTGCTATATATTACGTGGCTGACCAATATACTACATACCTGTGCAATACACTATGTGGCTATGTTATATACTACGTGGCTGTGTTATATACTACGTAGCTCTGCTATATACTATGTACGCTGTTACATACTACGCAGCTCTGTTATATACTACGTAGCTATGTTATATACTACGTCGGTTGTGTTATATACTACGTCACTGTGCAATATAGTACGTAGCCTGTATACCCGATACGTTAGAATCGGGCCACCATCTAGTCATCCTTATAAATATGATCTCTTTTTATATAGGGAATTTTTAGGTCTGCTCCAAAGCACCTTTCATCAAGTGATCTGTATTACCTCATTAGCATATTGAGTATATAATGGGAAATTCCTTGTAGGAATAGACTTGTCAGATACAGTACAGAATATATTCATATAGAGTCGGGACCATTGGGTTTCATGAAACTCACACAGAAAGAGTGTTTGATAGAAATATTGTTTGAGTTGCTCCTCCTGTTTATCCATTATTTTTGTTCACAGTTTTCTGCTTGTACTTTGATTAATATCCATAGGGGATCTATAACACTTGCTGAGAAGATGGTCTGCTTGTCACTTTGACAAATAGATTTATACAAACATATGGAAATATAAATATTATTTTATTTGAAATGTAGACGTGAGATATTTCTTGGGACAATACAGATTCTGAGCATTTTGTACACTGGGTCAATTCATGTGATTAGAAAATTCAGCATAGCAGTAGTCATGCACTTTTGCTTAGATGTGAACTTTAGAAAAAAAAAGGCATAAAATGTTTTTTTTTCTTGTAACTGAAAAAATAGACAATACATCAATTAACCATATCAGTAATTGGCAATTTTGAAGCCAAAACCAGTTGTATATTGTAACGGGAACAAAATGCTACTACTCCTCTTTTTAATTCACTCCTAGTTTTATCTGCAACACCTGCATCAAAAAACTGAAAATATCTTACTTGGTGGCCTCATGCAAAAACCTGTATAATATAATAATGATTATCTTGATAGAATGGCATAAGACAAGGGAAAATAAGCTTGCAGTTCTTATGGTATGTAATGCTGCTGGTGCCTTGCATAGTGTACCCTTCCCCCTACATGCAGGGGCTGTTCTCCAGTCCACACTTGTGTCCTTGGGGCTGCCGCTTCAGTCCGGTGCCCGGCGGGGACGCCGGTCTCTTGGGGCTTCCGTTCCATGTCTCGCACTGCCTGCTCCTACTGCTGTTTCCTGGATGCTGTGTGCGTCCCGCAGGTCTCCTGGCACACCACTAAAGGCGCGCTTACTCCCGGTTTCTTAAACAGACAGCACACCATTTTCAAAATAGGTCTCAGCCAATGGCAGAGTGTCGCGTACTATTTAAGGCACCTCTGCCCTTAGGGAGGTGCCTGAGCAACAAATGTTTCCTGTTGCTAGTTCTCAGGTTCCCTTCTCTTGAGTGTAATGCTCAGCTTGTACCTAATTCTGGTTTGCCTCCTCAGTGTACCCTCGTCTTTTGGAGCTACGCCTGCACCATCTGCTTCTCTCTGTGCCAACTGTTGCCCAATTCCTATTTGAGCTGCCCCTCTCCTGTCTGGTTCTCCACAACTTGCAGTACCTGTCTGCCCGCACGTCCGGCCGAGTCAGCTTCTACGTACCCGGGGTCTAACTAGAGGTAGCACCTTGTGTCTCCCGAACTTTCCACTTTGCCCTGTTTGAAGGGTCTTACTACGGGAGCCTGGGGCTCGCTTATTTATGCCCCCTTCGGAGCACCCAGGTAGTGGTCCCACAATAAGCTCAATAAGCGAATATGCAATTCTCCACCTTTGCCTCCGTTTCCATTCATTGCATCCTGATTCCTGTGTGTACATCGCAGTCCCAGTGGGTTGTCTAGTACGCACATGCCTGTGCTTCCCCATTCTTAAATAGGTAGCACATACATTATGCTTAATGCTCTCATCCTGTTGTGAGAGGCATTTAGCATTAGTAGTACACCTGCCAGATGGCTCCCAGCCAATGGCTGAGTGAAATCTTGTATAATAGACTCACTCTCCCCTAGGGAGTCACCAAGCAACATAGTGAATCATTAGTTAGTAATGTGAACTGCTAGTGAGTTGGGAGGTCCCCTGGTCCCGGTGTGGCCAATGCCTGAACATTATTCCCTGGTCCCTGTGTGGCCAGTCCTCAGTCCACTGGTCCTGGTGTGGCAAGTCCTGTATCCGTAGTTCCATAGTCCTGGGGTGGCCAGACCTGTATCCTCGTCACATGGTCCCGGAGAGGCCAGGGCCTGAACCTTGTTCCCTGGTCCTGGAGTGGCCAGTTCTTGAACCTTGTCCTCTGGTCCTGTAGTGACCAGTGCCTAAACCTTCTCACCTTGTCCCATAGTGGCCAATGCCTGAACTCTGGTCCCAGAGTGACCAGTACCTGAACGTTGTCCCCTGGTACTGCAGAAGCCACTTCTGGTCCCAAAGTCTCCTGGTCCCAGTGCATGAACATTATTTATCAATCCATGAGTGGCCAAGCCCTGATCCTGAATGGTAGACCAGCATGTCTCAATGGAGCCCTAAAGTAGCGTCAGAGTGTCAACATACCTGACCCCTCGGGTCTGCAGCTGCAATACCGGGTTCTTTCCAGGAGTAGTACTTGGTGGCTACCTGCCTCACAAGCCTACCCTCACCTCTAGAGGCTCTAGTGAACACCAAGGTAGCCACTTAGTTAGGTCCGGCCCTGGGGCAGAGTGGGTCCACAAATCCACGTGTGTCGTTGCTGGACGTAACAGTCTACTCGGCTCATCCATGACTGCAACAGGGTACATGTATTGGAGGCAGGAAAAATTGTCAAGTGTAAGAATGTGAACAACTTTGACAAAGTCCAAATTGTAATGGCTAGACTACTAGGTCAAAGTGTCTTCAAAATGGAACATCTGTATCTATGGAAATGTGGCATTTGTAATTGCTGCAAACTATAAATGCCCATGTGTGACTTAAAGGGAGGCGACTCATGCTGCAGGAAACTTGAATTGCAGCCTAGCAAGTCTATAAAGTATTCACTGAAAAGTCAGAGCATATACTTGGAAGATCTGGATGAAGACCATAGTTGGAAAGAGAATAGACCTGTGTCGGTCCAGGCTGGCTCTTACCATCACTGCAGCAGCTGATTGACAGATCTCTCACTGTGATCATGTGAGAGGGAGACCTATCGATCATATGCAGCAGCGCTGGGAATAGAAGGTCATGGGCGCTTTCGGGCTATTCTAATCTCCAGCTATGGTCCCCAGCTGGGGACATGTAATGACTAACAGTCTGCTTTCTAATATTCATGTCTCATACTGGTAATGCTCTCTTTCATTTGAAATAAGCTTTGGAGGCAGATTCTAAGGGAGTTCTGTGTCCTGCCCATAGATCATAACAGCTCATACATTTAACAAAAACATGGATATCTCTGGAATAAGACATCTGATCACATACTGTATATCAAGGTATCCTTTTATTCAACTTTTTATATCCTGATTGCTCACACAGATGGTTTAGTAGAGTTTATCCTTCTGACAGATTCCCGTTAAGCCCTTTTGAAGGTGCCCCAAGAAATGGGCAATGTTTAGGGCCGTTCTCGTAGAGGTCGACCGAGAAAACTTAGTGCAGCAGATGAAAAACACATTAAGCTTACTTTCCTTTGAAATTATCGGGTGCTGCCACAGAGTGAAAATAAGGGTGTACGTTTGCTTGATCTTTATTCATTCATACAACATGTTACAGAGTTGGATTAACTCCTTCATTACCACTTTTTTTCCTGTTTTGTTTGAATACATTTCTTCCCATCGGTGTGTGGGATCTACCTACAGTGGGGAAAATAAGTATTTGATACACTGTTGATTTTGTAAGTTTTCTCACCTACAAAGAATGAAGAGGTCTGTAATTATCATAGGTACACTTCAAGTGTGAGGGCCAGAATCTAAAAATAAAAGCCAGAAATTCACATTGTATGAATTTTTGAATAATTGAATTAAATTTTATTGCATGAAATAAGTATTTGAGCTCCTACCAAGCAGCTAGAATTCTGGCTCTCTCAAATCTATTAGTATTTATTTATGAAGCCCTCCTACTCTGCACTCTTTACCTGTACTAATTGCACCTGTTTGAACTTGTTACCTGTAAAAAGATACCTGTCCACATGCTGAATCAATCACACTCCAACTTCTCCACCATGGCCAAGACCAAAGAACTGTCTAAGGACACCAGGGACAAAGTTGTTGACCTGCACAAGGTTGGGATAAGCTAGAGGACAATAGGCAAGCAGCTTGGTGAGAAGGCAACAACTGTTGGCACAATTATTGGGAAATGGAAGAAACAACTATATGGCTGTCAATCTTCCTCAGTCTGTGGCTCCATGCAAAATCTCACCTTGTGGGGTAAGGATGATTCTGAAAGAGGTCAGGAATCAGCCCAGAACTACATGAGAAGACCTGGTCAATGACTTGAAGAGAGCTGGGACCACCATCTCAAACATTACCATTAGTAACACACTACGCTGTCATGGAATAAAATCCTGCAGGGCACGCAAGGTCCCCCTGCTCACGACAGAACATGTCCAAGCCTGTTTGAAGTTCCCCAGTGACCATCTGGATGATCCAAAGGAGGCATAGGAGAAGGCCATGTGGTCAGAGACCAAAATAAAACTTTTTGGTAACCATTCCAGTCGCCGTGTTTGGAGAAAGAAGAAAGATGAGTGCAGGCCCAAGAATAATGTCCCAACTGTGAAGCATCATGGGAGAAACTTCATACTTTGGAGGTGCTTTTCTGCAAAGGGGACAGGACGACTGCACCATACTGAGGGGAGTATTTAGGAGGTCATGTATTGTGAGATTCTGGCAACCAACTTCCTTCCCACATTAAGAGCATTGAAGATGGGTCGTGGCTGGGTCTGACCTCTGTAATTGCAAACAAAGTTTCCTGTAACAAATATTGGTTTTTTTCTATTGCATCAAATACTTATTTCATGAAATGAAATGCAAAATAATTATGTAAAAATCATACAATGTGATTTTCCATGCTCCCAGAGTTTGTTTTCCCCAGTTTTTTAAAACATGCAATGGGGAAAATAAGTATTGGATGTACTGATGATTTTGCAAATTTTCCCACCTACAAAGAATGGAGACGTCTGTAATTTTTATCATAGGTACACTTCAACTATAAGAGACAGAATCTTATGAAAAATCCAGAAAATCACATTGTATGATTTTTACATAATTAATTTGCATTTCATTGCATGAAATAAGTATAAGTTTGATGCAATAGAAAAAAAACAATATTTGTTACAGGAAACTTTGTTTGCAATTACAGAGGTCAGACCCAGCCACGACCCATCTTCAATGCTCTTAATGTGGGAAGGAAGTTGGTTGCCAAAATCTCACAATTGATGACTCTGTTCTATCTGATTGTAAATATTAGAATAATATATAACAAAACCCTGAACAGTGTATGAGAATGCACCAACAATCTGCCATTAGATGAGAGAGAATTCCAATGCATCACCCAGATATATGTGGGCATTAATGGCAAATTTACAATGATAACTCTTATTGAGCAGATAATCACTGCTTTCTATAATGCACCAATCAGGTTGATGGCTATTAAACATTAGCGTTGACCTGAGTATAAGAATGTGGTAGGCTTTGTTTTAGTCCTGCCGATTCATTTGGTGTTCTATCAAATGTATTGCTGCTTGTTAGTCAAGATTAGTTTCTGGGGAAAGCAACTTGTTCCACCATAAAGCAAACCGTGTGAGAGCTAATGTACCTTGAAATGTACTACTGTATTACTAAGGAGCACATTGAAGTTTCCAGCCACAGGAGAGCTTACGGCAGAGATTGATAAGTTAACTCATTCACCAGGGATCAACAATGGTGCCGTAACATAATGTGCAGAGCAGCTGATGACACTCAATGCACAGATCGGTAACGAGTGGCATGTTTTATTAAATCGAGGTCCTAATAGTGTGACAGGGAACCTAGAAACACAAGAATATTCCTTGACCAACATAAAAAAGACAAGTAGTTAATAATTATGTAGAATTTGTGGCATATGGGAATATATGTGTTCACATACGATATTGTGGTTACATGAATGGTTAGGTAACAAGAAATTGCAGCTTCTTCTAGTCCTTTGTTGCCAGATGTTTTATTGTTTGGTAGCACATATCCAGGGCTCACTTGTGTTTTGATTTCCCAGAACAGTCCCCTTTTCCCACCTCTAAATAATTGACACAAAATTCAGACTCCTAATGTTCACATTAACGGGATAATTGCAGCAGTGTATTATGGTGGACATAACCAAGAAGAAAGAACGAGCCCAAAAACATCCCATAATAAAAAATAGTATCAAATTTTATTCAATAAGACATGTAAAACAAAACAAAAATGTAATAGTAAGCAAGTCAAAGACAAAGTTGAATAAATGACATTTCAGGTGTAAAACACAGTGTCCACCTATAGTATATATATTGGGGCTGCATACACGGTGTCCCCAAGTGGACATTATGGGTAAGAGCAGCTTTTAGCATTTATCAGTGAGTACCATTTCCCTTAAAGTGGAACACACGTGTGTTTTACTTGGATCAAATGTTATTTTTACGGTGACCCCCCCTTTTTTTTCTTTACCATCCTTCTTTTTGGCTGTGCCTTCATTTGACTTATTACTCTTTCGATGTTTGGTGGGTAGCTTTTGGTGGGATATATATATATATATGTTTTTGGGTTTATATTGGGTTTTCGCAGGCTTTTTGGGAACAAATACCGATTATAGGCTTGTGCACTTTCTACCCTGCTGCTATTTTCTGCTCCTTCCTGCCACTATTATATAGGTGGACACTGTGTTTTATATCTGAAATGTCATTTATTCAACTTTGTCTTTGACTTGCTTACTATTACATTTTTGTTTGTTTTTCATGTCTAATTGAATAAAATTTCATACTATTTTTTAGTATGAGATTTTTTTTTGCTCCTACTTTCTTCTTGGTTATGTCTTGCATTTTGGGAGTATCCCGAGCTATTATAGTTCCCCTCACCATTTGGTATTGGGCTTGACATATGCAATAAAGCAGTCATAAAATATAATAATCTAAAATAATGGCAGGGGTAATTAATTACACCACATAGTTTTTCTTCAATCCCTTATACTCCTGTACAGTTCTTGCATGGCTGACTGGTCTGTGATGGCTTAGCTCCCTACTTTATTAGGGGGTTATACAAGTTTTATGTTTGTTCAGAGACAGATGTACAAGACTTGATGTATAACCCCATGACAAAATATTGATGTCACGGCATTATTATGGGGGAAGAACTAACTGACTGGTGTTACTATTTCACATGTGCTATTGTTTGGGCACAGTTAGAGCCTAAGGCATTGGCATTACAATTCACACATGTTCGTGTCACAATGTATAATCACTGCTATGTGGCACAATACTTGCGCTTGTTGCCTAGGGTGAATCACTGGGTTTGATTTAAAAGGCCTCCGAATTAAAATTCCTTTGTTTCTCCTCTTGCCTCCAATTTGCTAAACTACATACAGTTGTGTGAAAGTTTTTGCCCTCTTCCTGATTTCCTATTCTTTTGCATGTTTGTCACAACTAAAAGTTTCAGATCACCAAACAAATTTAAATAATAGACAAAGATAACACAAGTAATCACAAAAAATGTAGTTTTTATATGAAGGTCTTTATTAATAATGGAAAAAATAGCTGTATCTGATTGGGCACCTCAAAGAGTAGTCATGATGCGACTAGAAACAACGTAGTTAAGTAAATAAGGCAGCACACTGCAGCGCTAGAACATACAAACTTGAAAAATGAAATTTGAACTGCATTACTGCACTAGAAATATGAAAAATGAGAGCTTTTAGCGCATAAAAATGGCCAATTTTATGTGTACCTGGTAGCCCCGTTACGGCATCTCTCTTATACCAGGTCCTAAATTTGCCTTACCTCGCTGAGAATAAACGTCTCCATCTGAATGGGTACATGTGAAAACCTCTTACTAGACTAAAATTCTCTCTCTCTGTGGAGGGGTATTGGACCTGCTGTAATTAAAACACCTGAAGCTAGGAGGCGGAGTGGACGATCAGAAGGCTAGAGAATACATTTCAAAAACCTGACCTGCACATCCAAACATAGACTGAGTGTGAACAGGTGCTGAACCTAGAGTCGCCAACTCGTATATAGTTAAGTAAATAAGGCAGCACACTGCAGCGCTAAAACATGCAAACTTGAAAACACGAAATTTGAACTGCATTACTGCACTAGAAATATGAAAAATGAGAGCTCTTAGCGCATAAAAATGGCCAATTTTATGTGTACCTGGTAGAAACAATGTAGTAGCTTGATTGACTGAACAAAGTACAAACCAAGCCTCCAGTGGCCCAGGCTCTTAGTGTAGAATGGGCCCCAAAGATCCACCAGAAAACAACCCTATTTTATGGTAATTTGAAGCCCATTAATTTTTTATTGGGGCAATTGTAGGTTGATTCACAAAAAGCAAAAAGATATTAATAATGTGTACACATTAATAGCTTATTTTAATGTAAATGTATATATCCACTTGTAAGCCATCAAAATTATTTGCACGGGCAGGCCTGAGGTGTGCCAATCTATCACTGAAGAAATGTAGGTCTCTGTCAATTTTTTTAGATCTGAATTTGGAAGTTAGACAGTGCATTTATAATGACTTATGAATATCAACATTTAAGAAGAAGAACTTTCTTAGAATGCATACTGCTCTGATCTAGTGCAAAATCAAATATTTCAATAGTAGAATGCGGTAATAGGGATGTCATGGCTTTCATTCTATAACATACATAAAAATTAAAGGGGTTTTCCCACAAAGTTAATTTTATTGTTGATTTTAATCAATACATCTTGGAATAATAATAATATTTTCCACAATTGGATGTGTTAAATAAAATGTTTCTGTGCTGAGATAATATTATAAATGTGTCCCTGCTGTGTACTGTGTATTGGTTGTGTCTGATCATACAGGAACATGGTCTGATTATAATACAGCTCCTTATCAGAGGAGGAGCAAAAGAGAGTTTTTGATTTTATAAATTTATTCTGTTATTCTGATATATTCTGATATACTTGTCAAATTACCTTGGTACATGTATATTGCGAGTTTTCCTGATTTGTCCAATTATCATTATCAACTGAATAATATATATTTTATGTGACAAATATAGATTCCATTGATGTCTTATTTAATTCTATTGAACGTTATTATTTTTATGAATGTAACAAACAATTTGATATTTGGTAGAAAAAAGCAAGACAGACAAAAGTAGAGGACAGAAAGTTGCAAAGTGTCTCTGGAAATGTCAGAAAATCTGAGAAGAAATTTAAATGGCACAACCAAGAAAGGCTAGTGTATGTCCAAACCAGGATTATTGAGTCCAACACGTATGGCATCCTCCTACACAGCTTCCTTGGCTCAAGGATTCTACCAGACAAGCTTTTCATTGTTGACTTACGGATTTACTTCTAAATAGAATTAAGACTTCTGTGGCTGTATTTTGTGTCTCCTTGCAAAGAGATGACGGATTCTAATAAAAGATCACATAAGAAAATCAAACATATAGTAAATGTGATCATTAAATGTAAACCGATCTTGATTGGTTATGTCCACTTTAAAATTAATAACGTAACAATGATTTCCAGACCTCATCCCAGGTCCCAGCAGCTTCACTTTACTTTGTTGGCTCAGCATCAGCCCAGTATGTGAAGGTGGCTGTCTGACGGGCTCAATATAATACGCTAAGTTAAAGTTAAAAACATTTTTGGACAACATCTTTACTAATGACACATGATACAGGGAGTTTTCCTTTCCACAAGTATCCTTGTCTTCAGTAGACCTTACAGTCTATCTTGTTTAAAATATAAACAACCTAGGACTGATATCACAGGCAACCACAACTATCATTATGAGTTTGGAGAAAAGATGTATAGCCCACTAGATCTTGCAGAAATTGCTTTGTTCAAAATTTAATTCTTCGGATAAGACAGCAAAATGTAGGGTTTTAAATGGCAAGTATGTGTCATTAAGGATCATGGACCTCGTTAATGTAAAGATTGAATAGGTAACGCAAGATTACTGAGAGGGATTTTTACTAGACGGAATTTGTGGTCTGGGATTTAGGAGCAACCAAACGTGCCTGGGTGGGAAAGGTTGCTCCCATACTCCAGTCTGGGTCTTATAGGCATAATAACAGGCAGCTGGGTCAGCTTAGTACAGTGTGTTATGTTGAAGCTGGAGAAAGACTATTATTGATATACAGTCTATGATAGAGACTGAGGAGTGCCTGAAATATCAAGCTGGTGGGGCAGTATTGATTTACTTAGACTGACCCAGAGAAAGGAATGTTTTGTTATTCATTTGTGCTGAAAAAAAATGGTTTCAGTTTGTAGCTGTAAAGTTTAAGAACGAAAATAAACTTTATTCTGTTTTGATTTAATCACCCTGTGCCTGTGCGTATCCAAGCTACTAACAGAGAGCTGAAACCCGTACAATATATACAGTACAAATCAAAAGTTTGGACATGCCTTCTCATTTAAAGATTTTTCTGTATTTTCATTACTATGAAAATTGTACATTCACACTGAAGGCATCAAAACTATGAATTAACAAATGTGGAATTATATACTTAACAAAAAAGTGTGAAACAACTGAAATTATGTCTTATGCTCTAGGTTCTTCAAAGTAGCCACCGTTTGCTTTGATGACTGCTCTTGGCATTCTCTTGATGAGCTTCAAGAGGTAGTCACCGGAAATGGTCTTCCAACAATCTTGAAGGAGTTCCCAGAGATGCTTAGCTCTTGTTGGCCCTTTTGCCTTCACTCTGCGGTCCAGCTCACCCCAAACCATCTCGATTGGGTTCAAGTCTGGTGACTGTGGAGGCCAGGTCATCTGGCGTAGCACCCCATCACTCTTCTTCTTGGTCAAATAGCCCTTACACAGCCTGGAGGTGTGTTTGGGGTTATTGTCCTGTTGACAAATAAATGATGGTTCAGCTAAACGCCAACCGGATGGAATAGCTTGCCGCTGCAAGATGCTGTGGTAGCCATGCTTGTTCAATATGCTATTAATTTTGAATAAATCCCCAACAGTGTCACCAGCAAAGCCCCCACACACCATCACACCTCCTCTTTCATGCTTCACGGTGGGAACTGTTGTGAATTCCGCTCTTGGGCTCCCTCCAGTGGTTTTAAGTGGTATGGCTGCTCCTTGGATTTATCAGTCTGCAGCTGCTTCCACTGATTGTCTTTCTGCTCGGCTATTTATGCCTGGCTCTTCTCTTCAGCCAGTGCCACTTGTCAATGGTTCCTGGTTGGATTCACATCTCTCTTGGATTTCCCTGATATCCTGACCAGTTCAGCAAAGTTAAGTCCTTGCTTGCTGTTTTCTGTCCACAGGTTGTGGACTTATTTGTTCTGTGCTTTCTATGTTTTGTCCAGCTTGTCAGTATGGATATATTCGGTTAAGCTGGAAGCTCTGGGAAGCAGATTTACCCTCCACACCTTTAGTCAGGTGTGGAGATTTTTGTAAACTCTGTGTGGATTTTTGTAGTTTTTAATACTGACCGCACAGTATTCTATCCTGTCCTATCTAGCTAGACTGGCCTCCTGTGCTACATCCTGGTTTCATTCTGTGTATGTCTTTTCCCTCTCCACTCACAGTCATTACTTGTGGGGGGCTATCTATCCTTTGGGGATTTTCTCTGAGGCAAGATAGTTTTCCTGTTTCTATCTTTAGGTGTAGTTAGTTCTCAGGCTGTGACGAGGTGCCTAGGGAGTGACAGGAGCATCACACGGCTACTTCTAGTGTTGTGTTGAGCTTAGGGACTGTGGTCAGTACAGGTACCACCTTCTTCAGAGCTCGTCCCATGTTGCTCCTAAACCACCAGTTCATAACAGGGAACCAGGCATGTAGAGTCCATCCATTCACCTTTTCTGTGTCACACAAAGACATGGTGGTTGGAACCAAAGATCTCAAATTTGCACTCATCAGACAAAAGCACAGATTTCCACTTGTCTAATGTCCATTCCTTGTGTTCTTTAGCCCAGACAAGTCCCTTCTGCTTGTTGCCTGTCCTTAGCAGTGGTTTCCTAGCAGCTATTTTACCATGAAGGCCTGCTGCACAAAGTCTCCTCTTAACAGTTGTTGTAGAGATGTGTCTGCTGCTAGAACTCTGTGTGGCATTGACCTGGTCTCTAATCTGAGCTGCGACTTCTGAGGCTGGTGACTTGGATAAACTTATCCTCAGAAGCAGAGGTGACTCTTGGTCTTCCTTTCCTGGGGCAGTCCTCATGTGAGCCAGTTTCTTTGTAGCGCTTGATGGTTTTTGCCACTGCACTTGAGGACACTTTCAAAGTTTTCCCAATTTTTCAGACTGACTGACCTTCATTTCTTAAAGTAATGATGGCCACTCGTTTTTCTTTACTTAGCTGCTTTTTTCTTGCCATAATACAAATTCTAACAGTCTATTCAGTAGGACTATCAGCTGTGTATCCACCAGACTTCCGCACAACACAACAGATGGTCCAACCCCATTTATAAGGCAAGAAATCCCACTTATTAAACCTGACAGGTCACATGTGAAGTGAAAACCATTCCTGGTGACTACCGCTTGAAGGTCATCAAGAGAATGCCAAGAGTGTGAAAAGCAGTCATCAAATGAAAAGGTGGCTACTTTATAGAACCTAGAATATAAAACATATTTTCAGTTGTTTCACACTTTTGTTAAGTATATCATTCCATATGTGTTAATTCATAGTTTTGATGATGCCTTCAGTGTGAATGTACAATTTTCATAGTCATGAAAAGAAATTACAGAAAAATCTTTAAATGAGAAGATGTGTCCAAACTTGTGGTCTGTACTGTAGGTACTATGTCTATGCATGAAAAGACTATAAATACTGAGCAAATCGGACTACACTGCAAATACTAACTAGAATCCATGAAAGCTATTGTGTATGTATATGTGTGTGTATATATATATATATATATATATATATATATATATATATATATATATATACTGTAAGGCAATGACATTTTCTTCTTGCAGTAATTTGGCAGTGACCCAAGAAAATTAAACATAAATGTCTTTATTTTCAAACTCACAAAATAATTTCAGAACTTGTGTCCTCTGTTTCGCAGCCGGAACGTCCATATCAGTCTGTTGCCATGAGCAACTGCTGTTAGAATCTGTTTAGTTTGTTACTATCCGCCATTTTCTTGTGGAGTTCTGGCTTCTGGTCTTTTTCCTCTGGTGCTGGGTTTGTCTTGGGTCAGGTGTTTGTTTCACTCTTTATTAACCAGCACCTGCCTCCCAGTCCTTGCTGAACAACAGTGTTAATCTGCTTGAGCTCTAGCTTTGTGCTTTGCTTTGTCTTCTGTGTGTGTTATTTGTGTAGTACTGATATCTCTGGTTCTGCTAGCCTTAGTTTCCTTTTTCTATTGGTTTCTGCAGCCTTCTCTGTGTTTTCTACCAGGAGGTGACCCCTTTTTCTACCCAGTCCTTAGTTCTTTTAGGGTACCTCTTCCCCTTATCTATAGGTCTTCGCTTGAGATTGACCTAGGATCGTCGGGGGGTCTATTCGCAAGGAATGGGTTGCCCACTCCATTGTAGGGTTTCAGCCTAGTCATAGTGCAGGGTCAGTTTTCCCCTTTCTACCTTAGTCCTGTGTTGCAGATCCATAACAACTGCCCCCCGTATCACTTGTCGGTGTGTCAATTGCTTTGTTTTCTCTGGCTTTGGCCTGTGTTCAATCTCACACAGACCTGTCCTACAGAGCTCTAGCTCTAATTCTTGAAAAACAAAAAATGATACACCCAAACCTTAACTCAAAGTTTAAATGGGAATCATGGACATGGGCCACTCCCAAGACCTGGAGTGGAGGGATAGCTCCGTCCCACTAACATCCGACAGATCTGTCCAAACATAAGAAACCCATGCAACTGCCCCACTGCATCACTTGTCGGTGTGTCGGTTGCTTTGTTTTCTCTGGCTTTGGCCTCTGTTCAATCTCACACAGTCCTGTCCTACACAGTGCTCTAGCTCTAATTCATAAAAACCAAAAACTGATACACCCAAACCTTAACTCAAAGTTTAAATGGGAATTATGGACATGGGCCACTCCCAGGACCCAGAGTGGAGGGAGAGCTCCGTCCCACTAACATTTTACAGGTCTGTCCAAACATAAAAGCCCATGTCCGATTTTCTTAATTCTGAATTGATAAAATAGTTTGACCAAATCTATACTCTTTTATTTTGCATTGTAGCAGTGGCTATAATTACAATACTGTCAATACTCTCTAGTGGATTTTATATGCTTCTATGCACATCCTGGGAGACACATAATGACTCTAGTATATGATTCCCCTCAATGCCTCTCAGTATATGTTTATATACAGTATCTGTGAGTGTGTACTGTGTATATTTATATATATATATATATATATATATATATATATATATATACCATATTTTCCACTTTGTAAGACGCACTTTATTTCCCCCAAATTTTGGGAGGAAATGGGGGTGCATCTTACAAAGCGGATATACCACTTACAGGCTGGGATGAGGGGGTGTCCGCCGCCGCTGCAGCCCGCCGCCGCTGCCCGCCACCGCTGTCACTTCGCCCGCCACCGCTGCTGCCCCAGGGGAAGTATGACTGACTCTGGGAAAATGGTCGCCGGAATCTCGGGAGATGAGATTTCAGCGCTGAGATCTCATCTCTCGAGATTCCGACGGCCATTTTCCCAGAGTCAGTCATACAGGAACGCATGGAAGATCTCATCTCCTGAGATTCCGGCGGCCATTTTCCCGGAGTCAGTCATACAGGAACGCATGGAAGAAGTGCCGGGGGCTCTGATCTTTCACAAAATGTCGCCAGAGCCCCCCGCAGCACCGGAGACAGCCCTGCAGCACCGGAGCCTCCCTGCAGACCCCCTCATCCCATCCTGCAGCACAGGAGCCCCCTGCAGACCCCCTCATCCCAGCCTGCAGCACAGGAGCCTCCTGCAGCACCGGAGCCCCCCTGCAGACCCCCTAATCCCAGCCTGCAGCAATGCTCCACTCCTGCCTCCAGCAACGACCCTGGGACCCTGATTCACCGCAGCCACAACCCATGGTAAGTAATAAGACGCATGGATTATAAGACGCCCCACCAATTTATTAAAAAAAAGTTTTTTCTTATTTCTCTCCTCAAAATTTGGGGTGCGTCTTATAATCCGGAGCGTCTTACAAAGCGAAAAATACGGTATATATATTTGATTGCCAAAAGTGTTGGCCACTTTACAATTTCTCCAGAAAATAAAGTATTTCACCCAGAAAATTATTGCACTTATACATATTTTCTAATACATATGTTTATTTCTTTTGTGTTGCAGCAACACAGAAAAAAAAAAACAGAATAAGAGCAATAAAAATCGCTTCCTGTAAGCATCAACAAGATTCTTACACTTGTCAACTGGAAATGTGGGCCACTCTTTTTTGCAAACTGCTCCAGGTCTTTCATATTTGAAGAGTGCCTTCTCCCAACAACATTGTTTTGTTATGCGTGTTTATTTCTGTTGTGCATATTGGCACAGCACAAAAAAATAGGAAAATAAGGCAAATTTATTGGACATCAGTCAACACAAAACCCCAATAATGGGTTTGACATAATTTTTGGCATCTTTCAAAAATTGTGGGTATACAAGTTTGTTTCAAGCATGTGATACTCGTTCAAAATCACCCGTAGCAAGTAACAGGAATGAGAAATATGAATATCATGCCTGAAACCAGGTAAAAAGGGGAAAAGGTGACTTAATCTTTACTGTGTGTGCCACACTAAACAGAGAACAAAAAGAAGAGAAGAAAAGAGAACTGTCTGAGGACTTGAGAACCCAAAATTGTTGAAAAATATCAACAATCTCAAGGTTAAAAGTCCATCTCCAGAGATTTTGATGTTCCTTTGCCCATGGTGCACAACATAATTAAGAACTTTGCAATCTATGCCACTAGCTAATTTTCTTGGACGTGGACAGCAGAGATAAATTAATGAAAGATTGCAATACAGGAAGATCCGGATGGTGGATGAGCAGCCCCAATCAAGTTCTAAAGAAATTCAAGCCATCCAACAGGCTCAGAGTGCATGTCAGCTCGAAACTATCCATCGACCTTTGAATGAAATGAAATGCTATGGCAGGAGACCCAAGAGTACCCCACTATTGACACATAAAAAGCTAGACTGCAGTTTGCCTAAATGTACGTGAGTAAGCCAAAATCATTCTGAGAAAGCGACTTGTGGACAGGTGAGACCAAGATAGATATTTTTGGTAAAGCACAGCCTTCTGCTGTTTACCGAAAAGGAATTAGGCCTACAAAGAAAACAACACAGTACCTACAGTCAAATATGGTGTAGGTTCAAATATGTTTTGGGCTGTTTTGCTGCTTTTGGCACTGGGTGCCATGTCTGTGTGCAAGGCATCATGAAATTTTAAGATTGCCAATGGATTTGGGGTTGCAATTTAGTGACCAGTGTCAAGAAAGCTGGTTTTGCATTTAGGTCATGGGTCTTCCAGCCGGACAATGACCCCAAACATACTTCAAGAAGCACCCAGAAATGAATGGAAGCAAAGAAATGGAGAGACCTGACATGGCCAGCAATGAATTTAGATTTAAATCCAATTGAACACCTGTGGATAGATCTTAAAATCATTGTTGGGAGAATGCACTTTTCAAATATGAGCGACCAGGAGCAGTTTACGAAAGAAGAGTTGTCCAAAATTCCAGTTGAGAGTTATAAGAAGCTTGTTGATGGTTATAGGAAGCATTTGATTGCAGTTTTTTATTCCAAAGGGCGTGAAATCAAATATTAAATTGAGGGTGCCTAAAATTTGGCCGGCCCATTTTGGGGTTTTGTGTGAAATGATGCCTAATTTGCCTTTTTTCTCTGTTTTTTGTGTTGTTTCAATACACACAAAAGAAATAAACCTGTGTATAAGAAAACATGTAATTGCAATAATATTCTGGGAGAAATACTTTATTTTCTGGGACAGTTTCATGGGTGCCAATATTTTCGGCTATAACTATACATATACGCATACACAGTCATGGATGCTAGACAGTACACAGATACATATCGCCAGTCACAATGAAAACAGGCTAGAATCCATGGCTGCCGTCGTGTGTTTATACACTGTTTTCAGAACTTATGCTCTTTTTTGTTATTTCTGGTCGTTGGTGACTAGATGACTAGTACCTACCTAGTTATATCTGACTTCTGGTAATTTTACAACTTATATCATTACATTAGGGAAACCAATGTGCAAGTGACTGACATTAATTCCATTCCCTATCAAGTCCAATATGGGTGAGAAGTCATGCAAAATTTGATTACTGTAGGCAGACATTGACGAGGTGAGGAGAAACACTCCATTTAATGCAAATTTATACCATTACAGTAGCAAATATTTCCATTCACTCGGTCCTGAGACTCAAAACAGAATGTGAAATTCCAAACTGACAAATCTATCAGAGAATGTCATTTGTTTACCACGTGGCGGTGCAAACTATGAAAGCTGATTAATTCCCCTGCCATTTTTTATTTCATGCCTGACAAAGATGGAAACCGCAACTGTAGAATTATGTTCTTGGAATGGATTTTCTAGTTATCAGTTATTTTGTTTACTCTGCCATTTGTCTCTCCCCAATGTATGTACATTTTTCTTCGTTTGCTATGCTGAGGGAAACGTCTTCATAAATCCAGCGACGTTTCAATTTAGGAAATAAATGCAGCAATCACGTGTATGCCAGTAATCTCTGTCTCCTATCTCTTCGGGTGCTGATCTGTTTTCCCAAATAGAAGGGTGCTCCCTGCTTCCTTTATGTGCATGCTCTCTACATATTGATGGAGTGATAAGGAGCCTGTGCACCGCCAGCTGATGGGTGTACGCTGTAGCAATCATTCACAGGTACTTGACTTAAAGCATCTCTGGATGTTTATCATGCCTAAATTAAAGTGATGTAATTTTTTCTATATACTAAAGGCATAGTTAAAGTAAAGGGTAGAGAGACTGGCTTTCACAGTCTATCAAGACAATTTACGTAAACATATTAAATATTTTTTGCGTACCTTAGGTATTCAGAATACGATATCGTAGACAACGATTCTAGCATTTTTTTCTAAGTAGCTGTGAGATCTGTTGTGAATTCTGTGGCAGAGCTCCCTCCTGTGGTCACAAGTGGTACTTCGGCTGGTTCTCTCTGTGAGCTTCTGTTGGTGGAGGGAAGTGGTACTGCGGCTTCTGAGTTTCCTCCCTCAGGTGATCTGGTGAGGTCGTTAGGTGCTTCTCTACTTAACTCCACCTAATGCTTTGATCCTGGCTTCCTGTCAATGTTCCAGTGTTGGACTTGCTTTTCCCTGGATCATTCCTGTGGCCTGCTGCTCTGCATAGCTAAGTTCTTCTTTGCTATTTGTTTGCTATTTTTTCTGTCCAGCTTGTCTAATTTGTTGCTGGAAGCTCTGGGACGCAAAGGGTGTACCTCCGTGCCGTTAGTTCGGTACGGAGGGTCTTTTTGCCCCCTTTGCGTGGTTTTCTTTAGGGTTTTGTGTAGACCGCAAAGTTACCTTTTCTATCCTCGATCTGTTAAGAAAGTCGGGCCTCACTTTGCTGAATCTATTTCATCTCTACGTTTGTCTTTTCATCTTAACTCACAGTCATTATATGTGGGGGGCTGCCTTTTCCTTTGGGGTATTTCTCTGAGGCAAGGTAGGCTTATTTTCTATCTTCAGGCTAGTTAGTTTCTCAGGCTGTGCCGAGTTGCATAGGCAGAGTTAGGCGCAATCCACGGCTGCCTCTAGTGTTGTTTGGAGAGGATTAGGGATTGCGGTCTGCAGAGTTCCCACATCTCAGAGCTCGTTCTATGATTTTGGGTTATTGTCAGATCACTGTATGTGCTCTGACCGCTATGTCCATTGTAGTACTGAATTGCCTCTCATAACAAGGATCATTAATTGGCAAAAAGCTCTGTTGTTCTTGCACATAAGGAGGCACTGATGATTAAAGCATCGTATACATATCTATATGATTTTCTGTATGTGCACAAACATGCCTAAAGGCCCCAAAACACATTAGTCTAATGCAAGCTGAACCCACCGATATTGAAGGGATCAGCCGATAGTCTAATATGAATGGGAGCCCCGGTCGATGAATGGTCGATCAAGCGTGTCGGATGAGAGTAGGCATAACAACAAAAAGAAAGGAAAGATCATGCCCACATACAGTGGGGCAAAAAAGTATTTAGTCAGTCAGCAATAGTGCAAGTTCCACCACTTAAAAAGATGAGAGGCGTCTGTAATTTACATCATAGGTAGACCTCAACTATGGGAGACAAACTGAGAAAAAAAAATCCAGAAAATCACATTGTCTGTTTTTTTAACATTTTATTTGCATATTATGGTGGAAAATAAGTATTTGGTCAGAAACAAACAATCAAGATTTCTGGCTCTCACAGACTTGTAACTTCTTCTTTAAGAGTCTCCTCTTTCCTCCACTCATTACCTGTAGTAATGGCACCTGTTTAAACTTGTTATCAGTATAAAAAGACACCTGTGCACACCCTCAAACAGTCTGACTCCAAACTCCACTATGGTGAAGACCAAAGAGCTGTCAAAGGACACCAGAAACAAAATTGTAGCCCTGCACCAGGCTGGGAAGACTGAATCTGCAATAGCCAACCAGCTTGGAGTGAAGAAATCAACAGTGGGAGCAATAATTAGAAAATGGAAGACATACAAGACCACTGATAATCTCCCTCGATCTGGGGCTCCACGCAAAATCCCACCCCGTGGGGTCAGAATGATCACAAGAATGGTGAGCAAAAATCCCAGAACCACGCGGGGGGACCTAGTGAAAGAACTGCAGAGAGCTGGGACCAATGTAACAAGGCCTACCATAAGTAACACACTACGCCACCATGGACTCAGATCCTGCAGTGCCAGACGTGTCCCACTGCTTAAGCCAGTACATGTCCTGGCCCGTCTGAAGTTTGCTAGAGAGCATTTCGATGATCCAGAGGAGTTTTGGGAGAATGTCCTATGGTCTAATGAAACCAAACTGGAACTGTTTGGTAGAAACACAACTTGTCGTGTTTGGAGGAAAAAGAATACTGAGTTGCATCCATCAAACACCATACCTACTGTAAAGCATGGTGGTGGAAACATCATGCTTTAGGGCTGTTTCTCTGCAAAGGGGCCAGGACGACTGATCCGGGTACATGAAAGAATGAATTGGGCCATGTATCGTGAGATTTTGAGTGCAAACCTCCTTCCATCAGCAAGGGCATTGAAGATGAAATGTGGCTGGGTCTTTCAACATGACAATGATCCAAAGCACACCGCCAGGGCAACGAAGGAGTGGCTTCGTAAGAAGCATTTCAAGGTCCTGGAGTGGCCTAGCCAGTCTCCAGATCTCAACCCTATAGAAAACCTTTGGAGGGAGTTGAAAGTCCGTGTTGCCAAGCGAAAAGCCAAAAACATCACTGCTCTAGAGGAGATCTGCATGGAGGAATGGGCCAACATACCAACAACAGTGTGTGGCAACCTTGTGAAGACTTACAGAAAACGTTTGACCTCTGTCATTGCCAACAAAGGATATATTACAAAGTATTGAGATGAAATTTTGTTTCTGACCAAATACTTATTTTCCACCATAATATGCAAATAAAATGTTAAAAAAAACAGACAATGTGATTTTCTAGATTTTTTTTTCTCAGTTTGTCTCCCATAGTTGAGGTCTACCTATGATGTAAATTACAGACGCCTCTCATCTTTTTAAGTGGTGGAACTTGCACTATTGCTGACTGACTAAATACTTTTTTGCCCCACTGTATACGGGAACACCTCAATGTATAAAAGTACAATACTTTCTTGGTAGGTATCAAAAATACATAAAGAGAAAACACAGAAGCGATATTTATATAAAAAGACTAAAATTGCAAACATGCAATACAGACCTATACAAATATCATGCCCTGATATGGGGGCAATGATAACCCACATTAATGTTCCCCAAAACAATAAATGCAGAATGGCTCCTAAGACATGATCAATTATGTTATATGTCTGAGCCACAATAAAAGATCAATATATACATGGCTACATCAATATCACAGTGCTATCTTTTCTCTGAGGAAGCCGCAACTTTTGCGGCGATACGCGTGGGAACCTATCCCACATTTCTTCCCCTATTGCTCACATGGCTCCGTTCTGAATCCTAGGATCCATCGGTATGATCGGTACATTGTTTTGAGGATTGGGTTTGCTTATCCTTGCCCCTCGCCTTTTCACTATTTTTTCCTCACTTCACATGTATTATTGATTGGATATTTTCTTTTTTTGGTGCTCTGAACTAGGCACATATATAAATGAAAACCTGGGATTTTCCTTTTGTGCCAGAATATTACTCCTTGAGCTCATATGGTACTGTGATATTGATGTAGCCATGTATACAGTGGGGCAAAAAAGTATTTAGTCAGTCAGCAATAGTGCAAGTTCCACCACTTAAAAAGATGAGAGGCGTCTGTAATTTACATCATAGGTAGACCTCAACTATGGGAGACAAACTGAGAAAAAAAATCCAGAAAATCACATTGTCAGTTTTTTTATCATTTTATTTGCATATTATGGTGGAAAATGAGTATTTGGTCAGAAACAAACAATCAAGATTTCTGGCTCTCACAGACCTGTAACTTCTTCTTTAAAAGTCTCCTCTTGCCTCCACTCATTACCTGTAGTAATGGCACCTGTTTAAACTTGTTATCAGTATAAAAAGACACCTGTGCACACCCTCAAACAGTCTGACTCCAAACTCCACTATGGTGAAGACCAAAGAGCTGTCAAAGGATACCAGAAACAAAATTGAAGAAATCAACAGTGGGAGCAATAATTAGAAAATGGAAGACATACAAGACCACTGATAATTTCCCTCGATCTGGGGCTCCACGCAAAATCCCACCCCGTGGGGTCAGAATGATCACAAGAACGGTGAGCAAAAATCCCAGAACCACGCGGGAGGACCTAGTGAATGAACTGCAGAGAGCTGGGACCAATGTAACAAGGCCTACCATAAGTAACACACTACGCCACCATGGACTCAGATCCTGCAGTGCCAGACGTGTCCCACTGCTTAAGCCAGTACATGTCCGGGCCCGTCTGAAGTTTGCTAGAGAGCATTTGGATGATCCAGAGGAGTTTTGGGAGAATGTCCTATGGTCTGATGAAACCAAACTGGAACTGTTTGGTAGAAACACAACTTGTCGTGTTTGGAGGAAAAAGAATACTGAGTTGCATCCATCAAACACCATACCTACTGTAAAGCATGGTGGTGGAAACATCATGCTTTGGGGCTGTTTCTCTGCAAAGGGGCCAGGACGACTGATCCGGGTACATAAAAGAATGAATGGGGCCATGTATCGTGAGATTTTGAGTGCAAACCTCCTTCCATCAGCAAGGGCATTGAAGATGAAACGTGGCTGGGTCTTTCAACATGACAATGATCCAAAGCACACCGCCAGGGCAACGAAGGAGTGGCTTCGTAAGAAGCATTTCAAGGTCCTGGAGTGGCCTAGCCAGTCTCCAAATCTCAACCCTATAGAAAACCTTTGGAGGGAGTTGAAAGTCCGTGTTGCCAAGCGAAAAGCCAAAAACATCACTGCTCTAGAAGAGATCTGCATGGAGGAATGGGCCAACATACCAACAACAGTGTGTGGCAACCTTGTGAAGACTTACAGAAAACGTTTGACCTCTGTCATTGCCAACAAAGGATATATTACAAAGTATTGAGATGAAATTTTGTTTCTGACCAAATACTTATTTTCCACCATAATATGCAAATAAAATGTTAAAAAAACAGACAATGTGATTTTCTGGATTTTTTTTCTCAGTTTGTCTCCCATAGTTGAGGTCTACCTATGATGTAAATTACAGACGCCTCTCATCTTTTTAAGTGGTGGAACTTGCACTATTGCTGACTGACTAAATACTTTTTTGCCCCACTGTATATTGATCTCTTATTGTGGCTCAGACATATAACATAATTGATCATGTCTTAGGAGCCATTCTGCATTTATTGTTGTGGTGAACATTGATGTGGGTTATCATTGCCTCCATATCAGGGCATGATATTTGTATAGGTCTGTTTTGCATGTTTGCAATTTTAGTGTTTTTATACAAATATCGCTTCTGTGTTTTATCTTTATGTATTTTTGATACCTACCAATAAAGTGTTGTACTTTTATACACTGAGGTTTTCCCGTATATGTGGGCATGATCTTTCCTTTTTTTGTTGTTGTTATCCTGCTTTATAGGCTCATATATAACTCATAGTCTAGAATTGCAAAAAAAAAAGAAAAAAGAAGTCGGTAGCGCTGTGCTAACTACTATGCTATTACATACCTAAAAACAAAAGGTAAGCTGATATGTACTGGCCTGCGAGAGGCCGGAAGACCTCTATGGGTGGCCTGAGCTCTGTAGATATGATGATGTACACAGCATGAAGATAAATATAATAAGAGAATGCTACAAAATGCACAGGTTACATATTCACTAACTCCACTACATCGGTACTTACATGAACCCAGCTTACTTATTTACATGACGGTTCTCTTTGTAGACCAGAATAAATGAAATAGATAAAAAGGACTATATAAAATGGAGTGCTTGTTTTCAGCTTAGCTTCCTTGCAGACTATGAGTTGCCTGTAATGCTCTGAATGTATTTTTCACACCGAAGCAGGGTTAGATTTATGATACTCTGCTTTAATGGCTTCTTTGTACGCTGTTTTTTTCGATGTAATCATCAGTGATGTGTGCAGGTATTTAGAATGGGTAGCCTTAGATTCATTGCAGAGAGATATAGGGATGAGCCTGATCGATGACTCTATTTTTCATTTGCCTCTGATTACTAGCGATTAGGCTCAGTAACTACAAGTTTGAGAATACATTACCTAAGCTGCTGGATCATTGAGCAGATTCCTGCTTTAAGAAATGCTACTCATATATCTAATTACAGCAAAGCAGGGAGTATCGTCAAAGATGAGATTTTTTTTTCATCTCTTTTGAACATGAAGGATCTTACAAGCGTCTCAGCTCTCAGATGTGATTTCTAGAATACAGTACAGTCTGTTTATAATTATTTTTTTTCATAATCGCAACAATACAAACTTTAAATCACAAACATATTTTGTAATCCAATTGTTGTGGATTATATTGTGAGTTCCTTCTCTATGAGCCATGACGGAGAGCCACTCTGATCCATCTATTATGTCGTTGGCTGTTCGGGGAAATGTATAACCCACAGTTTGAGGCAGGCGCTGTGTCCCAGGCTTTCTGTTGATATCTGGATAACCAGGTACCTTCACACTGAACAACTTAACAACGATATCGCTAGCGATCCGTGACGTTGCAGCGTCCTGGCTAGCGATATCGTTGTGTTTGACACGCAGCAGCGATCAGGATCCTGCTGTGACATCGTTGGTCGGAGCAGAAAGGCCAGAACTTTATTTCGTCGCTGGATCTCTCGCAGAAATCGCTGAATCGGCGTGTGTGACGCCGATTCAGCGATGTCTTCACTGGTAACCAGGGTAAACATCGGGTTACTAAGCGCAGGGCCGCGCTTAGTAACCCGATGTTTACCCTGGTTACCATTGTAAATGTAAAAAAAAGCAAACAGTACATACTTACATTCCGGTGTCTGTCCCCTCACCGTCAGCTTCCTGCACTGACTGTGAGCGCTGGCCGGCCGTAAAGCACAGCGGTGATGTCACCACTCTGCTTTACGGCCAGCCGGTGCTGACACAGTGCAGGGAAGCTGAGGCCGGGGGAAAGACACCGGAATGTAAGTATGTAGTGTTTGTTTTTTTTACATTTACAATGGTAACCAGGGTAAACATCGGGTTACTAAGTGCGGCCCTGCGCTTAGTAACCCGATGTTTACCCTGGTTACCAGGGGACTTCGGCATCGTTGGTCGCTGGAGAGCTGTCTGTGTGACAGCTCTCCAGCGACCACACAGCGACAAAACAGCGACGCTGCAGCGATCGTCATCGTTGTCTATATCGCTGCAGCGTCGCTTAATGTGACGGTACCTTAATCTGGAAAAGGGGTTTTGATTGACCGATAACCTCCTTCTTTTCTCTGGCAGTGAAATTTAGAGAAAGAGGTTATTTAGGGAGGCCTTTGAGACCATTCAGTAGAATTCATTGCATGAGCACACTTTGGTTTAGTCTTGGCCTGTGTGTCAATTCAGTATCCTATACTTGACCAAGGAATTGCTGATATTGCTGATACCAGAGAAAAACATCCAGTAAGCCCCCAATCTGTATGGAGAGCACCTTGCTAATGCAAAAGGTTATAGGAAAATGGTTTGATTGGTTGTAACTGGCAGGATGGCCTCATATATACAAATAACCATTTATTACAGTGGTATACTGAAGAGTCGAGGTGAGCTGATCTGGCCAGATTTGAATGAATCAAATTGCTCAGATTTTAATAGGAAATTTGATTTGCATTGAATTAATTCTCCTCTAATTAAATGTCTTGTATTATTTTCTAGGGTCTGGAGAGACACCAGGGCATAATAAACGCAAGACGTAGAAAAGAAATAGAAAACTATTGCTTACTTTACAGCTCATTTCTGCTCACTGTAACCATATGGTCCTTGACACCTTTTCTTACTACTGCTGGCATCATCATGCTTCCAGCCAAGACTAGGGACACTTGGGCCTGGACTCTGCTGAAAGTTCCAGCTTAGGGTATGCGTCATAAGTTTTCAGTGCCCAGTGTGATATCACGATATGTGCAGCTGTGATTTTAGGATGCGCACTATAGGCCAGGACTTCCAGCCACTAACAGACCCAGATTGTCCTAGAGCAGTGTGTGTTGTAAGGTCGCAGCAACATGATGACGTGAGTCTGACCATTTGACATGCTTTCTAGGATGGTAATTCCAGCCATGACTGGGGCCAGGACATGATTATGCTCATGCGCCAGGGATGTCCTGGGCCTAACGCAGCTGGAAATCCCTGTGTAGATAGAGATACCTGGGGTTACAACATGTGAGGGGATAGAGAAGAGCCATCAAAGTCCACACAGGGAAATGCGAGCAGCAACAAAGATGAGCGGTGATGATTCTTTTTAATTTTAACTTTTTGCCAGTCCTGTACAGTTCAGCAGCTATTGGCTTTCATTGTGCTGGATACGTGCAGAGTGAATTATAGAATATTTGCATTGTGGAGAAACAGTATTTTTGCAAAATTTGAGAGAAAATCAATTCAACTTGAACAGATTTAGCCAATTCTACTGTAGAGCATTTCAGAAAGTCTCTGTGATGTGAATGTGCTCTAAAGTAGGAGCCGTAGTGAACACTAGAACAGCCTCTAGCCTCTGTGCATCAGTCCCATAGATTGTCAATGTATACTTAGTCACTGCTTCTTTTAAACCCCTAGGCACCACCATTCTAGTGATTAGTTGCAGTCCCAAAAGAGAAGCCCCAACATTACCAACGTTAATACATTTACACCACCTATCCTTTGGTTACTCGGGGAAAAAACCTTTGAATAATAGTTGAGTTTTGTTTAATGCCACGGATCATCCCTAGAGCTGCAATCTACCTATTATTTAACAGGTACTTTCAAAGAAGTATTGTGAGATGTCACAAATCTCATGTCATCTAAGGTAGGTTTTCTGAACATGGCAGAGGTCAAGAGCCCGCTTAGTGACCAGATGTCAATACGTTGTCAAGGCATTGGGGCATGTGGTGGAAGATTTTTATCGGGATCGTGCGTTTGGAAAACCTTCTACCGTCGACCCATTTTTAGCACTTATGTAAGCCATACTATGATAATTTTGGACCGCTCAATGGTGAAGTGGATAGTGTTCTTTTGTGGTAGTGGAGATCGTACATAGAGCGCATACCTACATTCAGGCCCACTCATTGCTCTCTGTTGGATATTAGCCTAACTGTAATAAATGAACAGAATATTACTAAATACTATTAAAATGATACATGATTCATCTAGGATGATGAATGAAATGCAATAAATTACCATATCTGTGGGCCTAATTATAAGCTCATCAATTTATCGGCTGGAAGGAGAAAAACATTTAGGATTCCTAGCTGCTCCGAGAAGCCCCCAGCACCAGAAATGCCACCGTCATTATTTGAATGATGTGTCTTTAGCACGATTCCTCCTGCGCAAGTAATGTGCTCATCTTGGGTATCTGCTTCTGGGTGCAATAAGCGACCCTTCACTGGTGTACTTAAATCTCAATAGGCAGAAAGATGGAACGATTTATTAAAATGAGGGAGGGCGTCGTGAGCAGAGTCTGGAACAAGAACACCAGTGAAATATAAGATGGGTTATGCTTTGCTTTATAACATGTAATTAATAAGATGAAAGCTGCAAGAGATAAGAAGCAGATGCGAAATGAAAACATGGATAAATGTGGACTACTGTCGACATGTATTGGTTATGTCTTGTTATACCCACGCACTTGGCTCATACTTCTACTTGCATGCTTCAACATACTTCCACTCCATCACTTCAACGCTTGCGCCAAGCTGCCAGCAATTCCAGACATTTCAGAAATAGTCTTGAACCAGCGACCATGGAAAAGGTGCCGGTGATGAGAAGTGCTAATTGCCAGTGGATGTGCGTTACTCTTCTCTCTTACGTTCTTCATATTATTGTTATTTATACAATTCTCCAAATAGATACACAAGCACATTAACCACAAATGTAAACGGAGCCTGTGCCTAAAGTACTGGGGACAAATCTAATTGTGGATGAATAAAATATTGTGGAAATTGCTAACCAATCAATTGGGGTTTTTTTGTGGCCGAACAGTGAGGTGGGAGTCACACGAGCAATGATTCTATCACGCGAAAGAATCGACCAATTATACTATCACTCTGCTCAATCTCTGTCAGAGTTTAAGCTGAGTGTGATCCTACTGGGATGCGATTCTCTCTTCTCTCACATGTGAGAATCGTGTCACAGACATGGAGAGGATCGAGAACTTAATTTCTCCATCTTCTCCATTCTATGAGTCTGTGGATGTCGGACTGCACTCTGATGACATCCGAATGCAGTCCAATGTTTAACATGCACCCGTAGACTTGAATGGGTGCCCGTGATCCAGATTCCAGAGCCACTCTTAGCATGCTGTTATTTTTTTTTTCTTTTGTTGAATTTACACGAGAAAAAAAATAGCGGATCTGCACTGCCCCATAGTATAGTATTGGTCTGAATGCTCTCCGATAATACACCGGCCAGCACTCGTCTTATGAATATGTTCGTGTGAGTGACCCCTAACAAACAATAAGAAAACAAAAATTAGGACGCCATCAAAAAATGTTTAGGTTCTATTCAGAAAGTTGTCCTTTCCTATAAAAAGTTATGCTAAAGCAACTCTTCTCCTCCCCAATGTTAACCCTGTGCAATTTATTTTGATTTCACAATTGCATTTTTTTTGTTTTGACATATCCTTTTATGTTCTTGCCTCCCCTTATTCCAAGAGGCTTAACGTTTGTTTTCCATCGAGATAACAATAGATCTTTTTTTTGCGGAATGACTCTTTGTATGACACTATTCATTATACTATGTAATGTAATTCTAAGTGGAATTAAATACAATACAACACAAGTAGATCATTGTTTTTTTTTTCAGTTTTGTTTTTATGACCTTCATTTTATAGTAAAAATAACTGGGAAACAGGACTCTCCGGATCATTACGATTATGGCAATAGCAAGCTCTTTTTATTTAAGTGAAGAAAATTAAAAAAAAATTTCCAAGACGCATAATGTTTTTCTTTTTCCACTTATGGAGCTATATGAGGGCTCAATTTTATTTGTGTGGTAAGTTAATGGTTTTAATTATATCATTTTTTGGTGCACGCACTTTTTTTTATCACTTTTCATTCCATTTTTTTGGAAAGGTGTGGTGACCAAAAAACTGCAATTCTTCCATTTTGATTCTTTTTCTCTTTATTTTATCATATAGGCTAATTAATGTTATATTTTGATTAGTGTTGAGCGATACCGTCCGATACTTGAAAGTATCGGTATCGGATAGTATCGGCCGATACCCGAAAAGTATCGGATATCGCCGATACCGATATCCGATACCAATACAAGTCAATGGGACATCAAGTATCAGAAGGTATTCTCATGGTTCCCAGGGTCTGAAGGAGAGGAAACTCTCCTTCAGGCCCTGGGATCCATATTAATGTGTAAAATAAAGAATTAAAATAAAAAATATTGATATATTCACCTCTCCGGCGGCCCCTGGACATCACGCTGGTAACTGGCAGGCTTCTTTGTTTAAAATGAGCGTCTTTAGGACCTGAGCAGTGGCGTAGGAAGGGGGGTGCGGGGGGGGCGGGCCGCCCCGGGCGGCACAATGCGGGGGGCGGGCATCTAGCCCTGCTGGCACAAGCATCTCTTCAGTCAGTGCAGGGCCAGGCAGTGCAGGCACATCGGGGTTAACAAGGCAGCCAGCGTGACATTGTTTTGTGGGCGGAGAGTTCTCCTGCTCTGCTCCTCCGCCCGCCCCTCGCTGACTGCTGAACTTACATCAGGACAGGCAGATTCTGGAGGAGCTCCTTGGCAAGCCTTGCCGCCCTGAGTGAGTGCGATGTATCCCTGTATTCTGACAGTCTGGGTGACCTGGGGCGGCCACAGCTGATATACTGTATATTATATACTTCAGCAGCCGCCCAGGTCCCCAGCACCTGTCCTGTATATGTATATACTGTATCTGTACAGCCTGCATGACAGTATATATAATATATATACAGGACAAGTGCTGGGGGCCTGGGCGGCTGCTGAAATATATACACTGCACAGTACCATCACTCCCCTGTATATATACACTGCACAGTACCACTGTCCTGTATATATACACTGCACAGTACCATCACTCCCCTGTATATATACACTGCACAGTACCATCACTCCCCTGTATATATACACTGCACAGTACCACTGCCCTGTATATATACACTGCACAGTACCACTCCTCCTGTATATATACACTGCACAGTACCACTGTCCTGTATATATACACTGCACAGTACCACTGTCCTGTATATATACACTGCACAGTACCATCACTCCCCTGTATATATACACTGCACAGTACCACTCCTCCTGTATATATACACTGCACAGTACCACTGTCCTGTATATATACACTGCACAGTACCACTGCCCTGTATATATACACTGCACCGTACCACTGCCCTGTATATATACACTGCACCGTACCACTGCCCTGTATATATACAATGCACAGTACCACTCCTCCTGTATATATACACTGCACAGTACCACTGTCCTGTATATATACACTGCACAGTACCACTCCTCCTGTATATATACACTGCACAGTACCACTGCCCTGTATATATACACTGCACCGTACCACTGCCCTGTATATATACACTGCACAGTACCACTGTCCTGTATATATACACTGCACCGTACCACTGTCCTGTATATATACAATGCACAGTACCACTGTCCTGTATATATACACTGCACAGTACCACTGCCCTGTATATATACACTGCACCGTACCACTGCCCTGTATATATACACTGCACAGTACCACTGTCCTGTATATATACAATGCACAGTACCACTCCTCCTGTATATATACACTGCACAGTACCACTCCTCCTGTATATATACACTGCACAGTACCACTCCTCCTGTATATATACACCGCACAGTACCACTGTCCTGTATATATACACCACACAGTACCACTCCTCCTGTATATATACACTGCACAGTACCACTCATCCTGTATATATACACTGCACAGTACCACTCCTCCTGTATATATACACTGCACAGTACCACTCCTCCTGTATATATACACTGCACAGTACCACTCCTCCTGTCCTGTATATATACACTGCACAGTACCACTCCTCCTGTATATATACACTGCACAGGACCACTCCTCCTGTATATATACACTGCACAGGACCACTCCTCCTGTATATATACACTGCACAGTACCACTCATCCTGTATATATACACTGCACAGTACCACTCCTCCTGTATATATACACTGCACAGTACCACTCCTCCTGTATATATACACTGCACAGTACCACTCCTCCTGTCCTGTATATATACACTGCACAGTACCACTCCTCCTGTATATATACACTGCACAGGACCACTCCTCCTGTATATATACACTGCACAGGACCACTCCTCCTGTATATATACACTGCACAGTACCACTCCTCCTGTATATATACACTGCACAGTACCACTCCTCCTGTCCTGTATATATACACTGCACAGTACCACTCCTCCTGTATATATACACTGCACAGTACCACTCCTCCTGTATATATACACTGCACAGTACCACTCCTCCTGTCCTGTATATATACACTGCACAGTACCACTCCTCCTGTCCTGTATATATACACTGCACAGTACCACTCCTCCTGTCCTGTATATATACACTGCACAGTACCACTCCTCCTGTCCTGTATATATACACTGCACAGTACCACTCCTCCTGTCCTGTATATATACACTGCACAGTACCACTCCTCCTGTATATATACACTGCACAGGACCACTCCTCCTGTATATATACACTGCACAGGACCACTCCTCCTGTATATATACACTGCACAGTACCACTCCTCCTGTATATATACACTGCACAGTACCACTCCTCCTGTCCTGTATATATACACTGCACAGTACCACTCCTCCTGTATATATACACCGCACAGTACCACTCCTCCTGTCCTGTATATATACACTGCACAGTACCACTCCTCCTGTATATATACACTGCACAGTACCACTCCTCCTGTCCTGTATATATACACTGCACAGTACCACTCCTCCTGTCCTGTATATATACACTGCACAGTACCACTCCTCCTGTCCTGTATATATACACTGTAGAATTTACAATAGCTGTCACTCATGTAAGAAGTGAAATCTGGCATTGGACTATACCTAGATTTCTCTGCCGTATCTGGGCATCATGAATCGTGGTATGTGTTAAAGGGGGGGGGGGGACCCACTGAGACTCTTTTGCCCGGGGCCCTCAAAAACCTGGAGCCGGCCCTGGGGGTGGGTCACCGGGCTGCGGCCGGCGCTGCAGCTGTTTAACGCTATTGACGTGTGGGCCCGCGCCCGCACGTCAATAGTTAACAGCCGCCAGCCAATCTGAGGCTGGCAGCTGACGTCAGTCCCAGTGTGCATGTCGCCGGCGTCTGACATCATTGTCAGTCGCCGGCGAGTGCACGTTTCAGCTGCGTGGAGAGAGCAGGAGCGCGGTCAGGTAAGCAGAACTTGGTTATTTTTGCAGTCCCGATCATGTGATGGTAACATTCACCGGCGAAACAATTAAAGTTCTACATCTGAGGTCTTATTCCTGCTGGGGGGGGGGGGGGGGTGGGGCGCCAAGCTCGGGACCAGCCCCGGGCGGCAAAAGCCCTAGCTACGCCTCTGGACCTGAGGAATGACGTCGCGGCTTCTGATTGGTCGCGTGCCGCCCATGTGACCGCCACGCGACCAATCAGAAGCCACGACGTCATTCCTCAGGTCCTAAATTCCTAGAATGAGGAGTTTAGTGCCTGAGAATGACGTCGCGGCTTCTGATTGGTCGTGTGGCGGTCACATGGGCGGCACGCGACCAATCAGAATCCGCGACGTCATTCCTCAGGTCCTAAACGCGCTCATTCTAGGAATTTAGGACCTGAGGAATGACGTCGCGGCTTCTGATTGGTCGTGTGGCGGTCACATGGGCGGCACGCGACCAATCAGAAGCCGCGACGTCATTCCTCAGGTCCTAATGGCGCTCATTTTAAACAAAGAAGCCTGCCGGTTACCAGCGTGATTTCCAGGGGCCGCCGGAGAGGTGAATATATCAATATTTTTTATTTTAATTCTTTATTTTACACCTCACTATGGATCCGATACCGATACCCGATACCACAAAAGTATCGGATCTCAGTATCGGAATTCCGATACCGCAAGTATCAGCCGATACCCGATACTTGCGGTATCGGAATGCTCAACACTAATTTTGATACTTCCTCAGGTCCTTTAGGGGGATTTGTGACTTGAACTTGTGATTGTTCAATTAAGTGTGTTGTAGTGTGGCTAATGGTCGCATTGTCGATGGGAGGTATGTGTCACAGAGTTGGCTTGTGTTTGTGATGTAACTCGGAGTATTTTCTCTAGTGCATGAAAGCACTAAGATCTCGTTTGTTGCACCGGGGTCTGGGTTGCGGGTAGCTATGAGAGCTGGGCGGGTCTGGCTACCCATATACCTCACCTCTGGGTGTGGTTACAGTATATATAATGGAGGCTGTTGTTTGGCACACAGTCTGTGTGTTGGGAGGGAGACCTTCTGTGTGTGTGACTCCAGACCGAGCCTGAGCACTGGACATTACTCCAGCCTGTGTGCCCACAGGCCTGGAGGAGCAGAGCCCTGCTATGGACATTTGTACTTTATTTTCCCTGATCTATATATTGTTCACAAAAGTGCCAAAATGGCAACATTGACAGCCTTCAGCAGATCCCTGGCTGCCACGGTGACCCATCAGTTCACCAAGATTGCATTGCAGTAAGGCGATGGGAAACACCGCACTGCTGACTGCTGCCTTAAAATGCCGTTGTTAGAACTCTATTGGTAAACAGGAGCAAACAGAGCTCAGCTCTGTTCACTGTTGTCAGAGGCAGCTGCTGGCTACGTAACACAGCTCCTGAGCCTGCGCCACACACCCTGTCCCACAAAAATACTGTGGAACTGTATGCCTTGGGAGACTAACAAAATATAAAGTAAAATAAAAGAAACCCTCCGACACTTTTCGTCATTCAAAAATAATTTAAAAAAATAAACATTTGGTATCAACGTGTCCATATAAAGTCTGATCTATCAAAATGCAAAGTTTTTTAAACCATATGTTAAAAAATTTTGCATCCGCTTTTTATCTCTTGCAGCTGACAAAAAAAAAAAAAATCGTAATGCCAGATTTGTCATTTTTGGTCACCGCTACACCCCCCAAACAAAATTAAATGCAATAAAAAGCCATCAAAAATCCATACATACTTCAAAATGGTGTCAATAAAAAAGCCAGCTCAGAGTACAAAAAACAACATCTCACAAAGTTCCATTGACAGAGAAATAGTAAAGCTAAAGGTCTCAGAAAATAGTGACACAAACAAATTTATATTTTTTTTACAAAATTTCCGAATTCTTTTTCATCACTAAAATTATTCTTTTAAAATAGAAAAAGTTTGGTATCAGTATAATTTCAATTGTCATGTGAATATTTACTACCTAGAGAATGCCGTAAAACAAATTCCAAAAAATGGCCTTAGTTTTTGAAATTTCATCACACTTGGAATTTTTGACAAATTTTCCGGGACATTGCATAGCTAAAAGATTGGTTTAATTCAAAACTATTATTCATCCCTCAAGAAAACAAGCCCAGATGTGGCTATGCCGGCAGAAAAATAAAAAAAGTTGAGGCTCTTAGAATGAAGGGAGCAAAAAATGAAAGCGCAAAAAGAAAAAAATTCCCTGAATATTAAAGGATTGATCATTAAAACCCTCTTGTTAATAGTGTCCAATGCGTAGGTGGTCCTTCTGACTGGTTTTGCCTTCTAACTTAACCCCTCCATGACCTTGGGATTTTTCGTTTTTCCGTGTTCGTTTTTCACTCCCCTCATTGCCAGAGCCATAACTTTTTTATTTTTCCATCAATTTGGCCATGTGAGGGCTTATTTTTTGCGGGACGAGTTGTACTTTTGAACGACATCTTTGGTTTTAGCATGTCATGTACTAGAAAACAGGAAAAAAATTCCAAGTGCGGTGAAATTGCAAAAAAAGTGCAATCCCACACTTGTTTTTTGTTTGGCTTTTTTGCTAGGTTCACTAAATGCTAACACTGACCAGACATTATGATTCTCCAGATCAGTACGAGTTCATAGACACCAAACATGACTAGGTTATTTTTTACCTAAGTGGTGAAAAAAAATTCCAAACTTTGCTAAAAAAAAAAAAAATTGTGCCATTTTCCGATACTCGTAGCGTCTCCATTTTTCATGATCTGGGGTCGGGTGAAGGCTTATTTTTTGCGTGCCGAGATGATGTTTTTAACGACAGCATTTTGGTGCAGATACGTTCTTTTGATCGCCTGTTATTGCATTTTAATGCAATGTCGCGGCGACCAAAAAAACGTAATTCTGGCGTTTTGAATTTTTTTCTCGCTACGCCGTTTAGCGATCAGGTTAATGCTTTTTTTTATTTGATAGATCGGGCGATTCTGAACGCGGCGATACCAAATATGTGTAGATTTGATTTTTTTTATTGATTTATTTTGATTGGGGCGAAAGGGGGGTGATTTAAACTTTTATATTTTTTTATTTTTTTCACTTTTTTTTCACTTTTTTTTTACTTTTGCCATGCTTCAATAGCCTCCATGGGAAGCTAGAAGCAGGCACAGCACGATCGCCTCTGCTACATAGCAGCGATCTGCTGTTCGCTGCTATGTAGCAGAAAATCAGGTGTGCTGTGAGCGCCGACCACAGGGTGGCGCTCACAGCTACCGGCGATCAGTAACCATAGAGGTCTCAAGGACCTCTATGGTTACCATTCTTAAGCATCACCGACCTCCGATCATGTGACGGGGGGCGGCGATGACGTCATTTCCAGCCGCCCGGCCGGATGCGGTAGTTAAATGCCGCTGTCTGCGTTTGACAGTGGCATTTAACTAGTTAATAGGCGCGGGCAGATTGCGATTCTGCCTGAGCCTATTACGGGCACATGTCAGCTGTTCAAAACCGCCAGAGCCCGCATCAAAGAGGGGCTTCTGACCTCGGACGTACTATCCCATCCGAGGTCAGAAAGGGGTTAATCAGGGAATAATTATCTATGCTCGCAAAGGACATTAAAAAGGGAAATCTCCACCTCTATAGATCTCAAATTGTATGGCATTAAAATATTGCAGTATTCACATTTTTATTCTCTGACTTTTTTGCATAAAATAATGTAAATCAAACTCTTTGTTTAAACCTCTGGGAGCTAGCATATTGAGTAGACAAATATACTAGGTTTCTTTGCTTGAGCGTTTATTTAGGCATTACCGCCCTGGAGAGGTGATGAATGATGTCATTAATAACTTATACACAGAGATTTTTCAATTCATGGCTAATAATTATTTTTTCATCTGATTCTTTTGTGGAGGCATGAACTCAGTCACAGCCTAAGGGAAGTTTGTAAGACAATGGATATTTTCTGTGTCCTTTGTTGCTGTAATTCTGATAGACCAAACACTTTGAAAGGAAGATTTACCGCAATTTCAAGAGTTCCCAGTTTAGCTTTCACAACTTTCTCTGCGGTTTTATGCTGTCCAATGGCATTAAAAAAACAGCCTTGTGACCTTCGATATGTTGATCTATATTTCAACATCATCTCTTTGGAATTTCTTCTGAATATGGCAAACACTTTGTGGTTACTACTTAACTCTCATGGTATGGATACAAAAATAGTGAGGTTTAGCTCCGACAGTTATTTGAAGGACTCATAAAATTATTGCAAGCATTTGGTTTTAATCAGAAGGATGGATTGCAATCAGTTTAAGTTTAAGGGAGCAAGGACTTCTTGAACAGCGATGATACGGGTGTTCTATATAATTTTTTCCTTACATGTTAAGCAAAGTATGGTTTTAAGGTTCTGTTAAAAGGAATCTGTCAATCGGGAAAAAGCTATTAAGCTGTGGATGCAAAGTTAATCTAGCATTCCAATAATTAGTGAAAGTGCGGCTACCAGGAGAAAATGAACTTGTATCCTCCCAGGAGCTGCCGGATTTCAGTTATAGGTGCGTGCAAATGATGTCTATACAGTCCCTGCTCACAGCACCACACAATATACTGTCAGCACTTTGATTGACAGCTCTCTCTGCACATATGCCCATCTACAGATTGAGCTTTCAATCACAGTGTTGGGGCATGCTAAACTGTGAGATGTGACTGTAGCTGCTCCATGTACGCCTCCATGACTGAAAGTTGGTGGCTACCAATAGCAGATAAGTTCATTTTACGTAAGTAGGCCAGGAAGCATTGTCAGACTATGTGCACACGTTGAAGATTTAGATCCACACCATTTTTTGGATGCACGGAATTGCATCAAATCTGCAGTGTAGCGCACAAGCAATGTGTGTCCATGTGAAAATGAGAATTGTTGTGCACATGCTGTGGAAAAAAACATGCAGATTTGCAGCATGTCAATTCTTTTTGCGGATCTGCAGCGTTTCTGCACCCATTGACTTCCTTTGTGACAGGCCAACTTGCAGCAAAACCACAGGTTTAAAAAGATCTGCGGTATTGCTGCAGATGTGCCTGCGATAAACGCTGCAGATTGGGAGGGGGAGAGTGTGTGGGCGGATACTGTGTGTGTTCGGAGAAGATGTGCATGTCTGTGTGTGTGTGCGGGGATCTTTGGGGCTCTGTGTGTGCGCGTGGCTGTGTGTAGGCAGGCATCGTCCGATGGGACTTCTAGTCCCATCCGGCTATGCCTGCTACAGTAACAGCTAGCTGGATGATGGGACAGTAGTAGTCCCATCATCTGGCTACTCTGTAAAAAAAATAAAACACACGCATATACACATACAGAACATACAGTACATACTCACCAATCACCTAGTCCCCGAAGCCCTCGATCATCTGTAAAAAAATGAAAATAAAAAACCAACAGTATACTCTCTGATCTGATGTAATCCATTTAACAACGAGTGTACCACGACGATCTCCTGTGGAGAGCTGTCACATTGGCAGATGCGACCGCTCTCCAGGGGCTCCCGTGATACAGTGACAGGAGCTAATCCTCCGCACTGTATCCCTCCACCATGAGTTCAGCAGAGTTCATACTGTCACTTGCGGCACTGCTGCATGGGAAAATTCTCATGTAGCATTGCTGTAAAGTACTCAGGTAACCTCCTCAGTGATGCACTGCAGGAGCCATTGTCTCCTGTCAATGTGTCACTGGAGGCCTATAGATCTGTCACATCTTCTGATGTGACGGCTTTATAGGGAAGATCATTGTGGGACACTCATTATTAAATGGACTGCGTTTGCCCAGGGAGTATTTGTGTTGTTTTTTTATTTTTTTATTTTTTTTGCAGGAGATTGAGGGCGTTGCATGGATTGGCAGAACAATAAAGATGGCAAAACTGTGTAGTGTTTTATTTCATTAAAACACTTTATCCTGGCTGTGTGTTTATTTAATCCATTAACAAATGTAGGATTAGTAATGGATAGGTATCTTTTTGACACCTCTCCATTGCTAAGCCTAAGCTTAAGGCTTGATGTCACCTTACAATTCAAAGGTGGCATTAACCCCCTATTACCCCACTACAAGGCAGTGGCAAGAGAGAGGCTAAGTGGCGGAATTGGTGCATTTTATATATGTGCCTTTTCTGGGGTGGCTGTGAGCTGGTGTTTGCACCCGGGGGGTGGCCAATATCCATGGCCCCTTCCTAGGCTATGAATATCAGCCCGCAGCTGTCTGCATAGCCTTTTCTGGCTATTAAATATAGGGGGACCCCATATAATTTTTTAGGGGGGTCTCCCTATTTTAATAGCCAGTAAAGGCTAAATGTACAGCTATGGGCTGATATTCATAGTCTGGGAAGATCCATGGGTATTAACTCCTTCCCAGGCTATAAACATCAGCCCTTAGTCGCTGGCTTTCCCTTGCCATTTTTTTTCAATTTTTTTTAGAAATTAAACATATTGCGTTTAAGGCCAGGCACACACTTCTGAGAAACTCGCACGCGTCTCTCGCATCAATACCCGACACTGCCGCCGGCACTCGGGATCGGATTGTGCAGCTGCATGTATTTCTATGCATCTGAATGCTCTGGTCCCGAGTGCCATTGGCAGTTCCGAGTATTGAGGTTTCTCGCAAGTGTGACCCTGGCCTAATGCAGATTTTGTGTGTGTGTCTTTATTTAACTCTTTATGTTCCATTTTATTATGATTATTACTAAACATCCGGCTTGGTATTATCTATCTATCTATCTATCTATCTATCTGTTACAGAACCCCCCAGCACCAAGAATGTTATGCAGTATATATTATGTATAATAGGTTCCATGTGAAATGCATCAGTCCACAGGCTGCGCCCCTGGACAAGATATTCTCTTTCTGACCTCCCCGCACCTTTGTAATTCCCAGAGTAAATATCGGCAGGCTCTGGCCCCCTGCGGCTATTGTAATGTATGTCTGGCCTGCTGTGTTCCTATTGGCCTGCCCTGTGTATCTGTATTATATATTCTGTGTGCTGTAAATAAAGGTGGTTCTTAGACTGGAAATAAGTGGAGAAGCAGTCAGCTTTTACATGCTCTCACGTAACCAAGGAATTCCAGCCAGCTTCCTTCATTCAGAATCTACATTAAAAGCAGAGTGGACTTCCTGAAACATGGGGTGGTACTGAAAGAGGTACCCCAGCTTGGTAGACCCCGTTACACTGGTGGCAGACAGTGGGATGTGATATCCCTTCTACAGGAGGAAAGGAATGAATGGAAGGCAACTACCAGAAGTTAAAGAGGACTACATTAAAAGATCTGGTGGAAGCCCGAGGGTTAATCGCAAGCAACAAAACAAAAGCGGATTTGATAGCAGCCATCATGGAACACGACAATGCAGCGCCCCCCAATGTGAACGTGGAGGACACTGAATTCCAGAGGGAGGTAAAGAACAGACTGGCGTTCTATGGCCCAAACCCTGCAGTAGAGATCATACGAGAGGTGATGGCTGATGTGCGTACTGATCTGAAGGAAGAGATGGCCGAGCGGACCAGGATAGAGCTAACCAAGATGGAGATGGCAGAGCGGACCAAAGTGGAGCTGGCCAAGATGGAGATGGCAGAGCGGAGAGAGGAGAGTCAGCGAGCAAGGGGAGCTCTGGCTTCCGCCCAGATACCTTCAACAGTAAGCCACAAAAAGATCCAGTATAATGCCTTCCAACAGTTGGGGGAGGCAGAGGAAGACATTGATGGCTTTCTGCAGGACTTTGAGCGGCAGTGTGCCCTTCATCAAGTGAAGCCGGAGGAACGGGTTAAGATTCTGGCCAGCAAGCTGACAGGCCGGGCAGCAGACGCCTATCGCACGGTACCCGATGAGGTATTTTACCTCTATTGTTGGTAAAATATTTGAAGGGTTTCTGAGGGATGTTATTCTGGATTATCTCAATGAGAATAACTGTTTAACTCCATATCAGCATGGGTTTATGAGAAATCGCTCCTGTCAAACCAATCTAATCAGTTTTTATGAAGAGGTAAGCTATAGGCTGGACCACGGTGAGTCATTGGACGTGGTATATCTCGATTTTTCCAAAGCGTTTGATACCGTGCCGCACAAGAGGTTGGTACACAAAATGAGAATGCTTGGTCTGGGGGAAAATGTGTGTAAATGGGTTAGTAACTGGCTTAGTGATAGAAAGCAGAGGGTGGTTATAAATGGTATAGTCTCTAACTGGGTCGCTGTGACCAGTGGGGTACCGCAGGGGTCAGTATTGGGACCTGTTCTCTTCAACATATTCATTAATGATCTGGTAGAAGGTTTACACAGTAAAATATCGATATTTGCAGATGATACAAAACTATGTAAAGCAGTTAATACAAGAGAAGATAGTATTCTGCTACAGATGGATCTGGATAAGTTGGAAACTTGGGCTGAAAGGTGGCAGATGAGGTTTAACAATGATAAATGTAAGGTTATACACATGGGAAGAGGGAATCAATATCACCATTACACACTGAACGGGAAACCACTGGGTAAATCTGACAGGGAGAAGGACTTGGGGATCCTAGTTAATGATAAACTTACCTGGAGCAGCCAGTGCCAGGCAGCAGCTGCCAAGGCAAACAGGATCATGGGGTGCATTAAAAGAGGTCTGGATACACATGATGAGAGCATTATACTGCCTCTGTACAAATCCCTAGTTAGACCGCACATGGAGTACTGTGTCCAGTTTTGGGCACCGGTGCTCAGGAAGGATATAATGGAACAAGAGAGAGTACAAAGGAGGGCAACAAAATTAATAAAGGAACCTCAAAAATATATAACATACCTAGGTACGGCAGCTTTAAACAATAGATACATCAAAGAAACCAAAAAAGCTATTGCCATAAAATAACGAATATTTTATTAGGATTAATTTAAAATATAAGGTTCACAAAACACATACAGTAAAGGGTAAAGGGCGGAAAAATTGTGGGGGCACAATGCACCGATAAAAAACGGCCAATCCGGTATAAATAACATGCCAAAAGGTACAACAAAAGATATAATAAATACAAGATTAATCACATCGATAACAAAAGTGCTTTTGCAGTCGTCCAGGGGTTAATCCCAAAGTAAAAGAGTCTCAAAGATAGTCGTAAGGGGAAACCCAAGGATATAGAGTCAAAAAATAAATGGTAAGTAATTCTGGTTGATAAGTAGTTAAATAGGAGTGTATAGAGGCATAGTCCTCTGGATAAAGGGATCAGTAAAGTGCCTAGTGCTGGTGTAACGCAGCTACATGATAGTAAACAAAAGACTACAGATTGACCTTAATCAAGTGGGGCGTCATTGACGCTGGCATATTACCTGTATAGACCGGACCGGACCGTTTCCCCGACGCGCGTTTCGCGTTTGGCTTTCTCGAGGGGTAGATAGGTCTGTGTCGAATGGGGGGAGCTTATATATCATGTGTGCTGTTAGACATTGGTGGCAGCGGCTGTCTGTCGGCGCTGCGGACGGGTACATCCGCCGACGTCACCAGGGGCTCGGCGTCACCTGATCCCGGCCCCCCCGCCCAGCCCGACGCGTCAGAGCTGGGAGGTGGGTCCGGGCCAGAACAGACGCGTCGCCCCGGCAACGCACATGCAGGAAGCCCGCACGGAGCGCTCACCGCTAAAGATACGCTGGGATTCAATGTGAGGTCTACAGGGAAGAGAAAAAAGTGGCCATAAATAAATCTAAGCAATGAAATGTGATGGAAGTGTGTGTTGTGAATGTGAAAAATGCATAAAAGGGAATGAAATCATATACCATTGTGGGAATATGAAGTGCTGAACCGGACAAAAAATAAATAAAAAATAACTAAAAAGGTGTCAGTGAAATAAGAAAAGGAATGAAAGAAGAGATAATAGTGACAATTGACCGTATAGTGGATTATAGTACAGCGTCATACATTATCTGACACGAGTTATGCTGCCAATATTGCGAAATACAACAATGCCTAGTGAAATATAAATCCTAATGTGTCACTTATACAGTTCAAGTGCATTTTGAAAAATTATATATATAATTTTTTACATAAAAAAAGAAAACGTATAAAATAAAAAATTTTTTAGTGAAGAGTGCGCAGAACCAGCCAGCAGGTAGTTCAGAATAGTTCAAGATGTGATGCCACCAGAGTCCACAGCAAATGATGAAAAAGGGGAAGGTACGATTCAATGGAAAACACATCAACAAATAATCTATTAATAAAAGAAGAGAGAAAATAATTAAAACATGATAAAACAGCTAAAAGATACAATATTTACAGTCAGAGAAAGGGCGCAAAACTAAGAACTTCATTGAGGCCTGCAGGCTGAACGGATCCTATTTTATAGATCCATCGGGCTTCTAGTTGGGCCAGCGATTTTCTCCAATTTCCTCCCCTGACGTCTATATGTATTTTGTCTATACCCATGGCTTTCATAAGGGAGGCATTACAATCATGCATGTGTTTGAAATGTCTGGGTACAGGTTTTAATAATCCAGGATCATCTGTGTCACGCGCATTCAAAATGTCACGGTAATGCTCTCTAATCCTGGTTTTCAGGGGTCTAGAGGTGAGGCCTACATAGATTTTGGGACAGGGGCAAGAAAGATAATAAACCACCCCAATGGTGTTGCAGGTGATATGTTGGGTGATGGCAAAAGTGGTTTTTCCATCACAGGAATTAAAGGAGGTTGAGCGCAGCATATTGGGGCAGGCAATGCAGTCGCCACATGGATAAAAGCCCCATTTGGGTCCTCTGGAAGTGAATGCCTTATCCAATGTAGGGCCAGAGTAATAACTCCGAACCAAATGGTCTTTTAGGTTGGGAGATTTCTTGTATGTAATTGAGGGGTGATCAGGTAGATGCTTGGAGAGAGTACGATCTGTTGTCAATAAGGGCCAATATTTATCCAAGGCCTTTTTCATGTTGAACCAATTATTGCTATATGAGGTAATGAATCTTATATGCGAATCAGCAGTCGATCTAGTACATGGTTTCAACAGATCTGCCCGATTGGCCTGTTTGGCTCTTTTTAAACCCCTTTTGATACTTCTCTTAGAGTACCCTCTTTCTTGAAATCTAGAGGACAAGGTATCAACTTGTTTAGCAAAATTTTCTTCGTTGGAACAGATACGCTTCGCCCTTAAGAATTGTCCTATTGGTATGCTAGATATAAGGGGTTGAGGATGGGAGGATGACGCGTGGAGGAAAGAATTCACAGCAGTGTCCTTTCGATAAACATTGGTTTCCAGGAAGCCTCCTTGTGAACACGTGATTTGGATATCTAAAAAGTCAATCTCAGTTTGACTATGTTTATGTGATAATTTGATGTTATATCCATTATTATTTAATATCCCAATGAAATCAAGGAGGTCCCGTTCTGGGCCCTGCCACACCATGAGAATATCATCTATGTAGCGGACCCAGAACAGGACATGTTCAATATAGGCTACTGGTTTGGTAAAGAAAATGTCTCTCTCCCACTTCCCCATGAATAAATTTGCATATGAGGATGCGAAAGCTGCCCCCATTGCGGTCCCTTGCTGTTGCAGATAGATATTCTGTTTGAAAATGAAAAAATTATGTTCCAAAGCAAAGGTCAGCAGATGGAGGAGAAATTCTACAAATTCTGGATGATATTCTGACATTTCCAAAAAGGTTTTTACAGCCCAAATTCCGTGCCGGTGCTGGATCGAGGTGTATAGCGATTCCACATCCATTGACACCAGCCACATATCACTGTCCAATGGAATCCCTTCAATCTTTTTGAGGACGTCACCGGTATCCTTGACATATGAGGGTAGATCAACAACAAGAGGCTTAAGGTAGAAGTCTAGATATTTACATATAATTTCTGATAGACTGCCATTTCCGGAAACGATGGGACGTCCCGGCGGAGTACAGGCATTCTTATGAATCTTGGGGATAAAATATATACAAGCCATTTTAGGGTATAATGGAATTAGGTGGTTTTTAAGATCAGCTGTTATAAGGCCCTGATCATAGGCCTTATCCAGTATGTCTTGTAGTTCCCCTTTAAATTTGAGAGAAGGATTGAAGGTTAATCTCTTATAGCAGGTGGTGTCTCTTAGTTGCCTGAGGGCCTCCCTCTCATACATATGTACTGGCCATACCACCACATTACCCCCTTTATCGGCCTGTTTGATGACCACTTCTTTGAGGTGTTTTAATTCAGTGAGGGCTAATCTTTGTGAGGGTGTCAGATTGTCCCTAATGCCAAAAGTTTTAATTTGTTCAAATTCTTGGGATACCAATTTAACAAAAAGTTCAATATTGGGATATAAATTAATGGGTGGAAATTTTTTGGGAATAGGTGGTACAAATTTACCTGCAGGTTTAGGTTCTGGAGACTCCTCACTGAGTTCCTCCAGAATGGAGATGGCCCGCAGCTCATCCTCCGTCCAAGCTTCTCCAGATTCTGGTTTATCATGCAACTTTTTTAGTACTAGTTTGCGGGCAAAGAGTTGGAGATCTTTGGTAGCTAAAAAAGAATCAAAATGGGATGCCGGTGAAAATGAGAGGCCCAAACTGAGAACTTCAATCTGCGACGGAGTAAGAATAATATCAGATAAATTAATCACCTGCATTTTAGAAGAGGAGGAGGCAATTTGATTGGTTCGACCCTGAAATTTCCTAGGGGTATCATTTTTCCTGGAAAAATTGTTCTTCCGGAGGTTATAAGATCGATGATGGGAATCTCCACTCTCTCGAGAGGAGACCGAAGAAATGGAGGAGGAGCGTGTCGGAGTTCGTTCACGTCTCCCCCCCTGAGGCCATTTGTAGATAGTACCATTATTAAAGTCATTTAAATCCCTTTGGAATTTTTTAGCTTTAACCTCCTTAACTTCCTTCTCCCATATGGTGAACTGATTGTCAAGATCTTTATTGATGGCTTCAATTTCAGTTGCTGGAAGATTATCCAAAAGTTTAGTACGAGTGGTCTCAATATCAGTATCTAGTTTTTCTAGAGTTTTTTTGTTGTTACCAATAAGAAGTTCAATTAGGGACTTAGAACAGGAGGTACAGGATTCCTCCCATCTAGTCTTAAATGTCATGTCCTCAACCGGAAAGGAAGGCATAATGCGTATACGCAAACCTCTGGGTATCAGCCCTTTTGCCAGGTAGGTTTCCAGCGAGGCCTTATTCCACCATGTTCTTGTTCTCCTTTTAAGGAGTGATTTCAAAGTGTTTCTCAGTTCTGTTTTTTGCCCATTCTCTGAGGTACCAAATTGCACAGTGTCCCCACAAAATACCGTGTCCACGCAAGAGAGCCAGTTTTTATCTCTCGCTTTATAGTCCATCCTGGTAAAGGAATAACCTGTAACTGAGTACAGAAATTAACAAACCTCAAAAATATATAACATACCTAGGTACGGCAGCTTTAAACAATAGATACATCAAAGAAACCAAAGAAGCTTGGACGGAGGATGAGCTGCGGGCCATCTCCATTCTGGAGGAACTCAGTGAGGAGTCTCCAGAACCTAAACCTGCAGGTAAATTTGTACCACCTATTCCCAAAAAATTTCCACCCATTAATTTATATCCCAATATTGAACTTTTTGTTAAATTGGTATCCCAAGAATTTGAACAAATTAAAACTTTTGGCATTAGGGACAATCTGACACCCTCACAAAGATTAGCCCTCACTGAATTAAAACACCTCAAAGAAGTGGTCATCAAACAGGCCGATAAAGGGGGTAATGTGGTGGTATGGCCAGTACATATGTATGAGAGGGAGGCCCTCAGGCAACTAAGAGACACCACCTGCTATAAGAGATTAACCTTCAATCCTTCTCTCAAATTTAAAGGGGAACTACAAGACATACTGGATAAGGCCTATGATCAGGGCCTTATAACAGCTGATCTTAAAAACCACCTAATTCCATTATACCCTAAAATGGCTTGTATATATTTTATCCCCAAGATTCATAAGAATGCCTGTACTCCGCCGGGACGTCCCATCGTTTCCGGAAATGGCAGTCTATCAGAAATTATATGTAAATATCTAGACTTCTACCTTAAGCCTCTTGTTGTTGATCTACCCTCATATGTCAAGGATACCGGTGACGTCCTCAAAAAGATTGAAGGGATTCCATTGGACAGTGATATGTGGCTGGTGTCAATGGATGTGGAATCGCTATACACCTCGATCCAGCACCGGCACGGAATTTGGGCTGTAAAAACCTTTTTGGAAATGTCAGAATATCATCCAGAATTTGTAGAATTTCTCCTCCATCTGCTGACCTTTGCTTTGGAACATAATTTTTTCATTTTCAAACAGAATATCTATCTGCAACAGCAAGGGACCGCAATGGGGGCAGCTTTCGCATCCTCATATGCAAATTTATTCATGGGGAAGTGGGAGAGAGACATTTTCTTTACCAAACCAGTAGCCTATATTGAACATGTCCTGTTCTGGGTCCGCTACATAGATGATATTCTCATGGTGTGGCAGGGCCCAGAACGGGACCTCCTTGATTTCATTGGGATATTAAATAATAATGGATATAACATCAAATTATCACATAAACATAGTCAAACTGAGATTGACTTTTTAGATATCCAAATCACGTGTTCACAAGGAGGCTTCCTGGAAACCAATGTTTATCGAAAGGACACTGCTGTGAATTCTTTCCTCCACGCGTCATCCTCCCATCCTCAACCCCTTATATCTAGCATACCAATAGGACAATTCTTAAGGGCGAAGCGTATCTGTTCCAACGAAGAAAATTTTGCTAAACAAGTTGATACCTTGTCCTCTAGATTTCAAGAAAGAGGGTACTCTAAGAGAAGTATCAAAAGGGGTTTAAAAAGAGCCAAACAGGCCAATCGGGCAGATCTGTTGAAACCATGTACTAGATCGACTGCTGATTCGCATATAAGATTCATTACCTCATATAGCAATAATTGGTTCAACATGAAAAAGGCCTTGGATAAATATTGGCCCTTATTGACAACAGATCGTACTCTCTCCAAGCATCTACCTGATCACCCCTCAATTACATACAAGAAATCTCCCAACCTAAAAGACCATTTGGTTCGGAGTTATTACTCTGGCCCTACATTGGATAAGGCATTCACTTCCAGAGGACCCAAATGGGGCTTTTATCCATGTGGCGACTGCATTGCCTGCCCCAATATGCTGCGCTCAACCTCCTTTAATTCCTGTGATGGAAAAACCACTTTTGCCATCACCCAACATATCACCTGCAACACCATTGGGGTGGTTTATTATCTTTCTTGCCCCTGTCCCAAAATCTATGTAGGCCTCACCTCTAGACCCCTGAAAACCAGGATTAGAGAGCATTACCGTGACATTTTGAATGCGCGTGACACAGATGATCCTGGATTATTAAAACCTGTACCCAGACATTTCAAACACATGCATGATTGTAATGCCTCCCTTATGAAAGCCATGGGTATAGACAAAATACATATAGACGTCAGGGGAGGAAATTGGAGAAAATCGCTGGCCCAACTAGAAGCCCGATGGATCTATAAAATAGGATCCGTTCAGCCTGCAGGCCTCAATGAAGTTCTTAGTTTTGCGCCCTTTCTCTGACTGTAAATATTGTATCTTTTAGCTGTTTTATCATGTTTTAATTATTTTCTCTCTTCTTTTATTAATAGATTATTTGTTGATGTGTTTTCCATTGAATCGTACCTTCCCCTTTTTCATCATTTGCTGTGGACTCTGGTGGCATCACATCTTGAACTATTCTGAACTACCTGCTGGCTGGTTCTGCGCACTCTTCACTAAAAAAATTTTTATTTTATACGTTTTCTTTTTTTATGTAAAAAATTATATATATAATTTTTCAAAATGCACTTGAACTGTATAAGTGACACATTAGGATTTATATTTCACTAGGCATTGTTGTATTTCGCAATATTGGCAGCATAACTCGTGTCAGATAATGTATGACGCTGTACTATAATCCACTATACGGTCAATTGTCACTATTATCTCTTCTTTCATTCCTTTTCTTATTTCACTGACACCTTTTTAGTTATTTTTTATTTATTTTTTGTCCGGTTCAGCACTTCATATTCCCACAATGGTATATGATTTCATTCCCTTTTATGCATTTTTCACATTCACAACACACACTTCCATCACATTTCATTGCTTAGATTTATTTATGGCCACTTTTTTCTCTTCCCTGTAGACCTCACATTGAATCCCAGCGTATCTTTAGCGGTGAGCGCTCCGTGCGGGCTTCCTGCATGTGCGTTGCCGGGGCGACGCGTCTGTTCTGGCCCGGACCCACCTCCCAGCTCTGACGCGTCGGGCTGGGCGGGGGGGCCGGGATCAGGTGACGCCGAGCCCCTGGTGACGTCGGCGGATGTACCCGTCCGCAGCGCCGACAGACAGCCGCTGCCACCAATGTCTAACAGCACACATGATATATAAGCTCCCCCCATTCGACACAGACCTATCTACCCCTCGAGAAAGCCAAACGCGAAACGCGCGTCGGGGAAACGGTCCGGTCCGGTCTATACAGGTAATATGCCAGCGTCAATGACGCCCCACTTGATTAAGGTCAATCTGTAGTCTTTTGTTTACTATCATGTAGCTGCGTTACACCAGCACTAGGCACTTTACTGATCCCTTTATCCAGAGGACTATGCCTCTATACACTCCTATTTAACTACTTATCAACCAGAATTACTTACCATTTATTTTTTGACTCTATATCCTTGGGTTTCCCCTTACGACTATCTTTGAGACTCTTTTACTTTGGGATTAACCCCTGGACGACTGCAAAAGCACTTTTGTTATCGATGTGATTAATCTTGTATTTATTATATCTTTTGTTGTACCTTTTGGCATGTTATTTATACCGGATTGGCCGTTTTTTATCGGTGCATTGTGCCCCCACAATTTTTCCGCCCTTTACCCTTTACTGTATGTGTTTTGTGAACCTTATATTTTAAATTAATCCTAATAAAATATTCGTTATTTTATGGCAATAGCTTTTTTGGTTTCTTTGATGTATCTAAAATTAATAAAGGGGATGGGAGAACTACAATACCCAGATAGATTAGCGAAATTAGGATTATTTAGTCTAGAAAAAAGACGACTGAGGGGCGATCTAATAACCATGTATAAGTATATAAGGGGACAATACAAATATCTCGCTGAGGATCTGTTTATACCAAGGAAGGTGACGGGCACAAGGGGGCATTCTTTGCGTCTGGAGGAGAGAAGGTTTTTCCACCAACATAGAAGAGGATTCTTTACTGTTAGGGCAGTGAGAATCTGGAATTGCTTGCCTGAGGAGGTGGTGATGGCGAACTCAGTCGAGGGGTTCAAGAGAGGCCTGGATGTCTTCCTGGAGCAGAACAATATTGTATCATACAATTATTAGGTTCTGTAGAAGGACGTAGATCTGGGTATTTATTTATTATGATGGAATATAGGCTGAACTGGATGGACAAATGTCTTTTTTCGGCCTTACTAACTATGTTACTATGTTACTATGTTACTATATGACTGTATGGACTATGAGCAGATCAAAGAAGTGATCTTTGCCCGGTATGCGCTGACACCAGTGGCATACCGCCAAAAGTTACACGGACTTATAAAATGAGTAACCGATACCCACGCTGAATGGGCCTGTAAATTACGGTGGTCACTGCTACAGTGGGTACAAGGGAGCCAAGCAACCACTAAGGAGGACGTCCTCCAGCTCTTCTTGTTAGAACGATTCTTTAATGGACTAAACCCCGAGACACAGGAATGGCTTCGGGACAGGCGGCCAAGGACTCTTGAGGAAGCCGCTCATCTGGCCGATGAACATCATGACGCCAGGAGGCCTCAGTTGTCCGGATCAAAGATGGTCACTAGGGGTCCGCCCATGGACCTGGAGGGCCCCAAACCACCGAAGATTGTAGGGGGACCAGCTAGAAACCCGGCCTACCACAGTTCCCCTGGGGCGTGATGCCACACCTGCAGTGAGCTGGGCCACCTGCAAAGACAATGTCCCAACCGGACTCAGCATACCCAGTGGCCAAAGGCGGGAACAGCTACCTTCCACCGGGCCGCTGTACACTGCTACCAAGGCGAAGCTGACCCGGCATTGGGGGCTACAACTAACCAAGGGGTGGAAGACATGGAGGAAGTGCTGCATGAAGTAGACCCCGTGCAGGCAGCCCGGGCAGATAATCGACAACAGCATCGACAGGTCATGTGGGTTAATGGGAAACGCATGCAGGGACTAAGATATTCCGGAGCAACTTTGTCCCTTGTGAAGCCTCATCTCGTCCGGGACCAAGAGAAGACGGACCGAACAGTGGCAGTCCGTGTAGCAGGGGGAGCCATACATCGAATGCCCACTGCCAGGATTCACCTGAACTGGGGAGTTGGGGATGGCCTTGTTGAGGTCGGCTTGATGGAGGATTTGCCTGCAGACGTTTTGCTGGGAAATGACTTGGGGCCCATGTTGTCTGCCTTCTCGGTTGCCCCTCTGGCTGAGACATATCCTGTGACCACCCGGAGACAAGCTCGAGCTGCGGAGGCGGAATCACACTCAGAGGAGGCCCAGGTAAGACATCCCAGCCCTACATGTATTCCCATAGCCAGACACATTTCTTGGGCCACCCGAGATGAATTTAAGAGGGAGTTACTTGACCATCCTTCATTGGAGGGATATCGTGGGAAGGCACAGGAGGGGAGAGGGGTACTGGAAGGGGAACAGTTTATATGGAAGCAGGGACTCCTCTACCGGATCACAGAGCAGCACCACACAGGGATGAGCCCCACTATAAAATGACAGCTGGTAGTTCCCAAGAAGTATAGGCAGGAGTTACTGCAAATCTCTCATGACATACCCTTGGCCGGGCACTTCGGCGTTAGTCGCACCAGGCATTGTCTGACACAAAACTTCTATTGGCCGGGGGTAACCTATGATGTTCGTCAATACTGCCAGACCTGTGACAGTTGCCAGCGCATTGGCAAGAGGGGAGATCGATGCAAGGCCAAATTACGCCCCTTCCCCATTGTGGAGGAACCATTTAGCCGAGTAGCGGTCGATCTGATAGGGCCGTTAGCCAAACCCAGTCCGTCAGGGAAAAGGTATATATTGACAGTGGTAGATTATGCCACACGGTATCCAGAGGCGATTGCGTTACCTAACATACTGGCAGAGACGGTGGCAGTTGCCTTGCTTCAGGTTTTCTCACGGGTTGGATTTTCCTGGGAGATTATCTCAGACCAGGGTACCCAATTTACAGCAGAGGTGACCAACCAACTGTGGAAGCTGTGTGGCGTAAAGTCCCTTAGAAGCGCCCCGTACCACCCGCAAACCAATGGGTTGTGTGAACACTTTAACGGGACATTGAAACAACTCATTGGGACTTTTACCAGGACCTACAGGGACTGGGAGAAATTCTTGCCTCACCTACTGTTTGCATATCGAGAGGTGCCCCAAGAATCCACGGGGTTCTCCCCATTCGAACTGGTATACGGGAGACGGGAGATGGGTAAGGGGACCCCTAGACTTAGTGCTAGAACACTGGGAAGGGGAGGGCACCATAGAAGGGGTACCTATTGTACCCTATGTGCTGGAATTCCGGGACCACCTACAGGAGCTGACCCAGGCTGTACGTGGGAACATGCAGGTGGCCCAGCGGCACCAGCGCGTATGGTACGATCGGAGGGTCAGAGAGTGCACCTTGGAAATAGGGCAGAAGTTCCTGGTGTTAGAGCCCACTAGGCAGAACAAGTTCCAAGCTGCATGGCAGGGGCCCTACCAGGTAGTGGGAAAAATAGCCGACACCACCTATAATGTCGCCGATTGTGATGACCCCAGGGTTATCCGCATGTTCCACGTGAATATGCTGAAGCCCTATCGTGAGCGCCATGAAGAGGTAGTGGCCATCTGTGCACCTGAAGCAGAGGATTTAGCCAGACTTCCCTTGCGTGATGTCTTAGGGGAGAGGACTCAGTCTAAAACATGGGACCAGGTACACTGGGGTGAAGACTTAGGTCCCCGGGAGAGACAGCAGGCGGAGGAGTTGTTGAGGCAGCGACTGAGGATGTTTTCTGGGAAACCCGGGTACACTCACCTGGCACAACACAAGGTTGAGACCCAGGATCAGACCCCCCTGCGACAACCCCCCTTCTGTGTCCCTGAGTCTGTACGAGAAGGAATGTGACAAGAGATACAAGAGATGTTGCGTTTAGGGGTCATTGAAGAGTCAGATAGTCCCTGGGCATCCCCTGTAGTGTTAGTGCCCAAGAAGGATGGGACTACACGGTTTTGTGTAGACTATCATAAGCTCAATGAGAAAACAGTGACGGATGCGTATCCCATGCCGCGTATGGATGACTTGTTAGACCGGCTGGCAGGGGCAAAGTATTTGACCACCATCGATCTATGCAAAGGCTACTGGCAGATTCCCCTTAGTCCTGATGCTATTCCCAAGTCGGCATTTGTCACCCCGTATGGCTTATTCCAGTTTCGAGTTATGCCATTCGGGATGAAGACTGCCCCAGCGACCTTCCAGAGGCTGGCTGACCGGCTTCTGGATGGTCTCCAGGACTATGTGTGTCGCCATCTACAGCGCGACATGGGAAGAGCATCTAAATCACCTAGAGACAGTATTAGACAGGATCCACAAGGCCGTAATCACCCTGAACCCAAACAAGTGTCACGTGGGCAAAGCAGAAGTTCAGTATTTAGGGCATTGGGTGGGAAGTGGGAAACAGAGACCAGAAACAGCCAAGATTGAGGCCATGGCCAAATGGCCCACCCCACGCACTAAAACCCAGGTCATGGCGTTTCTAGGGACAGTGGGGTATTACAGGAAATTCGTTCCCAATGACAGCAGCGTAGCCAAGTCCTTCACTGATCTGATCCGTAAGAACCAACCCCGCCAGGTAACCTGGACCCCAGAGTGTGAGGAAGCCTTCCACCAGCTAAAGGACGCCCTCACCAATACCCCTGTATTGCCCGCACCCGATCCAACCAAACGTTTCCTTGTTCACACAGACGCTTCTATGTTTGGATTGCGGGCAGTACTAAGCCAAGTCGGGCCGGACGGCCAAGAACACCCGGTAGCTTACCTGAGTCGGAAACTACTGCCCCGTGAAATGAGCTATGCGGCCATCGAGAAGGAGTGCCTGGCAATAGTATGGGCACTCAAAAAGTTACAACCATATTTGTATGGATGACAGTTTTCCCTCCTAACGGACCATAATCCCCTAGTCTGGTTTAATTGGGTCTCCGGAGACAACGCCAGATAACTGCGGTGGAGTTTTGCCCTTCAACCTCTGGACTTCACCATCCACTACCGACCCGGCAAACAAAACGGTAACGCCGATCGACTAAGTCGACAAACGGAACTCGTACCAACCCCAAAAACTTCGGTCATCCCCAAACCGATCCGTTAAGGATCAGACTGTGTATGCCGATCGCGTCGCTGAAAAGGGGAGCCGTGTTACAGAACCCCCCAGCACCAAGAATGTTATGCAGTATATATTATGTATAATAGGTTCCATGTGAAATGCATCAGTCCACATGCTGCTCCCCTGGACAAGATATTCTCTTTCTGACCTCCCCGCACCTTTGTAATTCCAACAGTAAATATCAGCAGGCTCCGGCCCCCTGCAGCTATTGTAATGTATGTCTGGCCTGCTGTGTTCCTATTGGCCTGCCCTGTGTATCTGTGTTATATATTCTGTGTGTTGTAAATAAAGGTGGTTCTTAGACTGGAAATAAGTGGAGAAGCAGTCAGCTTTTATATGCTCTCACGTAACCAAGGAATTCCAGCCAGCTTCCTTCATTCAGAATCTACATTAAAAGCAGAGTGGACTTCCTGAAACATGGGGTGGTACTGAAAGAGGTACCCCAGCTTGGTAGACCCCGTTACACTATCTATCTATCTATCTATCTATCTATCTATCTATCTATCTATCTATCTACCTGTGTGTGCAAACATTATTCTTCAATGGAGTATGTAAATGTAGAGGTTGGACAAGAAATGACATCACAATTCTTTTTTTTTTTTTTTTTGCTCAATAATAGATTTTTATTTAGCTTTCAAAAATGCATACAAATCCGCATGAAAATCCGCATAAAAAATGCATCAAATTCACGTGGATTTTTACCTGCGTTTTCTGCAAAGAGATACAGAATCTGCACAGAAAATTCCACAGGCAAATCTGCAACGTATGCACATACCCTAATACTATTTACCAGCAGATTAATCTATATTTGCAGATCAACAGGATTTTCCGAGGTGACAGGTTCCCTTTAAGAATTCAATAGGTAATCTAAGCTTCATTTTTCTACTATTTCATTTTTTTCAGAAACAGTTAATTGTTTAGAACCTCCGACAATCGTTATCATTTTTTTGGCACAGCAGTGTACCATATTATATGTAGTGCCCACTTGTGTATTTTGTATATCAACAGAATGACACAAGTCCAACAACAAGAGGAGGTTCTTGATGACTGTTTTCACCTGAAATACTTTTGCTTTGCTCTGCTAGACAGATGTGTTGCACGTTATGCTTATGGCAGTATTCAGCCGTTCTAATGGCTATTTATATGATATACTCTGAAGAGGAAATTAAATAAATATGCTAGCTTAAATCACTCTGAATCTGTGCTGCAGGTGTATTTGTAGCCATGAAGCAACTAAGGTTATTTAATGTTTAGCCAAAATGTGACTGGCCAGGATGTAATAAGGAATAATATTTAGTAATAAAGAATTCTAGCTATAAAAGTTGTATAACTGGCCAAGAGCAAGGAAATGGCTGAAAGCTCGTTGCTTAACCCCTTTTAGCCCTTTATTTCTTTTATATGTAATGTGGGACCTAATATCCCATAAACCTAAGTTTTAAATGATCTGGTATAATGTTCTGATTGATGGGTGTCTGACTGCTTGAATCCCCAGTAATCAAGAGAACAGGGCCCTGGGTGCTGAGAAATAAGTTGTGCACAGACCCAACTTAAATGAACTTTGCATGATCAACCCCTATTCTATTAATTGTCTGTGTGAATGAAAGAGACAGCTAAAGGGAACCTGTCACCCCCTGGATGATTTTTTTCTATTACTATGGGAATACAGGTAATAATTGGTTAAACCAGTCTTACTTTATAATGTTATATGCTAATGATTTCTTCCAGGCTTTTGGGAGTGCGATGCAGGGAAGAAATCACTGCCTCCTGACTTCATTATAATGGTATTCCCCTCCCATCAGCGTCACACGAACCTTTTCGGTGCTGTAATCCCTTGCATGCACTATGCATTCACGCAGTTAAGCAAACCCTGTCTGCCCTCCTATGGGCAGTGTCTGCATTGAACTTCTGTGCAGGCGCCGACAAGTCTCTGACATTGTGCAGTGACTCCACGCATCAGCGCAGAAGATCAATGCAGACACTGCCCATAGGAGGGTGGGCAGGGTTCACGTAACCATGCGCATGCGTAGGATTGCAGGGTCAAAAAGATCAGTGTGACGCTGATGGGAGAGGGGTACTATTAGAATGAAGTTAGGAGGCAGTTTTCTTCCAGGCACCGTACGCCCCGGAGCCTGGAAGAAATCATTAGCATATAGCATTATAAGGTAAGACTGGTTTAACCAGTTTTTCTCCAGCTGCTAGCAGGGATCTCACCGAGGTCACCATAGTTCAGCCCTGCTGGGAACGTAGCCTCAGTGACCAGAGGTAACCTCAATGATGTTCCCACCGGTCACTGAGGCTGCATTCGCAGCTGCTCAGTCACCAGTGATTCTCAGCCTGGACGGTCGCATCTTGGCACCGTCCAGGTTGAAAACTGTTTATCCCCCAGACATGGATTGTGGCGTGGGACAGAATGACAGACAGGTATGGTATATTGTTGTTGTTTTATTTTAGTTTTATTACAGAAGAATGAGGGCTTCGGTGGAATAGGCGTTTGGTGAGTATAACTGTGCTTGTTATTTTTAAATAAAAAAGTAAAAGTGTGTTTTTTTTCTAATAAAGGTCTTTATTCTGGCTGTCTTTATTTACCATACAACTATAGTATTAGTAGTGGATTGGTGTCTTATAGACTCCTCTTCATTACTAAGCCGTGGGCTTGATGTCACCTGACAATACAAAGGTGACATCAACCCCACAAATATGAACCCCACTTGCCATCGCTACAGGGCAAGTGGGAAGAGCCGGGCAAAGTGCCAAAATTAGTGCATCTAATAGATGTGCCTTTTTTGGGCAGCTGTGGGCTGCTATTTTTAGATTGGGGGGTCAATTTCCATGGCCCCTTACCAACCTGAGAATACCAGCCACTAGCTGTCTGCTTTAGCAAGGCTGGTTGTCAAAAATGGGGGGACCCCATGCCATTTTTTAAAATTATTTATTTAAATAATTTAAAAAAACAGCGTGGTGTATTCTTCATAACCAGCCTTGTTGAAGCCCCCAGGGGTGAGTTTTGCCTGGCTTGTTATCAAAAATACAGGGAAACCCACGCCATTTGTTTTTAAATTATTTATTTAGAGTGCAGGAGCGGCTGATGAATACTCCCATCTGCCGCTCCTGCTCTCACTGTTATTCGCAGCAGCAGGTGTCGGATGATGGAAGCTGTTGTCCCATCAGCTGACACCAGTGACCGGAGGTAAACTTTATACCTCCGATCACAGCTGAGTGCTCACGCTATCATTAGATAGCATGGGAACCGCGGCTTTCTGACTGGTGCGGATGATTTCACCACCGATCAGTTGCAGGGTTTGCCTTTCTGCCAAGCACATGGCAGCGCTACAAACACCTGGTGTTTGGGCAGCCGAACACAAACAGTAACACAGACTTCCCGGTGAAGTCAGTGTTCAGTGTCTGTGCCCGAACAGTAGGTGTTTGGTATGGACGCCGAACTTTACTCCTCGGGTTTGCCCATCTCTAATCACCACCTGTCTGGTCCTTGTGCATCTTCTCATCCCTTCTGCTTGCACTACATGTCTCATCTCTCACACTGATCTGTGACTTCTTGAGGCCGGGAGGATTTCTATGCAAGTCCGCAGAAAATCATTTTATCTCATGACATCGTGATGATATTCGTGACCTCCCACACTCATGTGAGGCCTTGGCATTCCAGCACACAAGATGGAGGATGTGGAGATGTGGCAAGGACTGGAGTTGTAGAGGTGAGTAGCGGAGGAGCTGTAGTATGGTGAATATAATGATTCTTTAAAAAAAAACCTTTTGAGGGCCTATTATGATTCAGAAAATTGACTGCCTGCGGCTCATTTGATCATCTCTAATCGATAGATGATAGTTTATAGTATACAAACAAAATGGCTTTTTCACTCATCTCTAGTGGAGAGATGATAGTTGTACTATACAAATATTCTAGAGTGGCAATAGTTGTTCTCTTCTTTCTACTTGCTTTCTTTCTGTAGTTAAAACTGTATTTATAACAATATTAACAATTATTTATAAATGATTTCCAATTCTATCTCCTCATTCCTCATAATTTAATCTTTATCTCATGAATTCCTGGTTTATTTCAGAAATAGTGGAATGGCAGCGCTGAGTCTAGAAGAAAGGCGAACATTTATTATTAATAGTTAATTAAAAAAAAAATTCTTGACCCAATGTGATGGACAGTTCTTTTTTATGCAAACTAAATTTTCTGTGGGAATATCCTTTACCTGAAATGGATATGATTTATGTTGAAATGTTAATATGGTAGAAAATGTTATTCTAATTCAAATGCAAATGTGTTTACTGGCGTAATGTTTTTCAATGAAATGGCTGAATGGGAAATTAATAGAATAGTTAAACCTTATAATTATAATTGAAGTCTTCTAATGCACAGTGGTTTTAATAAATACAGCAGATTTTATATCTCATTTAATATTACTGTCACAGTTTGCGCTCTATGTAAGTGTATTTCCTGGGGTGTCCTTTCTTAGTATTCAAGGGAATTATTTTATAGCCCTAGAAGACTTAATTTGTTAGAAAGATCTATTTAAATCTGTGGAATATTTTTGAATTATTAACAATTAATGACTTTTTTCACTTACTTGCCTGCTTAATGTTTCCAGTAACCAATGAATATGATAAGTTGTCATTTCCTTTGCTGTAGCAAAACATAACCTAATCCAAACCAATGAGCTTTGTTTTATCTGGAGAGTTTGGGATTCAAAATCTTTGGACATCAAATGGAACCTGTCACTAGACCCAGGCTGCCTGATACACGGGTTGCATGAATCAGAGCTTGACTGCTTGATTGCAGGCGAGTATGTCTTTCTCTGAAAAGTCAAAGTGTTTCATATAAAATATACCATAGTTTGAACATATAGTGAGATAACTGACTATTCTGGCTGCACCCCAGATGGAGTCTCCCCCACATCATTCTAGTTGATAGACCGATTTCTTCTATGTGTCTACATAAGAAGAGACCTGTTGATCATCTGGAGCAGGGTGGGAACAAGTTGGACATTGGTTGCCCTAGACTAGTCAGGTCTCTCCCCATAATCTCTGGCCAGTTTTTCAAGCTACAGTCCTCAACATTAAAATTACAACACCAATAAGGATGCAAGGTGGAATTATGGAAATCACGGGATCTATGGAAATGTCAATGATATGCAAATGGTGAAAAATGGAAACAAAACTTTCAAAACATTCCGACTTATTTAGTATTGAGTATGAGCACCATGCTCATAAATAAACACACTTACACACCTTGCCATGCTATCAGTGAGGTTATACATGATTGTCTGAGGAATGTTCTGAGATGTTGAATGGATTAGGACATGCAAATCTTTAAGATCCGATGCTAACAGCTCCCTCATCAATTGCAGACCAATAATGTCCCAGATGTGCTCGATGGGAGAAAAGTCCAAAGACACCGCAGGCCATGATAGCACATTTAGGCCACACAGGCTGCTCACTGTGGCATAAGAAACATACAGCTTGGCATTGTGTTGAAAAGAGACTCCATGGGACTCTTTGGAGAAATGGCCGTAAAACTGAGCTCTTAGTGTTCTAGGAATGAAGACAAGAGAACTCTGACTACCATACATTATGTTACCCCGCAAAACAATTCTGGCAATAAGACTGGTGTAACATTCCCCTGTAAAGACCTCTTCATAGCGTTGCCCATGTGGTCTCAACAGATTCGAAGAATGATGCATAGTGATCCATTATGTACTGAAAGTGAAATTTGACATCACATACCAAACCTAACGTAACAAACTGTGACTACACAAACCATCAGAAGGCTTTTTCATGACATTGGTGTACGAGTCAAGTATCCAGCTATAGGTCTTCCATTGACCTCACACCACCGCTCTGATGGTGCAGAGAAAGATGGCACTAGGTGCTGAATGGTGGTCTATCCTCTTCAGAGATAAGTCATGCTTTTGTATTGCTGGAAGTTGGTCTGAAGACCACGAGGGCGACATCCGGAAGTGGCCTTCATGAGTTCAAAAGGGAACATGGAGGTGTTGCAGGAGCCATTTTCAACATGATAACACAAGGCTGCATGTAGGTCATGCTGTTGTGAGCAGCTTACATGGCTTTAAACATCTCCGGATTTGTCTCGCATTGAGCAAAACTGAGACATCATTGGTTTGCAATTGCAAAGGAAGCTGCCAGCAGATTTTGATGAGTACATTCAGCGTGGCAGAACATTCCTCAGATGACTATTAATAATAACCTGATTCATGGTATGCCAAGACAAGTAAGTTCTTGGATTTCTACACATGGCACTCATACTCGATACTGAATAAACTGGGATGTTTTGAAAATGTAGATCTATTATTTTATAACTTGAATATCATTAGCATATCTATTGATGCTGTGATTTCCATAACTCCTTGAATTTTACTTCTTGGTGTTGCAATTTCAATATTGAGGAGTATATGTATTCTTTGAAACGCTGCAACAAAGACATACCATATTTTCACTTTGTAAGATGCACTTTTTTCCCTAAATTTGGGGGAAAATGGGAGTGCATCTTACAATGCAGATATACCTTATCTATGCTGCCGCTGTGGGTGTCCAGTGCTTGACGTCGCCGCACTCTGTCCCCTGGTGTTGCCGGGTGCTGCCATCGTACTCTGTCCCTGGTGCTGCCGGGTGCTGCCGTCGCGTTCTGTCCCCTGGTGCTTGCCACCACCGTGCTCTGTCCCGTGCTGCGTGGGGAGCTCTGCCGTTCCATGCATGCTTTCCTGTGAGTGTGCAGTGGATTCCTTTTGGGAAAATGGCTGCTGGGAGGCGGCACATGTGCAGATGGAGATCTCGGCACTGAAATCTCAGGAGATGAGACAATGAAATCTCATCTCCCGAGATTTCAGTGCTATGATCGCCCTCTGCGCATGTGCCATCTCCCGGCAGCCATTTTCTGGGAAGGAATCCACTGCACACACACACAGGAAATCATGGATGGAACAGCAGAGTCCTCCAAGCAGCATGGGACAGAGCGCGGCGGTGACAGCAAGCATTGGGGACAGAGTGCGGCGGCAGCACCCGGCAGCATCGGGGGACAGAGTGTGTTGACAGCAACACCCGCTACACTGGGGACAGAGCACAGGGGCAGCATCGGACACCCGCATCGGCGTGTTGCACATAGGAACACCCCCCCCCCCTCATCCCAGCCTGCATACTGCAGCAACGTTCCACTCCTGCCTCCTCCAGTAGCAACCCTGGGACCCCGGTAATCAATAAGACACATGGATTATGAGAAGCACCACCATTTTATTTAAAAAAATCCTATTTTTCTTTGCAAAATTTGTAGTGCCACTTATAATCTGTAGCGTCTTATAAAGCAAAAAATACGGTATCTGATTGCAAACGTGCAGGCAGACACTTCTGCCTGTGATTCAGACAGCATGAATCTAGTGACAGGTTCTGTTTAACCCCTTCACCCCAAAGCCTGTTTTCACCTAAGTGACAGGGCCAATTTTTACAATTCTGACCACTGTCAATTTATGAGGTTATAACTCTGAAACGCTTCAACGGATCCCGGTGATTCTGACACTGTTTTCTCGTGACATATTGTACTTCATGATAGTGGTAAAACTTCTTCGATATGACTTGCATTTATTTGTAAAAAAAACAAAAATTTGTCAGAAATTATGAAAATATAGCAATTTTCAAACTCTTAGTTTTTATGCCCTTAAATTAGAGAGTTATATCACATAATATAGTTAATAAACAACATTTCCCACATGTCTGCTTTACATCAGCACAATTTTGGAAACATAATTTTTTTTTGTTAGGACGTTATAAGGGTTAAAAGTTGACCAGCGATTTCTCATTTTTGCAACAAAATTTGCAAAACCATTTTTTTACGGACCACCTCACACTTGAAGTGACTTTGAGGGGTCTATATGACAGAAAATGCCCAAAAGTGACACCATTCTAAAACCTGCACCCCTCAAGGTACTCAAAACCACATTCAAAAAGTTTATTAACCCTTCAGGTGCTTCACAGGAATTTTTTGAATGTTTAAAAAAATTGAACATTTAACTTTTTTTTCACAAAATTTTTACTTCAGGTCCAATTTGTTTCATTTTACCAAGGGTAACAGGAGAAATTGGACCACAAAAGTCATTGTACAATTTGTCCTGAGTACGCCGATACCCCATATGTGGGGGTAAACCACTGTTTGGGCACATGGCAGAGCTCGGAAGGGAAGGAGCGCTATTTGATTTTTCAATGCAAGATTTGCTGGAATTGAGATCGGAGCCCATGTCACGATTGGAGAGCCCCTGATGTGCCTAAACAGTGGAAACCCCCACAGTTGACACCATTTTGGAAAGTAGACCCTCTAAGGAACTAATCTAGATGTGTGGTGAGCACTTTGAACCTCCAAGTGCTTCACAGAAGTTTATAATGTAGAGCCGTAAAAAAAATTTTTTTATTAATTTTCACAAAAAATGATCTTTTTGCCCCAAATTTTTTATTTTCCCAAGGGTAAAAGGATAAATTGTACCCCAAAAGTTGTTGTGCAATTTGTCCTGAGTACGTCGATACTTCATATATGGGGATAAACCACTGTTTGAGCGCATGGCAGAGCTCGGAAGGGAAGGAGTGCCATTTGACTTTTCAATGCAAAATTGGCTGGAATTGAGATCGGACGCCATGTCGCATTTGGAGAGCCCCTGACGTGCCTTAACAGTGGAAACCCCCCACAAGTGACCCCATTTTGGAAAGAAGACCCCCTAAGGAACTTATCTAGATGTGTGGTGAGCACTTTTAACCCCCAATTGTTTCACTAAAGTTTAGAATGTAGCATTGTGAAAATTAAAAAATCATTTTTTCTTTCCACAAAATGATGTTTTAGCCCGCAATTTTTTTCCCCAAGGGTAACAGGAGAAATTGGACCACAAATGTTATTGTCCAATTTGTCCTGAGTACGCTGATACCCCACATGTGGGGGGGAACCACCGTTTGAGTGCATGGCAGAGCTCGGAAGGGAAGGAGCACCGTTTGAAATGCAGACTTAGATGGAATGGACTGCAGGTGTCATGTTGCATTTGCAGAGCCCCTGATGTACCTAAACAGTAGAAACCCACCACAAGTGACCCCATATTGGAAACTAGACCCCCAAAGGAACTTATCTAGATGTGTTGTGAGAGCTTTGAACCAACAAGTGTTTCACTACAGTTTATAACGCAGAGCCGTGAAAATAAAAAATATTTTTTTTTCCACGAAAATGATATTTTATCCCCTATGTTTTTATTTTCCCAAGGGTAACAGGACAAATTGGACCCCAAAAGTTGTTGTCCAACTTGTCCTGAGAACGCTGATACCCCATATGTTGGGGGGAACCACTGTTTGGGTGCACGGCAGAGCTCGGAAGGGAAGGAGCGCCATTTGAAATGCAGACTTAGATGGATTGGTCTGCAGGCGTCATGTTGCATTTGCAGAGCCCCTGATGTACCTAAACAGTAGAAACCCCCCACAAGTGACCCCATATTGGAAACTAGACCCCCAAAGGAACTTATCTAGATGTGTTGTGAGAGCTTTGAACCAACAAGTGTTTCACTACAGTTTATAACGCAGAGCCGTGAAAATAAAAAATATTTTTTTTCCACGAAAATGATATTTTATCCCCTATGTTTTTATTTTCCCAAGGGTAACAGGACAAATTGGACCCCAAAAGTTGTTGTCCAACTTGTCCTGAGAACGCTGATACCCCATATGTTGGGGGGAACCACTGTTTGGGCACACAGGAGAACTCGGAAGGGAAGGAGCCCTGTTTTACTTTTTCAAAGCAGAATTGGCTGGAATTGAGATCGGACGCCATGTTGCGTTTGGAGAGCCCCTGATGTGCCTAAACAGTGGAAACCCCCAATTATAACTGAAACCCTAACCCCAACCCTAACCCTAACCCTAACCCTAGCCCTAACCCTAGCACTAATGGGAAAATGGAAATAAATACATTTTTTTACATTTTATTATTTTTCCCTAACTAAGGGGGTGATGAAGGGGGGTTTGATTTACTTTTATAGCGTTTTTTTGGCGGATTTTTATGATTGGCAGCCGTCACACACTAAAAGACGCTTTTTATTGCAAAAAATAGTTTTTGCATCACCACATTTTGAGAGCTATAATTTATCCATATTTTGGCCCACAGAGTCATGTGAGATCTTGTTTTTTGCGGGACGAGTTGACGTTTTTATTGGTAACATTTTCGGGCAGATGACATTTTTTGATCGCTTTTTATTCCGATTTTTGGGAGGCGGAATGAACAAAAACCAGCAATTCCTGAATTTCTTTTAGGGGGGGCGTTTATACCGTTCCACGTGTGGTAAAATGGATAAAGCAGTTTTATTCTTCGGGTCAGTACGATTAGCGATACCTCATTTATGTAATTTTTTTTATGTTTTGGCGCTTTTACACAATAAAAACTATTTTATATAAAAAAATAATTGTTTTTGCATCACATTATTCTGAGAGCTATAACTTTTTTATTTTTCTGCTGATGATGCTGTATGGTGGCTTTTTTTTTTGCGGGACAAGATGACGTTTTCAGCGGTACCATGGTTATTTATATCCGTCGTTTTGATCGCGTGTTATTCCACTTTTTGTTCGCCTGTATGATAATAAAGCTTTGTTTTTTGCCTTGTTTTTTTTTTTTTTTTTTTATGCGGTGTTCACTGAAGGGGTAACTAGTGGGATAGTTTTATAGAGCAGGTCGTTACGGACGCGGCGATACCAAATATGTGTACATTTATTGTTTTTTTTTTTTTTTACATAAATAAATGGATTTATTGGGAAATGTTTTTTTTTTTTTAATTTGGGGATTTTTTTTATTTTTTTTTTTACACATTCTATTTTTTTTTTTTTACTTTCTAACATTGTCCCAGGGTGGGACATCACTGTATTAGATCAGATCGTTGATCTGACACTGTGCATAGCACACTGTCAGATCAACGATCTGACAGGCAGCTTAGCTGGCTTCCAGCACCTGCTCTCAGCAGGCGCCGGCTAGCCAGGTCACTTCATGACCCAGAAGGAGTCCGGTGGCCATCTTGGATCCGGGGACTCCTTCCGGGTCACCGGAGCAACGCGATCTCATTGCGTTGCTCCGGTGGGAGAGCGCAGGGAGCCCCCGTCCCTGCGCGATCCCCCTCTATGCCGCTGTCACTACTGACAGCGGCATCAGAGGGGTTAAATGCCCGCGATCGGCGATAGTGCCGATCGTGGGCATTGCTGCGGGGTGTCAGCTGTCATATACAGCTGACACCCGCACCCAATCACCGCGGCGCTCAGCGCGAGACCGCGGTGATCGGTGCGCCGTACTAGTACTGCTGCTGGCACTAATGCAGTGCCGGCAGCGCAGTACTAGTACGGCGCGTGTCGCGAAGGGGTTAATAGAATACAATATGTGTGCACACAAGATAATTTTTAAAATAGAAACACTTTTGAAGAAGACTGTCTAGCACCTGGAACTCCTAAAATAATTCTATTTCTGCTTTTCATTTCTAATAAAAGGTCACCTTTTTGGTATGTTGTTTCCTTAGTATTGTACAGATGATGTAATTATTATCAAGGCATCAGATGTTTCCACTGGTTTATACTGAGTCACTAAACAGTTTTTTTGTTTTCTGTGCCAGTCTTCACAAAAAGGAGCACTGGACTAATTTGCACCAAATTCATTAAAAGGCAGGCGCCTGTATATTGAATTTGGCACATCTTTCAATTGTCATGTTCCACTGCCAGCAATGCACACATGTCATAATGAACACTACATATATTGGCAGAAAATCTGATGAATTTGTTGGGGCCTCTGGCCAAGTCCCGTCCTACCTGAGCCCGCTACTCCTCTACTTAAATAGTTGTCAGAGGTAAGCTAAACAGGAAATAAAAGTCAAAACTTCAATTTGTGCATACATTTTGGAAAATTCCAGCAGTTTTACACAAAAATTTTGGCGAAAACATATTTTGAGGTTGGCCTTATATTGTCCATAAAAATCATAATCCGTTATTTTACAATGATTTAGCATCAAAATTCAAATGTGGTGTGTTCACAACCAGCCAAAACTACTGACCTGATGAGTCTTCTTAATATAACTTTTTTTGCATTTATTACTATACTTAAGCCTCCATTATAGGTATATAGTACACAAAAGATTTGTTACTTTGATTTTCACAGACTGAGAGACAATTATCTGTGCCTTTTCTCCCATGGGAGCAATGGTTTGAACATTTTAACCCCTTCATGCATATGCACATAACTGTGTAAGGCTACTTTCACACTAGCGTTTTCTGCAATCCGTCACAATGCGTCATTTTGCAGAAAAAACGCATCCTGCAAAAGTGCTTGCAGGATGCGTTTTTTTCCCCATAGACTTGCATTGACGACGCATTTGCGACGGATTGCCACACGTCACATCCGTCGAGCGACGGAAGCGTCGTGCTTCTGCGTACCGTCGGGAGCAAAAAACGCTACATGTAACGTTTTTTTCTCCTGATGGACCGCTTTTTCCGACCGCGCATGCGCGGCCGGAACTCCGCCCCCACCTCCCCGCACCTTACAATGGGGTAGCGGATGCGCCGGAGAAATGCATCCGCTGCCTCCATTGTGCAATGCGCTAAACGCTAGCATCAAAATCTCTCCCCGACGCATTGCGACGGGGAGATTCCGACGCTAGTGTGAAAGAAGCCTAATCCTGCACTGGGGTGACCACATGTGAGTAGATGGCTCAAAATCAGCTTATTTCATCTGCACCTTAGCCGTTGTCCATTTAGATGCCTATATGAATCTCCTACATTGGTATTTAAATGATGTCACTATTAACTTCCATTGAACACCCATCAATAACATGATTTTCAGGTGCCAATGGATAACTATGATAGCAGGGGTCTGCTGAAGGACCCCATTGCTGCCATCTTGGTTATCCTGTGAAGCTAAACTATTTTCTGACCTTCAAAGGAGAACTGCGATTTGCACTATATACTTCAATACTCTGTCATTACAATGTATAGTATAAGCAACCGGATGATCGCAGGTTACAGTCCCTAAAAAATAAAGAATAAATAAAAGATCTTTTCCATATTAAAAATAAAGACGTGAAAGAATAAAGATGTTTGGCAACATTGTTTTTGTTTTTTTGGAAACTTCTGAATTTATTTTCCCCACTTACGGGAAATAAAACAGAAATTACTGAGGCTTGACATCGCCAAAATCATATTGAGTTTGAGAATCAGGTTTCTAGGTAAAATCAGCATACAATGAACGCTGTAAGTTCAATACCCACTTAATTTCCAATTTTTTTCACAAGTTATGATTTTTAGATGAAGAAGAGGAGAAATTGAAAGCACAAAAATGGAAGTGAAGGGACTAAAATCTGATATGTTCCCCCAGCAGTGAAGTCGAATTTAGCCAACTTTTACTCGAAGAATATGGCCAGCTTAATACTGCACAACAATGCAAATTTACTTTCCAGGTATTCATTACCTTTGGGCTGTTAGCACAAAGGGCCCAATTCAATTCATCATTTTGATTTATTGCAGTCACTTTTTTTTCTTTTTGTCTCGTGGTGTTCGCTGATGTTTTTTAGGTCTAACTTTTTATGATCTTGGTGAAAATCAACATGCTTTTTTTTGTCTGTAACCAGTTTTTACAATCTTTTTACCACCAAAAGTCACAAATAACAATGCACCAAATTAATAATGTAACACACCAGGTAACCGGTTTTTACAGTGACATTGCTTTCCTCACTGGTAGAGTGATGCCATGCTTGGAAGTGAGGAAGGATCCCTTTAACAGGTATTCAGCACATACAGCACCATTCTGACTCCAGGCCAGAGGGGGGAGCTCAACACCCGACTTCAGAGGAGCTGCAGCTGCTCCCTCTGGTCAGGAGGAGGAGTCAGTTGCTAGGCAGTTGGGGAAAGTTAGTCAGCTGGTGAGAGGACAGCGAGGAGTGAGGAAGGAAAGTTGGGGCCGTGCAGAGGAGTGATTCTGCAGCTCCTGGGAAGGAAAAAGAGAGCAGAGCAACTTGTAACGAGACTGAAAGGAGCAAAGGCGAAGTGAGGAGCTGGAGAGAGAAGTTCTGACTGAACTTCCTTCACACTGAGTGCAAATACCGGTAGCCATGAACCGGGTCACTACTGCCGTGACACATCCCTTTAAGTACCAGACCCGGTACCGAGTACCCCACGGCCCTGGCGGACGTTCCAATAACTCTTCCAGAAACTTTACTACAGTGGGAATTGGAGTAAGATAAACCAAAAAAATAGACATTTGGTTAAAGTCACATTTCATGAGTTTGTCTAAAACATCAGGATAAGTAAAGATGTCAAGGAAAAATAAAACAGATGAGGAGGATTTGCGGGTAATCTGCTCTGCTTGTATCCCACATAATAAACCCAAATCCAGACTGAAAGTACTTTACTCAGTCAATGCGTTTCAAAGTACTACAGACTTCTTCATCAGGATAAGAAAAGCATAGCTCACACCACAGTGCATTGGGGCGGTCTGTGGGCAGGGTCTGTCTTGGTGCATTTGTCCCATATTCATCCTCCTGTTTGAATGACAGGTCACATATCCTTCAGTAACTTCCCTCCTATTGTAAAGATCTCGCCAGCACAGTAATTTCTGTGGTCACTAAAAACAACATTACCTTTAACAAAATGTCACCGGCGGTGCATGCGCAGTCACATTTCCAAGTCATCCACCTTGTTCTTAATCTGCTCATGCGCCACCCACTGCATTCACTAGGAAGATGTTTTGAGCAGCAGTGATATTTGTCTTCTCTTTGGCGCACTCCCACTCTGGTCCTCTGCAAACAGTGTGCGTGCAGAAGAGAAGACACATCGCCACTGCTCAAAACTTCTTGCTAACTCCACTCACCTTGTGTCGTACTCTAATAGAAGAGAGTGATGAAAGATCATGACTTCTAGAAGAATGTTATTGCTATTTTGGATGTGAAGTGATGGATGCCTATGGATGTGATGGGTGAAGCTTGAGTTGGGAGTGTGTAGGGTAAGTATATAGTCTGGTTTGGGGTCTGAAATAAGTAAAGGGTTTTTATAGAAGCCATACTCTTGAAAAAGCTGCTCACATATCACCCTGTAAAGAACATCCTCAAACTGACATCGCTGCACATGTAGTAGCTAATCCTGCCACAAACTACCGCACAGTGCAAGAAAAACCTAGTCTCAGACTGTAAAAAATGTTCTCTATGGGTTTCAGGGCATGATGCTGAAATATAAGTCTGAAGCGTGCCGTACCTGTAATAGATATCTTTAGTATTTTGTTTGCTTGTCGAACTACATTCGGAGGAGTGTTGTCATTTTTATCGGGGACCATACATGTAAAAAATAGCTATTAGCTGCAGATATGTGGTTAATTTGCAGGTTAATAGTGTTCTGAAGCTGTCAGGCACTGAGAACTCCGCTGCCGGGAGGAAATACACTTTATTCTTCCCAACAGGCTCAGTCTTTCAGTCATAGGGTTGGCACAGGCACAGTTTCAGACATTGTTCTGTGCATAGTGAGTGGCGACACTAACCATGCCCCGACACTGACTGACAGCCGACTCAGCATTAGATGACATAGATATCGTGTTATAGAATGAGTTTATTCTGCTGAAAAACGTATTGTGTTAAGATAAAATAAATATATATTTTTTTGATGCCATGGTGCTGTATAAACTAAAACTTCAGGAAAAAGCAAATAGTGGCCATATAAAAAATCGTATTGCACTCTGGCTAAAGTTATTCAATGAGTCTGTGCTGCTCTGTCAATGATTTTGTGCTGTACTGTTTCTCATATGGAATCTGGATGAGTAAAAAAAATAGCATTATGTTGCCAGTGGCCGAATACATCAGACGAGACTCGTCAATGGGTGCGAGAAAAAAATTGCAAGGCACATGGACCATGCATGTGCTGTCCGATATTTACACACACATCTCAAAAGAAACCCAGCATTTCATGAGTACAGTAGATTCACAGCCCGAACCATCAGAATAGATAGAATAGATATATAAATAGAATAGATAGAAATATGTCTCTGAGATATATAATCAGTGCTTTCCATGTGTATTTTACTGTACATGTATTCTTTTTAGGTAATAAATTTAAAAGATAAATGAATTAAATGGCGTGTGGTCCCCCTTATTTTTAATAACCAGCTAAAGGAAAGCAGACAGCTGTGAGCTGATCTTAACAGTCTGGGAAGGGCCCAATAACCATAGAGCTTACCAGCCTATTAATATCAGCTCATAGCTAGTGTTGAGCGATACCTTCCGATATCGGAAAGTATCAGTATCGGATAGGATCGGCCGATATTCAAAAAATATCGAATATCGCCGATACCGATACCCGATCCCAATGCAAGTCAATGGGACCAAAATATCGGAATTAAAATAAACCCTTTCTTTCCTTGTAGGTTCATTCTACTTGAAGGAAAACAACTAAGAATAATGCAGGATGTATTTGGGGAGGTGGCGGAGACATTAAAGTCATAGAGGTTTAGCCCAATCAAATAGAATAGCATGTTTTTGTTTTTTTTTTAAAGACGTTCGGAGTGACAAAGATATTGACTATGTAAATTTTTTTTTTATTTTGTCAGATATTGATGTTTCACTATTCCACGCCCTTCCCCTTCTTTTTTTTTTTACTTTTCCCACACTTTCATCTTCATCATCATCAGCATCTTTGACATCAACTTCTTCTTCACCTTATTCATCTTCTTCTTCATCCTTTACCTTTTTTTCTTTATTACATTCTTAATATTCATTTTATTCAACTATTATTATTCTTCCTACTCTACATATTCATTTTATTCAACTGTTATTATTCTTCCTATTCTACTTCTTTATCATATTCTCATTTGTGACAGGCATTCCCGTAGTTGTTATCTATAAAAGTTGGAAGATTACACCTTCCGTTCTGCCAGTCACAAAAGTTACATTTGTCCGCGTTCAGTTTGGCCTGCAGCATCAGGCTTTATCCAGGGGCACCACGAGGAGGAACGAACTCACCCCCATACACTGCTTAGTCTTCTTCTGCATATAATTTAGATAATATCTTTTGCTCTGATATTAAGTGTTATGCTTAATGTTCTTCTGCTCTTTGTTCTGCAGCCTCTTGTTCTTCTGCTTCTCGGTCTTCCATGTCGTCGTCTCCAGGGTTGTCGTCTCCAGTGTCGTCGTCTCCGCCGTCGTCGTCTCCGCCATCGTCGTCGTCGTCATCGGGGTGGTCTTTCTGGTCGTCGACGTTAGGGTCTTCAACTTGGAAATGTAGCAGAAGGTACAAGAAGGCTGAGAAAATGCCAAGAACCAGCTGATGGAACTGGAACTCGGATGGCTACCCGAAGGTTCAAGAGCCTATGGAACTACCGAGGACCAGCTGACGTTACTGGAACCCGGTTACTAAGCAGGAGGTACCCGTGCTAAAAAGAACTACCAAGGACCGCCTGATGTTGGCGGAACTCGGATACCCAGAAGGAGGCACCTAAGCCAAAGGCTCTGCCCGGAACCAGCTGACGGTACTGGAACCAGGATGGGGAGCAGAAGGTACAAGAGCAAAAGACACTGCCGAGAACCAGCTGACGGTACTGGAACCCGGATGGGTAGCCGAAGGTCCAAGAGCCAATGGAACTACCGAGGACCAGCTGACGTTACTGGAACCCGGTTACTAAGCAGGAGGTACCCGTGCCTGAAAGCACTACCAAGGACCACCTGACGATGGTGGAACTTGGATACCCAGAAGGAGGCACCTAAGCCAAAGGCTCTGCCCGGAACCAGCTGACGGTACTGGAACCAGGATGGGGAGCAGAAGGTACAAGAGCAAAAGACACTGCCGAGAACCAGCTGACGGTGCTGGAACCAGGTGGTGGACCCGAAGGCCCACAGGAGAGGAGAGAACAGCTAGGCCGCGAGGCAGCCGCAGTTACCGAACCCCAGCAGTCCTACAGGGGGAGCTGGGCCTACTGACACTACAGAACCAGCCTTTACTACCAATTCATGCAGCCCACATAGGAAGCTCCTAAACTGGAGGCACCCTGGAGTTGGCTAACCCGACCGCAACACGACGGGGCAAGCATAGGCGTCTCAGCGAGTTTGACACAACCCGGAAACAGCTGACGGTGCTGAAACCAGGTTTGGCACGAGGGAGTACCTGTGACAAAAACACTGCCGAGAACCAGCTGGCGGTGCTGGAACCCGGATGCGTTGCCCCAGTGTGCAAGAGCCAATGGCACGACCGAGGACCAGCTGACGGTGCTGGAACCCGGTTACTAAGCTGTAGGTGCCCGCGCTTAAAAGCACTACCGAGGACCACCAGGCGTTGGCGGAACTTGGATACCCAGGAGGAGGCACCTAAGCCAAAGGCTCGACCCGGAACCAGCTGACGGTGCTGGAACCAGGTGGTGGACCCGAAGGCCCACAGGAGAGGAGAGAACAGCTAGGCCGCGAGGCAGCCGCAGTTACCGAACCCCAACAGTCCTACAGGGGGAGCTGGGCCTACTGGCACTACAGAACCAGCCTTGACTACCAATTCATGCAGCCCACATAGGAAGCTCCTAAACTGGAGGCACCCTGGAGTTGGCTAACCCGACCGCAACACGACGGGGCAAGCATAGGCGTCTCAGCGAGTTTGACACAACCCGGAAACAGCTGACGGTGCTGAAACCAGGTTTGGCACGAGGGAGTACCTGTGACAAAAACACTGCCGAGAACCAGCTGGCGGTGCTGGAACCCGGATGCGTTGCCCCAGTGTGCAAGAGCCAATGGCACGACCGAGGACCAGCTGACGGTGCTGGAACCCGGTTACTAAGCTGTAGGTGCCCGCGCTTAAAAGCACTACCGAGGACCGCCAGGCGTTGGCGGAACTCGGATACCCAGGAGGAGGCACCTAAGCCAAAGGCTCGGCCCGGAACCAGCTGACGGTGCTGGAACCAGGTGGTGGACCCGAAGGCCCACAGGAGAGGAGAGAACAGCTAGTCCACGAGGCAGCCACAGTTACCGAACCCCAACAGTCCTACAGGGGGAGCTGGGCCTACTGGCACTACAGAACCAGCCTTGACTACCAATTCATGCAGCCCACATAGGAAGCTCCTAAACTGGAGGCACCCTGGAGTTGGCTAACCCGACAGCACCACGACGGGGCAAGCATAGGCATCTCAGTGAACCTGACACAACCCGGAAACAGCTGACGGTGCTGGAACCAGGCTGGGCACGAGGGAGTACCCGTGACAAAAACACTGCCGAGAACCAGCTGGCGGTGCTGGAACCCAGATGCGTTGCCTATTAAAGATTGTCTTCCTAGAGCCCCAACTAGCGGTGCTGGAGCAAAGGGTAAGTAGGGGGAGCAGAGTGTAGGCCGAAGCCTGCACTGGAGGCAGCTTTGTGTCTGCGTTGCGTTTGCAGGACACTTTGCCGGCTACACAGTGGGGGAACAGCTGGCGTTGCTGAACCCCACTAACACAATGGCGGGTGTTTTTCTCTGTGCAGCTAGCACTTGCGGGCAAAAACTAGCGATGTTAGAGCCCGTGTTGAAGCAGGAGGAGGAGGAGAGGAGCAGAGTGTAGGCCGAAGCCTAGTTGAACCAATTTCAAAGGAAACCTTTAACCCCCCCTCAGGTGTTACAAAGTACAAGAGACACACCTTGTGCAGTATTAATGCTGCACAAGTGAAAGGTTGCTCTATTAATTTGTCTACTTGCACACGCTGAATGAAAGACGTACACAATTTAGCCCATTCTACAGTCAAACTGTAGTGGATGCGTGACTTGGCTTTTTAAGGAGACGCAGCACAGGTGTCCCAAATAACGCCTTGGTGCTTGGCGCAGCTTCCTGAGCGTTGTTATTTGCTGTACAGGAGTCTGCGCTCTTGTGTTATCCCTTGGCAATGCCCTGTTAGCGCTGCCCGTCTTATGACCTCATTTCATGTTGGCCGATGCGGTTAACGATGGCCATAAATCCCAGACCCACAGTGCCTTTTCATAAAGTCACACTGAGGTGCTGGGATTCGTGTCCTTGAGCAGTAAATATTTTGGCCGCTCACACACGTCCTTACACCTGCTTCAGACTGGGCGGCCTCTGCTGATCCCTTCTCGCATGCCGCGGCCATGAGGCTGCACAGTCTGAAGAAGGCGGAAGGAGATGAGTGACGACAGGCGAACATATGCACTGCTCGTGCCCATAAACCACACCCTCGCTGACAAAATAAATAAGAAACCGAGGGTCGTTGTTTGGAGCAGGGCGGACGCACAGGCGCAGCCAGCTAACCAATGATGTCAAAAGATGGGAAGCGCTACCAAGGATGGTGCTGCGTATCATTAGAAAGGAAAGTCACACCTCAGGGACAGTGGAATGGTCTCAATGAGACATATTTTGTACGTGTTGAGTTCCACGTGGGCAAGTAGAAAAAGTCAGCCACCTTGTACAAATGCAGCAGTACTGCTGTACAAGGTGGCTGTTATACATAGAAACACCTGGGGGTGGGGGGCAGGCTTCCTTCAATTTCAGTTCATGTGCCTGCATGGCGTTTGCAGGTCACGTTGCCGGCTCCACAGCAGGGGAACAGCTGGCGTTGCTGAACCCCACTAACACATTGGCTGGTGTTTTTCTCTGTGCAGCTAGCACTTCCGGGCCAAAACTAGCGGTGTTTGAGCCCAGCGGCAGCAGCAGGAGGAGAGGAGCAGAGTGTAGGCCGAAGCCTGCACTGGTGGCAGCTTTTGGTCGGTTGTGCCAGCGTGGCTTGTGCTGGACACGATGCCGGCTACACAGCAGGGGAACAGCTGGCGGTGCTGAACCCCACTAACACATTGGCTGGTGTTTTTCTCTGTGCAGCTAGCACTTCAGGGCAAAAACTAGCGGTGTTAGAGCCCAGGGTCAGCAGGAGGAGGAGAGGAGCAGAGTGTAGGCCGAAGCCTAGTTGAACTAATTTCAAAGGTAACTTTTAACCCCCCCTCAGGTGTTGCAAGGTACAAGCGCCACACCTTGAACAGCATTAATGCTGCACAAGTCAAAGGTTGCTCTCTTAATTTTGCTCCTTGCACACGCTGAATAAAACATGTACACTATTTAGCCCATTATACTGTCAAACAGTAGTGGAGGCGTGACTTTTCTTTTGAAGAAGATGCAGCACAGGTGTCAAAATTTACACCTAGGTGCTGGGCGCAGATTCCTTACCGTTGTTATTTGCAGTACAGGAGACTGCGCTCTTGTGTTATCCCTTGGCAATACCCTGTTAGTGCAGGCCGTCTTATGACCTCATTTCATGTTGGCCGGTACGGTTAACGATGGCCATAAATCCCAGACCCACAGTGCCTTTTCATAAAGTCACACTGCGGTGCTGGGATTCGTGGCCTTGTGCAGTAAATATGTTCGCCGCTCACACATGTCCTTACACCTGCTTCAGACTGGGCGGCCTCAGCTGATCCCTTATCGCCTGCCACGGCCATGAGGCCTCACAGTCTGAAGAAGGCGGAAGGAGGGGAGTGAAGACAGGCGAACATATGCACTGCTCGTGCCCATCAATCACACCCTCGCAGTCAAAATATATGAGACAACGGGGGGCGTTGTGTCGGGCAGGGCGGACGCACAGGCACAGCCAGCCAACCAATGGTGTCAGAAGACGGGCAGTGCTAACAATGGGGGGGCTGCGTGTCATTAAAAAGGAAAGTCACACCTCAGGGACATTGTAATGGTCTCTAATGAGACACATTTTGTGCGTGTTGAGTTCCACGTGGGCAAGGAGAAAAAGTCAGCCACCTTGTACAAATGCAGCAGTACTGCTGTACAAGGTGGCTGTTATACATAGAAACACCTGGGGGTGGGGGGCAGGCTCCCTTCAATTTCAGTTCATGTGCCTGTGTGGCGTTTGCAGGACACGTTGCCGGCTACACAGCAGGGGAACAGCTGGCGGTGCTGAACCCCACTAACACTTTTTCTGGTGTTTTTCTCTGTGCAGCTAGCACTTCCGGGCCAAAACTAGCGGTGTTTGAGCCCAGGGTCAGCAGGAGGAGGAGAGGAGCAAAGTGTAGGCCGAAGCCTGCACTGGTGGCAGCTTTTGGTCGGTTGTGCCAGCGTGGCTTGTGCTGGACACGATGCCGGCTACACAGCAGGGGAACAGCTGGCGGTGCTGAACCCCACTAACACATTGGCGGGTGTTTTTCTCTGTGCAGCGCGCATTTCCGGGCAAAAACTAGCGGTGTTTGAGCCCAGGAGGAGGAGAGGAGCAGAGTGTAGGCCGAAGCCTGCACTGGTGGCAGCTTTTGGTCGGTTGTGCCAGCGTGGCTTGTGCTGGACACGATGCCGGATACACAGCAGGGGAACAGCTGGCAGTGCTGAACCCCACTAACACATTGGCAGGTGTTTTTCTCTGTGCAGCGCGCATTTCCGGGCAAAAACTAGTGGTGTTAGAGCCCAGGGTCAGCAGGAGGAGGAGAGGAGCAGAGTGTAGGCCGAAGTCTAGTTGAACCAATTTCAAAGGTAACCTTTAACCCCCCCTCAGGTGTTGCAAGGTACAAGAGCCACACCTTGTGCAGCATTAATGCTGCACAAGTATAAGGTTGCTCTATTTATTTTGCTCCTTGCACACGCTGAATAAAACACATACACTATTTAGCCCATTATACTGTCAAACAGTAGTAGAGGCGTGACTTGTCTTTTTAAGGAGACGCAGCACAGGTGTCCAAAATAACACCTTGGTGCATGGGCGCAGCTTCCTGAGCGTTGTTATTTGCTGTACAGGAGTCTGCGCTCTTGTTATCCCTTGGCCATGCGCTGTGAGCGCTGCCTGTCTTCTGACCTCATTTCATGTTGGCCGGTGCGGTTAGCGATGGCCATGAAACCCAGAACCGAAGTGTCTTTTCTTTAAGTCACACTACGGGGCTGGGATTCGTTCCCTTGCGCAGTAAATTTTTTCGCCTGTCACTCATGTCCTTACACCTGCATCAGACTGGGCGGCCTCAGCTGATCCCTTCTCACTTGCCGTGGCCATGAGGCCGGACAGTCTGAAGAAGGCGGAAGGAGATGAGTTAAGACAGGCGAAGATATGCACTGCTCGTGCCCATCAATCACACCCTCGCAGTCAAAATAAGTAAGACAACGAGGAGCATTGTTTCAGGCAGGGCGGACGCACAGGCGCAACAAGCCAACCAATGATGTCAGAAGACGGGAAGCGCTACCAAGGGGGGTGCTGCGTATCATTAGAAAGGAAAGTCACACCTCAGGGACAGTGGAATGGTCTCAATGAGACACATTTTGTACGTGTTGAGTTCCACGTGGGCAAGTAGAAAAAGTCAGCCACCTTGTACAAATGCAGCATTACTGCTGTACAAGGTGGCTGTTATACATAGAAACACCTGGGGGTGGGGGGCAGGCTCCCTTCAATTTCAGTTCATGTGCCTGTGTGGCGTTTGCAGGTCACGTTGCCGGCTACACAGCAGGGGAACAGCTGGCGGTGCTGAACCCAACTAACACATTGGCGGGTGTTTTTCTCTGTACAGCTAGCACTTCCAGGCTACAACTGGCGGTGTTATAGCCCAGGGTCAGCAGGAGGAGGAGAGGAGCAGAGTGTAGGCCGAAGCCTAGTTGAACCAATTTCAAAGGTAACCTTTAACCCCCCCCTCAGGTGTTGCAAGGTACAAGAGCCACACCTTGTGCAGCATATATGCTGCACAAGTAAAAGGTTGCTCTATTACTTTTGCTCCTTGCACACGCTGAATAAAACACGTACACTATTTAGCCCATTATACTGTAAAACAGTAGTGGAGGCGTGACTTGTCTTTTTAAGGAGACGCAGCACTGGTGTAAAAATTTACACCTAGGTGCTGGGCGTAGCTTCCTGAGCGTTGTTATTTGCTGTACAGGAGTCTGCGCTCTTGTTATCCCTTGGCCATGCGCTGTGAGCGCTTCCTGTCTTCTGACCTCATTTCATGTCGGCCGTTGCGGTTAGCGATGGACATGAATCCCAGACCCACAGTGTGTTTTCAAAAAATCACACTGCGTGGCTGGGATTCGTGGCCTTGTGCAGTAAATATGTTTGCCGCTCACACATGTCCGTACACCTGCTTCAGACTGGGCGGCCTCATCTGATCCCTTATCGCATGCCGCGGCCATGAGGCCACCCAGTCTGAAGAAGGCGGAAGGAGATGAGTGAGCACAGGCAAACATATGCACTGCACATGCCCATCAATCACACCCTCGCTGTCCTAAAAAATAAGACACCGAGGGGCGTTGTTTCGAGCAGGGCAGACGCACAGGCGCAGCCAGCTAACCAATGATGTCAAAAGACGGGCAGCGCTACCAAGGGTGGTGCTGCGTATCATTAGAAAGGAAAGTCACACCTCAGGGACAGTGGAATGGTCTCAATGAGACACATTTAGTACGTGTTTATTTAAACGTGGGCAAGGAGAAAAAGTCAGCCACCTTGTACAAAAGCAGCAGTACTGCTGTACAAGGTGGCTGTTATACATAGATACACCTGGGGGGTGGGGGCTGGTTCCCTTTAATTTCAGTTCAGGTGCCTGCATGGCATTTGCAGGACACGTTGCCAGCTACACAGCAGGGGAACAGCTGGCGGTGCTGAACCCCACTGACACATTGACTGGTGTTTTTCTCTGTGCAGCTAGCATGTCCGGGCAAAAACTGGTGGTGTTAGAGCCCAGGGTCAGCAGGAGGAGGAGAGGAGCAAAGTGTAGGCCGAAGCCTGCACTGGTGGCAGCATTTGGTCTGTTGTGCCAGCGTGGCTTGTGCTGGACACGATGCCGGCTACACAGCAGGGGAACAGCTGGCGGTGCTGAACCCCACTGACACATTGACTGGTGTTTTTCTCTGTGCAGCTAGCATGTCCGGGCAAAAACTGGCGGTGTTAGAGCCCAGGGTCAGCAGGAGGAGGAGAGGAGCAAAGTGTAGGCCGAAGCCTGCACTGGTGGCAGCATTTGGTCTGTTGTGCCAGCGTGGCTTGTGCTGGACACGATGCCGGCTACACAGCAGGGGAACAGCTGGCGGTGCTGAACCCCACTAACACATTGGCTGTTGTTTTTCTCTGTGCAGCTAGCACTTCCGGGCAAAAACTAGCGGTGTTTGAGCCCAGGGGCAGCAGGAGGAGGAGAGGAGCAAAGTGTAGGCCGAAGCCTGCACTGGTGGCAGCATTTGGTCTGTTGTGCCAGCGTGGCTTGTGCTGGACACGATGCCGGCTACACAGCAGGGGAACAGCTGGCAGTGCTGAACCCCACTAACACATTGGCTGTTGTTTTTCTCTGTGCAGCTAGCACTTCCGGGCAAAAACTAGCGGTGTTTGAGCCCAGGGGCAGCAGGAGGAGGAGAGGAGCAGAGTGTAGGCCGAAGCCTGCACTGGTGGCAGCTTTTGTTCTGTTGTGTCAGCGTGGCTTGTGCTGGACACGTTGCCGACTACACAGCAGGGGAACAGCTGGCGGTGCTGAACCCCACTGACACATCAGCTAGTGTTTTTTCTGTGTAGACAACACTTCCAGGTGGCAACTGACAGTGTTGAAACCCAGGGAATCAAAGAGGAGCAGAGTGTAGGCCGAAGCCTGCAGTGGAGCAAGTTGAAAGGGAACCTTTAACCCCCCCCCCAGGCATTTGTTGCTGAAAGAGCCATCTTGTACAGCAGTAATACTGCACATGGAAAATGGTGGCTCCGAAAATTATGCTCCTTGCAAACGCTGAAGTACACACTCATATAATGTGTCCCCTCACATCGTCAAACCGTCCCGGAAGTGGGACTTTCCTTTGTAATGTGACACAGCACAGCCGTCATTCCAACCCCCTTGGTGCCGTGCGCCACCTCCTCAACGTTGTTTGGTTCTGTCATGGAGCCCGCGCTGTAATGTTATCCCTTGGCCATGCACAGTTAGCGGTGCCCGTCTTCTGACATCATTTAGGTGTCAGGCTGGCAGTGCCTGTGCGTCCAAGCTGCCCGAGATCCAACCTCGCAGTGTCATCTAATGTAATCCCACTGCGGGCCAGGGATCCATGGGCATGCGCAGTGCATATCATCGCCTCTCACTCACCTCCTTCCTGCTTCTTCAGACTGTTCGGCGTCACGGCCGTGGCATGCTATTAGGGATCAGCTGACGCCGCCTAGTCTGAAGAAGCGTGAAGAAGGGGAGTGAGAGGCTAGTATATGCACTGCGCATGGCCATGGATACCAGGCCCACTGTGGGATCACATTAGACGACACTGCGAGGTGGGATTTCGGGCAGCATGGACGCACAGGCGCAGCCAGGACGACAACAAATGATGTCAGAGGACGGGCAGCGCAAACTGTGCATGGCCAAGGGATAACATAACAGCGCAGGGTCCAGGACGGAATCAAACAACGCTAAGAAGGCAGCGCACGGTGCCAAGGGGGTAGCAATGACGGCTGTGCTGCGTCACATTACAAAGGAAAGTCCCACCTCAGGGACAGTTTGACGGTGTGAGGGGACACATTACATGAGTGTGTAGTTCAGCGTTTGCAAGGAGCATAATTTCAAGAGCGACCTTTTCCTTGTGCAGTATTAGTGCTGCACAAGGTGGCTCTTTCAGTAACAAATGCCTAGGGGGGGGGACAGGTCCCCTTACATTTTAGTTGTGCCAGCGTGGCGGTCGCATGACACGTTGCCGGATACACAGCTGGGGATCAGCTGACGTTACTGAACCCCAATAACAGAGGAGCGACTGTTGACTGTGCAGACAGCACTTCCAGGCACCAACTAGCGGTGTTAGAGCCCAGGGACAGCAGGAGGAGCAGATTGGAGGTATTGCCGCACACACAGCTGGGGATCAGCTGACGTTACTGAACCCCAATAACAGAGGAGCGACTGTTGACTGTGCAGACAGCACTTCCAGGCACCAACTGGCGGTGTTAGAGCCCAGGGACAGCAGGAGAAGCAGATTGGAGGTATTGCCGCACACACAGCTGGGGATCAGCTGACGTTACTGAACCCCAATAACAGAGGAGCGACTGTTGACTGTGCAGACAGCACTTCCAGGCACCAACTGATGATCTTTTTAATCATAGACCTGAAACAGGGACAAGGGGGCATCCTCTGCGGTTGGAGGAAAAAAGGTTTAAGCATAATAACAGACGCGGATTCTTTACTGTAAGAGCAGTGAGACTATGGAACTCTCTGCCGTATGATGTTGTAATGAGTGATTCATTACTTAAATTTAAGAGGGGACTGGATACCTTTCTGGAAAAGTATAATGTTACAGGGTATATACACTAGATTCCTTGATAGGGTGTTGATCCAGGGAACTAGTCTGATTGCCGTATGTGGAGTCGGGAAGGAATTTTTTTCCCCAATGTGGAGCTTACTCTTTGCACATGGGTTTTTTTTTGCCTTCCTCTGGATCAACATGTTAGGTTAGGCTATGGGTTGAACTAGATGGACATATAGTCTTCCTTCAACCTTAATAACTATGTAACTATGTAACTATGTAACTGGCGGTGTTAGAGCCCAGGGACAGCAGGAGGAGCAGAGGAACAGAGTGTAGGCCGAAGCCTGATTGGAGCAAGTTGAAAAGGAACCTTTAACCCCCCCCCAAGACGTTTGTAGCTGAAAGAGCCATCTTGTGCAGCACTAAGGATGCAAAAGGAAAAGGTTGCTCTTTTAATTATGCTCCTTGCAAACACAGAAGTAAACACTAAAAATGTGTCCCCTTATACCGTAAAACCATCACGGAGGTGCGAATTTCCTTCGTAATGGGACACAGCACAGCTGTCATTCCTATCCCCTTGGTGCCGTGCGCTGCCTCCTCAGCGTTGTTTTAAGCTGTCACGGAGCCTGCGCTATTCTGTTATCCCTTGGCCATGCCCAATTAGCGCTGCCTGTCTTCTGACATAATTTGGTGTCAGGCTGTCCGTGCCTGTGCGTCCACGCTGCTCCAGATCCCACCTCGCAGTGTCGTCTAACGTAATCCCACTGCGGGCCTTGGATCCATGGGCATGCACAGTGCATATCCTCGACTCTCACTCCCCTCCTTCCCTCTTCTTCAGACTGTGCGGTGTCACGGCCGTGGCTTGCTATTAGGGATCAGCTGACGGCGCACAGTCTAAAGAAGGCGGAGGGAGATGAGCGAGAGCCCGAGGGGAAGATATGCACTGCGCATGCCCATGGATCCAAGGCCCGCAGTGTGATTCAATCAGAAGACACTGTGAGGCGGGATCTCGGGCAGCGCGGCCGCACAGGCGCAGCCAGCCTGACACTAAAGTATGTCAGAAGACAGGCAGCGCAAATAGGGCATGGCCAAGGGATAACAGAACAGCGCAGGCTCCGTGACAGCTTAAAACAACGTTGAGGAGGCAGCGCATGGCACCAAGGGGGTAGGAATGACGGCTGTGCTGTGTCACATTACGAAGGAAAGTCCCAGCTCCGGGACGGTATAACGGTATCAGTGAACACATTTTATAAGTGTTAAGTTCTGCGTGTGCAAGGAGCTAAAATAAAAGAGCTACCTTTTCCTTGTGCAGCATTACTGCTGCACAAGATGGCTCTTTCAGTGACAAACGCCGGGGAGGAAGGGGGGACAGGTTCCCTTACATTTAGGTTGTTGTGCCAGCGTGGCGGTCGCAGGACACATTGCCGGCTACACAGCTGGGGATCAGCAGACGTTACTGAAACCCAATAACACTGGGTCGTATGTTTTTACTGTGCAGCCTGCACTTCTGAGCCGCAACTGGCGGTGTTGGAGCCCAGGAATAGCAGTTCAGGTGGTAGAAAGATGAACACATCAGGAGACCTGGATGACACCCAATTACTTAATCAGGCAGAGGAGTGGCAAATTCCTGCGAGATCCAGGCCTGGTTCATTTTCAGGAAAGTAAGCCGGTCAACGTTATCGGAGGATAGTCGCATGCGACGGTCTGTTAGTACACCACCTGCGGCACTAAAGACACGTTCCGATAAGACACTAGCCGCAGGGCAAGCCAGCACCTCCAATGCATACTGGCTTAGCTCTGGCCATGTATCCAGCTTAGAGACCCAAAACTTGAACGGGGAAGAGCCGTCTGGGAGTACAGTAAGAGGGCAAGCCATGTAGTCTGTCACCATCTGACGGAACCGTTGCCTCCTGCTGACTGGAGCCGCCGGTGATGGTGTAGACATTTGGGGCGGGCACACAAAAGTGTGCCAGAGTTGTGCCATACTGGGCTTGCCTTGGGCAGAGGCACTGCTTCTGCTCCCTCTTTGGGCAGAGCCTCCACCACTGCCTCGACGCACTGAGCTGCTTTGTAAAGCACTAGCAGCACTCCTCTCAGTTGGACGGAGAAGATGATGGAATTCACCAGTGTGTCGTGGTACTCCCGCAATTTACGCTCCCGGGTCAACGCTGGGATGAGGTTTTGGACGTTGTCCCGGTAGCGAGGATCGAGGAGGGTGAACACCCAATAATCAGGCATGTTGAGAATGTGGTCGATGCGGCGGTCGTTTCTCAGGCACTGCAGCATGAAATCCACCATGTGCTGCAGACTGCCAACTGGCCCAGAAATGCTGTCCCCTGCTTGAGACATGATCTCTGCCCGCTCGTCATCACCCCACCCTCGCTGTACACACTGACCACTGGACAATTGTGTCGCTCCCTCCTCTGGACGGAGCTCTTCCTCCTCCATTGACTCCTCCTCATCCTCCTCACAAAGTGGCCCCTGCGTACCCCTTTGTGAGGAACCACGTGGCGCTGACTCTCCAGAAGCTGATGGAAAAGGTGACTCCTCATCCTCCACCTCTTCCACAACATCATCCCTTAACCCTTGCAAAGTTTGCTGAAGCAGGCAGATAAGGGGGACAGTCATGCTGACTAGTGCATCATCTGCACTTGCCATCCGCGTGGAATAATCAAAAGGACGCAAAACCTGGCAGACGTCCTTCATAGTGGCCCACTCTGTGGTTGTGAAGTCTGATCGGCGCTGACTGCGACTTCTTTGCGCCTGATGCAGCTGGTACTCCATAACTGCTTGCTGCTGCTCACACAACCGCTCCAACATATGTAACGTGGAATTCCACCGGGTAGGTAGGTCACATATGATGCGGTGTTCCGGAAGGCGGAATCGGCACTGCAGAGCAGCAATGCGGGATCTTGCCAAGCTGGAACACCGCAAGTGAGCACACTCTAGGCGGACCTTGTGCAGCAGGGCATCAAGATCCGGATAGTCCCTCAGAAAACTCTGCACAACCAAATTGAGCACATGTGCCAGACATGGGATGTGAGTGAGGTTGCCAAGGGCCAAAGCTGCCACCAGATTTCGGCCATTGTCACACACTACCATGCCTGGCTGGAGATTCGCTGGCAGTAACCACACATCGCTCTCCTGCTTGATGGCATTCCAGAGCTCCTGCGCTGTGTGGCTTCGATTCCCCAATGAAACTAGTTTCAAGACGGCCTGCTGACGTTTGGCCACGGCTGTGCTCATGTCTGTCATAGGTAAACGTTCACGGGTCCATGTGGAGGTGGACTGTGATGGATCCTGCAGAGATGATTCTGAGGAACTTGTGTAAGAGGAGGAGTCAATGCGTACAGACTGGATTCCTGCAATCCTTGGTGTGGACAGGACACGTCCTGCGCCACTCGCACGATCTGTACCTGGCTCAACAACATTAACCCAATGGGCAGTGAGGGAAACGTATCGCCCCTGTCCATGCTGACTGGTGCACGCATCGGTGGTGAGGTGGACCTTGCTACTGACGGCGTTCAGTAGCGCATGTTTTATGTTTCCCTCAACATGCCTGTGCAGGGCAGGGACAGCTTGCCTGCTGAAGTAAAAGCGGCTGGGCACCTTGTACTGTGGGACTGCCAATGCCATCAAGTCACGGAAGATGTCAGTCTCCACCAGCCTGAATGAGAGCATTTCCAGGGACAACAGTTTGGCAATGCCTGCATTCAGAGCCTGTGCTCGGGGGTGGTTGGCCGAGAATGCCCGCCTTTTCTCCCATGCCTGTACTACCGATGGCTGTAGAGTAGACTGGGAGTGTGAGGATGACTGGGAAGGTGGTGCTGTGGGTGGAATTACACAAGGTCTCTGGACAACAGTGCCAGAGGTTCTTCCATGGCGATCCTGGGAGGAAGCCAAACCAGCTGTGCGTGAGCTGGAGGAAGAGGCAACACGAGCTGAAGAGGTGGTAGCTGCCGCTGTTGGTTGGCCTACATCTTCAGTGTGTTTCTGTAACTCCACCGCGTGCCTGGTCCGCACATGTTTCCACATATTTGTTGTATTGAGGTTGCTGACATTTTTCCCTCTTTTTACTTTCTGATGACACAGCTTGCATTTGACAAAACAAATGTCATCTGCAACTGTGTCAAAAAAGGACCAGGCACTGCAAGTCTTGGGAGCGCCCTTTTTGGCTTTGGAAAGAGACAGGCTCCTAACGGGTGCCAAAGTGGAGGCTACAGGCTCCGCAGTCTTCCCCCTCCCTCTCCCTCTTTGGCCCGTAAGGGGAATCTCTTCCTCAGAGCTGCTCCCACCACCTTCCTGTTCCTCACGCCACGATGGGTCAACGACCTCATCATGTCCACTACCCTCTGCCACCAACTGCTCCTCCTGGGTAGTCTCAGCAGCACAGTACGCACCAGAAAGCGGCACCTGAGTTTCATCATCAGATGCGTACTGCGCTGTGGTCACCGGAGGCACTGGCCCACCCGCCTCTTCAGAGTCAGAGAGACAAAGCTGTTGGGCATCACTGCACACTGCCTCTTCTTCCATTTCTCCAATGCTGCTTGGCTGGCCCCCTGTTTCCAAGCCAAGAGATTCAGAGAACAGAAGTAGAGACGGCTCCTGTCCTGGGCTCTCTGACTGCCTGGCCAATTTGGCAGGTGGTGAAGAGACAGATGGCTGCTCTCCAGTGCTCTGTGCCTGAGAGGATGTGGCACTAACTGAAGTCGATGCCGAGGCGTTAGCTGCCATCCACCCGACAACGGCTTCAATTTGGTCTTCACGCAGCAGCGGTGCACGGCGCTCTCCGACAAAGCTGCGCATGAAGGACTGTTCCCTGCTGAAACTGAGTGACGACGAGTCACCGGTGCCCGCAGCAGGCACAAAATCACCACGTCCTCTCCCTGCTCCTCTCCCTGCTCCGCGCCCACGCCCACGTGCCTTACTCCCTGCCCTCTTCATCTTGGTTGACAGATAAAGATAAGCAGAAAAGTACTAAGGCCTTAGTGTGCTTATTCCTGAAATGCTCCTCCTAACAGGTGTAAGAAACACTAATGTTGTAAAGTGTGGACTAAACTTTATTATTTTTCAAATGTGGCCTACACAAGTGTTTCGTTGTGTTTGGTGAACTTTCCTTTTTTTTTTTTCTGCAGATCGGACTACAGAGCAAGTTTAACTCACACGGGGACCGTGCAGACAGCCGTAAACGGCGCTGCAAGGCCCAAAAACCCTCCTCTAGGTTATCCTATGTAGTGTTTTTCCACTATTTAGCTGGAGACGGGTGGAAAGACACTAATAGGAATTTTTTTTTTTAAATTTTAAACAGGCTGCACTATTTGAAAAAAGGAAATTTTTTTTCAAGGTATGAGGCAGTAACGCACCCTGAGCTGAATCCAACCGGCTATGGCTGCACACAGACTACAGGGCGAGCTGCGCTCACACAGAGACCGTGCAGACAGCCGTAAACGGCGCTGCAAGGCCCAAAAAACCCCCTCTAGGTTATCCTATGTAGTGTTTTTCCACAATTTAGCTGTAGACGGGTGGAAAAACACTAATAGTAAATTTTTTTAAAAAATTTTAAACAGGCTGCACTATTTGAAAAAAAGGGAAATTTTTTTCAAGGTATGAGGCAGTAACGAACCCTGAGCTGAATCCAACCGGCTATGGCTGCACACAGACTACAGGGCGAGCTGCGCTCACACAGAGACCGTGCAGACAGCCGTAAACGGCGCTGCAAGGCCCCAAAACCCCCCTCTAGGTTATCCTATGTAGTGTTTTTCCACAATTTAGCTGGAGACGGGTGGAAAGACACTAATAGGAAATTTGAGAAAAAATGTGCAGCAGGGTGCACTATGAGCAAAAAAGGACAACTGTGTGAGGCAGTGTGAACCCCCCCTGAGCTGAATACAACCGGGTATATGGCTGCACACAGACTACAGAGTGAGCTGCACACACACACACAGAGACCTTGCAGAACGCTGTTAAAACAGCGCTGCAAGGCAAGAGCAAGGTGAACAGTGAAGAACACACAGCGTTTTGCTAAATTAGCCTTGGGAAAGGAAAATAAAGCAATTAGCTATCTCAACTGGCCCTCAGTTAGAACACAGCGTCCAGTCCCTAACTGAAATCACAGCAGAGTGAGCGCAAAATGGCGGCAGCGTTTTTTATAGTGCAGAGTGACATCATTTCAGCAGCCAATCACAGCCTTGCCAGTACTTACATGCCCACCATGCTAAACAGGATGTGCCCACACTTCCATTCATTCCTCATTGGCTGCTGCGTTCAGTTTGAATTCTGGGAACTTCCGATTCCGGTATCCGATACGCGGGAAGTATCGGAATTCGGTATCGGAATTCCGATACCGCAAATATCGGCCGATACCCGATACTTGCGGTATCGGAATGCTCAACACTACTCATAGCTGTTTGCATAGCCTTTTCTGGTTATTAAACGGGGTACCCTATAAAAATGATGATGGTTCACCACTATTTTTTAATAACCAACAAAGGTTAAACAGACAGCTGCAGGCTGATATTAATAGACTTCTATGGGCCATGGATATTGGCCCCTTCCCAGCCTAATAGAACAGGCCCTCAGCCGCCCCAGAAATGGTGCATCCATTGGATGCGCCATTTATACCACTTAGCCTTGGCTCTTCCTGATTGCCTGGTAAAAAAAGCCCACTTCCCAATAATTACCCTCTTTTACGCATTTATTAACATAAAAAATAATCCACATGGTCCGTCGACGTCCATATGGCCCTTCCCAGCCTACTTAGCCTTTGCTGGTTATTAAAAATAAGGGAAAACCACGTCATCTATCTAATGTTCAACCGATCTGTCTATCTATATAAGACTGCTTTATTAGAAAACTAGCTTAAAATTACATAAGGATTACTGTATGTAAAAGATGATGTTAAAAACGATTGCATACGCATATCATACCGATGTCAAATGGATGCTAGTTGAGAAAAATTGCATTATACTCTCATGACACTCGTACTACTTTTGTAGATCAACATAGAAACAATTTTTTTACGTAGGTGAGAGCGGCCCCTAGAAATGGCATCTGCAGATGGTGGGAGGGGACATAATAGTGCAATGAAATGTCAGTGTATGATAAACAAGTAGATCAATATGAACTTCTATGTGAAAAAGGCATACTAAAAGATAGAAGAGCATAATGAAGATGAATAATGAACGAGTGCCTGTAAATCACATAAAAAGATTATGCAAATACATACAAATGTGGATATATGCATAGTTGCATACCAAGATTTTCTTTACTCCTGCCGAGATGACACCTGCTGTTCGACAACCTGCCTTTGTCTGGCTTTTGAGTTGCACAGTGGTCCTATATAGTTACTGCCCATAGACTTTTAGGGAGTCTTTTCAGTTCATCCATATAGTAATTTCAGGCAGAGATTCTGCATGAACTTAACAAAAAATGTATTATTTTATGCCATCGTCTAAAAGTGCTACTTCTAAGAGAGAATATTTCCAAAATACAGCTTAATTCAGAAGTACCATATGGTGTCAGAATACAATATATATCCTTAGTACAGAGCTACTGGGATTCCATGTGCCTTTGTACAGCTTCTTCTCATACAGACCTACCAATGTGCTTGTAACCTTGCATTTTCCATGTGTACATCCTGTTATATAGAACAACAATTATACGTCAGCACTCTATAAATACATTTTTCTATTAATTGTTTAATTATACAGCAGCATGAACCTAACCGCAGTTTGTGCGGCTGGCACTTCTACCATAAGAGACAGAGCTTCCATTCTGCTTCCTATGTAATCTTCAGTGTAGGAGTTAGAGCTATGCTTTACAGCAGGGGTGGGAAAACTTTTTCTGCCGAGGACCATTTGGACCATCCTTCGGAGGCCATACAAAATTATCAATTTGAAAATTATCCTGCTGTATTTGGTTAAACATTTAATTAACTTACCCGTAATGTGATGGCTGGAGCTGTTTTTCCTTGGTGAGACATGTGATGTTAGGTTGTCTTGATGATGTTGCTAATTGTAACTCCTCCAGATTTGTGTCAATCTGGAGCGCAGGCGACTCTTTGCTATGGTAAGATTTGCAGTACAGTGGAGAAAAAAATATTTAGTCAGCCACCAATTGTGCAAATTCTCCCACTTAAAAAGATGAGAGAGGCCTGTAATTGACATCATAGGTAGACCACAACTATGAGAGTCAAAATGAGAAAGCTAATAAAAAAAATCACCTTGTCTGATTTGGCAAGATTTATTTAGCAAACTATGGTGGAAAATAAGTATTTGGTCACCGTAAAGCATGCAAGATTTCTGGCTTCACAGACCTGTAATTTCTTCTTTAAGAGGCTCCTCTGTCCTCCACTCATTACCTGTAGTAATAACACCTGTTTGAGTTTGTTATCAGTATAAAAGACACCTGTCCACAACCTCAAACAGTCACACTCCAAACTCCACTATGGTGAAGACTAAAGAGCTGTCGAAGAATACCAGAAACAAAATTGTAGCCCTTCACCAGACTGGGAAGACTGAATCTGCAATAGACAAGCAGCTTGGTGTGATGAGCACCAACTGTGGCCGCAATAGTAAGAAAATGACATATAAGACCACTGATAATCTCCCTTGATCTGGGGCTCCACATAAGATCTCACCCAGTGGGATCAAAATGATCACAAGAACGGTGAGCAAAAATGCCAGAACCACATGGGGGGACCTAGTAAATGACCTGCTTAGAGCTGGGACCACGTAATGAAGGCTACCATCAGTAACGCACTACGCCGCCAGGGACTCGGATCCTGCAGTGTCAGACCGGTGAGTCTGACTTCCATACCAGGAAAGATCTTTGAACAAATTATTAAACAACATATGTATGTAAGTACCTGTATAAAAATGAAGTGATTAACCAGAGTCAGCATGGGTTTGTAACCAGTAAGTAATGTCAGACTAACTTAATTTCCTTCTATGACAGTATCACTGACTGGGTGGATCACGGAAATGCTGTAGATATAGTATATTCTGACTTCAGCAAAGCATTAGACAAAGTATCTCACATCATCCTTATTGAAAAAATTACTAAGTATGGAATGGACAAGGCAACTGTTAGGTGGATTCATAACTGGCTTAGTGATCGGACCCAAAGAGTGGTCATAAATGGCTGCACATCCCGTTGGAAGAATGTCTCAAGTGGGATACCACAGGGTTCTGTCCTGGGCCCTGTATTGTTCAACATCTTTATCAATGATTTAGATGAAGGAATTGAGGGTACACTGATTACATTTGCTGATGACACAAAGCTATGAGGGACAGCTAATACTAGAGAAGAGAGAGAGAGAAGATTCAATAAGATATAAATAAACTGAAGCAGTGGGCTACAACAGAATGTTTTTTAACAATAAAAAATGCAAAGTCCTACATCTGGGCAATAAAAATTAAAAAAAGCATATACAGAATTGGAGGAATAGGGCTAAGCAACAGCACATGTGAAAAAGACTTGAGTATCCTAATACATCATAAACTAAACATGAGTCAACAATGTGATGCAGCAGCAAAAAAGGCAAATGCAATTCTGGGATGTATTAACAGAAGCATACAGTCTAGATCACGCAAAGTCATTATTTTCCTCTACTCGTCTTTGGTCAGACCTCATCTGGAATACTGTGTCCAGTTTTGGGCACCACATTTTAAAAAAGACATCAACAAACTGGAGCAAGTTCAAAGAGGAGCGACCAGAATGGTTTGCAAACCATGTCCTATGAGGAGCGGTTACAGGATCTGGGAATGTTTAGCTTGCAAAAAAGAAGACAGAGAGGGGATGTTTCTTTGTAAAGGGACCAGGACGACTGATCCGTGTACATGAAAGAATGAATGGGGCCATGTATCGTGAGATTTTGAGTGCAAACCTCCTTCCATCAGCAAGGGCATTGAAGATGAAACGTGGATGGGTCTTTCAGCATGATAATGATCCCAAGCACACTGCCAGGGCAACGAAGGAGTGGCTTTGTAAGAAACATATGAAGGTCCTGGAGTGGAGCCAGTCTCCAGATCTCAACCCTATAGAAAACCTTTGGAGGGAGTTGAAAGTCTGTGTTGCCCAGCGACAGGCCCAAAACATCACTGCTCTAGAGGAGATCTGAATGTGCCAACAAACCACCAACAGTGTGTGCCAACCTTGTGAAGACTTGCAGAAAACATTTGACCGCTGTCATTGCTGACAAAGGATATATAACAAAATATTGAGATGAACTTTTGTTAATGACCAAATACTTATTTTACACCATAATTTGCAAAATAAATCTTGCCAAATCAGACGGGGTGATTTTCTGGATTTCTTTTCTCATTTTGACTTTCATAGTTGTGGTCTACCTATGATGTCAATTACAGGCCTCTCTCATCTTTTTAGGTGACAGAACTTGCACAATTGGTGGCTGACGAAATACTTTTTCCCCACTGTATATACATCTCAGGAGACATGGGGCTGCGGTTTATACATTACCGGAGACATGGGGCTGTTGTACATACAGAATAATAATAATAATTTTATTTATATAGCGCCAACATATTCCGCAGCGCTTTACAAATTATAGAGGGGACTTATACAGACAATAGACATTACAGCATAACAGAAATCACAGTTCAAAATAGATACCAAGAGGAATGAGCGCCCTGCTCGCAAGCTTACAAACTATGAGGAAAAGGGGAGACACGAGAGGTGGACGAGAGGTGCCGTATATACATCACAGGAGACAAGGAGTAGTGGTATATACCTCACAGGAGACAAGGGGTTGTGGTATATACCTCACAGGAGACATGGAGTAGTGGTATATACATCACAGGAGACATGTGGCTGCGGCCGATACATCCCAGGAGACATGGAGCTGCGGTAGATATATCACAGGAGACGCTGGGGCTGTGGTATATACATCACAGGAAACAAGGGGGCTGCTGTGCATACATCACAGGAGACACGGAGCTGCGGTACATATATCACAGGAGACACTGGGGCTGTGGTATAGACATCACAGAACACAAGATGCTGTGGTATAGACAACATAGGAGACATGGGGCTGCAGTATATATATCACAGAAAACATGTAGGCTGCGTTACATACATTACGGGAGATACTGGTGCTGCAGTATAGACATCACAGGATACATGGGGCTGTGGCATATATATCACACAACATACATGCATCACATGAGAGATGGAGTTGCGACACATACATCACCGGAGACATGGGGCTGCTGCTCCTTCTGTCTTCTTCTGTGGGACGGGAGTGCATCGCATGGTAACTCCACCCACAAAGTATTTTATTATACTGGCAATGGCCAGCATCAAGACGTAATCTTTAATTGCAGGTGCTGCAACATTCAGTAGTGAACAGTGAATGCTTACACAGCAAGATGAAATTAGAAGGCTGGCTGCCATCAAAACGCAGCTGCAGAACCAAGCTCTGTGGTCCCCGGGAATGTACCCAGCAACCAAAGAAGAGGACCTGAGGTTCCCCACCCCTGCTTTACAGTATTAGCTCCCATGCTTAGGAAATGAGGAGGCAGAATAAGAAGCTTATACTACATTGTAGCAGCTCAATGTGTGACCTGTTCAAGATAATGTTGAAGAAAACAAGGCAATTTTTTACAAAATGATGTCTTATGCATTAGAGCTCTCTGTCTGGCGGTAAACTTTAGGGATAAATTCTTCAGTATTTGACCGTAGGGAGGAATCTATAAAGCCTCCCATTTATAAATTTGCCATATCTTTGGCTCTCCATTCATCGCAAACATATCTATGCAATCTAAGAGCTAGGGTAAATTTCCCCAAATAATTTACACCAATTTCTAGCATAAATTTTAGAAAATCATTTGAATTTTTCACTAAGCACTGTCTACTTTTAGGAACATAGAGCAATCTGACACACTCTCCAGAATTGCTGATGAAGTTTATTTATTGTGAAGGCTCACAGAATGGTAATTAGGATATAAGTGACAATAAAGAAGGATGTTTCCACCCTTCCCTTAATCATTAACTTGCAGTGTCAAAAAAGTGATAAAAAATGGAAAATGGGTGATTCTGGAGAGTGCGGTAGATTGGAGTGTTTTCCCGTAGTGAAACCATAAAGCGATCAATCAGAACACCAATTTCCTTCTACTTTACCTATATGAACATGACAAGGCCAGCACAACATTTTAAAAAGTTCAATTTTGCCAAAAAGTAGGCTTTATTTTTTACATCAGAAAACTTTTACAAGCAGTGATAAACTACTTGGTTTTACCATTTTTGATGATAACTTAATGAAGAGATTGGAAAGTTTCTAAATGACAATCATTTTATGTAAACTAGCCTTTAGACTTAGGCTACTTTCACACTGGCATTTTTTTTAATACGTCGCAATGCATCGTTTAGGGGAAAAAACGCATCCTGCAAAGTTGTTTGCAGGATGTGTTTTTGCCCCATAGAGTAACATTACCGACGCATTGCGACGTATTGACACACGTCGCAACCGTCGTGCGACAGTTGCGCCATGTTGTGGCGGACCGCCGGGAGCAAAAAACGTTAAATGTAACGTTTATTGCTGCCGACGGACCGCTTTTTCCGGGAACTCCGCCCCCACCTCCCCGCACCTCACAATGGGGCAGCGGATGTGCCGGAGAAATGCATCCGCTGCACCCGTTGTGCAGCGCATCAAACGCTAGCGTCGGAATCTCGGCCCAACGCGATGCGACGGGCCGAATCCTAGTGTGAAAGTAGCCTTACATAACCAAGAAATCATTGTTGTGAGGATTAAAATGACTTCACTTGAGGACAATTCTAGGATATTAATCTTTAGTGACATAAACTCTTTTTTTTTTAGTTAGAAATGACAGTTTTCACAATTTTATGGCTTTATTCAAGAACATATGTCTTAATGCAGTTCCCTGTGCACCGACAAGGGCTGCCTTCATTTAAACATTTTATTTTGTAATTGGAAATGTTGCATCCATTGCCACTGAATTGTTTATGAAGTCAGAACTCTGAAGTGCCATGGGCTGTATGACATGTCAAAGATTCGTGCAGCACCAGGCACCTAATGCAATCAGATTTCACGCAGAATGTTAATATATACAGACACTTAGCAGCTGAGGAAACCGTACATCACGCCGTATTATAAATGAACATTCTCACAATGTAAAAACAGTCTGTAGCCTAAAATACATTCAAATTTAACAGCTTTTAAAGACAAAAAATTAACTAATAAAATAAGGGTTTCTTCAGCTGAAATGTATAAGTTTTTTTTTTCGTAAAGTGGTTCTGACATTTAAGTTACATTTTACAGGCCATTAAAAAAAACTACATGGGTTGAAAAAGAAGTAAGAACCTAAAATATTATATGAAGAGTATCAGAAAAGTATTTACCTCCTTCCTGATGACTATTTTATAGCAGAATATATAATAGTCACCTCACCAATCCCCCATTGCTCCTCTTCCAGTGTGGGCCAGGTAACCCATGGATCTCTGTGCTTCCTGTTCCAGCTGGACAGGCATGTGAGCCAATTACTAATGGCATCGGTGACCAATGTGCCAAGAATGTAGCCAATCAAATGTCAGGCTGGCTGGAAAAGGAAGTAAGAAGACTTGGGGGATTGGCAAGTAGAGTATACTTTGTCTTGCTATTTCAGAGCATGCTTGATTTTTTATAAAATTTTATTTGTCGAAAACCCCTTTAAATCATTGATATTATACATCACTCATATCATGCAATCTGAAAAATGTACTACCTCCTTTAACTTATCTATACTGAAATTGTTACTAAACACTTCCCATAAGTTGAAATCTGCCTTCAATATCTTTACTATTTTTTTTATGTAACTGAATCTTTGATTCTACTACAGGCAATAAGATTGTAAAACATGGGAATAAGTATAAGTTGTGTGTTAATTTCTATCACAATAAGTGTGGTGCGTATTTAGCTTGCTTAATATTGTATATTTCACGTGTTACACATAAATCCAAAATTGCATAAAATCATTTTTTAAATTTTCTGTGAAGACATGCTGCTGTGATGGAGGCAGTACCTTGTTTATCATTGTCTTGCTGAAATATGCAAGTGTTTTCCTGAAATAGACTTGGTCTGCATGGGAACATATGTTGTTCTAAAACCTCTATATAATGCTCAGCATTGATATTGTCTATCCAGATGTGTAAGCTACCCATGCCATAGGCACCGGTACACCACCACATCAGAGATATAGGCTTTCGAACTGTGCGCTGATAACAAGCTGGATGGTCCCTCTCCTCTTGAGTCTGCAGGACAAAACACCTGTAGCTTCCACAAAAAAATGTAACATTTTAATTCATCTGACCACAGAAACATTTTCTATTTTTCCTTAATTTTAAATGAGCTTTGGCTCAGAGACGCCATCATTGGCTTTGACTTCTGTTAACATATGGCTGCTTGTTTGAATGATAGAGCTGTAACTTGCGTTTATGTATCGCAAGGCAAACTGTGTTCACAGATAATCTCTGGAAGTATTTCTGATTCCTTGCGGTGATTTGTGATCATGTTTGATTTAATGCAATGCAATATTGACTGTTGACCTTGTACCTTGCACTCATGGATTTTTCCAGAATCTCTGATTCATTCTTTTTATGATATATATTTGATGGTTGATATTCAAAGACTTTGAAATTTTACGTAGAGGAACATTTTTTAGTTGCTCACAGATTGGTGAACCTATGACCATCTCCACATCTGACAGATTCTGCTTCTATAACAAACTCTTGTTATACACAGTCAGGGCAGGTTTTAGGCAAAGTGGGACCCTGGACAAAAGTTTAAAATGGGGCACCAAATGCTAACATATTGCACCATCACATAGGAAAAATCTTGATTGTATTTACATATGCTGAGTTCAGGCCGAGTATGATCGACAATATTGAAGTCGTTCGGCGCTTGTTTCCCGGCCTCTTTACACCGGCTGAGGAAGAATGATGGGCACAGAACGATCACTAGTATCATGCTATCAGCAGCACATTTGTAGTTTTCACAATGTGCTGTTGAGAACAATGATTTTTGTCCTGGCATAAAAAATCCAATCACTCAATGAATAGGCAGCATTTTGCTTGTTTAGTATGATGTGCACCATAGTCCTCCATATCATATAATACACACCCCATAGCGCTCCATGCAGTATAATACACCCCATAGTGCTCCATATAGTACAATGCACACCATAGTTCTCCATAGAGTACAAATAGTACAATGCAGCCCCTAAAGGAGTATAATGTAGCCCCCACTGGAATATAATGCAGCCCCACAGGAGTATAATGCAGCTCCGACAGGAATGTAATGCATCCCCATGGGAATATAATGCAGCCGCCTCATAGAGTATAATGCATCTCCCCCTCCCCCACCATAGGAGTATTATTGAGCCCTGCCCTCACCCCACAATAGGAGTATAATGTAGACCCCCATAGGAGTATAATGCAGACCCTATAGTCATGCAGTATCATGGCCACAACATATTCACTGATTTAAAAAAATTGATAACAAAAACACTTACCTTTCCTCATTTCCCGGCTGAAGCGCATCTCCTCACATCAGCAGCTCCACTGCCCAGCACAATGTGGCGAGCAATGATATAATTGCGCCCACTGTGTCAGAGACAGAGGGGGATGAAGGGAGAGGGAGCATCATGTGATTGAGGTTGTAATTTCAGTGGTCATTCGACTATTCACTAGGGGATCGTGCAGTATGTATTAGCTGTCAGGTTCCCTTTAAAGCGATTATGAAGGTGGCCATAGGCTTAGATTTATAAGCATGGTGTCAGCATTCCAATAACCTATTTATAATTGTGACCACTATTTGTAACAAGTTCTGTGAATAACAATTGTGACAAAGTCACTGGTAAAGTTCTGGAGGGTAGATATGTTTCACTGTGCTTAATGGAGTCAGTGATGTGAAACCCAGAAATTTTCCTCCAGCTCACTAAGTGCTGCGAGGGGTTAACAGGTAATTTACATAATGGGCTGGGTTTTTGTGGACAACCTTAGAGTGGGTGAGAGGTTGTCCACCTTATCTCAACCCCAGGGAGTGGTGTGGGGCTTAAATAGCTGGACTCCAGAGGCAGTCTTTGGTCAATAGGGTCAAAGAGAGGATCTCCAGTGGTTTGTGTCCTGAGGAGGAAAGTCTGAACCTGTGTTGCTTCAGAGCGGGCAGCTCTCAGAAAATGTATGGACTGTGTTACAGCATTTTGCTTTTTTTCCTGTTTTGTCCAAACGCATGTTCACATTGGCCATAAAACATACAAATCCTACAATAAACAAAATGAGCAAAAACCCTGCTGTAATTAAATAAGTAAAAAGCAAAAGTGCATTTAAATAACACAGAGTTCTTAGTAATACTGTTTTTGATAAAAAAAAATAGCATAAAAGCCATCCCACCGTTAACAAGGTGACTCTGGTCGGGACTGTCCTACGCTGTCTAATATTATAAACCTTACCATGTATCAGAGATGACCTCAATGTGTAAATAAGGGCAGACAAAAAGGACTGGGTCCCAACCAGTGGACATCAGTCTAGGGAAGCCTTTAAATGTAATTTTCAGCTCAGGACACATCCCGGCTTGCACAGAATGCAAAAACGTCTAAACATCCATTTGTGGTCACACCGAACTACTGAAAAGAATTTGTGGTCCAGACAAATGTGTCAGAAGTCGGGTTGGGAGCCGTGCTGTCTCAAGAAATCCCAGAAGAACATTCCATCCTGTATCTGAGCCGGAAGCTCTCTTCATGCGAGAGAAGCTATGCCATCATTGAGAAGGAGTACTTAGACATAAAATGAGCCTTAGATACACTGAAATATTACCTGCTAGGCTGTAGGTTTAAGCTAGAGTCAGACCATGCACATCTGAGATGGTTGACAGAAAAGAAGGGTAAGAATGCCCTGATGACAAAGTGGTTCTTAGACCTCCAAGATTTCAATTTTCATGTCAAGCACAGGCCAGGGAAGATGCATGGGAACACAGATGCCCTGTACTGACTCCCGTGTTTAGCAACTGAAGGTGCTAGAAACCCTTTGGGCAGGGTATGTGACAAAGTTGCTCATAAAGTCCAGGAGGGTAGATATGTTTTACTGTGCTTAATGGCGTGAAACCCAGAGATTTTCTTCCAGCACACTAAGCTAACAGCTAATTTACATAATGGGTTGTTTTTGTGGACGACCATAAAGTAGATGGGAGGTTGTCAACCTTATCTCCACCCCAGGAAGTGGTCTGGGGCTTAAATAGCTGGATTCCAGAGGAAGTCTTTGGTCATTAGGGCTGGAAAGAGGATCTCCAGTGGTTTGTGTCCTGAGGAGGAAAAACTGAACTTGTGTTGATCCAGGGTGGGCAGCTCCCAGCAAATGTATGGACCGTGTTACAGCATTTTATTTTGTTTGGCCCAAAGGGTTATGTTTACTTTTCCCTTCATGTTTGTTCATGCCATCTATATAATAAACCAGCAGAAGATTTAAAGAGACAGAGTTCCTGTTTTTTTATCTCCGTGTCCGCTGAGTGAGTTTAACTGCCACACAATCAATAGATCACTTTCTGTCAAACGAATTTATTTTCAGCAGTATTGTAGGGCAATACTCCACTTTTAGCTGTTGCGACTCTCGAGCCATTTTTGCTTTCCCTCAGGACCAGTAATTGGCAACCCAACAAAACTATGCTAACATACCATACATATATTTTACAGCTCTCTATCGGAGTTCGAGGCTAAATTTAAAGTGCCTGAAGTGAGTCTGGCCCTGATCTATGTAAAAACCGTATATGTAAAATAGCCCTCAGGGTCCTTACATTTTAAAATATATTTTTTTCTCATGCTGAAGTTAGTTGCATATAAAATAAAAAATTTTTATATGAGTTATGGCAACCAAGTGAGTAAAAAGATGAAAGCTCCACAATCATTCATGCTGATGTTGTCATTTATACAATCCATTGAAATACGAAGAGCTAAGCAGAGTAGCCTGAAATTCCTTTCAAAGGTTAAAATTATGACCTCAATATTTCAAAATGCTTTTTGTTACCAAATTGCTAGAGCTTCTCCATTCCATTCTGCATGTATCCTTAAATTAAAAACAATGCTCAGAAATATCGCTCTGTGCTTCGACCACAATCTTAAGTAATGTTCTCCAGGTGCAGCATAAATAAATCCTAATGAAAGCCAAGTAATGCTGTCTGATATTTACATACTTTTATTTATGACTTTAATAATACATGACAAAGCCCATGTTACTTGTGCCGGCTCCTCTGTTCACATCCATAAAATAAGCTTAGAAAACTGATTCAGTCCTAATGCTATTCTGTGAATAGTTGTAGACTGTCTGTTACCTTTATTGTCATTTTTTTCTTCATTTTCTTTCTTTCATTTTTACTTTGCTACTGCCAAATATGATTGTGTGGGGTTCGAATCAGTCAAATATTGTAATCAGAAGGCGATTGTTCAGTCTCTTAGTGCTAGACACATAACCAGAGGACAGTTATTAACACACATTGACCCTGACTCATTTGTGGGTTTTAAGTCGCTCTTCTCTTTTTATCTTGAGGTATTCACTGCCATCAAAATGGCGCATGCGATTCATTAATTTGGTGCAAGTTTAAAAAAAGTTATATATATCATACCAGGATGCAGGTCATTATACCAGGAAGAGGACCAGGATTGTGCATATTGTACCAGGAAGGGGACCAATATAGCACAAATTATACCAAAATGGGGGACATTATTCCAGGAAAGGGACTAGGATGGGGCACATTATATCAGGAAGGGAACAAGGAAAGGAACCAGGGTAAGGACATTATACCAGGAAGGGAATCGGGATGAGGCACTTTATATCAGGAAGGGGGCATTATACCAGAAAGGGGGACATTATACTATGATGCGGACCAGGATGGAGGATATTATACCTGGAAATGGACCAGGATGGGGCACATTATACAAAGTAGGGGACCAGGATGGTTCACATTATCAAAGAAACGGGACCAGGTGGCACACATTATACCAGGATGTAGAATATTATACCAAGAAGGAGGCCAAGTTGGAAGACATTATCCCATGAATGGGCTCATCATGGGAGATATTATTATTGGAAGGAGCGCCCCTTATTGCGTACCATCCTCTCTAGTTATGTATGGAGCAGCCCCTTATTACATAGCATCCTCTGTGGTTATATTCAGCACTGTCCTATTATTACATAGTATCAGCTCTTGTTATCTATAGCACCATCTCTTACATAGCATTTTCTTGTTATTTTTGTTAATCACAGCACTCTCTCTTTATTATGTTGTTCTTGTTAGATATAAACTAACTGCTGATGAAGCAACAGTGGCTGACCAGAATACCAGTCCATCAGGTTCTCAATTAGAAAAGAAGCTTTCCCATGCTCCACCAGCCGGCATTTCAGTTTATATCTAACAAGAGAGGACACTATGCAAAAAAGAACAGGGCTCTGTAATCAACAAAAATAATAGGAAAAGCCACTATTTAATTAACGGTGCTGTACATAACATGAGAAGACACTATGTAATAAGGGACGGTAATATTCATAATTACCGTATATACTCGAGTATAAGCTGACCCGAGTATAAGCCGACCCCCCTAATTTTGCCACAAAAAAACTGGGAAAACTTATTGACTCGAGTATAAGCCTAGGGTAGGAAATACAGCAGCTACCGGCGAATTTCAAAAATAAAAATAGATGCTCCATACCGTTCATTATTGCCCCATAAGATGCTCCATATAAAGCTGTGCCACATATAATGCTGCATACTGTTCATTATTGCCCCATAAGATGCTCCATATAAAACTGTGCCACATATAATGCTCCATACCGTTCATTATTGCCCCATAGATGCTCCATATAAAGCTGTGCCACATATAATGCTCCATACTGTTCATTATTGCCCCATAGATGCTCCATATAAAGCTGTGCCACATATAATGCTCCATATTGTTCATTATTGCCCCATAGATGCTCCATATAAAGCTGTGCCACATATAATGCTCTGCACCGTTCATTATGGCCCCATAGATGCTCCATATAAAGCTGTGCCACATATAAAGCCCTGCACCATTAATTATGGCCCCATATAAAGCTGTGCCACATATAATGCTCCATACTGTTCATTATTGCCCCATAGATGCTCCATATAAAGCTGTGCCCCACATATAATGCTCTGCACCATTCATTATGGCCCCATAGATGCTCCATATAAAGCTGTGCCACACATAATGCTCTGCACCATTCATTATGGCCCCATAGATGCTCCGTATAAAGCTGTGCCATATATAATGCTGCTGCAATTTAAAAAAAATCACATACTCACCTCTCTTAGCTCAGGACGCCGGCGCTTTCAATATTTACCTGCTCCTCGTGTGGCTCAGTCTCCAGCACTGACGCTCAGCAGAGGGCGCGCACTGACTACGTCACCGCGCCCTCTGACCTGTGCATCACAGCCAGAGGACGCTGGAGACTGAGCCGCACCGGAACAAGGAGCAGGTAAATATTGCGCAGCGCTCCCCTCCCCATATACTTACCTGCTCCTGGCACGGTCCCTGCAGTCCCTGCTTCTTTCACCGCTGCATCTTCTTCCTGCATTGAGCGGTCACAGTTACCGATCATTACAGTCATGAATATGTGACTCCACCTCTATGGGAGGTGGAGCCGCATATTCATGACTATAATGAGTGGCACCATGTGACCGCTCAGTACAGGAAGAATCTGCAGCGCTGGAAGAAGCAGGGACTGCAGGGACCGTGCCGGGAGTAGGTAAGTATAACTAGAGAGCCCCCGCTCCCCCTCACCTGCCGCCCCCCAGGTATGACTCGAGTATAAGCCGAGAGGGGGACTTTCAGCCCCCAAAAATGGGCTGAAAATCTCGGCTTATACTCCAGTATATACGGTATATACATAGGCGACTAACACATTCCACACACATATCTTGCACAGGAATCCCAAGTTGTCAATGTCCAACCCTAAACCACTTTAACCATTTTTGTGACTTTTTCAGCAAAACTACATAAAAACTACATCAGGAGAGGATAAGAGTGAAATTGTGCCAAATTTTGCAACTTTTTAAAAAGTTTCAATTGATAAATCAGCTAAAACCAGTTGTAACCCTGGAGCAAGCAGTTTTGGGAGGATCCTACCTGATACCAATATTTTTTCACTTTGCACTTCTTGTATATGCACCTTTGATATTTGATTCTTTTAGATTATGTTTATTAAACGATAAATTTTAGATCCCTATTTGCTATATCTGTTACTTTACCCACTTTAGTAATTTCCCTATCTTCTATATTGAAACCATCTGGAATCATTAAACTCCACTAATCACTAAACTTCACTCACTAAGCCATAAACAGAAAAAAAAACAAAAAAACAGGCAAGCACATGTAAAATAAACTTCAAAAGTGGAGTAAATAGAATAATGAATTGGGTGGGAACAAAAATTGGTGTAAAACACACAAAAATAGACAAAAATCTCAAAGGCAATGATGAACCAGGGCCAATGTGCTAGATTTATATATACAAAGGACAGTCAGTCAGTCTGATCTAGGTATCGGGGTAGACATACCATTTGTGCAATCCATGCAGCGCCATAGGGGCCCAGGAGGTAAGGGGGCCACATTCACCTCCAAAGCAGGTGGAATTATGTATTATGATGAGCTACTGAACTGCTTACTGCAGTGAGAAATACTTATTTCTCACTGCAAAATGCAAATTAATGTATATAATTTATACAATGTGATTTTTAGGATTTTGTTTTTGATATTCTATCTCTCAGTGCTAAAATTAACATACCCTTAACTAAAATAGATCATATAACAGAATATAAAACCCAAATATATACACATAGTTAAATATTGAAGATGAAGATAGATAAAATAGGATGTCTTTGTGATGAACAATTGCAACAAAAAATTCCCATTACATATAACTTTTGCATCATAGATAATAGTTATACTGTATATGTAGAGTTGCCATAGAGTAGGGCACAAATTATTAAGTTGAAGGTTGTTTCACACTATCCAGCGATATTAGACAAAATATCTCTGTAACACAAAAACTCATATTAAAAACAGAAATAAAACAAAATTCTAAAATCAAAAAGTGTGCATAAAAACACAGCTGAACACCAGCTGTCACAGAAACAGGACAAAACTTATATTCTCATTCAAGCCCATTGGATGTGTTTAAGGTCCATACCAAAATGGACTCGAGTTGGCAAGTCTCTGGCTTACCCTACCCCCGCAAATATTGATGTAAATTTGATCAATGCCTCTGACCTTCTGAAGTATACTGTCACATTGGATATGTCCGTGTGATTCAGTGCTGCTGTGATTCCGTTTACGTGTTTCCTGACACAAACTTTAAGTTGCCGTGTGGTCAGTCCAATGTACAGCAAATCACAGGTGGCATAGTAGATCACAGATTTTGATGCACATGACATATTTTTTTTATGTGTATATGTTTTAGCGCCACTGGAATCACTGAACGTATTATAGCGCTCGATGTTAGGGCATGCACCACATCGTCCTCACGGAACACATACATGCCTAGGAGTAAAGTTATCACAAAAGGTGGTTTTAAGGTACCGTCACATTTAGCGACGCTGCAGCGATCTAGACAACGATGCTGATCGCTGCAGCATCTCTGTGTGGTCGCTGGAGAGCTGTCACACAGACAGCTCTCCAGCGACCAACTATGCGAAGTCCCCTGGTAACCAGGGTAAACATCGGGTTACTAAGCGCAGGGCCGCGCTTAGTAACCCGATGTTTACCCTGGTTACCAGTGTAAATGTAAAAAAAACAAACAGTGCATACTTACATTCCGGTGTCTGTCCCCTGGCGCTCTGCTTCCCTGCACTGACTGTGAGCGCCGGCCAGCCGTAAAGCAGAGCGGTGACGTCACCGCTGTAATCTGCTTTATGGCTGGCCGGCGCTGACAGTGCAGGGAAGCAGAACGCCGAGGGACACGACAGACACCGGAATGTAAGTATGTAGTGTTTGTTTTTTTTTACATTTACACTGGTAACCAGGGTAAACATCGGGTTACTAGGCGCAGCCCTGCGCTTAGTAACCCGATGTTTAACCTGGTTACCAGTGAGACATCGCTGAATCGGCATCACACACGCCGATTCAGCAATGTCTGTGGGAGATCCAGTGACAAAATAAAGTTCTGGCCTTTCTGCTCCGACCAACGATGTCACAGCAGGATCCAGATCGCTGCTGCGTGTCAAACACAATGATATCGCTATCCAGGACGCTGCAACGTCACGGATCGCTAGTGATATCGTTGTTAAATTGTTCAGTGTGAAGGTACCTTTAGTCTCATCAAGGTAATGGCTGCAGACAAGACAATCTCTTAGATTCCTAAAGCACAATATAGTGATACTCTGATACAAAATCTCAGATACAGACACCATAATAATACAGTAGTCTTGCGTAAACCACCTACTTAAGGTTATACCCTGTGCAGCTCCCCATTAACTTTAAGGTACAAAAACCTAGAGCAACCACAAAAAGTTGCAAAATTATTAAAAAGGTATCTAATATATAAAGCTGAATGTGTGTGTGTGTGTATGTCCGGGATTGGCATCTGCACCGTCGCAGCTACAGCCACAAAATTTTGCACAGTCACACGTCTGGACCCCGAGAGCGTCATAGGCTATGTTCTGAGGTGAAATTTTAACCCCGCGCGTTCCAATTCACCAAACAATTTTGCCCCTATCTACATAATGGGGAAAAAAGTGAAAGGAAAAGTGTTGGAGGCGTCGCAGCTACAGCCACAAAATTTTGCACAGTCACACGTCTGGACCCTGAGAGCGTCATAGGCTATGTTGTGAGGCGAAATTTTAACCCCGAGCTTTCAAATTCACCAAACAATTTTGCCCTATCTACATAATGGGAAAAAATGAAAGGAAAAGTGTAGGAGGCAAATTGACAGCTGCCAGATGTGAACAAGGGGGACTTAAAGAATGAGAGCGATGGCGCCAAAGAGTATATACCGTACGGATGCTAACAAACCAGGGATTCAAGCTTGAGGAGGCTAATTTGCATATTCCAGGTGCCTTCTGGGAAAAGCGAAGAGTCTCCCTAAGTTAGAAGATCGTTGGGTACAGATGGGACCAGCTGCTTGGAAAGCATCACCAAACCGCGCACGCGAATTTTTGCCTGTAGGACATTTTTGCAAGAGAGCTTGGCTGAGTAGATTACACAAGAAGGAAAACACACAGCAAGTCAGCAGGATCTAGGAGCAACATGGCAGATGTGACAACCTACATGGTGAGCTGCAGCATGTGCTACTTGTTCACAGATCGACCAGAAGAAGAATCAAATTTCACCTGTCAGAAGTGTAGACTAGTGGCCCTTTTAGAAGAAAAGGTGCGGGGTCTGGAAGAAAGAATAGCAACTTTGGAACTCATCAAAGAGAATGAAGACTTTCTAGACAGAACAGAAGCATCTCTACTGGTCACAGAAGGTGAAAAAAGTGTCAGAGAACCTCCAAAAGCAGATGAGTGGAAGCATGTGACCAAAAGAAGCAAAAAGACCATGGAGAAATCACCAACCACACAACTGAAGAACCGATATCAAATCTTTGTAGAGGATGAAGATGGCACACCTAAGGATGAAGCAATACCAGCAAGCAAAAAAGAAAAGGGCACACAGCAACAAGTGACAGCAAAAAGTACAGCCAAGAAGTAATGAAGAGTGGTGGTGGTGGGAGACTCACTACTGAGAGGCACAGAAGCAGCCATCTGCAGACCGGACATAACTGCAAGAGAAGCATGCTGCCTTCCAGGTGCGATGATCAAGAATGTGACCGATAGGATACCAAAGCTCTTCAGCTCCAAGGACGTCCACCCATTTCTTCTGATACATGTTGGCACCAATGACACGGCAAGGAAGGACCTACCGACAATCTGCAAAGACTTTGAAGAGTTGGGGAAGAAAGTAAATGAACTGGATGCACAGGTAGGTTTTTCTTCTATCCTTCCAGTAGATGGGCATGGCACCAGGAGATGGAACAGGATCCTTGATGCAAACAACTGGCTAAGACGATGGTGCAGACAACAAGGATTCGGATTCCTGGACCACGGTGTGAATTACTGGTACGATGGACTCCTCGCCAGAGACGGACTACACCTCAACAAACCTGGGAAACACACATTCGCCAGAAGACTCGCTACACTCATCAGGAGGGCGTTAAACTAGAAGAAGAGGGGACGGGAAGAAAAACATTAGACTTGAACAAAGAAGACCCAGGAAAACATACTCAGAAGGGAGGTAAGAACATTTCTAAAACAATCCACAGCGAGGTGATTGGAACAAAACAAAATCCTCTAAACTGCATGCTCGCAAACGCCAGAAGCCTGACAAACAAGATGGAAGAACTAGAAGCACAAATATCTACAGGTAACTTTGACATAGTGGGAATAACCGAGACATGGTTAGATGAAAGCTATGACTGGGCAGTTAACTTACAGGGTTACAGTCTGTTTAGAAAGGATCGTAAAAATCGGAGAGGAGGAGGGGTTTGTCTCTATGTAAAGTCTTGTCTAAAGTCCACTTTAAGGGAGGATATTAGCGAAGGAAATGAGGATGTCGAGTCCATATGGGTTGAAATTCATGGAGGGAAAAATGGTAACAAAATTCTCATTGGGGTCTGTTACAAACCCCCAAATATAACAGAAACCATGGAAAGTCTACTTCTATAGCAGATAGATGAAGCTGCAACCCACAATGAGGTCCTGGTTATGGGGGACTTTAACTACCCGGATATTAACTGGGAAACAGAAACCTGTGAAACCCATAAAGGCAACAGGTTTCTGCTAATAACCAAGAAAAATTATCTTTCACAATTGGTGCAGAATCCAACCAGAGGAGCAGCACTTTTAGACCTAATACTATCTAATGGACCTGACAGAATAACAAATCTGCAGGTGGTTGGGCATCTAGGAAATAGCGACCACAATATTGTGCAGTTTCACCTGTCTTTCACTAGGGGGACTTGTCAGGGAGTCACAAAAACACTGAACTTTAGGAAGGCAAAGTTTGACCAGCTTAGAGATGCCCTTAATCTGGTAGACTGGGACAATATCCTCAGAAATAAGAATACAGATAATAAATGGGAAATGTTTAAGAACATCCTAAATAGGCAGTGTAAGCGGTTTATACCTTGTGGGAATAAAAGGACTAGAAATAGGAAAAACCCAATGTGGCTAAACAAAGAAGTAAGACAGGCAATTAACAGTAAAAAGAAAGCATTTGCACTACTAAAGCAGGATGGCACCATTGAAGCTCTAAAAAACTATAGGGAGAAAAATACTTTATCTAAAAAACTAATTAAAGCTGCCAAAAAAGAAACAGAGAAGCACATTGCTAAGGAGAGTAAAACTAATGCCAAACTGTTCTTCAACTATATCAATAGTAAAAGAATAAAAATTGAAAATGTAGGCCCCTTAAAAAATAGTGAGGAAAGAATGGTTGTAGATGACGAGGAAAAAGCTAACATATTAAACACCTTCTTCTCCACGGTATTCATGGTGGAAAATGAAATGCTAGGTGAAATCCCAAGAAACAATGAAAACCCTATATTAAGGGTCACCAATCTAACCCAAGAAGAGGTGCGAAACCGGCTAAATAAGATTAAAATAGATAAATCTCCGGGTCCGGATGGCATACACCCACGAGTACTAAGAGAACTAAGTAATGTAATAGATAAACCATTATTTCTTATTTTTAGGGACTCTATAGCGACAGGGTCTGTTCCGCAGGACTGGCGCATAGCAAATGTGGTGCCAATATTCAAAAAGGGCTCTAAAAGTGAACCTGGAAATTATAGGCCAGTAAGTCTAACCTCTATTGTTGGTAAAATATTTGAAGGGTTTCTGAGGGATGTTATTCTGGATTATCTCAATGAGAATAACTGTTTAACTCCATATCAGCATGGGTTTATGAGAAATCGCTCCTGTCAAACCAATCTAATCAGTTTTTATGAAGAGGTAAGCTATAGGCTGGACCATGGTGAGTCATTGGACATGGTATATCTCGATTTTTCCAAAGCGTTTGATACCGTGCCGCACAAGAGGTTGGTACACAAAATGAGAATGCTTGGTCTGGGGGAAAATGTGTGTAAATGGGTTAGTAACTGGCTTAGTGATAGAAAGCAGAGGGTGGTTATAAATGGTATAGTCTCTAACTGGGTCTCTGTGACCAGTGGGGTACCGCAGGGGTCAGTATTGGGACCTGTTCTCTTCAACATATTCATTAATGATCTGGTAGAAGGTTTACACAGTAAAATATCGATATTTGCAGATGATACAAAACTATGTAAAGCAGTTAATACAAGAGAAAATAGTATTCTGCTACAGATGGATCTGGATAAGTTGGAAACTTGGGCTGAAAGGTGGCAGATGAGGTTTAACAATGATAAATGTAAGGTTATACACATGGGAAGAAGGAATCAATATCACCATTACACACTGAATGGGAAACCACTGGGTAAATCTGACAGGGAGAAGGACTTGGGGATCCTAGTTAATGATAAACTTACCTGGAGCAGCCAGTGCCAGGCAGCAGCTGCCAAGGCAAACAGGATCATGGGGTGCATTAAAAGAGGTCTGGATACACATGATGAGAGCATTATACTGCCTCTGTACAAATCCCTAGTTAGACCGCACATGGAGTACTGTGTCCAGTTTTGGGCACCGGTGTTTAGGAAGGATATAATGGAACTAGAGAGAGAACAAAGGAGGGCAACAAAATTAATAAAGGGGATGGGAGAACTACAATACCCAGATAGATTAGCGAAATTAGGATTATTTAGTCTAGAAAAAAGACGACTGAGGGGCGATCTAATAACCATGTATAAGTATATAAGGGGACAATACAAATATCTCGCAGAGGATCTGTTTATACCAAGGAAGGTGACGGGCACAAGGGGGCATTCTTTGCGTCTGGAGGAGAGAAGGTTTTTCCACCAACATAGAAGAGGATTCTTTACTGTTAGGGCAGTGAGAATCTGGAATTGCTTGCCTGAGGAGGTGGTGATGGCGAACTCAGTCGAGGGGTTCAAGAGAAGCCTGGATGTCTTCCTGGAGCAGAACAATATTGTATCATACAATTATTAGGTTCTGTAGAAGGACGTAGATCTGGGGATTTATTATGATGGAATATAGGCTGAACTGGATGGACAAATGTCTTTTTTCAGCCTTACTAACTATGTTACTATGTTACTATGTTACTATGTAAGGTGGGGCTCCGACATGGGATACTCACCACACACGGGGATATGAACACACACACAAAATGCGCCACACACTACCACGTGCTTGAACACATATTACCCTCAGCACACATTTCACCACACATACACCAACCTCGCCACATAAAAGTCGAAACACAAAAGTCGCCGCTCAAAACTTGCCATGAGCAAAACTCGCCACACGCAAAACTAGGCTCACGCAAAACTCGCCACAAGTGCAAAACTCACCTCATGGAAAACTCGCCACACGCAAAACTTGCACACGCGGAAAAATTGCCACATGCACAAAAGTTGCAACACATGCAAAAGTTGCCTCACACAAAACTTGCACATACTCAAAAGGCACCACACATAAAACTCGCCACGCGCAAAACTCGCCATGCGCAAAACTTGCTGCACACAACTTGCTACACAAACCTGTCACATGCAACTCGACACATAAAAAGTTGCTACACGGAATGGAATGAATGGAAGACATACAAGACCACTGATAATCTCCCTCGATCTGGGGCTCCACGCAAAATCCCACCCCGTGGGGTCAGAATGATCACAAGAACGGTGAGCAAATATCCCAGAACCACGCGGGGGTACCTAGTGAATGAACTGCAGAGAGCTGGGACCAATGTAACAAAGCCTACCATAAGTAACACACTACGCCACCATGGACTCAGATCCTGCAGTGCCAGACGTGTTCCACTGCTTAAGCCAGTACATGTCCGGGCCCGTCTGAAGTTTGCTAGAGAGCATTTGGATGATCCAGAGGAGTTTTGGGAGAATGTCCTATGGTCTGATGAAACCAAACTGGAACTGTTTGGTAGAAACACAACTTGTCGTGTTTGGAGGAAAAAGAATACTGAGTTGCATCCATCAAACTCCATACCTACTGTAAAGCATGGTGGTGGAAACATCATGCTTTGGGGCTGTTTCTCTGCAAAGGGGCCAGGATGACTGATCCGGGTACATGAAAGAATGAATGGGGCCATGTATCGTGAGATTTTGAGTGCAAACCTCCTTCCATCAGCAAGGGCATTAAAGATGAAACGTGGCTAGGTCTTTCAACATGACAATGATCCAAAGCACACCGCTAGGGCAACGAAGGAGTGGCTTCGTAAGAAGCATTTCAAGGTCCTGGAGTTGCCTAGCCAGTCTCCAGATCTCAACTCTATAGAAAACCTTTGGAGGGAGTTGAAAGTCCGTGTTGCCAAGCGAAAAGCCAAAAACATTACTGCTCCAGAGGAGATCTGCATGGAGGAATGGGCCAACATACCAACAACAGTGTGTGGCAACCTTGTGAAGACTTACAGAAAACGTTTGACCTCTGTCATTGCCAACAAAGGATATATTACAAAGTATTGAGATGAAATTTTGTTTCTGACCAAATACTTATTTTCCACCATAATATGCAAATAAAATGTTAAAAAAACAGCCAATGTGATTTTCTGGATTTTTTTTTCTCAGTTTGTCTCCCATAGTTGAGGTCTACCTATGATGTAAATTACAGACGCCTCTCATCTTTTTAAGTGGTGGAACTTGCACTATTGCTGACTGACTAAATACTTTTTTGCCCCACTGTATATACAGGAGGAGATGACATACAGGTATATACTATATACAGGAGGAGATGACACACAGGTATATACTATATACAGGAGCAGATGACCTACAGGTATATACTCTATACAGGAGGAGATGCCATACAGGTATAGGCTATATATAGAACATGACATGCAGGTATATACTATATACAGGAGGAGATGACACACAGATATATACTATATACAGGGGATATGACACACAGGTATGTACTATATACAGGAGGAGATGACATACAGGTACAGTGGGGCAAAAAAGTATTTAGTCAGTCAGCAATAGTGCAAGTTCCACCACTTAAAAAGATGAGAGGCATCTGTAATTTACATCATAGGTAGACCTCAACTATGGGAGACAAACTGAGAAAAAAAAATCCAGAAAATCACATTGTCTGTTTTTTTAACAATTTATTTGCATATTATGGTGGAAAATAAGTATTTGGTCAGAAATTAAATTTCATCTCAATACTTTGTAATATATCCTTTGTTGGCAATGACAGAGGTCAAACGTTTTCTGTAAGTCTTCACAAGGTTGCCACACACTGTTGTTGGTATGTTGGCCCATTCCTCCATGCAGATCTCCTCTAGAGCAGTGATGTTTTTGGCTTTTCGCTTGGCAACACGGACTTTCAACTCCCTCCAAAGGTTTTCTATAGGGTTGAGATCTGGAGACTGGCTAGGCCACTCCAGGACCTTGAAATGCTTCTTACGAAGCCACTCCTTCGTTGCCCTGGCGGTGTGCTTTGGATCATTGTCATGTTGAAAGACCCAGCCACGTTTCATCTTCAATGCCCTTGCTGATGGAAGGAGGTTTGCACTCAAAATCTCACGATACATGGCCCCATTCATTCTTTCATGTACCCGGATCAGTCGTCCTGGCCCCTTTGCAGAGAAACAGCCCCAAAGCATGATGTTTCCACCACCATGCTTTACAGTAGGTATGGTGTTTGATGGATGCAACTCAGTATTCGTTTTCCTCCAAACACGACAAGTTGTGTTTCTACCAAACAGTTCCAGTTTGGTTTCATCAGACCATAGGACATTCTCCCAAAACTCCTCTGGATCATCCAAATGCTCTTTAGCAAACTTCAGACGGGCCCGGACATGTAATGGCTTAAGCAGTGGGACACATCTGGCACTGCAGGATCTGAGTCCATGGTGGCGTAGTGTGTTACTTATGGTAGGCCTTGTTACATTGGTCCCAGCTCTCTGCAGTTCATTCACTAGGTCCCCCGCGTGGTTCTGGGATTTTTGCTCACCGTTCTTGTGATCATTCTGACCCCACGGGGTGGGATTTTGCATGGAGCCCCAGATCGAGGGAGATAATCAGCGGTCTTGTATGTCTTCCATTTTCTAATTATTGCTCCCACTGTTGATTTCTTCACTCCAAGCTGGTTGGCTATTGCAGATTCAGTCTTCCCAGCCTGGTGCAGGGCTACAATTTTGTTTCTGGTGTCCTTTGACAGCTCTTTGGTCTTCACCATAGTGGAGTTTGGAGTCAGACTGTTTGAGGGTGTGCACAGGTGTCTTTTTATACTGATAACAAGTTTAAACAGGTGCCATTACTACAGGTAATGAGTGGAGGAAAGAGGAGACTCTTAAAGAAGAAGTTACAGGTCTGTGAGAGCCAGAAATCTTGATTGTTTGCTTCTGACCAAATACTTATTTTCCACCATAATATGCAAATAAATTGTTAAAAAAAACAGACAATGTGATTTTCTGGATTTTTTTTTCTCAGTTTGTCTCCCATAGTTGAGGTCTACCTATGATGTAAATTACAGACGCCTCTCATCTTTTTAAGTGGTGGAACTTGCACTATTGCTGACTGACTAAATACTTTTTTGCCCCACTGTATATACTATATATAGAAGGAGATGACATTCAGGTATATACTATATATAGGGGAGATGACACACAGCAGGTATATACTATATACAGGGGAGATGACATACAGGTATATACTATATACAGGAGATGACATACAGATGTATACTATATATAAGGGAGATGACAAACATGTATATACTGAGGTGATGAGGTGAAAATGAGAGGTGTGAGGTGAAAATGAAAAGGTGTGAGTGCAAAATGAGAGGAGTGAGGAAAAATACTGGAGTGATCAGAAAATGACAGATGTGAGGTTGAAATGACAAGTGTTAGGGGGGAATGAGAGGAGTGAGGGAGAAAATCAGAGGTGTGAGGGAGAAAATGAGAGATGTGAGGGGGAAAATGAAAGATGTGATTGGGAAAATGAGAGGTGTGATGGGAAAATAAGAGAAGTGAGGTGCTATAACTAACCACAGATATTTACTATGCCCAGGCAACGTCGGGCTCTTCAGCTAGTATTTTAATAACAAAGAATAAATAATAACATACAGTCAAAGACATATATTAAAGCATGAGTATCAAAACAGAGCTATTTGAATACGGAGTGCAAGTGCACCAGTAGAATGAAGTACGGTTTTGTAAGGGGGTTTGTTTGACTCTTTGAATATTCTTTCCCATATCCAATGTCTGTGATGTGACACCTTCTACTGGTGCACCTGTACTCCACATTCAAATAGCTCTGTTTTGATACTCATGCTTTAATATATGTTATTGACTGTATGTTATTATTTATTCTTTGTTATTAAAATATACCTTTTTAATTATTTTGCAACTTTTTGTGGTTGATATGCTCCAGTTTTTTGTACCTTATTATAGTGATACTCTGTTTATCAGGCATGATGGTTAGTGATAAACCTCATCTGTTCATTAGATGTAACATCTTTCGATTCATATAACAGGGTATAATGTGTCTTTGGCCCTATGGTATGCTCGTTTAACCATACGTCTACTATAACTGTGTTCATAGAATCTTTGCTTATGATCACCTGCTTGCTTATCAAAGTCAGAGTCAGTTGCCCAAATTCTGCAGAGGCGGAGGACTTGTCTGATGGGAATGGACTGTATTATAGATCTAGGATGTGAGGAGGAGGCATATAATATATTACTGGAGGTGGATTTCCTAAAAATGTCTGTATCACATTAGTACAATCTCTTTTCAGCTAGATATCAAGGAAGTCAATCCTTTCTCAATCACATTGATATGTGATATGGATATTACGGTCATTATTATTCAAAGACCTCATAAATTCTTTTATTGATTGTAAGGGCCCTTGCCAGATCAAAAACATGTCATCAATGTACCACGCACAGAAAATGACACAGTCCATCAATGCCTTCCGAACTGACAGAAAGACGTCACTGTCCAACAGCCCCAGAACATGTTGGAGGCATGAAGGAGGCCAACTTTGTTCCCAGGTGCTGCAGATAGAAAGACCCCTTAAAAACAAAAAAAACTAGGAGTTAATGTAAACTTCAACAATTCCAAGACCAGGGAATTAATATTAGATGGTAAATTAGACATATCCATAAATAGTTTGGTGGCTGCCAAACCATCAGCATGTTTTATATTGATATATAGGGACTCAACGTCCCCTGTAACCATTATGGTCTCATTGCCAATATGGAGACCTTTTTGGAAGTTCCCCCATATCTTTTAAAAATGATGGAAGACATTCATAGTAACATAGTAACATAGTTTTTAAGGTTGAAGGAAGACTTTAAGTCCATCTAGTTCCACCGATATCCTAACCTAACATGCCCTAACATGTTGATCCAGAGGAAGGCAAAAAAAAACCCATGTGGCAAACAGTAAGCTCCACATTGGGGGAAAAAATTCCTTCCGGACTAATGGTTTAAGTTTAGAGTCAATTCAGCGATTGATATGCTCCAAGTAATTCCCCTTTCCTGAAATATCGATCGGCCCGATGGGGTGTTGATATTTTTATGATCTTTTAGGAGAAGACATAGAGTTGGAACAGTCAGCTCAGGGATTTGTAAGGCTGAAACCAGTTCCTTTGTAATCACATCATTCTCCATTACCAATTGGAGAATGGTTTGTAATTGTGATGCAAACGCAGACAAGGGGTTATATGTCAATTTCTTATAGCATGTTTTGTTGTTTAATTGGCGGAATGCTTCCTTTCCATATATTGTCTTTAGCCAAATGACAGTATAACCCCCTTGTCTGCTGGTTTCAGCACTACATCCAGTAGATTTTGTAATTCACAAAGATGTTCACGTTCCTCTCTACATAAATTATCGTTCACGTGGTGGCATATCTATATTTTACATAGTTCCCCATTTTAGTCAGCACCATCTTACTATATACTTACCTTGTAATGTTTTCACATCCCGTTCCGTCCAGATGTGTCCGGATCCCAGAATTACAAGCAGCGGAAGTTCACTCACCTCCATACTGGGACACCCAAGTGATGGGTGTCTCAATATGAAAACTGCTGGTGGTACCAGCCTCTTGCACGGTACCACTAGCGGAACACCATCGCACCACACACACACACACACACACACACACACTGTATACGCCGTGAATCATTCTGCTGATCCTGGCGGCAGATGCACGATGTGTCTACTGGCAGAGGGAGCCACATTAAAGGGGTTTTCCCACGAATTAAAGTTCATCTTAAAAAGTGTCTGTGTTTGACCGTGTTACAGAGCATACCACATCTCCTGGGCAGGGGAGGAAGCAAAATACAATAGTGACATTACAGCAGGGGATCACAGAGGATTTCTTTTGTCAGGTAAAATATTTCACTGACTATTTTTAAACAATATTTTACCTCACAAAATATACCCTCTGTGATCTCCTTTTGGAATACCAGTATTGTCTTTTACTTCCTCCCGTGTCCAGGAGATGTGGTATGTTCTGTACACGGTCAGACACAGACAATTTTTAAAATGAACTTTCGTTTGTGGGAAAACACCTTTACAAAGCAAATATCAATACCAACATGTCTCCTCCTAAAAAGTACGGCAATGACAATGAAAGTAAAGCAGCAAAGTCACAATGTTGAAGACAACAATGGGCCGGGAGACAGAAAGGGCACAGGGGTGAGAGAGACAGAGCACAGGGGGGAGACAGCTCAAATGGGACAGCACATGAGGGGAGAACACAGCACAGGAAGGAGACAGACAGCAGACGGGGGGATAGCACATGGGGTAGACAGGTCAAAGAAGAGAGCACAGATGGGAGAAGTCAGCATATGGGGAAAGGGAGAGTGGATAGGTGGGTGAGCGCATGGGGGGAGAGATTCTCAATGCTGCAAAGCCTGCCCCCATCGTGACATTACCGCTCTCCCGATGCGATAGCATCGGGCCTCCATCTAGTATCATATCTAGTTAGATTAAAGTTGCCAATGCAGCAGAAGTGTACAACTATGTCTCACAGAAAGACATAAATTTAAAAAAATCTCAGAATAAAAAACAACCTTACCAATATCAAGTAAGAATACCAATGCACTAGCAGGATGCAGCAGACCCCCATGATGAAACGACCACTCACAAACCTACCAATTCAAAGAGGGGGTGGTTGCCTTCTATTAAAAATGCACATAGATCAGGCTTGCATAGGGCACCAGTGGCACATTGTCTGGCTTACAGCCAATTGATGATTCCCATGCTGTTAGATCAGGTGGGCTGCACCCCACAAGGACAGAGACTCCAAATCAGCCAACCAGCACAAAAGGGCCCAGCTGCATCCTGCATAATGATAATAAGAATGTGCAATAAAAAGATGAAAAATTATTTTGAACATGCATGAGTTATTGGCTGATATTTTTTTGCCAAAATATTCACGGTCGCAAGTCATGTTTTGTGACCTGGTTGTTAAGGCTGTTTCTTTTTCTGTGATTTTTTTTTTTAATGTATGCTTTTCTGTGAGCTATTTTTTAATTTAGTGTAGGGACTTGCAAGTATGAGGACCCTTGACAAGGGTTGCAAGCTTCCATATTTTGGCCAAAATATCCACCATTAACTCATGTATTTTATATATAATTTTTCTTCTTTTTATAGCACATTTTTCCATTTTCATGCAGGATGCAGCCAGGCCCTTTAGAAATAGTTGGATGAATTGTTGTGTCTGTCCTTGTGTGGTGTACTTATATAGACTTATATAGTGCTCGGCCTCCCGCCTGATCTAATAGTATGGACGTCATACTATGTAAGCCACACTGTGCATCACACGTTACGTACCTGTGTGACTAGCGCCCCCTGCAAGCTACACATTTTTAATACTAGGCAACCACACACTTCATGAATTGGTAGGATCACTGAAGTGTACAAATACCATCAGCTTCCAATGTTAACAACAACTCATTGTCATTGTTAGAGTAGGAGTACTCAATGTAATCAGCTGATTGTTGGGGACACTTTCTTTATAGAAGATGTTCTACCAACTGGAGGGAAATATAGCTTCGTTTTCTGTTTCAGGTCATCGTTAGCCTCATATTTATTGTATACAGCCATGAACCCATCATTTCAGCCTTCAAAAATCACTTACTTTTTCACACCAATATTTCCCCTCTATACAGACTACTTATACTTTGCATTCCTCTCTCTCCATAACCACAGTATTTTTTTTCATACAGTCTTTACCTATATCCAGAGGCAAAAAAGGGGACTTTGTAATCAGAAAAAAGGAAAAGAATGTTTCTTATTCCTATGTAAAACTAGAAGGCCGCATGCCAGTCGAATACTATCTCTCAGCCTCAGACTCAAAACGTTAGTCAATGTCCATTTCCCCTGCTAGGATGGAATTGTACTATGAGACTTCAAGTCAAAGCATTATTTATGCGTCACCCAGTGCCAGGTAATGTGAGAGGCATACAATGTCTGAGAGCAACAGTCCTGAATTTCATCTTGGCTCCTGACAATTATGTGAATATATGAACTGCATTGAAAACCACCAGATGAATTCAATCAGAGCTGTGCAAATATCGCATACATAATCTATTAGTTTACCCCAATGAAACCAAACCATTGAATTCAAACTAAATGAAGTCATCAGTAATGAAGAACACAAGACTGATAAGACAATATTAAAAATGCCCAATTTTCTCACAATTGAGGGGAAAAAAAGTTGACTGTGACGATAAACTGTCATCAGTTTCTTTTTACATTTCTAAATGAAGAAAAATGTTTTTAATCAGATGGCACTATGACTGGAATGGCAAAAAGGAAAAAAACAACCCTGCTTAAAATGCAAAGGCTCGTTTCAGGTTTACGTGACTTTTTATACTGCAAGAGAACATGAAGTTATAGAGATGAATTAGGGGGAAAATGAAAATGGCTACAGAGGAAATTACTCAACTATCTGGGTGTACGGAGCTCCAAAGCTGCTGTATACATATCACAGCAATGTAAACTTAAAATAAAGCAAAAACATTAACATTCAGCCAGGGGGGAAACAAATAAACATAAGCGACAGTTATGTGTGTATACATATATACATAAAAATGTACGTACAGTTTCAATGTTGAGGAATGTAATATTATTATAGTGCCATTTATTCCATGGCGCTTTACATGTGAAAAGGGGCACACATAATAAAAAAGACGTGCAATAATCTTATCAATATAAGTCATGACTGATACAAGAGGAGAGAGAGGACCCTGCCCATGCGGGCTCACAATCTACAAGGGATGGGTAAAGACACAGTAGGTGAGGGTAGATCAAGTCGTGCAGTGGTTTGCTGGTTACTGCAGATTGTAGACTTGTCAGAAGAGGTAGGTCTTCAGATTCCTTTTGAAGCTTTCCACGGTAGGCGAGAGTCTGATATGTTGTGGTAGAGAGTTTTAGAGTATGGGGAATGTGCGGGAGAAATCTTGTATGCGATTGTGGGAAGAGGAGATAAAAAGGGAGTAGAGTAGGAGGTCTTGTGAAAATCCAAGGTTATGTGCTGGTAGGTTCTGAGAGATGAGGTCACACTTGTATGGTGCAGACTGGTTGTGGATGGCTTTGAATGCCATGGATAGTGTTTTGAACTAGAGTCTCTGGGTAATGGGGAGCCAGTGAAGGGACCGACAGAGGGGAGAGGCTGAGAAATAGCAGGGGGGATAAGTGGATTAGTTGGGAAGCAGAGTTTAGAATAGATTGAAGGAGTGTGAGAGTGTTAGAGGGGAGGCCACAGAGCGGTGGATACCGCGTAGCTGCACCAGTCCTCTGTGCGCCTTTTGCCTTTTTCCTTTCCTTCTACGGCTGGACTGCCACATCATTTAGTGTTTTCTGTAACACTCTCCAGTTGATACAAACTAACTGTATTGGGGCCCACTATATGGTTCACATCACCTCGGCTATATATCTAGCACACTTATTTCACGTATTAAGGTTTGGGAACCTATATTTGTGCACCTCCCTGGCAGGCTGTGCTGACACATTTTCTATACTAGCTGTCTTACATAGACACCTTTATAAAAGACTTCTGCCCACAGACTCAATTAATCGGTCAGACTCTAACCTCTAAACACAGGCAAGACTAAAGAGTATTATAAGGATGTCCGGGACAATATCATAGACATGCACAAAACTTGAATGGGCTACACAACTATAGGTAAGATGCAATCAGATAAAAAACTCGAATTGCCCTCTGACCAATTTTAATCTATGAGTCCCTGCTCATCTGCAATTTTTTTCTCAGCTCAGAACGGGATGAGAAAAAAATAATAGCATTCTAAGAGTGTCCTCGTATCTCAGACGAAACTTGCCAATGCAGTGTAGGCAAAACTGACAGCTGCGGGCTGCAACCCTCAGCTGTCAGCCTTTTCATGGCTGGTTATCAAGAATAGAGGGGTATCGGGCTTTTTTCTAAAAATTATTTAAATAAATAATAGAAAAAAACATTTTTCTCCGCTCATTTTTGACAACCAACCAAGCTAATGCAAATAGGTGGAGGGTGTTTTGCACTCATTTGGGGATCCAGCTTTTGTTCAGTAATGCAGTTCAATTTTCATGTTTCATGTTTGCATGCTTTAGCGCCACAGTGTGCTGCCTTATTTATTTGACAGTATATGAGTTGGTGACTCTAGGTTCAGCACCTGTTCACACTTATTCTATGTTTGGAAGTGATGGTCAGTTTTTTGAAATTTGTATTCATTAGCCTCCTGACTGAGCACTCCGCCTCCTAGCCACAGGTGTTTTAATTGCAGCAGGTCCATTACCCCTCCACAGAGAGAGAGAAATATAGTCTAAGAAGAGGTTTCACAGGTACCCATTCAGATGAAGACGTTTATTCTCAGCGAGGAAAGGAAAGTTTAGGAACTGGTATACGAGAGATGCACTTATGTGGCTACCAGGTACACATGAATTGGCCAATTTATGCGCTAAACGCTCTCATTTTTTCATATTTCTAGTGCAGTAATGGAGTTCAATTTTCATGTTTCATGTTTGCATATGTTTTAGCGCCGCAGTGTGCTGCATTATTTATTTGACTGTATACGACTTAGTGACTCTAGGTTCAGCACCAGTTCACACTTATTCTATGTTTGGAAGTGGCGGTCAGTTTTTTGAAATTCAGATATAAGAGTGTGGCTGATCGGACATGTTTTGTGGGTCTGGGTCTGTGTGTTGGTGACTTGGGTGGTTGTAAGTTGAAGGTTACCTCTTGGAAACTTGGTCCCTGGTTCATTGGTCTTTACAAGATTGTGACCGTCGTCAATCCCATAGCATTCCAACTTACTTTTAGGATCAATAATATGTTTCTTCGATCTCTACTCCAAAAATATGCTGCGTCCTCTGTATAATAACCACTACCATCATCTCCAGTCATTGTGAATGTAAATTTGGAATTTCAAATAGCCAAGATTATTGATTCTCACTTAGTTCGTCGGTCGCTTCAGTATCTGGTACACTGGAAGGGATACTGTCCTGAAGAGAGGATGTGCGTACCAGCATCTGACATCCATGTGGCCAAGCTGATCCAGTCTTTTTATGTGGCACACCCTGATTAACCTGGTTCTGAGGATCTGGAGGTCCCTTGTAGAAGGGGGATACTGTCACGGGTTTACCACGACAGAGTGGAGCCAGAAGATGACGGCGTCTGATTTATCCTAGTCCTGCACTGATTAGAAGCTCTTCACTTTCATATTAAACTGTTTAAATTTCTTTTAGCAGTGCAGGGGTTAATCTGCTCAGTTGAAAGCTCCTGGAAGCTTTCCTGCATTAAAGGTACCGTCACACTAAGCGACGCTGCAGCGATTCCGACAACGATCCGGAACGCTGCAGCGTCGCTGTTTGGTCGCTGGAGAGCTGTCACACAGACAGCTCTCCAGCGACCAACGATCCCGAGGTCCCCGGTAACCAGGGTAAACATCGGGTAACTAAGCGCAGGGCCGCGCTTAGTAACCCGATGTTTACCCTGGTTACCATCGTTAAAGTAAAAAAAACAAATGCTACATACTTACCTACCGCTGTCTGTCCGCGGCGCTGTGCTTCTCTGCTCTGGCTGTGAGCACCGGGCAGCCGGAAATCAGAGCGGTGACGTCACCGCTCTGCTTTCCGGCCGCTGTGCTCACAGCCAGAGCAGAGAAGCACAGCGCCGGGGACAGACAGCGGTAGGTAAGTATGTAGCGTTTGTTTTTTTTACTTTAACGATGGTAACCAGGGTAAACATTGGGTTACTAAGCGCGGCCCTGCGCTTAGTAACCCGATGTTTACCCTGGTTACCAGCGAAGACATCGCTGAATCGGTGTCACACACACCGATTCAGCGATGTCTGCGGGGAGTCCAGCGACGAAACAAAGTTCTGGACTTTCTTCCCTGACCAGCGACAGCACAGCAGGGGCCTGATCGCTGCTGCCTGTCACACTGGACAATATCGCTAGCCAGGACGCTGCAACGTCACGGATCGCTAGCGATATCGTCTAGTGTGACGGTACCTTAAGGCTCTCAACTATGCTCCCTTGGTAAAGACAAAAAAATTAGCATTAGCATTGAATAAAAAGGCCTGTATCTCTGAAACCTTATCGCACATTTAAAGAAAAAAAAATACTGAGTGGAGTGGTGACGATAAAAAAAGAGAAAAGAATGACCACTTTTACCCTGGTGACAGGTCTTCTTTATAATTTGTACTGATTATCTGATTGTCCAAAAGCCAGTCAATAACGTGAAACTGAAGTCCTCTGGCAAATAAATCTGTTTGATAGATCAAAAAATTATTTTAGCTGTAAATAACAGCTCATTTATGATATGCACCATGTCAGTGATTATGGGACAGTCCTTCTTATATAACAATGTTATGAGATGGGAACATTAACCATAATCCATATACCAAATTACCATCTCACAATCGGTGAAGATGCTTCCAATCCTGTTTTGGCAGTGCAGCAGGGTTCAAGTATTTTCTGCTTCAAAAAGGATTGAATTATGAACAGATTCCCTACATATTGAATAATCACCTTGAATTACTATACTTCTTATCATAGAAAGTGATCATTATTAATCATGGAAAAGTGGGAATAGGTAGGTCTGGTAGGTCGACCATTTCTGACCTAAAAACTATTGCCTCCGGACTCTATGCACCAGATAATATGAATGGGTACTCATCATGAATGTGAGGAAGAATAATATAAAAGGTATGTTATTGTTTATCATAACCAATAAAATGTGATATTGTATTTAAATTCAGGCAGGCTTGGCCTTTTAAAGATGCAGTCAGTCATTCTTCTACTATAAATGTAAATGACTTCAGATTAAATCTGCCACATTGAATAAAACTCGCTCAACACATTGATGGAGATCCTGAAAAAGGTTCACTCCATCATTTTTTATGCAAAGTATTAAAATTAATTTCCAGCATTTAAATAGCTTCAGTGTAATTCTCAATTTATTATTCAGTTTAACTCTTTCATTGGTGGCTATATCAGGTCATATCAAGAAAGTTGTACAGAATGAAATGATCACTTATTCCAGACATTGTTTTATAAACGTTTAAAGGTTATGTTCATTCAGCGGTTTGTTTGAAGATGTACCCTATGAGTTTGAAGGAAGGATTGGTTTCTCCAGTTTAATTTCTGATGGGTCAAACATTATCTTTGATAATGACATTAATAAGGAAGGGTCTGGTAGCTGGGGCCCACAGTCTGAAGGCCCCATACACATTAGATAGCTGTCAACTTCTCCATATGAAGAGAAACTTATCCAGGCAGAGCGCTCCTGTGTTCTCTAAGGAAGAGCCGCTGCCAGACTACACTAACAATGGCTTATCTCACAGAAAAGAAATCAACTATTAAAAATTCTACAGGCCAGATCCTTCTCTTACCTGACATCATTAGTTGGGAGAGGCTCGGGAGGCCCCCTTACATATTAGACTGTCTGTCTGACAATCCGCCCATTATCGGTGGGTACTGATGACTGTACAACCGACTGGGTGTGAGGACCCATACTTTCTTTTTAATTTACTAAGCTATATATTGCATGTACAGTTGTGGTAGCCATCTATTACTACCTGTGATAATTTAATGTGCATAGATGTAATCATATATTACATGTGAAGACTCAGAGACCAGCATGGTAATATGTACATTTTTCTTCAGCAGATACCCTTTTCCATTTCTTATTTCATAGCTAATTTCACCACTTAAAAAAAACCCTTTTATGTTACATAAGTAATAATGATCAGAAATTGTGAGGTCATCAATATCAAATCGGCATGTGTCCAATACCTGGAGCTTCACCGATCAGCTGTTTGCAGCACTATCAGAGGCCGGATGTAAACTGTGAATGGGAAAGATATCAAATTTACGCTTGGTGGAAGACTCATTAAAAGGGGATATCTGGGACCTTTCAAGGAAAAAAATAGTGCCTAAGCATTAACAGGCAGGTAGTTGTGACCTAGTTGCCTGTTGTGCTCGACACCATTCTCCGTTGACACAGAGCAGTCACTGACCGCTCCTGCTGGTGATTCAGCGACTTCCACTGACGTCACGTTGACAGAGCGGTTTCTTTTCCAGTCTGCTCTGTTGACAGGGCTGGACTTCTGACATCATTTTGATTGACAGCTGGATCCCCACTGCCTAACTGGGGAGCAGGCTGTCAATAAGTATGGCGCTAGCAGTTGTGCCTTTTCACCAGAGCAGCCCAGGAGAGAAAGTGCTGCTGTGTTGGTACTGTATGAGCAGGTGAATTGCAGGCAGCAGCTGTCTGTGACTGCTCTGTGCCGGTGGAGATCGGTGCTGAGCACAAGAGCGAGGTGGGTAATATCTACCAGCCTGTTAGTGCTTAGGCACATTTTATTTTAAAGTCCCAGATATCACCTTTAAGGATGAGTGTTTATATAGACATTCTGGGTGAGTAGCAGGGCCGGCGTCAGCACCCGGCGCACCTGGGCAAATGCCGGGGCCCTGGGGAGAGAGGGGGGCCTACTCACGCTGTCATAGATACAGCTGGGAGAGCAGAGCAGGAGAACATGCTCTCTCCGCTCACAAAGTCACTGCTGGCTGCGTTCTCTTAACCCCTATGTGCCAGCTCTGACACAAGCATGTTCTCACTCAGTCAGTGCACCAGGCAGGCACACATAGGGGTTAAGAGAAGTCAGCCAGTGTGATATTGTGGGTGGAGAGAGCACTTTCTCCTGCTCTGGCCCCTGGCTGGCTGCAGTGCTGAAGTTTATCAGGCAGATTCCGGAGCTCCTACCAGTGACTGAGTGAGTGCAAAGGTATCCAGCAGTGGTTGCAGATGGACTTGTGGCTCAGTCTGCTGCTGTCTGTCTCTGCTGCCTAAAAATGTGGGTGATGTCTGGAGGAGCAGCTGGTGGGGTGCAGCCTGCAACCTGCAGCCACCCAGCTCTCCCAGAATACATGCATGCTGCACCAAACCTGCACCAGTGGGGTAGGAAGAAGCTTAACCCTTTCCCATCTGTATGAAGGTTATTGCTGAACCTTAAAGATAACAATCCGACCCGCATAAATGGGGTTAACCAAATGCCAGGAGGAAGGGGAGCTGCTGCCATGGATAACACTGAGCTGTGGGCTGTACGTTGGGGCCCTTGTTATGATAAGGTAATTCAGTACCACAATGGACATAGAGGTCAGAGCACATACAGTGACCTGACAATAACCCAAAAACATAGAACGAGCTCTGAGACGTGGGAGCTCTGCTGACCGCAATCCCTAATCCTCTCCAACAACACTAGAGGCAGCCGTGGATTGCGCCTAACGCTCCCTATGCAACTCGGCACAGCCTGAGAAACTAGCTAGCCTGAAGATAGAAAATAAGCCTACCTTGCCTCAGAGAAATACCCCAAAGGAAAAGGCAGCCCCCACATATAATGACTGTGAGTTAAGATGAAAAGATAAACGTAGAGATGAAATAGATTTAGCAAAGTGAGGCCCGACTTTCTGAACAGAGCGAGGATAGGAAAGGTAACTTTGCGGTCAACACAAAACCCTACAAAAACCACGCAAAGGGGGCAAAAAGACCCTCCGTACCGAACTAACGGCACGGAGGTATACCCTCTGCGTCCCAGAGCTTCCAGCAAGCAAGAAAAAACAAATAGACAAGCTGGACAGAAAAAACAGCAAACAAAATGGCAAAGCGGAACTTAGCTATGCAGAGCAGCAGGCCACAGAACGATCCAGGAGGAAACAGGTCCAATACTAGAACATTGACTGGAGGCCAGGATCAAAGCACTAGGTGGAGTTAAATAGAGCAGCACCTAACGACTTCACCACATCACCTGAGGAAGGAAACTCAGAAGCCGCAGTACCACTCTCCTCCACCAACAGAAGCTCACAGAGAGAATCAGCCGAAGTATCACTTGTGACCACAGGAGGGAGCTCTGCCACAGAATTCACAACAGTACCCCCCCCTTGAGGAGGGGTCACCTAACCCTCACCAGAGCCCCCAGGACGACCAGGATGAGCCATATGAAAGGCACGAACAAGATCGGGAGCATGGACATCAGAGGCAAAGACCCAGGAATTATCTTCCTGAGCATAACCCTTCCACTTAACCAGATACTGGAGTTTCCGTCTTGAAACACGAGAATCCAAAATCTTCTCCACAATATACTCCAACTCCCCCTCCACCAAAACCGGGGCAGGAGGATCAACAGATGGAACCATAGGTGCCACGTATCTCCGCAACAATGACCTATGGAATACGTTATGTATGGAAAAAGAATCTGGAAGGGTCAGACGAAAAGACACAGGATTAAGAACCTCAGAAATCCTATACTGACCAATGAAACGAGGTTTAAACTTAGGAGAGGAAACCTTCATAGGAATTTGACGAGAAGGTAACCAAACCAAATCCCCAACACGAAGTCGGGGACCCACACAGCGTCTGCGATTAGCGAAACGTTGAGCCTTCTCCTGGGACAAGGTCAAATTGTCCACTACATGAGTCCAAATCTGCTGCAACCTGTCCACCACAGTATCCACACCAGGACAGTCCGAAGACTCAACCTGCCCTGAAGAGAAATGAGGATGGAACCCGGAGTTGCAGAAAAACGGCGAAACCAAGGTAGCCGAGCTGGCCCGATTATTAAGGGCGAACTCAGCCAAAGGCAAAAAGGACACCCAGTCATCCTGATCAGCAGAAACAAAGCATCTCAGATATGTTTCCAAGGTCTGATTGGTTCGTTCGGTCTGGCCATTAGTCTGAGGATGGAAAGCCGAAGAAAAAGACAAGTCAATGCCCATCCTACCACAAAAGGCTCGCCAAAACCTCGAAACAAACTGGGAACCTCTGTCAGAAACGATATTCTCTGGAATGCCATGTAAACGAACCACATGCTGGAAGAACAATGGCACCAAATCAGAGGAGGAAGGTAATTTAGACAAGGGTACCAAATGGACCATCTTAGAGAAGCGATCACAGACCACCCAAATGACTGACATCTTTTGAGAGACGGGAAGATCTGAAATAAAATCCATAGAGATATGTGTCCAAGGCCTCTTCGGGACCGGCAAGGGCAAAAGCAACCCACTGGCACGAGAACAGCAGGGCTTAGCCCGAGCACAAATCCCACAGGACTGCACAAAAGAACGCACATCCCGCGACAGAGATGGCCACCAAAAGGATCTAGCCACTAACTCTCTGGTACCAAAGATTACAGGATGACCAGCCAACACCGAACAATGAACCTCAGAGATAACTTTATTCGTCCACCTATCAGGGACAAACAGTTTCTCCGCTGGGCAACGATCAAGTTTATTAGCCTGAAATTTTTGCAGCACCCGCCGCAAATCAGGGGAGATGGCAGACACAATTACTCCCTCTTTGAGGATACCCGCCGGCTCAGATAAACCCGTAGAGTCGGCCACAAAACTCCTAGACAGAGCATCCGCCTTCACATTTTTAGAGCCCGGAAGGTACGAAATCACAAAGTCAAAACGGGCAAAAAACAACGACCAACGAGCCTGTCTAGGATTCAACCGCTTGGCAGACTCGAGATAAATCAAGTTCTTATGATCAGTCAAGACCACCACGCGATGCTTAGCTCCTTCAAGCCAATGACGCCACTCCTCGAATGCCCACTTCATGGCCAGCAACTCTCGATTGCCCACATCATAATTTCGCTCAGCAGGCGAAAACTTCCTGGAAAAGAAGGCGCATGGTTTCATCACCGAGCAATCAGAACTTCTCTGCGACAAAACAGCCCCTGCTCCAATCTCAGAAGCATCAACCTCGACCTGGAATGGAAGCGAAACATCTGGTTGACACAACACAGGGGCAGAAGAAAAACGACGCTTCAACTCTTGAAAAGCTTCCACAGCAGCAGAAGACCAATTGACCAAATCAGCACCCTTCTTGGTCAAATCGGTCAATGGTTTAGCAATACTAGAAAAATTGCAGATGAAGCGACGATAAAAATTAGCAAAGCCCAGGAACTTTTGCAGACTTTTCAGAGATGTCGGCTGAGTCCAATCATGGATGGCTTGGACCTTAACAGGGTCCATCTCGATAGTAGAAGGGGAAAAGATGAACCCCAAACATGAAACCTTCTGAACACCAAAGAGACATTTTGATCCCTTCACAAACAAAGAATTAGCACGCAGGACCTGAAACACCGTTCTGACCTGCTTCACATGAGACTCCCAATCATCCGAGAAGATCAAAATGTCATCCAAGTACACAATCAGGAATTTATCCAGGTACTCTCGGAAGATGTCATGCATAAAGGACTGAAACACTGATGGAGCATTGGCAAGTCCGAATGGCATTACTAGATACTCAAAATGGCCCTCGGGCGTATTAAATGCAGTTTTCCATTCATCGCCTCGCTTAATACGCACAAGATTATACGCACCACGAAGATCTATCTTGGTGAACCAACTAGCCCCCTTAATCCGAGCAAACAAATCAGATAACAACGGCATGGGGTACTGAAATTTAACCGTGATCTTATTTAGAAGGCGGTAATCTATACAAGGTCTCAGCGAACCATCCTTCTTGGCTACAAAAAAGAACCCTGCTCCTAATGGCGACGATGACGGGCGAATATGCCCCTTCTCCAAGGACTCCTTCACATAACTCCGCATAGCGGCGTGCTCAGGCACAGATAAATTAAACAGTCGACCTTTTGGGAATTTACTACCAGGAATCAAATCGATAGCACAATCACAATCCCTATGCGGAGGTAGGGTATCGGACTTGGGCTCATCAAACACATCCCGGTAATCAGACAAGAACTCTGGAACCTCAGAAGGGGTGGATGACGAAATTGACAGAAATGGGACATCACCATGTACCCCCTGACAACCCCAGCTGGACACAGACATGGATTTCCAATCTAATTCTGGATTATGGACTTGTAGCCATGGCAACCCCAACACGACCACATCATGCAGATTATGCAACACCAGAAAGCGAATAACCTCCTGATGTGCAGGAGCCATGCACATGGTCAGCTGGGTCCAGTACTGAGGCTTATTCTTGGCCAAAGGCGTAGCATCAATTCCTCTCACTGGAATAGGACACTGCAAGGGCTCCAAGAAAAACCCACAACGCCTAGCATACTCCAAGTCCATCAAATTCAGGGCAGCGCCTGAATCCACAAATGCCATGACAGAATACGATGACAAAGAGCAGATCAAGGTAACGGACAGAAGAAATTTTGACTGTACCGTACCAATGGTGGCAGACCTAGCGAACCGCTTAGTGCGCTTAGGACAATCAGAGATAGCATGAGTGGAATCACCACAGTAGAAACACAGCCCATTCAGACGTCTGTGTTCTTGCCGTTCAACTCTGGTCAAAGTCCTATCGCACTGCATAGGCTCAGGTTTAAGCTCAGGTAATACCGCCAAATGGTGCACAGATTTACGCTCACGCAAGCGTCGACCGATCTGAATGGCCAAAGACATACTCATTCAGACCAGCAGGCATAGGAAATCCCACCATGACATCCTTAAGGGCTTCAGAGAGACTCTTTCTGAAAATAGCTGCGAGCGCACCTTCATTCCATTGAATGAGTACGGACCACTTTCTAAATTTATGACAATATACCTCTATCTCATCCTGACCCTGACACAGAGCCAGCAAATTTTTCTCTGCCTGATCCACTGAATTAGGTTCATCGTACAGCAATCCGAGCGCCAGGAAAAACGCATCGATATTACTTAATGCAGGATCTCCTGACGCAAGAGAAAATGCCCAGTCCTGAGGGTCGCCACGTAAAAAAGAAATAATGATCCTAACTTGTTGAACTGGGTCACCAGAGGAGCGAGGTTTCAAAGCCAGAAATAGTTTACAATTATTTTTGAAACTCAGAAATTTAGTTCTATCTCCAAAAAACAAATCAGGAATAGGAATTCTCGGTTCTCACATAGAATTCTGAACCACAAAGTCTTGAATATTTTGTACTCTTGCCGTGAGCTGATCCACACATGAAGACAGACCTTTAATGTCCATCGCTACACCTGTGTCCTGAACCACCCAAATGTCTAGGGGAAAAAAAGGCAAAACACAGTGCAGAGAAAAAAAAATGGTCTCAGAACTTCTTTTTTCCCTCTATTGAGAATCATTAGTACTTTCGGCCTCCAGTACTGTTATGATAAGGTAATTCAGTACCACAATGGACATAGAGGTCAGAGCACATACAGTGACCTGACAATAACCCAAAAACATAGAACGAGCTCTGATACGTGGGAACTCTGCTGACCGCAATTCCTAATCCTCTCCAACAACACTAGAGGCAGCCGTGGATTGCGCCTAACGCTCCCTATGCAACTCGGCACAGCCTGAGAAACTAGCTAGCCTGAAGATAGAAAATAAGCCTACCTTGCCTCAGAGAAATACCCCAAAGGAAAAGGCAGCCCCCACATATAATGACTGTGAGTTAAGATGAAAAGACAAACGTAGAGATGAAATAGATTTAGCAAAGTGAGGCCCGACTTTCTGAACAGAGCGAGGATAGGAAAGGTAACTTTGCGGTCAACACAAAACCCTACAAAAACCACGCAAAGGGAGCAAAAAGACCCTCCGTACCGAACTAACGGCACGGAGGTACACCCTCTGCATCCCAGAGCTTCCAGCAAGCAAGAAAAAACAAATAGACAAGCTGGACAGAAAAAACAGCAAACAAAATAGCAAAGCGGAACTTAGCTATGCAGAGCAGCAGGCCACAGAACGATCCAGGAGGAAACAGGTCCAATACTAGAACATTGACTGGAGGCCAGGATCAAAGCACTAGGTGGAGTTAAATAGAGCAGCACCTAACGACTTCACCACATCACCTGAGGAAGGAAACTCAGAAGCCGCAGTACCACTCTCCTCCACCAACGGAAGCTCACAGAGAGAATCAGCCGAAGTACCACTTGTGACCACAGGAGGGAGCTCTGCCACAGAATTCACAACAGGCCCCGTGGCACCAGGCTGGTGACTGGAGGGACTCTGCCCAGTGCTGGCATGGGGGTGATTTCTGCGTCTCAGCTTCTCTCCTCCACATCACACTGTGCAGTCACAGCAACATTGGTTGTCTCTGTCCAGGTCCCAGCAGCTGCCACTGCTCCCACCAAGGACATGGCATCACTTAACCCTTCCCCTGCAGCCACCGGCAACAAATCCACATTATTCCTTGATTAAATCAGGTTCCAACCCAATAGAGGAGCAGACATTTCCTGCTGCCATTAGGATCCGGGACGGGGTGACATTGGCTGCCCTGCTACTCTGTAGTGGGGGGTGACAAGTGTAACATGGGATAACGATGAAGGAGAAATGCACAGGATAATAGTGAGCACGACAGAGGGCAGTGTATGGTATGGAGCAGTCAGGGGGTAGGCTACAGGATCCCCCATACTGTACATGACTGCTCGGGACAGGGAGGTGTTTAATGAGGTTCTAATGACGGGGCACTAATTGGGTCATTAGGGTTTGTGGAAAGGATTCAGCATCAGGTCCCTCATTAATGCCCGAGCCACCTGTTACTTTGTAGCACAGATCTGTTGGGGCCGCAAAACCAAACAACGTTGTTTATGTAGAAAAGTCTTTGTTTCATAGAAAAACTCAAAACAGAAAAGATTTTCTGATACAACAACGCCCTGCTCACGACACTGCACAGCACCTCTCCCCCTGTATATATACACTGCACAGCACCTCTCCCCCTGTATATATACACTGCACAGCACCTCTCCCCCTGTATATATACACTGCGCAGCACCTCTCCCCCTGTATATACACTGCACAGCACCTCTCCCCCTGTATATATACACTGCACAGTACCTTTCCTCCTGTATATATACACTGCACAGCACCTTTCCTCCTGTATATATACACTGCACAGTACCACTCCTCCTGTCCTGTATATATACACTGCAGAATTTACAATAGCTGTCACTCATGTAAGAAGTGAAATCTGGCATTGTACTATACATTTCTCTGCCGTATCTGTGCATCATAAATCGGGGTATGTGTTAAAGGGGGGGCCCACTGAGACTCTTTCGCCCGGGGCCCTCGAAAACCTGGAGCCGGCCCTGGTGAGTAGCGTATACTTACTGTATTCTTGGAGTGTCTAGATGGGTGCCACATAATTATTTGTGTTAGAACACACAGATGCACCAATAAAGAATAAAACAATAATAATATAGATCTAAAAAATATATAGAAAAGATATATATTGTGTATCAGTGCTCTGTGAGGAAGTAGTGACTAAACACTAGAGTACGAGACAACCGCAACAACCAAGACCTGGAATGCCAAAAGGAGTTGAACCACACAGAAGATAAATATAAAATAGCCTTTATTACAGTGAGTGGCAAAAAAGTTATATATACATAAAAATTACATTAAAAAAATACAATAAAAAACAAGTACGCGATTTAATTTCAGGACAATAGAAAAAAATATTTTTTTTAAAAATATATAATAATATATGGTGACCTCCAATCCCGGTAAGTACAGATAGAAACCTGATTAAAAAATAAAAACTAAAAATAAAATAAAAATTGTAGAAAGTGTACTCCTAAATATCAACTCAAGAAAACGCATTAAAGTGCATAAGTGCAAAAATGCTATATGATGGGCTAAAAAATGAAAAAAACACAATTAAAGAAAAATATATATAACCCAATTCTAAGAGTGACAAAATATAGTGCTAAATATAGGAATAAATATATGTTAATACAAAACAAATAAGAAAAGCATTTGGATGGCACTCAAGAGTATAACGCTGCACAGCCTATGGACTTCGCAACTTCTGACAACTAGGCGTCACGCAAGCTATGGGTATATAGGTGCACTGCATAAAAATCAATGAGATATATATAGTCCTGGAATGCAGAAAAATATGCGGCACTCACCCAGTAGAAGCTGTATTTACGTGCTCTTTATTGGAACAAATAATGTGAATACATCCATTCAAGACATCAGGTGGAGCGGAGGGTGCAGTGATCACTGCACCCTCCGCTCCACCTGATGTCTTGAATGGATGTATTCACATTCTTTGTTCCAATAAAGAGCACGTAAATACAGCTTCTACTGGGTGAGTGCCGCATATTTTTCTGCATTCCAGGACTAAATATATGTTAATGTGTGGAACCACAAAGCATAAAAGCACACAGATATAGTATATAGTATGCCATGATTTTTTCTGTGCTATAGTATGTACACAATAAGTGCAGAGCCACTCGTGAAGGCAGCACACCGCTGCAAAGTAATCACACCAAAAAAGTGCAAGGTGCAGAAAAAAGAAAATAAATATAAAATAAAATAAGTATTCAATCTGTAAACTACCTGTAGGGAGAGACGCCAGGTCCTGACACCGCGCACCACGTCGGGGTGCGCGGTGTCAGGACCTGGCGTCTCTCCCTACAGGTAGTTTACAGATTGAATACTTATTTTCTTTTTTCTTTTTTCTGCACCTTGCACTTTTTTGGTGTGATTACTTTGCAGCGGTGTGCTGCCTTCACGAGTGGCTCTGCACTCATTGTGTACATACTATAGCACAGAAAAAATCATGGCATACTATATACTATAGCTGTGTGCTTTTATGCTTTGTGGTTCCACACATTAACATATGTGGCAAAAGGTTGGATTCCTATATTTAGCACTATATTTTGTCACTCTTAGAATTGGGTTATATATATTTTTCTTTAATTGTGGTTTTTTCATTTTTTAGCCCATCATATAGCATTTTTGCACTTATGCACTTTAATGCGTTTTCTTGAGTTGATATTTAGGAGTACACTTTCTACAATTTTTATTTTATTTTTAGTTTTTATTTTTTAATCAGGTTTCTATCTGTACTTACCGGGATTGGAGGTCACCATATATTATTATATATTTTTAAAAAATATATTTTTTTCTATTGTCCTGAAATTAAATCGCGTACTTGTTTTTTATTGTATTTTTTTAATGTAATTTTTATGTATATATAACTTTTTTGCCACTCACTGTAATAAAGGCTATTTTATATTTATCTTCTGTGTGGTTCAACTCCTTTTGGCATTCCAGGTCTTGGTTGTTGCGGTTGTCTCATAATTATTTGTGTGCAGACTATCGGAAAGCAGTGCACTCCATGATATAGAGTGTATTGATATATATACAAAACATTTATATTTTTCCATTGGTTCTATTTTTGTATTAATAATCAGCCAGTGTAAAACTCACATCAAAGCATATGTCAAATGTCGAGAGTACAAAACATACTGTCCAGAGTTATTCACAATACGTTTCATAGTGAGGCATTCATACTGTGTTTGAGTTTAGGGATTATGCAGGTTATTATGTCACGTTGCTTCAAGTTCCCATAAGAAAAACTAAGCGCACCCTGTTATTTAACAAAAACCGGACCAATATGCAAAATCGGTTGGGTGAAAAATTAAGTATGTAGGTAGTACGGTAAGAGTATAAGTAGTAATCAGGTGATGCTGATCTAATGCCATTAATTAACTGTTCATCATTGTGACCACCTTTATAAAAGCAGAGGTTTTGGCAGCTTTGTGGGCTGGAGCATTCAGACTTGTGTTATCACGTTGTCACAGAGGAACATCAGCTATGATCTTAGAGAAGAAATTATTGCTTCTCCTCAACCTGAGAAGGGTTATAAGGCCATTTCCAAACATTTTAGAGTCCATCATTCTAGAGTGAGATGCGTTATTCACAAGTGGAAAACATCCAAGATAGTTAACAATCTTCCCAAGAGTAGACATTCCAGCAAATTCTCCTCAAGATAAGAGTGTACAATAATAAGAAGAGTACAAAAAAAATCAAAAGTTATAGTTCAGAGTCTAATGGCCTCAGCATGTTAACTGTTCAAGTTCACGACAATAGAATCAGAAAAATACAGGATTAGTAAAGCTTGTTTGGAAGAGTTGCCAGAAGATGGCCTCTTCTTTTTAAAAAAGAATGTAGCAGAAAGGCTGAAATTTGCAAAATTTCCTTTGAACAGACAAGACCAGATGCTGAGCCATAATGCAATGCACCATGATTGGCTAAAACTAAAAACAGCTAAATACAGTGGTGGAGATTTGGGCTTAATTTGTAGCCAACGGATCAGGAACATAAAAACACAGACACAAACTCCACTTTTTACCAAAGTATTCTATAGAAAAATGTAAGGCCATCTATCCAAAGGTTGAAAATGATGCTCCCACGCACACCAGCAAATCTACATACAAATTTAGTAATCAAAGTCCAGACCTCAACCCAGTTGAAATGCTATGGTTAAGACCTTAATGCTATGCTTACACTGAGTTTTTTTTATGCTTTCAAAAGCGAGCGTTTGAAGCAGAAACCACTTAAGGTAACTTTATTTTTTGGGTGAGTTTTTGCAGGAGTCTTTTCTTCCTAAAGAGTTTTCTGAAGCAGTTTTGACAGTTTTTTTTCCTGAAACATCGTTTGCAGCCTTTTGATTTTTTTGAACAGTGTCTAGTTTAGAGGAATTTAATTATGGATCCTCTTCAAAGAAGTGACATGCACAATCTCTTTTTCCACCATGTATTTTTACAACCTCTTCAGAAAAAATAACTCTTAAAAAAACTACTTATATGAACAGCAACTTAGTTTTCCCTTAAAAATTTATTAGTTTATTAGTTGTTGAAACCGTTTTGGATGAGGATTTTGGAGAGGATCTGCTGAAAATACGTATAAAAAAGCAAAAAATAAATACTGCACATGTGAATATAGACAAAAATATATATGCAACAAGGAATGTGCATAAACCTCAATAATGCCTAAAATACAAAGGAAATGTGTCATCTGTAACTTTAGACCATTTAGATATCGTTTCATCTTCAACTTGCTTAACTGTTCACAATAACAGTAATTTTGACAAGGGGTGCCCCAACTTTTACATGCCAATGAATTTTTATATATACATGTATATACAGTGAGTACGGAAAGTATTCAGACCCCTTCAAATTTTTCACTCTTTGTTTCATTGCAGCCATTTGGCAAATTCCAAAAAGTTCATTTTTTCACATTAACCCCTTCACGACATGCCCCGTACTAGTATGGCGCATGTCGTGTCTCCCCCTTTGATGTGGGCTCCGGCGAAAAGCCCACATAAAAGTCGCGACATGTCAGCTGTTTTGTACAGCTGACATGTGCGCGCAATAGCGGCGGGTGAAATCGTGAATCACCCGCCGATATTAACCAGTTAAATATCGCTGTCAAACGCTGACAGCGGCATTTAACCAGCGCTTCCAGTCGTGCTGCCGGAGATGAACGAATCGCCGACCCCGTCACATGATCAGGTGTCAGTGATGCATAAGGATAGTAACCATAGAGGTCCTTGGGATCTCTATGGTTACTGATGCCGGTTTGCTGTGAGCGCCACCCTGTGGTCGGCGCTCGTAGCAAGCCTGCAATTCAGCTACGTAGCAGCGATCTCATGATCGCTGCTATGTAGCTGAGCCAATCCAGTTGTGCAAGCTTCTAGCCTCCCATGGAGGCTATTGAAGCATGGCAAAAGTTAAAAAAAAGTTTTAAAAACAATAAAAAAAATAAAAGCTTAAGTCACCCCCCCCTTTTCGCCCCATCCAAAATAAAACAATAAAAAAATCAAACCTACACATATTTGGTGTTGCCGCGCTCAGAATCGCCCGATCTACCTATATTTTCCATACCCACTGTATGTGTACACATATACACACATACAGCCCAACAGAAAAAAAATGTTTATATGTATACACCATCATATATATATATATATATATATATATATATACACTACCGTTCCAAAGTTCAGGGTCACTTAAGCTAGGTTCACATTGCGTTAATATCCGTTACATAGCGGCATTAACGCTTTGTAACGGACGCGATAGCTCACCCATTGACTGCCATTACGTAGTGCATCGCTAACGCACGTCATAATTGGCATGCATTAGCGATGTGCCATCATTCTGTGACAGACCCTCAGACGTGGTCTGTGGCGTTTCGGGTCCATCACCGCTAGCACAGATGGAGCATCTGCGTTAGCATGATCGCATAACGCAATCTTTAAAAGGCACTTGGTTTGCGCAGTCTGTTTAACGCATGCGTTGAACGGACTACACTAACGCAATATGAACCTGGCCTTAGCAATGTCCTTATTTTTGAAAGAAAAGCACAGTTTGTTCCAATGAAGCTAATATTAAATGATTCAGAAATACACTCTATACATTGTTAATGTGGTAAATAACTATTTTAGCTGCAAATGTCTGGTTTGTAATGCAATATCTTCATAGGTGTATAGAGGCCCATTTCCAACAACCATCACTCCAGTGAGTGTTCTTATGGTACTTTGTGTTTGCTAACTGTATAAGAAGGCAAATGGATGCTTGGAATACACTTGAAAAACCTTGTGCAACTGTGACACCCAAGGTTCCTGGCTGTTACAGTGGCATTGCTTTCCTCACAGGGAGAGTGATGCCTTGCTTTGAAGGGAGGTAGGATTTATTTTATCAGGTATCACAAACAAGCAACATGTTCTTACTCCAGGCCAGAAGGGGGAGCTCTGATCCAGCCTGTGAGTGGCGCCCCTATATATATTCTGGCTGGAGGGGAAATTAGTGTAGTCTGTCAGAGGGACAGAGAGAGAATCAGGAAAGACTGAGAGGCCGTGTAGCCATGTGAGGTGCTGCAGCTCCTGGAAGGGAGAAAGAAGGATGGAATAAGTTGTAGAGAGCGTGAAGGAGGAGAAGAGGCACAGGAGAGTGAAGAGCTGGAGAGAGAAGCTGCGACCGGGCTTCCTCCATGCTGAGCGCAGATACCAGTAGCCAGAAGACCGAGGTTGTGCAGTACTTTAGGACTCATAGCAGAAACCTGTGGACGGCTGGACTTCAAGTCACCTGTTCACCATTAACACCCAAAACACAGTAGCAAATAGAGCCCGGGTTGTGATAGAGATACTGTAAAAAGGCTCGAGTTACCTGTTGTACGGGTAGTGTCCTACCAACCTGGTGGACAGAGAGAATGTGAGGACCTTGTGTGAGGCCTAAGGCAGCAAGAGACTACAACACAGCGCTAGAAGGAAGGCTTCCAACCCCACTTGGTAAGGGGGATTCCAGATTAGCTTCCAATCCGGCCGGACCATACCAGCACCTGTGATCCGGTACTCTGGACTGTGGCTGCCTGAATTCATCAGTAAAGAGGTAAAGAGACTGCAACTTCTGTCCCCTGTTTCTTTCTACACCACCTACCTCCTGTCCTTACTACACTGGGAGCTCTGGGGACCCAGCTACACCTGTGGGAAGCCATACCATCCCAGCTGCCATAACATCACCCCAGAGGACCCCTTTAGGCAGCGTTGGTCACTTCTAACCAAATACCACATTTAGCGTCACGAACAAACTTTATTCAACAATCCCCTTTAAAGACATTTCCTTTAACAAGGGCACCCAGGGCCATGGATGTCTCACCGCCTTCGTGACACATCTCTTTACGCACCAGACCCGGTTCCGAGTACCCCACAGCCCTGGCGGGTATTCCACAAGTATGTTAGCACAGCTGAAAACAATTTGGCTGATTAGAGAACCTATAATTCTGACCTTCCTTTGAGCTAGTTGAGAATCAGGAGCATTACATTTGTTGCTTCCATTAAACTCTCAAAATGGCCAGGAAAAAAAGAACTTTCATGTGAAACTCGACAGTTTATTCTTGTTCTTAGAAATGAAGGCAATTCCATGTGAGAAATTGCCAAGAAACTGAAGATTTCCTACAATGGTGTGTACTACTCACTTCAGAGGAGAACACAAACAGGCTCTAACCAGAGTAGAAAGATAAGTGGGAGGCCTCGCTGCACAACTGAGCAACAAGACAAGTACATTAGAGTCTGTAGTTTGAGAAATCGACGCCTTGCAGGTCCTCAACTGGCAGCTTCATTAAATAGTACACACAAAACACCAGTGTAAACGTCTACAGTGAAGAGACGACTCCGGGATGCTGGCCTTCAGGGCAGAGTGGCAAAGAAAAAGCCATGTCTGAGACTGGTTAATAAAAGGAAAAGATTAATATGGGCAAAAGAACACAGACATTGGACAGAGGAAGATTGGAAAAAAGTGTTACGGACAGACGAATCCAAGTTTGATCTGTTTGGATCATACAGAAGAACATTTGTGAGATGCAGAACACCTGAAAAGATGCTGGAAGAGTGCCTGATGCCATCTGTCAAGCATGGTGGAAGTAATGTGATGGTCTGGGGTTGCTTTGGTGCTGATAAAGTGGGCGATTTGTACAAGGTAAAAGGGAGTTTGAATAAGGAAGTCTATCACTCCATTTTGCAACACCATGCCATACCCTGTGGACAGCACTCGATTGGAGCCAATTTCATCCTACAACAGGACAATGACCCAAAGCACACCTCCAAATTATGCAACAACTATTTAGGGAAGCAGTAGGCAGCTGGTATTCTATCTGTAATGGAGTGGCCAGCACAGTCACCAGATCTCAACCCCATTGAGCTGTTGTGGGAGCAGCTTGACCGAATGGTACGCTAAAAGTGCCTATCAAGCCAAAACAACTAGTGGGAGGGGCTTCTGGAAGCATGGGGTGAAATTTATCCAGATTACCTCAACAAATTAACTGCTAGAATGCCAAAGGTCTGCAATGCTGTAATTGTTGCAAAGGGAGCATTCTTTGACGAAAGCAAAGTTTGAAGGAGAAAATTATTATTTCAAATATCTAATATATAATTGCCTAGAATACTACTTCCTGCAATTTGTGCCAACTTCCTGTCCGGAGCTAATGTCCGGAGCTAATGTCCGGAGCTAATGTCCGGAGATAAGTGACGTCAACAGTGTCCAGTGTCTGATTGGTTGCCGCCTGCTGCGAGCGACCAATCAGAAACGTGCCGTACTGTGACACACTCCGCCCACCATTTTGGTGTGATTTTTGAATTTTTACCTCACAGCAAGTTTCTACTGCGTGGAGGCGGGCCCAGTGACGTTGCTCTTCAAGCTCCTGCCGAATTTCGTCAAAAAAATGATAATACCATTTACCAAAACTATATATATTTAGTTGTGAAGTGGTTCAGTGACATTTTCACACCAATTTTGAACTTTTGTTTGGTGTTTTCTCCATATACTGCCTATTATTCACTGACTGTTATACTGAGAGACTGCCGTTTATTAACCTCTTCTTTGCCACATTGGGTATATTGCTCTATTATTTGCCACATAAGGACATTGTCCATTATTGCCCAGCAATTTCTTAAATAACAAGAATTGTCAAGAGCTGGTAAGTGCAGCCATTTTTTGTTCTTTCTTACTATTATTTATTAATTGTATTATTCTTACATTTGAATAAATAAAGTATATATGGATTCTAGACTCCCGATTCTTTAGAATCGGGCTGCCATCTAGTATAATATAATTGCCTAGAATACTACTTCCTGCAATTTGTGCCAACTTCCGTGGCTTTGTCCGGAGCTAATGTCCGGAGCTAATGTCCGGAGATAAGTGACGTCAACAGTGTCCAGTGTCTGATTGGTTGCCGCCTGCTGCGAGCGACCAATCAGAAACGTGCCGTACTGTGACACACTCCGCCCGCCATTTTGGTGTGATTTTTGAATTTTTACCTCACAGCAAGTTTCTACTGCGTGGAGGCGGGCCCAGTGACGTTGCTCTTCAAGCTCCTGCCGAATTTCGTCAAAAAAATGATAATACCATTTACCAAAACTATATATATTTAGTTGTGAAGTGGTTCAGTGACATTTTCACACCAATTTTGAACTTTTGTTTGGTGTTTTCTCCATATACTGCCTATTATTTTTGTTCTTTCTTACTATTATTTATTAATTGTATTATTCTTACATTTGAATAAATAAAGTATATATGGATTCTAGACTCCCGATTCTTTAGAATCGGGCTGCCATCTAGTTTCAAATAAAAATCTTTTTTTTCGAACCTTGTCAATGTCTGGACTAGATTGTCATTTCATTTGGCAACTCATTTGATTAATAAAAGTATGAGTTTTCATGGAAAACACAAAATTGTCTGGGTGACCCTAAACTTTGGAACTGTAGTGTATATATTTTATAATATAAATATAGTATTTTTTTGCCTCTGCCTGACTGTGTTTGGAGTTGTAGAACTAAAGTACAGAACTGGTTGCTTGTGGGTTAGAAAAGGTCATTATATAAAATCGCAAGGTGCATATGAATGATGAAATCTAACCAGAGACCAGCAAATAAAAGATAGATGTTACTGCACTGCTGCTGCCAGGAGGGAAATGGGTTGTTTTCATTCCTATCTCTTTGGATACTATAGCAAAATCTGCTTTCTGTGCATGAAGAATCTGCTTCTGTGCAGGTGTTGACTTCTATGAAGATTTATAATTTTTTATCTCCGCTAACCCTGGATTGTTTTTGCTGTTGGGCAGTGGGAATGCTATTTGCACCATTGTTTGCATAATATTGAATATTCATGACCATCTCATTTATAGATAAGCTAAGGAATATTTTCATTGTCTGAATTACTCATTTTTATTCTGCAGCAGTTAAACTCCTAATATAAGCATTATTCAACATCCAGATGGTAACCGGCTTCATTGCAAATAATGTCTGTAAACAATAACAATTTGCATTGGAGAAAAAAAGTACCTTTTATGCAGCTTGGTTATAAATATGCATTTTATGCCTTGGTTTTATTTTTTAGTGGCCACCCCACATCTGGAAATGTAGACCGTATCCAGCAGCTACGGATGGAATATCAGCAGGCAAAACGGGAAGGTTTCTCTCTGTATGAGAGTGAGGATGTGGCAGAACGATTTCTAGAATATGAGCAGAACTGGGTAAGAAATGAATGATTCTTTACATCACCATCTATCTCCATGGATATAATGCCAAGAAAACACTAAACACAGTTTATCTATGATTGTAGAATATAGATTAAAAGGAACACATACCCTTGGAAAATACTATTTACCTGCAGATGTAATAGAGTTAATCTGCAGGTTAAAAGTGCTACAATGCTTCATGGAAGCTTTAGTGAAAGTGTGGCTTTCTCCGGGAGCCGCCAGCTTTCAGTCGTTTTGGCTATACTAAATTGTGAACAGCGACTGTAAGCACGCCCTGGCACATTGCTACACAATTTGCTCTGCACAGCTTTCTTTGCACAGATGCCCTGCAGAGCAACGTGTTGGGGCGTGCTTACAGTCGCTGCTCACAGCTTAGTATAGCCGCACAACTGAAAGCCGGCGGCATTGAAAACCTCCTCTATGCCTCATTTAGCAGGTGTGTGTTCAGGAATTTACAGTCAAAACAGAGGGCCTGATTAATCGAGACCGATGTTATTCATGGTGGTCTTGATGAGGGGCTATGCTGGACTCACACCCAGCTCAGCAAGAGGTGCATGCATCTTCATGAATCTGGAGCATCTCATAAATGGCGTGCGCCTCCATGCGCTACTCCAGAAATCTCATTCCAGTCTGGTACTAAAGTGAGATTTCTCGCACACAGAACGCTACAGCTCATCATGAATTAGATGAGGCGTGGTGTCATGCCCCCACCACACACAATGTCCCGACCCAGCTACATCATTTCTGTGGAGCTGTCAACCTGACCCGTAGAAGCGCTGCCTAGCACGAAACGGCTGTCGTCGGCACTAGCTCTCACACTCCTTCATCTGTTCTGGACATGATGTTTTAAAACGTTGAAATAAAGTATGCATTTTAGGATCGGTGAGTGCTTTCCATTTTTTCTATTTTTTGCATATTCAAAAATATACCTATAAAGAGAAAAATCAGACAAACTGAACATTTTGCAGTGGTCTCTTAATTTTTGCCAGAGCTCTATATCTTTCCAGCCTCGTCCGCCTTTCTCTGGGCTTGGGCCTAAAAGTGTCTCTTCTACTGTATAGCCTGATTTCTTCTATCTCCTTTGGCTATGTAACGTTGTGGTGCTTTTGCAATGTTTTTTATGTAAATTAAAAGCTGCTTTTTACAGTACCAGCAAAAGCTATCAGATTTAAAAAATCTCATGCACACGATTGTTTTTATTTTCCTGAATGAATTGGAAAACTGCTGCTTTTTTAAAATCTGCAGCATGCCAATTCCTTGAGTGTTTTTACAGCTTTTTTTCCACCACAGAAACCAATGAGAGCGCAGAAACCCTGGAAAAAAATGCAAGCCTGTATTTTTGCCCCAATCTTGTTGTATTTTTGCTGCTTTTTGTTGTATTTTTGCAGCATTTTTGGTGAATAAAACTAACGTTATTAAACTTGTAGTGTAGATAAATGACAGATGAAATTTGCTACAAAAAATGCAGCAAGAAAACGTAACAATAGCTGCGGCAAAAACGCACCAAAATTTTCTTTTTGTACGCAGTTTCTTTACTAGGAAGAAAGCAGCTTTTGCCTGCAGAAAAAAAACAGCAAAAGCGATGTGTGAACATAGCCTTACTTCTTCTCCTCAGCCCGTTGATAGTATTACAAGTCATATATACAACTTTTTCTTCGGTGACTGAACAACTTGTTTTTCAGCTGATGTGTGTTATGTTTTTTTCCACTGACAAAATGGTTTGGATAATAGATGAAAAAATTTTGTATCATGATTTTTTTGGACAATTTAATCGTTTGGTGCATGGTTATTTCAAAAAGTCTAAAGTAACTTATTACACAGATAATTTCACAATTCTTTTTTTTATTAAAACATTTAGCAATAAGTCTGAACCTAACATGACGTTCTATCACAGAATGGAAGTATATTTTAGATATATTTGCCATTTTACAGTTTTATGCTGGAAATGAGGATGAACACAAAGGATTGGGCGAAAATTGTCTGTAACAAATTGTTACCAAATAGAAGTAATTTTGTTGTGTTTACTTTGAAATGATTGTAACCATATTAATGGACAGATCTAAGCATGTCTTTGTTGTAAGTATTGAAGTTTTATATTTGCTCCTGCTGCATTAAAATAACATTTTACAAGGTCCCATGTGTAATATAGGAATGTCTAAAATATTGGAGGAAATCACTATACCTACCCCAATCTTATTTAATTTACCATTTAATTTGTCTGTATCTATAATACCCACATCCATATAGACAGGACTGGATTTGAACCCATTGGTATCTCAGACAGTTTTGGCTTTTATGCCAGACTTTTTTTTTTAATTTTCTTTGGTCATGCTCCAGAGGCCAAAACTTTTCCTTTTTGTGACGGTACTTTTTTAAAAAAATGAGTTGAATTTGTCAGTAGCAACATTTTGGGGTCCATAGAAGTTATTAAGAAACCTTTATTTACTTTTTATTGAAAGGACTATAGACAAAAACGCAATTTTGCCACTCTTTATTTGCATTCTATATTTACACGATTTGCCATGCCACACAAACTTAGGGTATGTTTCCACGTTCAGGAAACGCTGTGTGTTTGACGCTGCGTTGAGCCACAGCGTCAAAAACGCAGCGTCCAGATGTTACAGCATAGTGGAGGGGAATTCATGAAATCCCGTCTCCACTATGCATTAAAAGACGCATGCGGCAGACCCGCGGAAATGGACATGTGGCGCGTCTTCTCAGAACGCAGCATGTCCTTACAATGCAGAAACAACGCAAGGACAGCGCAGGTGACCTGCCAGTGACCTCAGGTGCAGATTTGGTCAGGATTTTACCTGCATAAAATCCTGACCAAATCCTGATGCAATCCTGAACGTGGACACATACCCTAAGTGTTCATTTTATTTTGTGGGTCAGTACAATTATGACGATACCAAATTTATATAGTTTTGTTTATTGTTTAATTATTTTGTACAATAAATACCGTATATACTCGAGTATAAGCCGAGATTTTCAGCCCAAATTTTTGGGCTGAAAGTGCCCCTCTCGGCTTATACTCGAGTCAAGGTGGGTGGCAGTGTCGGCGGGTGAGGGGGTGAGGGCGCTGAGGCATACTTACCTGCTTCCAGCGATCCTGGCGCTCCCCCTGCCATCCCACGGTCTTCTGTGCTGCAGCTCTTCCCCTCTTCAGCGGTCACGTGGGACCGCTCATTAGAGAAATGAATAGGCGGCTCCACCTCCCATAGGGGTGGAGCCGCCTATTCATTTCTCTAATCAACGGTGCCGGTGACCGCTGATAGAGGAAGAAGCCGCGGCACCGAAGACAGCTGTGCGGGAGAAGGAGCCGGAAGCCGGGAGCAGGTAAGTATGTAATATTCACCTGTCCACGTTCCAGCCGCCGGGCGCCGCTCCATCTTCCCGGCGCCGCTCCATCTTCCCGGCGTCGCTCCGCTCTGACTGTTCAGGTCAGAGGGCGCGATGACGCATATAGTGTGCGCGGCGCCCTCTGCCTGATCAGTCAGTGCGCATAGACGCCGGGACCGGACGCTGGGAGCTGCAAGCAAGAGAGGTGAGTATGGCTTTTTTTTTTTTTATTGCCGCGGCAGCAGCAGCACAGATTTATGTGGAGCATCTATGGGGAAATATGAACGGTGCAGAGCATATAGGGCACAGCTATGGGGCAGTAAGAACGGTGCAGAGCACTATATGGCACAGCTATGGGGCAGTATGAACGGTGCAGAGCACTATATGGGGCACAGATATGGGGAAATATGAACGGTGCAGAGCACTATATGGCAACTATGGGGCAGTATGAACGGTGCAGAGCACTATATGACACAGCTATGGGGCAGTATGAACGGTGCAGAGCACTATATGGTACAGCTATGGGGCAGTATGAACGGTGCAGAGCACTATATGGCACAGCTATGGGGCAGTATGAACGGTGCAGAGCACTATATGGCACAGCTATGGGGCAGTATGAACGGTGCAGAGCACTATATGGCACAGCTATGGGGCAGTATGAACGGTGCAGAGCACTATATGGCACAGCTATGGGGCAGTATGAACGGTGCAGAGCACTATATGGCACAGCTATGGGGCAGTATGAACGGTGCAGAGCACTATATGGTACAGCTATGGGGCAGTATGAACGGTGCAGAGCATTATATGGCACAGCTATGTGGAAATATGAACGGTGCAGAGCACTATATGGCACAGCTATGGGGAAATAATGAACGGTGCAGAGCACTATATGGCACAGCTATGGGGCAATAATGAACGGTGCAGAGCACTATATGGCACAGCTATGGGGAAATAATGAACGGTGCAGAGCACTATACGGCACAGCTATGGGGAAATATGAACGGTGCAGAGCACTATATGGCACAGCTATGGGGAAATAATGAACGGTGCAGAGCACTATATGGCACAGCTATGGGGAAATATGAACGGTACAGGGCACTATATGGCACAGCTATGGGGAAATAATGAACGGTGCAGAGCACTATATAGCACAGCTATGGGACAATAATGAATGGCGCAGAGCACTATATGGCACAGCTATGGGGCAATAATGAACGGTGCAGAGCACTATATGGCACAGCTATGGGGAAATAATGAACGGCGCAGAGCAGTATATAGCACAGCTATGAGGAAATAATGATCTATTTTTATTTTTGAAATTCACCGGTAAATGCTGCATTTCCTACCCTAGGCTTATACTCGAGTCAATAAGTTTTCCCAGTTTTTTGTGGCAAAATTAGGGGTTTGGCTTATACTTGGGTCGGCTTATACTCGGGTATATACGGTAGACACTTGTAAAAAAAAAACTCGTTGTGTTTGGGTTGCCATATTCTAAGAGCCATGAGTTATATAACTTTTCATTAGTGAATTTGTATGAGAGCTTATTTTTCCAAGATAAACTGTAGTTTTATTGGTACCATTTTGTGGTAAATGGTTTGAACACTTGTGTTACATACTTAGAGAGGCAAAATTAACACCAAAAATTTAATGTAGAATTTTTCATGTATTTATTTTTTTATTTTTTCAAGCAATTTTTTTACATCATATTCAAAGGCTATGTGCACACGTTTTGCACAGATTGTATGCATTTTTTTCGCGGCAAAAACATCTACACAACACAGCCCATTGAATTCAATGGGATTCCACAATACTCTGCTAATGCTGCATATTTTTCCGCGGCAGAATTGCATTGCAAAGGATTCCGCACACAAAGGAAAGCATTGATCCGCTTACTTCACACATTTGGCTATGCCCACCATGCAGGAAGGAAGTGGATCATGTGCGGATGGTACCCAGGGTGGAGGAGAGGAGACTCTCCTCCAGGCCCTGGGAACCATATACCTGTAAAAAAAAGAATTAAAATAAAAAATTGTGATATTCTCACCTTCCGATGGCCCCGTAGCCTTCCCGTTCCCAGTGATGCTTTGTGACAATGAGCTGTGATGATGTCATTTTTAACATTATATCTTTTTATTATTGATGCTGCATAGGCAGCATCAATAGTAAAAAGTTGGTCACACTTGTCAAACACTATGTTTGACAAGTGTGACCAACCTGTCAATCAGTTTTCCAAGCGATGCTACAGATCGCTTGGAAAATGCTAGCATTCTGCAAGCTAATTACGCTTGCAAAAAGCTAGTGTTTAGCGGGAAAACGCATGCCAATTCTGCATGCTTATTTCCCATGGCAGGGAGTTGCAGAATTGAAGCAGAAATCTCCGCGGCAATTCCGCAACGTGTGCACATGGCCTAATACTCATAATAGTTTTTTGTTTTACAGTATAAAAAGTTGTTTGACAGCTTTTTTTTGTATGCTAAGATGTAGATTTTACTGGCAACGTTTTGGGGTATATATGAGTTTTTAATCACTCTTTAAAGGAAAGGTGCCACCAGTTTTCTTATAGTTTGCTTTTTGTGAAATTAAGCTTAAAATAGTAATTAAAATGTATTAACCCCTTCATGACCCAGCCTATTTTGACCTTAAAGACCTTGCCGTTTTTTGCAATTCTGACCAGTGTCCCTTTATGAGGTAATAACTCAGGAACGCTTCAACGGATCCTAGCGGTTCTGAGACTGTTTTTTCGTGACATATTGGGCTTCATGTTAGTGGTAAATTTAGGTCAATAAATTCTGCGTTTATTTGTGATAAAACGGAAATTTGGCGAAAATTTTGAAAATTTCGCAAGTTTCACATTTTGAATTTTTATTCTGTTAAACCAGAGAGATATGTGACACAAAATAGTTAATAAATAACATTTCCCACATGTTTACTTTACATCAGCACAATTTTGGAAACAAAATTTTTTTTTGTTAGGAAGTTATAAGGGTTAAAATTTGACCAGCGATTTGTCATTTTTACAACGAAATTTACAAAACCATTTTTTTTAGGGACCACCTCACATTTGAAGTCAGTTTGAGGGGTCTATATGGCTGAAAATACCCAAAAGTGACACCATTCTAAAAACTGCACCCCTCAAGGTACTCAAAACCACATTCAAAAAGTTTATTAACCCTTCAGGTGCTTCACAGCAGCAGAAGCAACATGGAAGGAAAAAATGAACATTTAACTTTTTAGTCACAAAAATTATCTTTTAGCAACAATTTTTTTATTTTACCAATGGTAAAAGGAGAAACTGAACCACGAAAGTTGTTGTCCAATTTGTCCTGAGTATGCTGATACCTCATATGTGGGGGTAAACCACTGTTTGGGCGCACGGCAGGGCTTGGAAGGGAAGGAGCGCCATTTGACTTTTTGAATCAAAAATTGGCTCCACTCTTTAGCGGACACCATGTCACGTTTGGAGAGCCCCCGTGTGCCTAAAAATTGGAGCTCCCCCACACGTGACCCCATTTTGGAAACTAGACGCCCCAAGGAACTTATCTAGATGCATAGTGAGCACTTTGAACCCCCAGGTGCTTCACAAATTGATCCGTAAAAATGAAAAAGTACTTTTTTTTCACAAAAAAATTCTTTTAGCCTCAATTTTTTCATTTCCACATGGGCAACAGGATAAAATGGATCCTAAAATGTGTTGGGCAATTTCTCCTGAGTACGCCGATACCTCATATGTGGGGGTAAACCACTGTTTGGGCACATGGTAAGGCTAGGAAGGGAAGGAGCGCCATTTGACTTTTTGAATGAAAAATTATTTCCATCGTTAGCGGACACCATGTCGCGTTTGGAGAGCTCCTGTGTGCCTAAACATTGGCGCTCCCCCACAAGTGACCCCATTTTGGAAACTAGACCCCCCAAGGAACTTATTTAGATGCCTAGTGAGCACTTTAAACCCTCAGGTGCTTCACAAATTGATCTGTAAAAATGAAAAAGTACTTTTTTTTCACAAAAAAATTCTTTTCGCCTCAATTTTTTCATTTTCACATGGGCAGTAGGATAAAATGGATCATAAAATTTGTTGTGCAATTTCTCCCGAGTACGCCGATACCTCATTTGTGGGGGTAAACCACTGTTTGGGCACACGGCAGGGCTCGGAAGGGAAGGCGCGCCATTTGACTTTTTGAATGGAAAATTAGCTCCAATTGTTAGCGGACACCATGTCGCGTTTGGAGAGCCCCTGTGTGCCTATGCATTGGAGCTCCCCCACAAGTGACCCCATTTTGGAAACTAGACCCCCCAAGGAACTTATCTAGATGCATATTGAGCACTTTAAACCCCCAGGTGCTTCACAGAAGTTTATAACGCAGAGCCATGAAAATAAAAAATAATTTTTCTTTCCTCAAAAATGATTTTTAGCCTGGAATTTCCAATTTTGCCAAGGATAATAGGAGAAATTGGACCCCAAATATTGTTGTCCAGTTTGTCCTGAGTACGCTGATACCCCATATGTGGGGGTAAACCACTGTTTGGGCGCACGGCAGGGCTCGGAAGGGATGGCACGCCATTTGGCTTTTTAAATGGAAAATTAGCTCCAATCATTAGCGGACACCATGTCACGTTTGGAGAGCCCCTGTGTGCCTAAACATTGGAGATCCCCCAGAAATGACCCCATTTTGGAAACTAGACCCCCAAAGGAACTAATCTAGATGTGTGGTGAGGACTTTGAACCCCCAAGTGCTTCACAGAAGTTTATAACGCAGAGCCATGGAAATAAAAAAAAAAAAATATTTTCTCAAAAATGATCTTTTAGCCTGCAATTTTTTATTTTACAAAGGGTAACAGGAGAAATTTGACCCCAAAAGTTGTTGTCCAGTTTCTCCTGAGTACGCTGATACCCCATATGTGGGGGTAAACCACTGTTTGGGCACATGCCGGGGCTCGGAAGTGAAGTAGTGACGTTTTGAAATGCAGACTTTGATGGAATGCTCTGTGGGCGTCACGTTGCGTTTGCAGAGCCCCTGATGTGGCTTAACAGTAGAAATCCCGACCAAAAGTGACCCCATTTTGGAAACTAGACCCCCAAAGGAACTTATCTAGATGTGTGGTGAGCACTTTGAACCCCCAAGTGCTTCATAGAAGTTTATAATGCAGAGCCGTGAAAATAATAAATACGTTTTCTTTCCTCAAAAATAATTATTTAGCCCAGAATTTTTTATTTTCCCAAGGGGTACAGGAGAAATTCGACCCCAAAAGTTGTTGTCCAGTTTCTCCTGAGTACGCTGATACCCCATGTGTGGGGGTAAACCACTGTTTGGGCACACGTCGGGGCTCAGAAGGGAAGTAGTGACTTTTGAAATGCAGACTTTGATGGAATGGTCTGCGGGCGTCACATTGCGTTTGCAGAGCCCCTGGTGTGCCTAAACAGTAGAAACCCCCCACAAGTGACCCCATTTTAGAAACTAGACCCCCCAAGGAACTTATCTAGATATGTGGTGAGCACTTTGAACCCCCAAGTGCTTCACAGACGTTTACAACGCAGAGCCGTGAAAATAAAAAATCATTTTTCTTTCCTCAAAAATGATGTTTTAGCAAGCATTTCTTTATTTTCACAAGGGTAACAGGAGAAATTGGACCCCAGTAATTGTTGCGCAGTTTGTCCTGAGTATGCTGGTACCCCATATGTGGGGGTAAACCACTGTTTGGGTGCACGTCGGGGCTCGGAAGTGAGGGAGCACCATTTGACTTTTTGAATACAAGATTGGCTGGAATCAATGGTGGCGCCATGTTGCGGTTGGAGACCCCCTGATGTGCCTAAACAGTGGAAACCCCTCAATTCTAACTCCAACACACCCCTGACCCTTATCCCAACTGTAGCCGTAACCCTAATCACAACCCTAACCCCAACACACCCGTAACCCCAACACACCCCTAACCCTAACCACAACCCTAATTCCAACCCAACCCTAGCCCTAAGGCTATGTGCCCACGTTGCGGATTCGTATGAGATTTTTCAGCACCATTTTTGAAAAATCCACGGGTAAAAGGCACTGCGTTTTACCTGCGGATTTACCGCGGATTTCCAGTGTTTTTTTGTCCGGATTTCATCTGCGGATTCCTATTGAGGAACAGGTGTAAAACGCTGCGGAATCCGCACAAAGAATTGACATGCTGCGGAAAATACAACGCAGCGTTCCCGCGCGGTATTTTCCGCACCATGGGCACAGCGGATTTGGCTTTCCATATGTTTACATGGTACTGTAAACCTGATGGAACACTGCTGCGAATCCGCAGCCAAATCCGCACCGTGTGCACATAGCCTAATTCTAAAGGTATGTGCACACGCTGCGGAAAACGCTGCGGATCCGCAGCAGTTTCCCATGAGTTTACAGTTCAATGCAAACCTATGGAAAACAAAAATCGCTGTACACATGCTGCAGAAAAACTGCACGGAAACGCAGCGGTTTACATTCCGCAGCATGTCACTTCTTTCTGCGGATTCCGCAGCGGTTTTACAACTGCTCAAATAGAAAATTGCTGTTGTAAAACCGCATTGAAATGCGCAGAAAAAACATGGTAAATCCGCCATAAATCCGCAGATTTATCAAATCCGCAGCGGAAAAATCCGCAGAGGACCAGAATGCGTGTGCACATACCGAAACCCTAACCCTAACCCTAACCCTAACCCTACCCCTAACCCTAACCCTACCCCTAACCCTACCCCTAACCCTACCCCTACCCCTAGTTCTTACCCCAACCTTAGTGGGAAAAAAAAAAATATTTTTTTTATTGTCCCTACCTATGGGGGTGACAAAGGGGGGGGGGTCATTTACTTTTTTTTTTTATTTTGATCACTGAGATATAATCTATCTCAGTGATCAAAATTCACTCTGGAACGAATCTGCCGGCCGGCAGATTCGGCGGGCGCACTGCACATGCGCCCGCCATTTTGGAAGATGGTGGCGCCCAGGAAAGAAGACGGACGGTCCCCGGGAGGCCAGGTAAGTATAAGGGGGGGGAGATCAGGGCACGGGGGGGGGGGCGTCGGAGCACGGGGGGGTAGATCGGAACACGGGGGGGTGGATTGGAGCACGGAGTGGGGGATCGCTGTGCGGGCGGGTGGATCGGAGCACGGGGGGGGGAATCGCTGTGCGGGGGGGATCGCTGTGCGGGGGGGGATCGGAGTGCGGGGGGGTTTGATTGGAGCATGGGGGGTGTGATTGGAGCACGGGGGGAGTGGGCAGGAGGACGGGGGAGCGAAGCACAGGACCGAGGGGAGCAGACCACAGATCGGGGGGCTGGGGGGGCGATCGGAGGAGTGGGGTGGGTGCACATTAGTGTGTCCAGCCATGGCCGATGATATTGCAGCATCGGCCATGGCTGGATTGTAATATTTCACCATTTTTTTAGGTGAAATATTACAAATCGCTCTGATTGGCAGTTTCACTTTCAACAGCCAATCACAGCGATCGTAGCCACGAGGGGGTGAAGCCACCCCCCTGGGCTAAACTACCACTCCCCCTGTCCCTGCAGATCGGGTGAAATGGGAGTTAACCCTTTCACCCGATCTGCAGGGACGCGATCTTTCCATGACGCATATGCTGCAACATGGGTCGGAATGGCACCGACTTTCATGACGCAGCGTATGCGTCAAAGGTCGGGAAGGGGTTAATGCAATGTTTGCACTGTTTTCAAACATTTCTATATCAAAAATATTATAGATTTTCTTACAAATAAATATATTTACCACTAGGGGGAGCATTTTCCGTTTTAGGCCTCAAGCAGCTATAGTAAGCTATAGTAAGCTTTACTGTTAGCTGGAAAATTGGGGCAGTAACTGCTGACATCACCATTTCCCTCCGCTTTTGGTTGGTCTAGTATCCCTGGGGCAGAATAAAGTGTAGCATCACAGGGCAGTGCCATTTTGTGGGTGACTGCCCTGTGATCTGCTATCACCAGCAGTTACTGTCTCTCTCTCTCCCATCAGTCTCTATCACCGAGATTACATGATTCTCTCACCCCCTCCACAATGTCTGGCCATTCACTGCAGTTCCTTATCTTATGAAGGGATTAATCACAGCTCCTGCAGGATCAGCTGACAGCTCTTGTTCCAATGCTAATGGTAACTGTTCCTCCTTGATGTCTCTGCTATTCTGCCAGTACTTTTCTCCTTCATTATACTCCTTTCAACCTTCAATCTAGGATCTGTTGTTCTGGAAGTACTGCTCATGCTAGAAGCAGATCCGAGGGCTCTATGAATATGGCAGCAGAACACTCCCACCACTGTGAATTGTGCAGCCTACAGAGGCATGCCCAGTTCACAGCAGTGACTGCTCCATTACAATAGATAGGGTCAGCAGCAGTCTGTTATCTCCTATGACCATGGGATGCCATATTATGACACTGATAGTGTTGTGCTGCTGCTGTGAAAACAAGATGTCACTCGAAGTGCCTTCTTTAACCCCTTCCCGACCCATGACGCCACGTAGGCATCATGAAAGTCGGTGCCAATCCGACCCATGACGCCTATGTGGCGTCATGGAAAGATCGCGTCCCTGCAGATCGGGTGAAAGGGTTAACTCCCATTTCACCCGATCTGCAGGGACAGGGGGAGTGGTAGTACAGCCCAGGGGGGGTGGCTTCACCCCCCCATGGCTACGATCGCTCTGATTGGCTGTTGAAAGTGAAACTGCCAATCAGAGCGATTTGTAATATTTCACCTGTTATAACTGGTGAAATATTGCAATCCAGCCATGGCCGATGCTGCAATATCATCGGCCATGGCTGGAAACACTAATGTGCCCCCACCCCACCGATCGCCCCCCCCAGCCCTCCGATCTGTCCGGTACACTGCTCCGGCTCCCCTCCGTCCTGTGCTCCGCTCCCCCCGTGCTCTTGTCCACTCCCCCCGTGCTCCAATCACCCTTCCCGTGCTCCAATCACCCCCCCTGCACTCCGATCCACCCCCCGTGCTCCGTTCCACCCCCCCGTGCTCCGTTCCACCAGCCCCCGTGCTCCGTTCCACCCCTCGTGCTCCGTTCCACCCCTCCCGGCCGGCAGATTCATTCCAAAGTGCATTTTGATCACTGAGATAGATTATATCTCAGTGATCAAAATAAAAAAAATAATAAATGACCCCCCCCTTTGTCACCCCCATAGGTAGGGACAATAAAAAAATAATAGAATTCTTTTTCCCACTAATGTTAGAATAGGGTTAGGGTTAGGGGTAGGGTTAGGGCTAGGGCTAGGGTTAGGGGTAGGGTTAGGGTTAGGTTTAGGGCTAGGGGTAGGGTTAGGGTTAGGGCTAGGGTTAGGGCTAGGGTTAGGGTTAGGGCTAGGTTTAGGGCTACGGTTAGGGTTAGGGTTTCGGTATGTGCACACGTATTCTGGTCCTCTGCAGATTTTTCCGCAGCGGTTTAGCACTGCAGATTTATCAAATCCGCAGCGGAAAAATCTGCAGAGGACCAGAATACGTGTGCACATACCGAAACCCTAACCCTAACCCTAGCCCTAAACCTAGCCCTAACCCTAACCCTAGCCCTAACCCTAGCCCTAACCCTACCCCTAGCCCTAACCCTAACCCTAACCCTACCCCTAACCCTACCCCTAACCCTAGCCCTAGCCCTAACCCTAAACCTACCCCTAACCCTACCCCTAACCCTAACCCTATTCTAACATTAGTGGGAAAAAGAATTCTATTATTTTTTTATTGTCCCTACCTATGGGGGTGACAAAGGGGGGGGTCATTTATTATTTTTTTTATTTTGATCACTGAGATATAATCTATCTCAGTGATCAAAATGCACTTTGGAATGAATCTGCCGGCTGGCAGGGGTGGAACGGAGCACGAGGGGTGGAACGGAGCACGGGGGCTGGTGGAACGGAGCACGGGGGGGTGGAACGGAGCACAGGGGGGTGGATCGGAGTGCAGGGGGGTGATTGGAGCACGGGAAGGGTGATTGGAGCACGGGGGGAGTGGACAAGAGCACAGGGGGAGCGGAGCACAGGACGGAGGGGAGTCGGAGCAGTGTACCGGACAGATCGGAGGGCTGGGGGGGCGATCGGTGGGGTGGGGGCACATTAGTGTTTCCAGCCATGGCCGATGATATTGCAGCATCGGCCATGGCTGGATTGCAATATTTCACCAGTTATAACAGGTGAAATATTACAAATCGCTCTGATTGGCAGTTTCACTTTCAACAGCCAATCAGAGCGATCGTAGCCATGGGGGGGTGAAGCCACCCCCCCTGGGCTGTACTACCACTCCCCCTGTCCCTGCAGATCGGGTGAAATGGGAGTTAACCCTTTCACCCGATCTGCAGGGACGCGATTTACCGCATTTTTTCTGCGCATTTCACTGCGGTTTTACAACTGCGATTTTCTATTTGAGCAGTTGTAAAACCGCTGCGGAATCCGCAGAAAGAAGTGACATGCTGCGGAATGTAAACCGCTGCGTTTCCGTGCAGTTTTTCTGCAGCATGTGTACAGCGATTTTTGTTTCCCATAGGTTTACATTGAACTGTAAACTCATGGGTAACTGCTGCGGATCCGCAGCGTTTTCCGCATCGTGTGCACATACCTTTAGAATTAGGCTATGTGCACACGGTGCGGATTTGGCTGCGGTGTTCCATCAGGTTTACAGTACCATGTAAACCTATGGAAAACCAAATCCGCTGTGCCCATGGTGCGGAAAATACCGCGCGGAAAAGCTGCGTTGTATTTTCCGCAGCATGTCAATTCTTTGTGCGGATTCCGCAGCGTTTTACACCTGATCCTCAATAGGAATCCGCAGGTGAAATCCGCACAAAAAACACTGGAAATCTGTGGAAAATCTGCAGGTAAAACGCAGTGCCTTCTACCCGCGGATTTTTCAAAAATGATGCTGAAAAATCATGGCTCTGCGTTATAAACTTCTGTGAAGCACTTGGGGGTTCAAAGTGCTCACCACACATCTAGATAAGTTCCTTTCGGGGTCTAGTTTCCAAAATGGGGTCACTTGTGGGGGGTTTCTACTGTTAAGCCACATCAGGGGCTCTGCAAACGCAACGTGACGCCCACAGAGCATTCCATCAAAGTCTGCATTTCAAAACGTCACTACTTCACTTCCGAGCCCCGGCATGTGCCCAAACAGTGGTTTACCCCCACTTATGGAGTATCAGCGTACTCAGGAGAAACTGGACAACAACTTTTGGGGTCAAATTTCTCCTGTTACCCTTGGGAAAATAAAAAATAGCAGGCTAAAAGATCATTTTTGAGAAAATAATTTTTTTTTTATTTTCATGGCTCTGCGTTATAAACTTCTGTGAAGCACTTGGGGGTTCAAAGTGCTCACCACACATCTAGATAAGTTCCTTTCGGGGTCTAGTTTCCAAAATGGGGTCACTTGTGGGGGGTTTCTACTGTTAAGCCACATCAGGGGCTCTGCAAACGCAACGTGACGCCCACAGAGCATTCCATCAAAGTCTGCATTTCAAAACGTCACTACTTCACTTCCGAGCCCCGGCATGTGCCCAAACAGTGGTTTACCCCCACATATGGGGTATCAGCGTACTCAGGAGAAACTGGACAACAAATTTTGGGGTCAAATTTCTCCTGTTACCCTTGGGAAAATAAAAAATTGCAGGCTAAAAGATCATTTTTGAGAAAATATATATATTTTTTTTTCATGGCTCTGTGTTATAAACTTCTGTGAAGCACTTGGGGGTTCAAAGTCCTCACCACACATCTAGATTAATTCCTTTGGGGGTCTAGTTTCCAAAATGGGGTCATTTCTGGGGGATCTCCAATGTTTAGGCACACAGGGGCTCTCCAAACGTGACATGGTGTCCGCTAATGATTGGAACTAATTTTCCATTTAAAAAGCCAAATGGCGTGCCTTCCCTTCCGAGCCCTGCCGTGCGCCCAAACAGTGGTTTACCCCCACATATGGGGTATCAGCGTACTCAGGACAAACTGGACAACAACATTTGGGGTCCAATTTCTCCTATTACCCTTGGCAAAATAGGAAATTCCAGGCTAAAAAATCATTTTTGAGGAAAGAAAAATTATTTTTTATTTTCATGGCTCTGCGTTATAAACTTCTGTGAAGCACCTGGGGGTTTAAAGTGCTCAATATGCATCTAGATAAGTTCCTTGGGGGGTCTAGTTTCCAAAATGGGGTCACTTGTGGGGGAGCTCCAATGTTTAGGCACACAGGGGCTCTCCAAACGCGACATGGTGTTCGCTAACAATTGGAGCTAATTTTCAATTCAAAAAGTCAAATGGCGCGCCTTCCCTTCCGAGCCCTGCCGAGTGCCCAAACAGTGGTTTACCCCCACATATGAGGTATCGGCGTACTCGGGAGAAATTGCACAACAAATTTTATGATCCATTTTATCCTATTGCCCATGTGAAAATGAAAAAATTGAGGCGAAAAGAATTTTTTTGTGAAAAAAAGTACTTTTTCATTTTTACAGATCAATTTGTGATGCACCTGAGGGTTTAAAGTGCTCACTAGGCACCTAGATAAGTTCCCTGGGGGGTCTAGTTTACAAAATGGGGTCACTTGTGGGGGAGCGCCAATGTTTAGGCACACAGGGGCTCTCCAAACGCGACATGGTGTCCGCTAACGATGGAGATCATTTTTCATTCAAAAAGTCAAATGGCGCTCCTTCCCTTCCGAGCCTTACCATGTGCCCAAACAGTGGTTTACCCCCACATGTGAGGTATTGGTGTACTCAGGAGAAATTGCCCAACAAATTTTAGGATCCATTTTATCCTATTGCCCATGTGAAAATGAAAAAATTAAGGCTAAAAGAATTTTTTTGTGAAAAAAAAGTACTTTTTCATTTTTACGGATCAATTTGTGAAGCACCTGGGGGTTCAAAGTGCTCACTATGCATCTAGATAAGTTCCTTGGGGCGTCTAGTTTCCAAAATGGGGTCACTTGTGGGGGAGCTCCAATTTTTAGGCACACGGGGGCTCTCCAAACGTGACATGGTGTCCGCTAAAGAGTGGAGCCAATTTTTCATTCAAAAAGTCAAATGGCGCTCCTTCCCTTCCAAGCCCTGCCGTGCGCCCAAACAGTGGCTTACCCCCACATATGAGGTATCAGCGTACTCAGGACAAATTGGACAACAACTTTCGTGGTTCAGTTTCTCCTTTTACCATTGGTAAAATAAAAAAATTGTTGCTAAAAGATAATTTTTGTGACTAAAAAGTTAAATGTTCATTTTTTCCTTCCATGTTGCTTCTGCTGCTGTGAAGCACCTGAAGGGTTAATAAACTTCTTGAATGTGGTTTTGAGTACCTTGAGGGGTGCAGTTTTTAGAATGGTGTCACTTTTTGGTATTTTCAGCCATATAGACCCCTCAAACTGACTTCAAATGTGAGGTGGTCCCTAAAAAAAATGGTTTTGTAAATTTCGTTGTAAAAATGAAAAATCGCTGGTCAAATTTTAACCCTTATAACTTCCTAGCAAAAAAAAATTTTGTTTCCAAAATTGTGCTGTTGTAAAGTATACATGTGGGAAATGTTATTTATTAACTATTTTGTGTCACATAACTCTCTGGTTTAACAGAATAAAAATTCAAAATGTGAAAATTGCGAAATTTTCAAAATTTTCGCCAAATTTCCGTTTTTATCACAATTAAACGCAGAATTTATTGCCCTAAATTTACCACTATCATGAAGCCCAATATGTCACGAAAAAACAGTCTCAGAACCGCTTGGATCCGTTGAAGCGTTCCTGAGTTATTACCTCATAAAGGGACACTGGTCAGAATTGCAAAAAACGGCAAGGTCTTTAAGGTCAAAATAGGCTGGGTCATGAAGGGGTTAAGGTCAAAATTGGGCTGGGTCATGAAGGGGTTAAACTCCTGTAACACACAAAATATGTTTCAAATGCAATCAAAACTTGGTTATAAGAGCATGTCATGCTACATTACATTGATTTATTAATGGTCTATAAACGTGGTACCTTCCCTTTAAATCATTTTCTGGTAGTAGGCAAAAAACAAATCTGAAACTGTTTTTGTAATTTTATTTTTATGCAGTTCACCATATAGTACAATTGCCAAGTTAACTTTATTTTATTCATAGATATATGGATATGATTCCAGTGATATCTAATCTAAAATCTATTTTTATGTTTTATTACTGTTGTACAAGAAAATCACTTTGAATAAAAAACAAATAATTTTTTGTCATCATATTGTAAGAGCCTTTAATTTTTTTATTTTTCTGAAAACAATGCTGTATGGGGATGTTTTTTTTTCATTTGTATTAGTGCAAATTTTGTGATACTTACAGTTTATCACTTTTTGCAAATTTTGTGATACTTACAGTTTATCACAAAAGTGAGTACACCCCTCACATTTTTGTAAGTATTTTATTTTCACTTTTCGTGGAACAACACTGAAGATATGACACAATGTAAAGTAGTCAGTAGGGTTGAGCGAAACGGGTCGGCCATTTTCAGAAGTCGCCTACTTTTGGCAAAGTCGGGTTTCATGAAACCCGACCCGACCCCTGTGTGGGGTCGGCCATGAGGTCGGCGATCTTCTGATCTGGTATCGGAATTTCGATACCGAGTTCCGATATGTTTGCGATATCGGGAAACGGTATCGGAATCCATATTTAAGTGTAAAATAAAGAATAAAATTAAAAAATATTGATATACTCACCCTCGGACGCGCCCTGGTTCTAACCGGCAGCCTGCGTTCCTAAAAATGAGCAAGTGAAGGACCTTCGATGACGTCGCGGCTTGTGATTGGTCGTGTGAGCGGTCACATGCGCGGTCACGCGACCAATCACAAGCCGCGACATCATCTAAGGTCCTTCACGCGCTCATTCTTAGGAAGGAAGGCTGCCGGTTAGAACCTGGGCGCGTCCGAGGGTGAGTATATCCCTATTTTTTTTTTATTCTTTATTTTACACATTGATATGGATCCCAGGGCCTGAAGGAGAGTTTCAAATCCTTCAGACCCTGGGAACCATTAGTATCCCATTGCACTGCATTGGGTTTCGTGTTTCGGCCGACCCCGACCCCGACTTTTCTATAGGATTGGCCGATTTCACTCGACCCGACTTTTGAGAAAGTCGGGTTTCGTGAAACCCGACTCGATCCTAAAAAAAGAAAAGTCGCTCAACCCTAGTAGTCAGTGTACAGCTTGTACAACAGTGAAAAAGTGGTGTGCCCTCTAAATAACTCAACACATAGCCAATAATGCCTAAACCGCTGGCAACAAAAGTGAGTACAGCTCTAAGTGAAAATGACCAAATTGTGATCAATTAACCACTTTCCCTCCCCACTGTCATGTGACTCATTAGTGTTACAAGGTCTCAGGTGTGAATGGGGAGCAGGTGTGGTAAAAAAAAATCTGAAAAAATGAATTGTTGCTGTACATCAGTGCTCCTTAACTTCGGTCCTCAAGAGCCACTAATAGGTCAGGTATTCAGGATTTCCTTAGTATTACACAGGTGATGTAATTCTTGCCTTTCCATGTACTGCAATTATCACCTGGGCAATACTATGGAAATCCTGAAAACATGACCTGTAGGGGGCTCTTGAAGACGGGAGTTGGGGAACACTGCTGTACATAAAGATGGCTGAGGCAATAAGAACATTGCCAACACCTTGAAACTTGAGGGCAAGACCATACAGCAGTTCAACAAGACAGGTTCCAATTACAACAGTCCTCGCCATGGTTGACCAAGTAAGTTGAGTGCACGTGATCAGTGTCAGATCGAGAGGTTTTCTTTTCAGAATAGACCTATGAGTTCTGCCAGCATTACTGCAGAGTCTAAAGGGGTGGTAGGTCCACCTATCAGTGCTCAGACAATATGCCGCACACTGCATCAAATAGGCCTGTATGTCTGTCTTCCCAGAAAGAAACCTCCTCTAAAGATAATGCAGAAGAAAGGTTGCAAACAGTTTGCTGAAGACAAGCAGACTAAGGACATGGATTACTGCAACCATGGTATGTGGTCTTATGAGACCAAGATAAACTTATTTGGTTGAGATGTGTGGCGGCAATGAGGTGAGGAGTGCAAAGACAAGTGTGTCTTCCCTAGAATCAAGCATGGTGGTAGGAGTGTCATGGTCTGGGGTTGCATGAGTGCTGATGGCTGTAGGAACCTAAAATTTGTTAAATTCATTGAGGGAAGAATGAATTCCAATATGTACTGTGACATACTGAATCAGAGCATGACTTTCAGTTTCGGAAACTGGGTCGCAGGGCAGTATTCCAACATGATAATGACACCAAACATGCCTCCAAGACCACCACAATATTGCTAAAGAAACTGAAGGTAAAGATGTTGGACTGGCCAAGCATGTCTCCAGATGTAAACCCTATCGAGCATATGTGAGGCATTCTCAAACGGAAGGTGGAGTAGCACAATGTCTCTAATATCGACCAGCTCCATGATGTCGTCATGGAGGAGTGGAAGAGGATTCCAGTTTCAACCTGAGAAGCTCCAGTAAACTCCATGACTAAGAAAGTTAAGGCAGTGCTGGAAAATAATGATGGCCACACAAAATATTGACACTTTGGGCACAGTAATGGCTGTGTGTTGAGTTATTTAGAGGGCACACAATTTACACTGTTATGCAGGGTGGAGCGCGGTAATTTGCTTTTTTGCACTGCATGCTGTGGCGGCACTGTCGGTCGAAGAGAGGGGAGAGTGGGTGTGGCTTACAGTGGCTGATGGGAGATTTGTATTCCTCTGCCTTTCAGTTGCCATCATGCAGTGGACACGTGAGGAGAGGTCATTTTGTGTTGAAGCGTATTTTTCAAATGCCCACTCGATCATTGCAGTGCAGCGTGCTTTTCGTTTACAATTCGCTGTTCCTCCACGCGGACGTGTTCCTGGACGGCAATCAATTGTAAATTGGGTGAATGCATTCAGAACAGCAGGGAATGTGTCATGTGTACGAAGGGGACCTGAGAGAAGGCTTACAACACCACAAAACATCGAGAGAGTTAGAGCAGCAGTACTGCAATCTCCGAAACGCTCTGCTCGGAAGCAATCATTTGCTCTTGGCATTTCAAGACGTTCTCTCCACCGGATTCTTCATGATGAACTGAATTTTCACCCGTATAAAATGTGCGTGGTCCAACATTTGTCAGCATGGGACTATTTGACACGGCGGACCTCTTGTGAAGACATGTTAGCAACGATACCCCGTGACGCAATTGTGTTTTTTTCTGATGAGGCACATTTTCACCTCAGTGGGTGTGTAAACAAACAAAATATGCGTTACTGGAGTGAAACAAACCCCAGAGAAGTTCACGAGAGACCTCTGCATTCGGACCGCGTCACTGTGTGGTGCGCCATATCACGAGTAGGCATCATTGGTCCTTACTTTTTTCAGGATAATGGTCGTGCCATAACTGTGAACTCCGAACGGTACTTGTCTATGATACAGGATTATTTTCAGCCGGCTCTTGAGGCAATGGAACTAGAGGATACATGGTTCCAACAGGATGGTGCCACTGCACACACAGCGAGGGTTACCATGAATTGTTTGAGGCAAATGTTTCCTGGACGGCTTATCTCTTTGAGGGGAGATGTGAACTGGCCAGCACGCTCACCAGATTTAGCCCCATGCGATTTTTTTCCTTTGGGGTTACCTGAAGTCTAAGGTGTATATCAACCGTCCGAACACCTTGGAAGACCTAAGGAACAATATTGAAGCTGAAATTGGCAGAATACCAGTGGACATGCTTGTTAGAGTTCATGAAAACTTCAGAAAACGTATGCAGCAGTGTGTGGATAGCGAAGGTCGACATTTGCCAGATACACTATTTAACCCTTATCCGGCTGAATAGGTACAATTGTAACTATTCCGTTTTAAAATTGCAATAACTTTTTTTTGAAAAGACGTAGAGGGCTGAAATTTCGTGACATCTCTACATTTTTGGTCCAGAATATATTGGCCAAATTTCAATAAAATATCTCCACCCGCTTCCGAGATAAGGGGTCGAGATCTTTTTGCATCCATAACAAGCTGCATAGGTACAAATGTACCTCATATATTTTGAATGAAGATAATGCAAGGGAAAAAGCATACATTTTTTTTTAATGATAATGCTATTTAACTATTATAAACAAGTAAAAAACTGTTCATTTACATTATAAAAGAAAATGTAAGAAACTTTTTTTTATTGATTTTCTTTGCAAGTAATGCATGTTGGCTTTGCTACAGAGTGTTCATCGCAAATGGGTTTCACACAAACCACACAAGACTTTCTAGTCTTGCGTTGTTTTCGCCTCAGGTCTCTGCAGACATAGCAACTACCAACAACAGGGGAGGGTCCACGACTACCATGAGGTATTTTGGGGCCAGCTGCTGGCTGCGATGCTACCACAATGCATCGTCCAAGCACCATTTCTACTGCACCTCGAAGAAAATGGTTTCTCATTATCATTTTGTTTGTACTACGATCTTCAATTGCAATCATACACAGCTGATTTGCGAGATCTTTCAGGAACTTTCTTCGTTGATCCTTTGCCCTGAAGCTTGGATTGTGTTCTCTGTAGATGATGTAGGATGCTAACCCACTGACATCAATCATATTGTAGAAAAATGCCAAAGTCCAACGTGATGTTCGTCGTTTCACAGTGTACTCTCCCAACATTTTATCCATAACATCAACGCCACCTTTTGTTATGTTGTAGTATTTTATTATCTCTGGCTTGGCTGCTAGTGTCTCTTCAACTTCTCCCGTCATGTGCATAGATGATAGAAGCACGACTGATTTGTTCTTCTTTGGTACATATGAACAGACTGTTGCATCATGATTGTAGGCAAAATTTGTCGAGTATACAGGCCTTTCTTTGGCAGGCTGCATGTTGTTAGGTAGGAACCTTTTGTTTTTTCTCACTGTACCAACTAGTGTCATGTTCCAGGAGTTCAATACCTTAGCTAGTTCCATGGTTGTAAAGAAGTTATCGGTGGTGACATTTCTTCCAGAGCCTTTATACGAGCTCACTAGGTCCAATACTGTTCGTTCTCCAATGTTTACTTGTCGAGGACCATCAGTTGGTTTCCCAGTGTAGAGCTGACCTTGTAAAGGGTAGGCATTTGATGAGTCACAAGCCCAGAAAATCTTTATGCCATATTTAGCTGGTTTTGAAGGTATATACTGGGTAAATTTAGTATGACCTCTAAATGGAAATAATTGCTCGTCGACGGTGATACAATGATATGGCTTGTAGGCTCTCTCCAGATTACTGTTCAGCATTGTCCAGATGTCCCGTATTGGTGCAGCTTTATCTGTTTGCACACGTTCTGCACGTGTATTTTCGTTGTCAAACCTGATAAATCTGAGTATCATCTTGAAGCGGTCACGAGACATGGCTGCACGTATAAGAGGCAGAGCAGCAACATTCCACATTTCCTCCAGATTCTCTTTGTTGGCTCTGTGCACACCAGCAGCAATCAGTATGCCCAAAAATGCATGAAGTTCAGTTTCAGTAAATTGCTTGAATGTTTTTTGTGGTGGCCGTTTGGAAGAATCAGGAAAACGTTGTACCAGTTCGTTGTTGTAAGCATCACAAACTCTCTTGGCCTTTCGATTCGTTTCCCGTAATATGATGTCACACATCTCGGGAGTCATGATGGACTTGAATAGCTCTTTTGCTGTATATAGGTTGCTGATTGCTGCAGGGCCACCTCTTTGTCGTAGGACATTACGAGATTTTGTTTGTGCATTTGGCAGTGGATTACTGCACCATTGAGTTTCATCCTTAGCAGTCCAAATGTCGCCTGCACTTTGAGGCACAGAATCATCCTCAACACTTTCGTCTGATTCGTATTCATTTTCATGCTCTATGACCATTTCTTGTTCAATGTCTGAATCTTCTTCAGTAACATCCACTTGTGGTACATAGTTTTCATCATCAGATGGAACATATGGTTCATCCTCATGCTCAGAATCAGATTCTTCTAGCATTCGCATTATTTCGTCAGACGTAAATCTGTAAATATGAAAAAATGTAAAATAAATAATTTTCCGAAATACTACATTATTGGCTTTTCACAAAATTATACTAACCTGCAAACACGTTTTCTTGGATTATGGCGGAAACTAGATCCAGCATTACTATCACTCATGATGACTTGCTAGATGAATTTTGGCTTCGTATTTTGTGCTGAATATAAATAAAACATCGTAAAACAATATGTAGATACTAATTATTATCCATTTTTCGTATAAAAATTATACCTATAGTGATAAGTTTCATACAAAATATATGTAAGCCAAGTCCAGGCTGAAAGACAATTTGACTGTTCTGTCCCCACATAATGAGAATAAAGGTATAACTGGCTGTTAGATGCTGTGAGACTTTCCTACCTTCGTTTCCAAGAAATTGAAGACTTCACAAGCCTAGAAATGTGTGCTCACAGCAATGAGATGAACAGCAAAATGGCTAATGAGAGGAGGGAGGCAGGAAGACAAGTAGAAGCCACTCCCAGTTTGAATTAACTTAATTGACAGCAACATAAGTGACCAGTAACAACACTGAACAATAGATATCAGCATAACATTTGTAGCTGAATGAACTTTAGTTTCTGAAACCAAGTAAAGTCTTCCCACAGTGGAGGTATATGTGAAGGTACAATTGTACCTATGCAGCCTGTTAAGGTTGTAAAATTATGCAGCCTGACAAGGGTTAAAACCATGTAATTTAAAAATTCCATTACTGTTCAGTATAATTAAAATATAAAATAAATTTTTCTAATGATCATAATTTTTTTATTTCATTCCCAAATCAGCAAATTACCGCGCTCCACCCTGCTGTACACTGACTACTTTACACTGTGTCAAAGTGTCATATCTTCATTTTGTCCCATGAAAAGATGTAATAATATATTTACAAAAATGTGAGAGGTGTACTCATATTTGTGATATCGTATGTATATGTGTATGCGTGTGTATATATACTAACTTGATTAATTAACAAAAGGTGGTTGGATCTCCAGGAAATAGTGGAAACACAAGAAAAAAAAGGAAAAAATCAGTCCATGTCTGCTGTACTATAGTGTCTGAGATTAAGGTAACATATGGTTGACAATATTGTTCATCATCAGTGGTTTTCACAGGAAAAATCATATTAAAGTTTTACTGTGTGAATGGCACTGAAAACAAAGTTTCCATTTTGGCAATAAGGTTTCCTCCACCTGCTTCTTTTCCATGCTGGGTGAATTTATTGCACCTCATTTAGAGACTTTCTCACCTGGCACATCCCTCAAACCCTGAGTTTCCATAATGATGTTAGGCTCCACCGGTCACTTATTTTTACATACTCTCCTTTAACCCCTTAGCGACCGCCGATACGCCTTTTAACGGCGGCCGCTAAGGGTACTTAAACCACAGCGCCGTTAATTAACGGCGCTGTGGAAAAAGTCCATAGCGCCCCCCAGAGGCCGATTTTCTCCGGGGTCTCGGCTGCCGAGGGTAGCCGAGACCCCAGAGAACATGATTCGGGGGGTTTTTAACCCACCCCGCATTTGCGATCGCCGGTAATTAACCGTTTACCGGCGATCGCAAAAAAAAAAACAAAAAAAAAACGCGATCTCTTTTTAATTTCTCTGTCCTCCGATGTGATCGCACATCGGAGGACAGAGAAAAGGGGTCCCAGGTGGCCCCCCAATACTCACCTAGCTCCCCCGATGCTCCTCGTGTCTCCCGGTGGGCGCCGCCATCTTCAAAATGGCGGGCGCATGCGCAGTGCGCCCGCCGGCTGGCACCGGGAGAATCTTTGGGGTCTCGGCTGCCGGGGGTAGCCGAGACCCCAAAGAGCACGATCGGGGTCGGTATTACCGACCCCTGTTTTGCGATCGCCGGTAATTAACTGTTTACCGGCGACCGCAAAAAAAAAAAAAAAAAAAGTAAAGTGTAATTCTCTGTCCTCTGATGTGATCGCACATCAGAGGACAGAGAAATAGGGGGATTCGGGGACCCTAGCATACTCACCTAGGTCCCTGGATCCTCTTGCTGCTCCTCCTGGCCGCCGGCAGCAGAACATGGCGGACGCATGCCCAGTGCGCCCGCCATCTGTCTCCATCTGCCGGCCGGCAGGAGAACAGCAGTTGGGGCTAAAATTAGGGTTAGGGGTAGGGTTAGGGGAAGGGTTAGGGTTAGGGTTAGGGGTAGGGTTAGGGGTAGGGTTAGGGGTAGGGTTAGGGGTAGGGGTAGGGTTAGGTTAGGGGTAGGGTTAGGGGTAGGGTTAGGTTAGGGTTAGGGTTAGGGTTAGGTTAGGGGTAGGGTTAGGGGTAGGGTTAGGGGTAGGGTTAGGTTAGGGGTAGGGTTAGGTTAGGGTTAGGGGTAGGGTTAGGTTAGGGGTAGGGCTAGGGTTAGGGCTAGGGTTGGGGCTAAATTTAGGGTTAGGGTTGGGGCTAAACTTAGGGTTAGGCTTCTTTCACACTTACGTCGGTACGGGGCCGTCGCAATGCGTCGGCCCGACATACCGACGCACGTTGTGAAAATTGTGCACAACGTGGGCAGCAGCTGTAGTTTTTCAACACATCCGCTGCCCAATCTATGTCCTGGGGAGGAGGGGGCGGAGTTACGGCCACGCATGCGCGTTCAGAAATGGCGGATGCGACGTACAAAAAAACGTTTCATTGAACTTTTTTTGTGCCGACGCTCCGCCAAAACACAACTGATCCAGTGCACGACGGACGCGACGTGTGGCCATCCGTCACGATCCGTCGGCAATACAAGTCTATGGGCAAAAAACGCATCCTGCGGGCACATTTGCAGGATCCGTTTCTTGTCCAAAACGACGGATTGCGATGGAATGCCAAACGACGCAAGTGTGAAAGTAGCCCTAGGGTTAGGGTTGGGGCTAAAGTTAGGGCTAGGGTTGGGGCTAAAGTTAGGGTTAGAGCTGGGATTAGGGTTAGGGTTTGGATTAGGGTTCGTATTAGGGTTAGGGTTGGCATTAGGGTTACGCTTGGGATTAGGGTTAGGTTTGGGATTAGGGTTAAGGTTAGGGTTGTGATTAGGGGTGTATTGGGATTAGGGTTAGGTTTGAGGTTAGGGTTGAGATTAGGATTAGGGGTGTGTTGGATTTAGGGTTTTGATTAGGGTTATGGTTAGGGTTGACATTAGGGTTGTTTTGGGGTAAGGGTTGTGATTATGGTTAGGGTTAGTGATTAGGATTATGGATGAGGTTGGGATTAGGGTTAGGGGTGTGTTGGGGTTAGGGTTGGAGCTAGAATTGGGGGGTTTCCACTGTTTAGGTACATCAGGGGGTCTCCAAATACGACAGCCAATTTTGCGCTCAAAAAGTCAAATGGTACTCCCTCCCTTCTGAGCTCTGCCGTGCGCCCAAACAGTGGGTTACCCCCACATATGGGGCATCAGCGTACTCGGGATAAATTGGACAACAACTTCTGGGGTCCAATTTCTCTTGTTAACCTTGTGAAAATAAAAACTTGGGGGCTACAAAATCTTTTTTGTGAAAAAAATAATATTTTTTATTTTCACGACTCTGCATTCTAAACTTCTGTGAAGCACTTGGGCATTCAAAGTTCTCACCACACATCTAGATAAGTTCCTTGGGGGGTCTAGTTTCCAAAATGGGGTCACTTGTGGGGGGTTACTACAGTTTAGGTACATCAGGGACTCTGCAATCGCAACATAATGCCCACAGACCATTCTATCAAAGTCTGCATTCCAAAAAGGCGCTCCTTCCCTTCCGAGCTCTGCCGTGCGCCCAAACAGTGGTTTACCCCCACATATGGCGCATCAGCGTACTCGGGATAAATTGGACAACAACTATTGCAGTCAAATTTCTCCTGTTACCCTTGTGAAAATAAAAACTTGGGGGCTACAATATCTTTTTTGTGGAAAAAATAATATTTTTTATTTTCACGACTCTGCATTCTAAACTTCTGTGAAGCACTTGGGCATTCGAAGCTCTCACCACACATCTAGATAAGTTCCTTGGGGGGTCTAGTTTCCAAAATGGGGTCACTTGTGGAGGGTTTCTACTGGTTAGGTACATCAGGGGCTCTGCAAACGCAACATAATACCCGCAGACCATTCTATCAAAGTCTGCATTCCAAAACGGCGCTCCTTCCTTCCGAGCTCTGCCGTGCGCCCAAACAGTGGTTTACCCCCACATATGGGGTACCAGCATACTCAGGACAAATTGGACAACAACTTTTGGGGTCCAGTTTCTCTTGTTAACCTTGTGAAAATAAAAATTTGGTGGCTAAAAAATCTTTTTTGTGGAAAAAAAAAATATTTTTTATTTTCACGGCTCTGCATTATAAACTTCTGTGAAGCACTTGGGCATTCAAGGTTCTCACCACACATCTAGATAAGTTCCATGGGGGGTCTAGTTTACAAAATGGGGTCACTTGTGGGGGATTTCTACTGTTTAGGCACATCAGGGGCTCTCCAAACGCGACATGGCGTCCGATCTCAATTCCAGCCAATTCTACATTGAAAAAGTAAAACGGCACTCTTTCTCTTCCAAGCTCTGCGGTGCGCCCAAACAGTGGTTTACCCCCACATATTGGGTATAGACGTACTCAGGAGAAATTGCACAACAACTTTTGTGGTCTAATTTCTCCTGTTACCCTTGTGAAAATAAAAATTTGTGGGCAAAAAGATAATTTTTGTAGAAAAAATGCAATTTTTTTTTTCACGGCTCTACGTTATAAACTTCTGTGAAGCACATGGGGGTTCAAAGTGCTCGCCACACATCTAGATAAGTTCCTTAAGGGGTCTAGTTCCCAAAATGGTGTCACTTGTGGGGGGTTTCCACTGTTTAGGCACATCAGGGGCTCTCCAAACGCGACATGGCGTCCAATCTCAATTCCAGCCAATTCTACATTGAAAAAGTAAAACGGCACTCCTTCTCTTCCAAGCTCTGCGGTGCGCCCTAACAGTTGTTTACCCCCACATATTGGGTATTAGTGTACTCAGGAGAAATTGCTCAACAACTTTTGTGGTCTAATTTCTCCTGTTACCCTTGTGAAAATAAGAATTTGTGGGCGAAAAGGTCATTTTTGTGTAAACAAAAGCGATTTTTTATTTTCACGGCTCTACGTTATAAACTTCTGTGAAGCACTTGGGGGTTCAAAGTGCTCACCACACATCTAGATAAGTTCCTTAAGGGGTCTAGTTTCCAAAATGGGGTCACTTGTGGGGAGTTTCCACTGTTTAGGTACATCAGGGGCTCTCTAAATGTGACATGGTGTCCGATCTCAATTCCAGCCAATTCTGCATTGAAAAAGTCAAACGGTGCTCCTTCACTTCTAAGTTCTGCGGTGCGCCCTAACAGTGGTTTACCCCCACATATGGGGTATTGGCGTATTCAGGAGAAATTGCATAACAAAATTTATGGTTACATTTCTGTTTTTACACTTGTGAAAATAAAAAAAATGGTTCTGAATTAAGATGTTTGCAAAAAAAAGTTAAATGTTCATTCTTTCCTTCCTCATTGTTTCAGTTCCTGTGAAGCACGTAAAGGGTTAATAAACTTCTTGAATGTGGTTTTGAGAACCTTGAGGGGTGTAGTTTTTAGAATGGTGTCACACTTCATTATTTTCTATCATATAGACCCCTCAAAATGACTTCAAATGTGATGTGGTCCCTAAAAAAAAATGGTGTTGTAAAAATGAGAAATTGCTGGTCAACTTTTAACCCTTATAACTCCCTAACAAAAAAAAATTTTGTTTCCAAAATTGTGCTGATGTAAAGTAGACATGTGGGAAATGTTATTTATTAACTATTTTTCATGACATATCTCTCTGATTTAAGGGCATAAAAATACAAAGTTTGAAAATTGCAAAATTTTAAAAATTTTCGCCATATTTCCGTTTTTTTCATAAATAATCGCAAGTAATATTGAAGAAATGTTACCACTAACATGAAGTACAATATGTCACGAAAAAACAGTCTCAGAATCAGCGGGATCCGTTGAAGCGTTCCAGAGTTATAACCTCATAAAGTGACAGTGGTCAGAATTGCAAAAATTGACCTGGTCATTAAGTACCAAATTGGCTCTGTCACTAAGGGGTTAAGAAGCTTTTGTTGGTGTATTTTTCTATTTTTATTATTGATGTCTTAGGCTGCCGTCACACTAGCAGTATTTGGTCAGTATTTTACATCAGTATTTGTAAGCCAAAACCAGGAGTGGAACAAATAGAGGAAAAGTATAATAGAAACATATGCTCCACTTCTACATTTAACGCCCACTCCTGGTTTTGGCTTACAAATACTGATGTAAAATACTGACCAAATACTGCTAGTGTGACGGCAGCCTTAGAATTTACATTTGCACCCAATTTTGAATACATAGTTTGTCTTCCCTAACAGTGCAGATTTGTTCTACTCTTATAAACTGTCAACTTGCTCTTTTTTATTATAGTTTATTATTATTACTATATATTATATAGTCAAGCATCTTACAATATATGGGGGAGATCTAAGGTCACTTTACTCATTTCCACCACTGTTGGCTATGGATAAGTAGTGTACGTTGGTTAATAGGTCATGGATAATTGCATAATATAGGATTTTTGTAACTATATGAATGACCACTGTGTAAAAAACAAAAGACATTAGAACGGTCATTGTGTTGTTACTCTTTTCCACCCAAAGTGTTTTACTGGATTTAAATAATGATCTTTATGAAGCCATCTCTGCAGAGAGAGTACTTTTCAAGCAGCAAATAGTTCACCCAACCTTTCCTCTATAGTTAGCTGTGTGTTACCATTAAAAGAAAATCTTGTTCTGCAGTATTAAATCATCCAATTATATTCCTGGTTGGTAAAGGTCTGCTTGTAATGCTAGTTTCTAACATTATTCTCTGCTTTATTAAAGGAAGGACACTTTAACTGTAGCCGTCAATTGGTAAAAAGATTGTGAAGTTTAATTTTTACTCGATATGTTATATTGTAGTTCATTTGGTAGATTTCTAATATTTATTGTAAACGTTTGGAAAACAAATTTCTCATAAATCATCCCATCAGTACAGTTAAATTATCACTTTGTTTATCATAATCTGTTTCAATGCTAAAAGTCCAGATCTTTCCTAACACACATCAATATAAGGCCAAGTTACACAGTGCAGTTTTTGGTGTTCTTGCTTTTTTCTTAGCCACAACCGATAGTGGAAAGAAGAAAATCTAAAAAACAAAACAACTGCACCAAACTTCCCTGTATGAACCATTCCAAACAAAAGCAGTATAAGGATGTACAGGGTTTTGGTCAATTGGCCTTATGTCAGTGCCTTGCGTTGGCCAAACTCATAAGCTGTTGGCTGAGAATGTATGTTTTTTTAAGGCTAGATTCACACATCCATATGTCATGGTCTGAGCACACACTGCAACACACGGACTGGCCACAGTCTTCTACCCCAAACTCAACAGCCTCATAGGCATGTATGATGTGTTGGGATCAGGTCAGGAGACCGCTTCATGGCCTATCGTTGTCCGTACTCGTACGGTGACACACGGATGTGTGCATGTTGCCTTATAGGAAGAGGGAAATAACCTCCTGCAAGACATCTCTTTTAGCAACTTACCTCCTAAAGGAAAAGAGGAATTAGTAGGTTCAAATAAAGCCCAAAATCCATTTTTACATCCAACTTTGGCCTCAAAGGGTAGTTTAGAAGCCTCCATGAACTTTAGTTGTATTCCTCTGAAATTGCTACATTCGGACAACTTTAAAACAAAAAACAAAAACGTTTTATTGAAAACCATGTAGCAAACAATACAGTATGTACAACACATTATCACAGAGCTTTATATAATAATTCCAGAAGTATATAATACAGAATGTTCCAGTGCCGTAGCAATCGCAAGGCACATTTAGTTGGTGTTGCAAGTATCAAAATATCAAAAAATTACATAAGTATAAGCAGTTCCACAGTTATTAGAGTATCAAATTCAATAAAGGAATTTGTTTCCATGCCAATCATTTTATTATATTTGTTTTATTTTTTCTACAAAATGGAATCATATGGAATCAACGAATTGATCATTTCTTGGAACATTCCTCGGCTAGGTGGACTAGGAGACACCTGTTCTATGGCTATAACTTTTTTGGGCAAGAATTAAATTTGTCATGCAAAAATGCTCTGGTAATGTGACCACATCCATGTTGAGTAGGCCTAATAAAAAAAGGGCTGGCAATAAGGACAATGGAGTTTCCAAAATCAAAGATATTGAGTTGACTAATTCCCTCCAATGGTTCGTTACATAAGAGCTAGACTATATCATGAGAGCATAATCTCCCTCAGGGTCATAACGTATGAAACTCTGATGAGGTGGTTCTATTCATTTGATGTAACTGAATAGGGGCTAAGTACGATTGGTGAAGAATAAACTATTGGAAGAGCTTATTATTAGTTGCTGGTCGTATGCACTGGTGGGATTTTATAGCCTCCTGCTGCTCCTCCTTGGACAAGAAGGGATTAGTGGCCCTCCAGTTGTCTTTCATTGGAAGAATTGTATATGCAACTGTTTCATTTTACAAAATAGCGTACAAAAAACTAATGAGTCCTATGGAGTCTTATGATTACCAAACACCAATTAGGTGAAACTTGGAGATAGAAATAGATGTGGCGGTCTCTGGAAACTGGAGACTAAGTGTACCTTGGAGATAGCTGAGGCGTCATCAAGTACTGAGTGTCACGGCCCTTGTTATTTTTGATTCATAATATTGCGTCAGAACCCTAATACAATTGAAGCACCCTGCCTAACCCTGGAAATGTTACAGTGTATTTTGGTATCATAAACACGTACAGAGTGTTTAATAATATATAAAAGCATATTTTTTGTGAAGTGTTAAAAGTTATGAGTCATTTAGAATTTAGGTTACTAACTAACGCCAACTATTTGTTATACACGGCCCCATTTAGTCAAATGGTCATAATAATAATGTTCCCTTATATGTAGCCACTGTTCTCCATTCTTCTATCTGGTACCAACTAGTCACATTTTATGGACACCTTGAATAGTAGAGGGAAGTTTATTGGTAACTAGATGGTGGCCTGATTCTAACGCATCGGGTATTCTAGAATATGCATGTCCACGTAGTATATTGCACAGCCCACGTAGTATATTGCCCAGCCACGTAGTATATTGCCCAGCCACGTAGTATATTGCCCAGTGATGTAGTATATTGCCCAGTCACGTAGTATATTGCCCAGTCACGTAGTATATTGCCCAGTCACGTAGTATATTGCCCAGCTACGCAGTATATTGCCCAGTGACGTAGTATATTGCCCAGTCACGTAGTATATTGCCTAGTCACGTAGTATATTGCCCAGTCACGTAGTATGTTGCCCAGCCACGTAGTATATTGCCCAGCCACATAGTATCTTGCCAGCCACGTAGTATATTGCCCAGCCACATAGTATCTTGCCCATCCACGTAGTATATTGCACAGCTACGTAGTATATTGCCCAGAGACGTAGTATATTGCCCAGTGACGTAGTATATTGCCGGGCCCAGGGCCCCGTAAGAAGAATTATATCGAAACGCACGTAGGGCAGTCGGCAGGTTCCGTGTCTGGTGAAACGTGGTAATTATATTTTGATTTCTCTGGCATTTAATCCACAGGTGCCAACTAGTGTTTGTCAATAGCATTGGTATATTTTAGTATCAATTCTGATACAAATACGCTGCACTGTTGCGCATCTTTGCAGCTTATTAGCTAGTTACCATTTAGCATGTAGACAATTTATGTATTTTATGGCAGTCTTTTTTCGGCCTTACTAACTATGTTACTATGAGAGGCCTGGATGTCTTCCTGGAGCAGAACAATATTGTATCATACAATTATTAGGTTCTGTAGAAGGACGTAGATCTGGGGATTTATTATGATGGAATATAGGCTGAACTGGATGGACAAATGTCTTTTTTCGGCCTTACTAACTATGTTACTATACATACTGTTTCTATGCACAAGTGTCAGTATGTGGACTTATTGACAGCTAATTAGTTGGTACATAGGTGGCGCCTCCTTTCACAAACTGCTGCTATATACATCCAGCAGCAGCTACTATTGAACATAATATGTAATACATTTAGGCATGATTGCTTAGTATACGATTTTGTAAATTGTCTATGTGCACATAGGGCGCTTCTTATGCACAACTGTTTTTCATTAGACGGTTATCCTCTACTATGACCACCATGCCATTTTTTAGGATATTTACCATATAGTTTTTGCCATTAATAGGCGATTTTTTTAGGGTGTTTTTCACCAGTACATGTGACCTGCCGTTTTGTAGATCGGAGGTACTTTTTATATGTTAACCTATTTATACATTAAGGTTGAGTATTTTAATTGTATGTCTTTTCAATAAAAATGTACATGTTTTTGGAACTTTACATTCATGTGGTCTCTTTTATTACTTTTGTGAGGGGCCCTTATGTGTTTATGTTACTATATTGCCCAGTGACGTAGTATATTGCCCAGCTATGTAGTATATTGCCCAGTGACGTAGTATATTGCCCAGCTACGTAGTATATTGCCCAGTCACGTAGTATATTGCCCAGTCACGTAGTATATTGCCCAGTCACGTAGTATATTGCCAGTCACATAGTATATTGCACAGTCATGTAGTTTATTGCCCAGCCACGTAGTATATTGCACAGCGACATAGTATACAGCACAGGGCCACGTAGTATACAGCACAGACACATAGTATATTGCCCAGCCATGTAGTATATTGCCCAGACACGTATGTAACAGGTTAAAAGAGACTTAAAATAAAAAATAAACATATGCTCACCTTCCGAGGGCCCCTTGTTGTCCTGGCGGCTTTGTGCGGTGCACACGGCAGCTTCTGGTCCCAGGGTTGGTATGAGCGCAGGACCTGTGATGACGTCGCGGTCACATGACCGTGACGTCATGGAAGGTCCTTCTCGCATAGCATCCTTGGCATCGGAGCCTGCCGCTTGCACTGCCGAGGACAGGACGACGGCAGAGGGTGAGAATAACGTTTTTATTATTATTATTATTTGTAACATTAGATCTTTATACTATTGATGCTGCATACGCATCATCAATAGTAAAAAGTTGGTCACACAGGGTTAATAGCTGCGTTAATGGAGTGCGTTACACCACGGTCCATTAACGCTGGCATTAACCCTGTGTGAGGGCTGACTGGAGGGGAGTAAGGAGCGGGCACTGACTGCGGGGAGGAAGAAGCAGCCATGTTGCCGCCGGACTGTGCCCGTCGCTGATTGGTCGTGGCAATGGTCGTGGGCATTTTGCCACGTCCAATCAGCGACTTGGATTTCCATGACAGACAGAGGCCACGACAAATGAATATCCGTGACAGACAGAAAGACAAACAGAAAGACAGACAGACGGAAGTGACCCTTAGACAATTATATAGTAGATATTTGGGCCCCCTTTTCATGGTAAAGGAGTACAACATGGGGTACCACAAGGCCCTATCCTGGCCCCAGTGTTCTTCAACGTTTTTATAAATGATCTAGGTAAAGGTACCTTCACACATAACGATATTGTTAACGATATCGTTGCTATTTGTGACGTAGCAACGATATCGTTAATGAAATCGTTCTGTGTGACAGCGACCAACGATCAGGCCCCTGCTGGGAGATCGTTGGTCGCTGAACAAAGTCCAGAACTTTATTTTGTCGCTGGACTCCCTGGAGACATCGCTGGATCGGCGTGTGTGACACCGATCCAGCGATGTCTTCACTGGTAACCAGGGTAAACATCGGGTAACTAAGCGCAGGGCCCCGCTTAGTAACCCGATGTTTACCCTGGTTACCATGCTAAAAGTAAAAAAAACAAACACTACATACTTACCTAACGCTGTCTGTCCTCCAGCGCTGTGCTCTGCACTCCTCCTGCACTGGCTGTGAGCCGGAAAGCAGAGCGGTGACGTCACCGCTCTGCTTTCCGGCTCACAGACAGTACAGAAGGAGAGCAGAGAAGCAGAGCACAGCGCTGGAGGACAGACAGTGGTAGGTAGGTATGTAGTGTTTGTTTTTTTTTACTTTTAGCATGGTATCCAGGGTAAACATCGGGTTACTAAGCGCGGCCCTGCGCTTAGTTACCCGATGTTTACCCTGGTTACCGGCATCGTTGGTTGCTGGAGAGCGGTCTGTGTGACAGCTCTCCAGCGACCAAACAGCGACGCTGCAGCGATCCGAATCGTTGTCGGTATCGCTGCAGCGTCGCTTAATGTGAAGGGGCCTTTAGGGAACTGAAGGTAAACTAATCAAATGTGCTGATGATGCAAAGCTAGGAGAGATAGCTAACACTAGAGAAGACAAAGGATTCAGAAGGATCTAGATAAGCTTGAACATTTGGGCAATGACTAATAGAATGGTATGTAACAGAGAGAAATGCAAGATCTGGGCAAGAAATACAAAAATTACATCTATAGAATGGGAGGACTAGAACTAAGCAACAGCAAGTGTGAAAAAAGACTTGTGTATACTAATAGATCATGAGTCAACAATGTGATGCAGCAGCAAAAAAGGCAAACACAGTTCTACGATGTATTAAGAGAAGAATAGACTCTAGATCACGTGAAGTAATTATACCCCTCTACTCCTCCTTGGTCAGGCTTCATCTGGAACACTGTGTTCAGTTCTGGGCACCACATTTTAAGACACTGAAAACTGGAGCAAGTCCAGAGAAGAGCTACCAGCATGGTAAGCGGACTGCAGAGTATGTCCTATGAGGAACGGTTAAATGATCTGGGAATGTTTAGCTTGCAAAAAAAGAAGGCTAAAAGGAGACTTAATAGCTGTCGACCAATATTTGAATGGATGTCACAGTGTAGAGGGATCATCCTTATTCTCATTTGCACATGGAAACATGAGAAGCAGTGGAATGAAACTAGGAGGGAGAAGATACAGATTAGATATTAGAAAAAAGGTTTTGACAGTGAAAGGGATTAATGAGAGGAGCAGGCTGCCACGAGAGGTGGTGGGTTCTCCTTCAATGGAAGTCTTCAAACAGAGGCTGGACAGACATCTGCCTGGGATGATTTAGTGAATCCTGTATTGAGCAGGGGGTTGGACATGATGACCCTGGAGGTCGCTTCCAACTCTAACATGCTATGATTCTAAAGTATAGAGAATACTTTCATTATTATACTGTATGCATTTAATGGAACCTGATTAAAGATGGTGATAGCAATTAATAGAGCCTTTTTATAGATCTAATTTCCTAGGGTTCCCAACAGTAGAATCACTTCTAGTGCCCTGATGATGGCCCTGGCAATGGGTACTAAGAACAGACACAGCAACACCAACATCAAATTCTGTTGTAACCACTGTACTTGCTTGTAATGTGTATGTTTCAGATTAAATTATGAACTATTCGGATAGTCTTCCTTTAAAACTGCTGTGCTGATATTATACTGTAATAATGTTTGCTCTACCTGCTGGTAAAAGTACTAAGTTTTGATTGCTGAAGAAAATGTTTTTATAGCTGTTCCTGTAAGGACAAAAATAGTTTTCTAGATAAATGATGCCGTTTATACACAGTTTACAGCACAGTCACAGTTTCATTTGTCGCCTACCATGTGTAATTAAGGCATCGTTCACATGGATGACTCCGCTGCTTGTTTCCTCAGCTTCAACAAATCTACTTTAGGAAAATGACAGGTAAAATGAGGATACGCTTGATGAGGTGGGGGGAGAGGAGTGAGAAGACTGAAATCTTATCCAAGACAGGTTAATGGTGATAACAGCCAGTATCAGAAGTAATGTTTAATTTAACCTGAGAATAAAAATGCTAATTTGATGGTAAAAGTCTTAAAAGGTATTCTAAGGTGTAAGCAAATATCTTTAAATTTAGAAAGAGAATTTAGTTTTCCAACGTTTAATGACAGACTAGATTTAGTTTTTTGTCTCACGACTTACACTTTTATCAAAAAAAGGCAGAGAGACTGTATTTCTGTCTCCAGTCAAGTATGATTGCCTCTCCTAAAAATGTATAAAGTAGCTGATCAAAAGGGGTTTTCCACCATTGGAGAGATTTATTTCGACCTAAATGCATGTATTTTAGATCAAAAATAATTTTTGCATTTGGGCTTCATGTAAAAATTTTCACTGATAAATCAGTTAAGAGGAGTTGAGAAAATGACAGATAAGAGTTACAAACTCTGCTTTCATGCTTTCAGAATGAGCTCACTAACAGATTCTTAGTTAATGGAAATCTGTCCCCGTGTTTTTGCTACCTCATCTGAGCGCTGGCTGATGTAGGCAAAGAGAAGCTGAATTCAACAATGTATCACTTACTTTACTGGGTGTAGCAGTACTGACTCAATCAGAGGTTTTACATTTAAAAATGCAGCAGAGCTGAGAAAGCTGACCCCGCCCACACTCAGTATTTACATTGTCTTTTGACAGTGAGCTGCTTATCACAAGACTGGGAGGAGTTGGACTTGCATGCTATTGTAGTCTGGGCAGTGATAATCATCGGGTGATAAAACCTTCAGTGTAAGTAAACAACAGCACACAGCCTGACACGTGACACATTGTTGAAATTGGTGTTTTAACCCCTACCTCATGCTGTCATCACATTACATAGCAAAAACTGCTGACAGATTCCCTTTAACTCATTCTGCAGCCAGCAATAGACAGTGCAACCCATAGGCTATAGAAAGGATTGCTGCAAAATTTTTGACAAAAAACATTGCAAAACTTATTTTATTAGCCCCAATTACTTGTATTGTGTAAATGTATTTAAGTTAAAAAATCTGTCTGAAAAGGCAGACAACCAATTTAAAGGGAACCTGTCACCTGAATTTGGCGGGACCGGTTTTCGGTCATATGGGCGGAGTTTTTGGGTGTTTGATTCACCCTTTCCTTACCCGCTGGCTGCATGCTGGCCACAATATTGGATTAAAGTTCATTCTCTGTCCTCCGTAGTACACGCCTGCGCAAGGCAAGACCTGTGAGGGACCTGTGAGGGAGAACATTGATAAGGGAGGAAAAGTAGTTCGTAACCATACTGAACAAATGCTGTCTCCTGTCACTTTGAATCGATGCGCACTACCTGTCCTATCAGCAGTCATGGTGAAATCACTCCACAACCTGGTCCTAAAACCCCTCTGTCCAACGCCACTTTGTGCACCTCTAACACCTCTGCCATGTTTTCCCCTACAGCTCGTGTGAGAACCATCACCGCCGCTGTGTGCTGGGAATGCCTGAACCAAATGGTCTACAAGAGTTGCTTGTTTGATAGCCAATATTTGCTCAAGGTTCTCATGTGACATGATATTTTGTAATTTTCCTTTATATCATGGATCCAGGAGGCAGGCCAACCAGTAATCGTCATCGGTCATCATTTTGATAATGCGTGGGTCCTTTTTTAGGATACGCAAGGCATACTCAGCCATGTGGGCCAATGTTCCAGGTGTCAATTCACTGCTTGTGCTGGGTTGAGGAGCACTTTCTTGCAAATCACTTGTGTCCCGCACAAAAACCCTGTACCTGACCTTGCAATGCGACCAGTTTCTAATGCCCCCTGTTGTGAATTCTGTTGTCAAGCTCCCTCCTGTGGTCATAAATGGTACTTCGGCTGGTTCTGTCCATGGGCTTCCTCTGGTGGTTGTGAGTGGGGCTGCGGCTTCTGAGTTTCCTTCCACAGGTGACGAGGTTAATTCGTTAGCTGGCTGCTCTATTTAACTCCACTTAGATCATTGCTCCATGCCACCTGTCAATGTTCCAGTATTGGTCTAGTTCGCTCCTGGATCGTTCTTGTGACCTGTCTTCCCAGCAGAAGCTAAGTTCCTGCTTGTTTTTCTCTTGTTTGCTATTTTTCTGTCCAGCTTGCTATTTTGATTTTTGTCTTGCTTGCTGGAAGCTCTGGGACGCAGAGGGAGCGCCTCCGCACCGTGAGTCGGTGCGGAGGGTCTTTTGCGCCCTCTGCGTGGTCTTTTTGTAGTTTTTGTGCTGACCGCAAAGTTACCTTTCCTATCCTCTGTCTGTTCAGTAAGTCGGGCCTCTCTTTGCTAAATCTATTTCATCTCTGTGTTTGTAATTTTCATCTTAACTCACAGTCATTATATGTGGGGGGCTGCCTTTTCCTTTGGGGAATTTCTCTGAGGCAAGGTAGGCTTTATTTTTCTATCTTTAGGGCTAGCTAGTTCCTTAGGCTGTGACAAGTTGCATAGGGAGCGTTAGGAGCAATCCACGGCTATTTCTAGTGTGTGTGATAGGATTAGGGATTGCGGTCAGCAGAGTTCCCACGTCCCAGAGCTTGTCCTGTATTATTAGTAACTATCAGGTCATTCCGTGTGCTCTTAACCACCAGGTCCATTATTGTCCTAACCACCAGGTCATAACAGTACAGGTGGCCCAAAGTATTAATGCATCTCAATAGAGTGATAAGAGAAGTTCTGAGACCATTTTTTTTCTTTGCAGTGTGTTTTGTCTCTCTTTTCTCCTTTACCTCTGGGTGGTTCAGGATACAGGTGTAGATATGGACATTCAAGGTCTGTCCTCTTGTATGGATAATCTCACTGCAAGGGTACAAAACATTCAAGATTTTGTGGTTCAGAATCCGATGTCAGAGCCTAGGATTCCAATTCCTGATTTGTTTTTTGGGGATAGATCTAAGTTTCTGAATTTCAAAAATAATTGTAAATTGCTTCTTGCTTTGAAACCTTACTCCTCAGGTGACCCTGTTCAACAAGTGAAGGTCATTATTTCTTTGTTGCGTGGCGGCCCTCAGGACTGGGCATTTTCCCTTGCGCCAGGAGATCCGGCATTGCGTGATGTTGATGCGTTTTTTCTGGCGCTTGGATTGCTTTATGATGAACCAAATTCAGTGGATCGGACAGATAAAATCTTGCTGGCTTTGTGTCAGGGTCAGGATGAGGTAGAGATATATTGTCAGAAGTTTAGGAAGTGGTCTGTGCTCACTCAGTGGAATGAATGTGCCCTGGCAGCAATTTTCAGAAAGGGTCTCTCTGAAGCCCTTAAGGATGTCATGGTGGGATTTCCCATGCCTGCTGGTCTGAATGAGTCTATGTCTTTGGCCATTCAGATCGATCGACGCTTGCGTGAGCGTAAAGCTGTGCACCATTTGGCGGTATTATCTGAGCATAGACCTGAACCTATGCAATGTGATAGGACTTTGACCAGAGCTGAACGGCAAGAACACAGACGTCGGAATGGGCTGTGTTTTTACTGTGGTGATTCCACTCATGCTATCTCCGATTGTCCTAAGCGCACTAAGCGTTTCGCTAGGTCTGCCACCATTGGTACGGTACCGTCGAAATTTCTTTTGTCCGTTTCTTTGATTTGCTCTTTGTCATCCTATTCTGTTATGACATTTGTGGATTCAGGCGCTGCCCTGAATTTGATGGACTTGGAGTTTGCTAGGCGCTGTGGTTTTTTCTTGGAGCCCTTGCAGTATCCTATTCCATTGAGAGGAATTGATGCTACGCCTTTGGCCAAGAATAAGCCTCAGTACTGGACCCAATTGACCATGTGCATGGCTCCTGCACATCAGGAGGATATTCGCTTTTTGGTGTTGCATAATCTGCATGATGTGGTCGTTTTGGGGTTGCCATGGCTACAGGTCCATAATCCAGTATTGGATTGGAAATCTATGTCTGTGTCCAGCTGGGGTTGTCAAGGGGTACATGGTGATGTTCCATTTTTTTCTATTTCGTCATCCACCCCTTCTGAAGTCCCGGAGTTTTTGTCGGATTACCGGGATGTATTTGATGAGCCCAAATGCAGTGTCCTACCTCCTCATAGGGATTGCGATTGTGCTATTAATTTGATTCCTGGTAGTAAGTTCCCTAAGGGCCGACTGTTCAATTTATCTGTGCCAGAACACGCCGCTATGCGGAGTTATATAAAGGAATCCTTGGAGAAGGGTCATATTCGCCCGTCGTCGTCACCATTGGGAGCAGGGTTCTTTTTTGTGGCCAAAAAGGATGGTTCTTTGAGACCTTGTATTGATTACCGCCTTCTTAATAAGATCACAGTCAAATTTCAGTACCCTTTGCCGCTGCTGTCTGATTTATTTGCTCGGATTAAGGGGACTAGTTGGTTCACCAAGATAGATCTTCGTGGTGCGTATAATCTTGTGCGTATTAAACAGGGCGATGAATGGAAAACAGCATTTAATACGCCCGAGGGCCATTTTGAGTACCTGGTTATGCCATTCCGGCTTTCCAATGCTCCATCAGTATTTCAGTCCTTTATGCATGACATCTTCCGAGTGTACCTGGATAAATTCCTGATTGTATATTTGGATGATATTTTGGTCTTCTCGGATGATTGGGAGTCTCACGTGAAGCAGGTCAGAATGGTGTTCCAGGTCCTTCGTGTGAATTCTTTGTTTGTGAAGGGGTCAAAGTGTCTCTTTGGAGTTCAGAAGGTTTCATTTTTGGGTTTCATTTTTTCCCCTTCTACTATCGAGATGGACCCTGTTAAAGTCCAGGCCATTTATGATTGGACTCAGCCGACATCTGTGAAGAGTCTGCAAAAGTTCCTGGGCTTTGCTAATTTTTATCGTCGCTTCATCAGTAATTTTTCTAGTGTTGCTAAACCGTTGACTGATTTGACCAAGAAGGGTGCTGATGTGGTCAATTGGTCTTCTGCGGCTGTGGAAGCTTTTCGGGAGTTGAAGCGTCGTTTTTCTTCTGCCCCTGTGTTGTGCCAGCCAGATGTTTCGCTCCCGTTTCAGGTTGAGGTTGATGCTTCTGAGATTGGAGCAGGGGCTGTTTTGTCGCAGAGAAGTTCTGATGGCTCGGTGATGAAACCATGTGCCTTCTTTTCTAGAAAGTTTTCGCCTGCTGAGCGCAATTATGATGTTGCAATCGAGAGTTGTTGGCCATGAAGTGGGCATTCGAGGAGTGGCGTCATTGGCTTGAAGGAGCCAAGCATCGCGTGGTGGTCTTGACGGATCACAAGAATTTGACTTATCTCGAGTCTGCCAAACGGTTGAATCCTAGACAGGCTCGTTGGTCGCTATTTTTCTCCCGTTTTGATTTTGTGGTTTCGTACCTTCCGGGCTCTAAGAATGTGAAGGCTGATGCCCTGTCAAGGAGTTTTGTGCCCGACTCTCCGGGTGTTCCTGAGCCGGCGGGTATTCTCAGAGAGGGGGTAATTTTGTCTGCCATCTCCCCTGATTTGCGGCGGGTGCTGTAAAAATTTCAGGCTGATAGACCTGACCGTTGCCCAGCGGAGAAGCTGTTTGTCCCTGATAAATGGACTAGTAGAGTTATCTCTGAGGTTCATTGTTTGGTGTTGGCTGGTCATCCTGGAATCTTTGGTACCAGAGATTTGGTGGCTAGATCCTTTTGGTGGCCGTCTTTGTCACGGGATGTGCGTTCTTTTGTGCAGTCCTGTGGGACTTGTGCTCGGGCTAAGCCCTGCTGTTCTCGTGCCAGTGGGTTGCTTTTGCCCCTGCCGGTCCCGAAGAGGCCCTGGACGCATATTTCTATGGATTTTATTTCGGATCTCCCTGTCTCTCAAAAGATGTCGGTCATTTGGGTGGTTTGTGATCGCTTCTCTAAGATGGTCCATTTGGTACCCTTGTCTAAATTGCCTTCCTCCTCTGATTTGGTGCCATTGTTTTTCCAGCATGTGGTTTGTTTACATGGCATTCCGGAGAACATCGTTTCGGACAGAGGTTCCCAGTTTGTTTCGAGGTTTTGGCGATCCTTTTGTGCTAGGATGGGCATTGATTTGTCTTTTTCCTCGGCTTTCCATCCTCAGACAAATGGCCAAACCGAACGAACTAATCAGACTTTGGAAACATATCTGAGATGCTTTGTTTCTGCTGATCAGGATGATTGGGTGTCCTTTTTGCCTTTGGCTGAGTTCGCCCTTAATAATCGGACCAGCTCGGCTACTTTGGTTTCGCCGTTTTTCTGCAATTCTGGTTTCCATCCTCGTTTCTCTTCAGGGCAGGTTGAGTCTTCGGACTGTCCTGGTGTAGATACTGTGGTGGATAGGTTGCAGCAGATTTGGACTCATGGCTCAACGTTTCGCTAACCGCCGGCGTTGTGTGGGTCCCCGACTTCGTGTTGGGGATTTGGTTTGGTTGTCGTCTCGTTATGTTCCTGTGAAGGTTTCCTCTCCTAAGTTTAAGCCTCGTTTCATTGGTCCGTATAAGATTTCTGAGGTTAACAATCCTGTGTCATTTCGTTTGACCCTTCCAGCTTCTTTTGCCATCCATAATGTATTCCATAGGTCGTTGTTGCGGAGATACGTGGTGCCTGTGGTTCCATCCGTTGATCCTCCTGCCCCGGTGTTGGTTGAGGGGGAGTTGGAGTATGTGGTGGAGAAGATTTTGGATTCTCGTATTTCGAGACGGAAACTCCAGTACATTGGTCAAGTGGAAGGGTTATGGTCAGGAAGATAATTCCTGGGTCTTTGCCTCTGATGTTCATGCTGCCGATCTGATTCGTGCCTTTCATTTGGCTCGTCCTGGTCGGCCTGGGGGCTCTGGTGAGGGTTCGGTGACCCCTCCTCAAGGGGGGGTACTGTTGTGAATTCTGTTGTCAAGCTCCCTCCTGTGGTCATGAATGGTACTGCGGCTGGTTCTGTCCATGGGCTTCCTCTGGTGGTTGTGAGTGGGGCTGCGGCTTCTGAGTTTCCTTCCACAGGTGACGAGGTTAATTCGTTAGCTGGCTGCTCTATTTAACTCCACTTAGATCATTGCTCCATGCCACCTGTCAATGTTCCAGTATTGGTCTAGTTCGCTCCTGGATCGTTCTTGTGACCTGTCTTCCCAGCAGAAGCTAAGTTCCTGCTTGTTTTTCTCTTGTTTGCTATTTTTCTGTCCAGCTTGCTATTTTGATTTTTGTCTTGCTTGCTGGAAGCTCTGGGACGCAGAGGGAGCGCCTCCGCACCGTGAGTCGGTGCGGAGGGTCTTTTGCGCCCTCTGCGTGGTCTTTTTGTAGTTTTTGTGCTGACCGCAAAGTTACCTTTCCTATCCTCTGTCTGTTCAGTAAGTCGGGCCTCTCTTTGCTAAATCTATTTCATCTCTGTGTTTGTAATTTTCATCTTAACTCACAGTCATTATATGTGGGGGCTGCCTTTTCCTTTGGGGAATTTCTCTGAGGCAAGGTAGGCTTTATTTTTCTATCTTTAGGGCTAGCTAGTTCCTTAGGCTGTGACAAGTTGCATAGGGAGCGTTAGGAGCAATCCACGGCTATTTCTAGTGTGTGTGATAGGATTAGGGATTGCGGTCAGCAGAGTTCCCACGTCCCAGAGCTTGTCCTGTATTATTAGTAACTATCAGGTCATTCCATGTGCTTTTAACCACCAGGTCCATTATTGTCCTAACCACCAGGTCATAACAGCCCCCTGTGAAGCATCCTCCTCCCATAAATATTCATCCCCATCATCCTCCTCCTCCTCTTCGTCTGCCACCTTGCCAGGAGAGTTCCCTGAGCAGACAATGGCTGACTGTCATCAAGGCTTCCCTCCTCCTCGGCTGCAGACGCCAGCTCCTTAATGTGCATCAAACTTTGCATCAGCAGACATATTGGATGCTCATGCTTATGATGGCGTCGTCTGCACTTACCAGCCATGTGTATTCCTCAAAACACTGAAGGACTTGACAGAGGTCTTGGAGCTTCAACCACTGCACACCAGACAACTCCATGTCTGCCATCCAACTGCCTGCCCGTGTATGTGTATCCTCCCACAAATTAAATACAGCACGCCTCTGTTCGCACAGCCTCTGAACCATGTGCAGTGTGGAGTTCCACCTTGTTGCAACATTGATTATTAGGTGGTGCTGGGGAAGATTCAGCGATCGCTGATAGTTCAGCATATGGCTGGAGTGTACGGGCGACCGGCGGATGTGCAAGCAAAGTCTTCGCACCTTCAGGAGCAGGGCTGGTAACTCCGGATAATTTTGAGGAAGCATTGCACCACCAGGTTCAAGGTGTGAGCCAGGCAATGTATGTGTTTCAGTTCTGAAAGGGCTATGGCAGCCATAAAATTCCTAACGTTATCACTAGTGTTGAGCGATACCGTCCGATACTTGAAAGTATCGGTATCGGATAGTATCGGCCGATACCCGAAAAATATCGGATATCGCCGATACCGATATCCGATACCAACACAAGTCAGTGGGACATCAAGTATCGGAAGGTATTCTCATGGTTCCCAGGGTCTGAAGGAGAGGAAACTCTCCTTCAGGCCCTGGGATCCATAGGGATGTGTAAAATAAAGAATTAAAATAAAAAATATTGATATGCTCACCTCTCCGGCGGCCCCTGGACTTCACGCTGCTATCCGGGAGGCTTCTTTGTTTAAAAAGCGCGCCTTTCGGACCTGTGAATGACGTCCCGGCTTCTGATTGGTCGCGTGCCGCCCATGTGACCGGCACGCGACCAATCAGAGGCCGTGACGTCATTCGCAGGTCCTCAATTCCTAGAATTAGCAGTTTTGTGAATGAGAATGACGTCGCGGCTTCTGATTGGCCGCGTGCCGGTCACATGGGCTCTATTGAGATTAGTCTAGCAATGTGGGCATTTAAACCCTGTGTACGCGGATGAGAGGATGAGTACTTTCTTTTCCTAATGAGAGTCTCTTGTAGGGGGAACTGGACTGGAGAGGTGCATATGGTGGAACTAGCGGTGGTGGTGGTGGACATGGTGGATTTAGAGATGGTTGGTGGTGGCCAACATACAGTGTTTCCTACCAAGAACCCTGTGATTCCCTGACTGCTTTGGCCTTGCGACGATACCTCCACATTTGTTGCTGGTGGTGTCCTAACCAGTGGGCTTACAGTGAGGGAAGCAATGTAGCGTTGCTGACTACCTTCATTCTGAGCAGGTGCACCAACGGTACGGGACGTTTGGTAGTTAGTCCAGGCTTGCAAGTGCATGCTGGTTAAATGTCTAAGCATGCACGTTATATTTACATTTTGAAGATTCTTCCCTCTGCTAAAGGTCTTTGAGCATTTCTTACACATAACTTTTGACTGATCATTCAGATCTTGGTTAAAAAATTGCCACACTACACTCCTCCTATTATGGAATACCTTTTCAGGCATTGCACGCTGTGCTACTTTCACCGGATGGCCACGCTGTCCTAAAACTGTTTTTGTTTTTGACAAACGTTTTTGGCCTGATACGGGCCTGCCAGATGACAGCTGTTGCGATGTAGATGGCTGCTGCGGATCATCCTCCTCCACTTCTGAGCTACTGGCAGCAGCACCCTCTTCCCCCAATGGCTGCCAATCTAAGTCAACAACTGGGTCATCTATCATCTCCTCTTCAATGTCATGTGCACCTTCCTCTGTGTCACCTTGTAAGGTGCTATAGCGTTCGGGACGGGGCACCATAGTCTCATCAGGGTCAGATTCTGGCGCAGTACACTGCGAGGGCAATGTAGTGATCTGAGTCAATGGAACAGCATTATAATCTAGCTGTGGCTGTGCATCAGTGCACTCCATGTCCGATTCATCTTGTAATTGGCAGTTAACAATTTCCCGTTCTAACCCAGGCACGGTATGTGTAAAGAGCTCCATGGAGTAACCTGTAGTGTCGCCTGATGCATCCTTCATTTTTGGTTTGGGTGAAGGACACAAGGAAACGTCTTGTTCCTGATTGGGAGCATCCACTGAAGACTCGCTGCTTTTATATTTGGAACTTTCTGAAGAGGAGGCGAAAGAGCTAGAGGCTGAGTCAGCAAGAAAAGCCAAAACTTTTTCCTGCTGCTCTGGCTTTAAAAGCCGTTTTCCTACTCCCAGATAAGGGAGCCTTCGAGGCCTTATGTAGCCAGACGATGATGCTGGCTCAACACCTCCAGCATTAGGTGCTATTGTGCTTTTGCCACTGCCACCAGATGCACCACCACCACCATCAGTACCAGCTCGCAACCACCACCCATGGCCTCTTCCACCTGACTTCCTCATTTTTTGGAAAATCTAACCAAAATAACAACCATTATATGGTACTGTAAAACAAGGTAGAAGGTGTATATAAACATGTTGAGATTTTAAATCTCCTTTTTTGGGGGGGAGACTGAACAAAAAATCAGGCCCTGTGCAAAAAACAACACAATGTAAGTGGCTGAAAGTGGCTGGATGATATACGACAAACTAACAGGACAGAAGTATATCCACTTTGTGAGAATTTGAATCTCCCCTTTTTTGGGGGGAAACTGAAACACAACTTAGGCCCAGTGTATATAACAACACAATGTAAGTGGCAGAAAGTGGCTGACTGATATACGACAAACTAACAGGACTGAAATCTATCCACTTTGTGATAATTTAAATCTCACTTTTTTGGGGGGAGACTAAACCAAACCAAACCTCAGGCCCTGTGCATTAAACAACACAATGTAAGTGGCAGAAAGTGGCTGGCTGATATACCACAAACTAACAGGACTGAAATATATCCACTTTGTGATAATTTGAATCTCACTTTTTTTTGGGGGGGGAGACTAAACCAAACCTCAGGCCCTGTGCATAAAACAACACAATGTAAGTGGCAGAAAGTGGCTGGCTGATATACCACAAACTAACAGGACTGCAGTATATCCACTTTGTGATAATTTGAATCTCACTTTTTTGTGGGGAGACTAAACCAAACCTCAGGCCCCGTGCATAAAACAACACAATGTAAGTGGCAGAAAGTGGCTGGAAGATATATGAAAAAATACAAGGACTGTAGTACAATTTCAGTCTCCCTACAATGATCTCAGGACAAGTATGGCAGCAATAAAAAGGACTACTGCACACAAAAGTGTGGACAAATAAACAAGATAACTGTGTAGAAAGGAGCAACAGGATTTTTGCTTTTAAAAAAGCAGTTGGTTTGCACAGCGGCGTGCAAACAGCAATGCAGCTATCAGGGAGCCTTATAAGGCAGCCTAATAAGCTACAGAGCTGATGCACAAAAATATAGCCTCCACTGTCCCTGCAATGAAATGGTGGTGTTGGACAGTGGAAATCGCTACAGCACTAGCAGTTTCGGGGCTTAATCTTCACTCCTTAACTAGATCTCTTCTTCTGATGAAGCTGCAGCAACCTCTCCCTATGCTACGATCGGCAGAAGTAAGATGGCGGTCGGCGTGCATGCCCCTTTATAGCCCCTGTGACGCCGCAGAAAGCAAGCCAATCACTGTCATGCCCTTCTCTAAGATGGTGGGTACCGAGACTTATGTCATCACGCTGCCCACACTCTGCGTCCTCCTTCATTGGCTGAAAAATGGCGCTGAAAGCATCATACGAAACGCGACTTTGGTGCGAAGATCGCCGACCTCACGAAACCCGACTTTGCCGAAGGTCGGCGATTTTTGAATTTGTCCCATCCGTTTCGCTCAACCCTATTGTCAACGTAAAGTAGACAGATGTAAAGATGTACCAGATTTATCAAACACTATGAGCCAATAAGTTTGCAATGCCTTAGAATTGATAAAAAAGCCCTAGTGTCGCATGTTGGAGGAGATGTCCGGTCTAAGAAGAAAAGTCTGGAGTGACTTTATGACACTGGAGTCTGCTGTTTCTTGACAGGGTGCAATGTACATGATTCCACTGTATACTCCATGCAAGCGGGAAGTCATGTGCTCACAGATGGGATTGGCAGAATTGCAGTCACGTGCCAACTGACCTCATTTTGTTTCTCTTAATTATTTTTTATTTAAAGAAGTTAGATGAAACCATTAATAACTCAGGACCGATAACTGTGAGCTGTACTATTACTTATTATTTCTTGCTATATTTTACTGATTATCTAATTCTTTCCAAGGATACAGAATTCAGTCCTTGATTGATGAATATCTTTTGAACATAGCAAAAAATAAATAACACTGGCGCTCTCCACTCTGTGGGTCAGCTGTCACCAGAGAGGGATTATTTTGAAAAAGAGAAAAAAATATATGTCCCCAGCTGCTGGAATCAGGAACAGAGTATGTGCCCACCCTGTAAATAAAGGTACCGTCACATTTAGCGACGCTGCAGCGATCTAGACAACGATGCCGATCGCTGCAGCATCGCTGTGTGGTCGCTGGAGAGCTGTCACACAGACAGCTCTTCATCGACCAACAATGCCGAAGTCCCCGGGTAACCAGGGTAAACATCGGGTTACTAAGCGCAGGGCCGTGCTTAGTAACCCGATGTTTACCCTGGTTACCAGTGTAAATGTAAAAAAAAAAAACACTACATACTCACGTTCCGGTGTCTGTCGCGTCCCCCGGCGTTCTGCTTCCCTGCACTGTGTAAGCGCCAGCCGTAAAGCAGAGCGCTGATGTCACCGCTGTGCTTTACGGCCAGCTGGCGCTCAGTCAGTGCAGGGAAACAGAACGCCGGAGGACAGACACTGGAATGTAAGTATGTAGTGTTTGTTTTTTTTCCACATTTACAATGGTAACCAGGGTAAACATTGGGTTACTAAGCGCGGCCCTGCGCTTAGTAACCCAATGTTTACCCTGGTTACCAGTGAAGACATTGCTGAATCGGTGTCACACATGCCGATTCAGCGATGTCTGCGGGAGATCCAGCGACGAAATAAAGTTCTGGCCTTTCTGCTCCGTCCAACGATGTCACAGCAGGATCCAGATCGCTGCTGCGTGTCAAACACAACGATATCGCTATCCAAAACGCTGCAACGTCACGGATCGCTAGCGATATCGTTGTTAAGTCGCTCAGTGTGAAGGTACCTTAAGTTAAACTGAATACCACAATGTATGATACAGTGCTTAGGGATAAGTAAACTGAATAACCAAATTAAGAGATAAACCACCTAGGCTGGTAAATCACTATTAACAATGCACTGGATATTCCTTTTGTGAAGGTGAAATTAAATGCAAGACAGACAATGTTGTAAAAGACACCCCTTGCTGTTTGCAATTTTTTAGATCTTAACATTTATATAGAGAAGGGCCAGCTACACACAAAATGCTATCACAAGGAAGTAGACTCCAACAGTTACATTCATATAACAAGTTGTCATCTATCCGTTTGGCTCACCAATATTCCAAAGGGCCAATTTACCAGAATTCAACACAATTGCTCTAATATAAATGACTTTGAGAGTGAATCAGAGCATCTAACACAACAATTTCTTGAAAAAGAATACCCACGACCATTGTTGGAACAAGCTAAAAGTGAAGTAAGGGGGATGCCAAGGAGTACCCTAGTACATAGGACAAAAATGAATGTTGATAAGACCCCAAATATCTCAGAGCAAATTAATCAACTACTGATCATAACACAATTTCACGCAGGCTACAGGAAATTTCAGTGTATCATCCGCAGGCATTGTGCTATTTTGCAAAGGGACAAGTTGATAGGGGAACATCTACCGCTCCACCCCAAATTCGTGTTCAGAAAGGCCCAGACACTGGGCAATCTATTAGCCCCAACCACCAAATTGGCCTTGAGTAGACCAGAATCCATCCCCAAAAGCATCCTCTAGTTCAAATATGGGATTCACACCATGTGGAGCATGCTTCTGCTGCATAAATATATCATTCAAGAAAACCAGTCAAATAACTTTTAAAGACTCCATTGATACGAAGGACTTCACGATTAGGGACAGTGTTGTGAGTTCTGTTTTTGGGCTCCCTCTGGTGGTTACTGATGGTACTGGGTGACTTGTCTTTCCTGGGTTTCTGGGTTCCACCTGTTCCATCAGCATATGGGAGTTTCCTATTTAACCTGGCTTTGCTGGCATTTCCTCGCCGGTTATCAATGTATCCAGTGTGTCTTGTTACCTCTGCTCCCTGCTCCTAGAACCTTCTGGACAAGCTAAGTTTGGATTTTCCTGTTTTGTGTTTTGCTTAATTTGGTTTTTAGTCCAGCCTGCAGATATGTGATTCTCTGCTGCTGGTTGCTCTAGTGGGCTGAAATTGCTTTTCATGTACCATGAGTTGGCACATGAGTTCAAGTAATTTCAGGATGGTTTTTTGAAGGGTTTTTCGCTGACCGCGCAGTTCACTTTTGTATCCTCTGCTATCTAGCTTTAGCGGGCCTCATTTTGCTGAAACTGTTTTCATACTACGTATGTGCTTTCCTCTCATTTCACCGTCATTATATGTGGGGGGCTGCTATTTGCTGTGGGGTATTTCTATGGAGGCAAGAGAGGTCTGTGTTTCTTCTGATAGGGGAAGTTAGATCTTCGGCTGGAGCGAGACGTCTAGGATCATCGTAGGCACGTTCCCCGGCTACTTTTATTTGTGTGTTAGGTTTAGGGTCGTGGTCAGCTCAGGTTCCATCGCCCTAGAGCTTGTTTGTATCTGTGCTTGTCATTTTTGTGATCCCCTGCCATTGGGATCATGACAGTATAACCGGCCCACAAAGTGTTAATTGTATTGGCTGAAGTAGGAGGATAAGTAGTCTGAGGAAGTTTTTTTTTTTTTTTTTTTTTTTTTTTTTCCCCTTTCCCTCAGAGTTTGCTGCCTAGCCTTATTGCAGTCTGGCTACTTCCTCCTCCTCTTAATCTTTGAATGGCTCTGATCTCAGCTGTTTATCATGGACGTCCAGAGTTTGGCTTCCAGCCTGAATAATCTTGCCGCTAAGGTTCAAGATATACATGATTTTGTTGTACATGCTCCTATGTCTGAACCTAGAATTCCTGTCCCAGAGTTTTTTTCTGGAGATAGATCTCGTTTTCTGAATTTTAGGAACAATTGCAAGTTGTTTCTTTCTTTGAAATCTCGCTCCTCTGGAGACCCTGCTCAGCAAGTCAAGATAATTATATCTTTCCTGCGGGGTGACCCTCAGGATTGGGCATTTGCATTGGCACCAGGGGACCCTGCGTTGCTTAATGCGGATGCGTTTTTTCTGGCATTGGGTTTGCTCTATGAGGAACCTAACCAAGAGATTCAGGCTGAAAAAGCTTTGTTGGCCCTCTCTCAGGGGCAAGATGAAGCAGAAATTTATTGTCGAAAATTTCGGAAGTGGTCGGTACTTACTCAGTGGAATGAGTGCGCTCTGGCTGCAAAGTTTAGAGATGGCCTTTCTGAGGCCATTAAAGATGTTATGGTGGGGTTCCCTGCGCCTGCTGGTCTGAATGAGTCTATGACTATGGCTGTTCAGATTGATCGGCGTTTACGGGAGCGCAAACCTGTGCATCATTTGGCGGTGTCGTCTGAACCGTCACCTGAGATAATGCAATGTGATAGAATTCAGTCCAGAAGTGAACGGCAAAAGTATAGGCGGAAAAAAGGGTTGTGCTTTTATTGTGGTGATTCAGCTCATGTTATATCAGCATGCTCTAAACGCACAAAAAAGGTTGATAAGTCTGTTGCCATTAGTACTTTACAGTCTAAGTTCATTCTGTCTGTGACTCTGATTTGTTCATTATCATCCATTTCCGTCGATGCCTATGTGGATTCAGGCGCTGCCCTGAGTCTTATGGATTGGTCATTTGCCAATCGCTGTGGGTTTAGTCTGGAGCCTCTGGAAGTCCCTATTCCTTTGAAGGGAATTGACTCTACACCTTTGGCTATGAATAAACCTCAGTACTGGACACAAGTGACCATGCGTATGACTCCCGTTCATCAGGAGGTGATTCGCTTCCTGGTACTGTATAATGTGCATGATGTTCTAGTACTTGGTCTGCCATGGTTACAAACTCATAATCCAGTCCTTGACTGGAAATCAATGTCTGTGTTAAGCTGGGGTTGTCAGGGGGTTCATGATGATGCACCTCCGATTTCTATCGCTTCATCTACTCCTTCTGAGATTCCTGTGTTTTTGTCTGACTATCGGGATGTTTTTGAGGAGCCTAAGCTCAGTTCGCTTCCTCCTCACAGGGATTGCGATTGTGCTATAAATTTAATTCCAGGCAGTAAATTTCCTAAAGGTCGTTTGTTCAATCTGTCAGTGCCAGAGCATACTGCTATGCGGGATTATGTTAAGGAGTCCTTGGAAAAGGGACATATCCGTCCATCTTTGTCCCCTTTGGGAGCAGGTTTTTTTTTCGTGGCCAAAAAAAGATGGTTCCTTGAGGCCTTGTATAGATTATCGTCTTTTGAATAAGATTACCGTAAAATATCAGTATCCTTTGCCATTGTTGACTGATTTGTTTGCTCGCATTAAGGGGGCTAAATGGTTCACTAAGATTGATCTTCGGGGTGCGTATAATCTTATACGAATAAAGCAAGGTGATGAGTGGAAAACCGCATTTAATACGCCTGAGGGCCATTTTGAGTATTTGGTAATGCCTTTTGGACTTTCTAATGCTCCTTCAGTCTTCCAGTCCTTTATGCACGATATTTTCCGTGAATATCTGGATAAATTTATGATTGTGTATTTGGATGATATTTTGGTTTTTTCTGATGACTGGGAGTCTCATGTTCAGCAGGTCAGGAAGGTGTTTCAGGTCCTGCGGGCCAATTCCTTGTTTGTAAAAGGCTCAAAGTGTCTCTTTGGAGTCCAGAAGATTTCTTTCTTGGGGTATATTTTTTCCCCTTCTACTATTGAGATGGATCCCGTCAAGGTTCAGGCTATTTGTGACTGGACGCAGCCTACATCTCTTAAGAGTCTACAGAAGTTCTTGGGTTTTGCTAATTTCTATCGTCGTTTTATAACTAATTTTTCTAGTGTTGTTAAGCCTTTGACGGATTTGACTAAGAAGGGTGCTGATGTTGCTAATTGGTCTCCTGCGGCTGTGGAGGCCTTTCAGGAACTTAAGCGCCGGTTTTCTTCTGCTCCTGTGTTGCGTCAGCCAGATGTTTCGCTCCCTTTTCAGGTTGAGGTTGATGCTTCCGAGATTGGAGCGGGGGCGGTTTTGTCACAGAGAAGCTCCGATGGCTCAGTGATGAAGCCATGCGCGTTTTTTTTTCTAGAAAGTTTTCGCCGGCTGAGCGGAATTATGATGTTGGTAATCGGGAACTTTTGGCCATGAAGTGGGCATTTGAGGAGTGGCGTCATTGGCTAGAGGGTGCTAGACATCGTGTGGTGGTCTTGACTGATCACAAAAATTTGATTTACCTTGAGTCTGCCAGGCGTCTGAATCCTAGACAGGCTCGTTGGTCACTGTTTTTCTCTCGTTTCAATTTTGTGGTTTCATACCTGCCAGGTTCAAAGAATGTGAAGGCGGATGCTCTTTCTAGGAGTTTTGTGCCTGACTCCCTTGGAAATTCTGAGCCCTCTGGTATCCTTAGGGATGGGGTGATTTTGTCTGCTGTCTCCCCAGACTTGCGACGTGCTTTGCAGGAGTTTCAGGCGGGTAAACCTGATCGTTGTCCGCCTGAGAGACTGTTTGTTCCGGATAATTGGACCAGTAGAGTCATCTCCGAGGTCCATTCTTCTGCGTTGGCAGGTCATCCTGGAATATTTGGTACTAGAGACTTGGTGGCCAGGTCTTTTTGGTGGCCTTCCTTGTCGAGGGATGTGCGTTCTTTTGTGCAGTCTTGTGAGGTTTGTGCTCGGGCTAAGCCTTGCTGTTCTCGGGCCAGTGGATTGTTGTCACCTTTGCCTATCCCGAAGAGGCCTTGGACACACATTTCCATGGACTTTATTTCGGATCTCCCTGTCTCTCAAAAAATGTCCGTCATCTGGGTTGTGTGTGATCGCTTTTCTAAAATGGTTCATCTGGTACCCTTGCCTAAGTTGCCTTCCTCCTCTGAGTTGGTCCCTCTGTTTTTTCAGAATGTGGTTCGTTTGCATGGGATTCCTGAGAACATCGTTTCTGACAGGGGATCCCAGTTTGTGTCTAGATTTTGGCGGACGTTCTGTGCTAAGATGGGCATTGATTTGTCCTTTTCGTCTGCATTCCATCCTCAGACGAATGGCCAGACAGAACGAACTAATCAGACCTTGGAAACTTATTTAAGGTGTTTTGTTTCTGCTGATCAGGATGACTGGGTTACCTTTTTGCCGCTGGCCGAGTTTGCCCTTAATAATCGGGCTAGTTCTGCTACCTTGGTTTCTCCTTTCTTTTGTAATTCGGGGTTTCATCCTCGTTTTTCCTCTGGTCAGGTGGAACCTTCTGATTGTCTTGGAGTGGACATGGTGGTGGATAGGTTGCATCGGATTTGGAGTCATGTGGTGGACAATTTGAAGTTGTCCCAGGAAGAAGGCTCAGCAGTTTGCTAATCGCCGTCGCCGCGTGGGTCCTCGACTTCTTGTTGGTGACTTGGTGTGGTTGTCTTCTCGTTTTGTTCCTATGAAGGTCTCTTCTCCTAAGTTCAAGCCTCGGTTCATCGGTCCCTATAGGATCTTGGAAATTCTTAACCCTGTGTCATTTCGTTTGGATCTCCCGGCATCGTTTGCTATTCATAATGTGTTCCATCGGTCGTTGTTGCGGAAGTATGAGGTACCTGTTGTTCCTTCGCTTGAGCCTCCTGCTCCAGTGCTGGTGGAGGGAGAATTGGAGTATGTTGTGGAGAAGATCTTGGATTCTCGTGTTTCCAGACGGAAACTCCAGTATTTGGTCAAGTGGAGGGGTTATGGTCAGGAGGATAATTCTTGGGTGGTTGCCTCGGATGTTCATGCTGATGATTTGGTTCGCGCTTTTCATAGGGCTCATCCTGGTCGCCCTGGTGGTTCTCGTGAGGGTTCGGTGACCCCTCCTCAAGGTGGGGGTACTGTTGTGAGTTCTGTTTTTGGGCTCCCTCTGGTGGTTACTGATGGTACTGGGTGACTTGTCTTTCCTGGGTTTCTGGGTTCCACCTGTTCCATCAGCATATGGGAGTTTCCTATTTAACCTGGCTTTGCTGGCATTTCCTCGCCGGTTATCAATGTATCCAGTGTGTCTTGTTACCTCTGCTCCCTGCTCCTAGAACCTTCTGGACAAGCTAAGTTTGGATTTTCCTGTTTTGTGTTTTGCTTAATTTGGTTTTTAGTCCAGCCTGCAGATATGTGATTCTCTGCTGCTGGTTGCTCTAGTGGGCTGAAATTGCATTTCATGTACCATGAGTTGGCACATGAGTTCAAGTAATTTCAGGATGGTTTTTTGAAGGGTTTTTCGCTGACCGCGCAGTTCACTTTTGTATCCTCTGCTATCTAGCTTTAGCGGGCCTCATTTTGCTGAAACTGTTTTCATACTACGTATGTGCTTTCCTCTCATTTCACCGTCATTATATGTGGGGGGCTGCTATTTGCTGTGGGGTATTTCTCTGGAGGCAAGAGAGGTCTGTGTTTCTTCTGATAGGGGAAGTTAGATCTTCGGCTGGAGCGAGACGTCTAGGATCATCGTAGGCACGTTCCCCGGCTACTTTTATTTGTGTGTTAGGTTTAGGGTCGCGGTCAGCTCAGGTTCCATCGCCCTAGAGCTTGTTTGTATCTGTGCTTGTCATTTTTGTGATCCCCTGCCATTGGGATCATGACAGGACAGGATCTCCTGCTTCTCTACTGGAGTCATTTACCTTATCCGTTGTCCATGTCAGAAAATATACATGGGCTGGACTAAAAAAAGGCTTATGGTTCGGATTAAAGAGCATCTTACCAATATTCAAAAAAGATATATGGGACACCCTTTGTCACGCCACTTTGAAGAGAAGCACGGTGGAACAATTAAAGGCGTATCTTCTTGTGGTATCCAGAAGGTCCAGCCAAACCCAAGGGGGGGACTTTCTAAAACAAATGTCCAAAATTGAATAGTAATGGATATTCCTGTTGGACTGTTTAACCCCAATAAGTTTAAACCATGAACTAGAATTATATACCCTATAAATAGGATGGATTTGTTATAGTTAGTGTTACAGCATAAGGCCACAATATGTGCAAGGAAATTATTTAGAAGAGAAGAGGATTTGAATTACAGTAATATTAAAATAATTTTTTATCCTTTTCACTTTATTATGTTATTCATTTTTTCTTTATATGTTATAACCCAGAGTCTTCTATGATTGGCCCTTTGTATATAGAATGTTTAGATACCCCTTTTCCATTGTTTCCATAATCGTACGTATGGGACAATTGCAATGAGCATATATGTTTACTGTTTATTTTTTATAAAGAAAGTGTACATATACACATAAATCTTTTACATTTTTAATTTTTTAATATTTAATTAAAATTTGTTTTTAGATTGTTTTTTGATATACAACAAATATGCACACGTGCAGGTTTAAACAAAAATAGTAATTGCAAAAATTTTCACCCCTAGAGCGAGAATCTCATATCCAGTCAGCCCGATGTGGTTGGGGGCTGTTAGTAATAACACTAAAATAAAATAAAAAAATGCAAGCAGAATTATAATCAGGGCTGAACATAACGATTTAGGGGCGGGACTAGTAGCGTTGCCTTAAAGTGTATATATAGAGGTTACCTGATTACGGGCATTTACCCTGATGAAGAAGGTTGTTCACCTGCGAAATGCGTTGGTCATTCCTCCTTTTTGGCTCTAACACCCCTCCGTAGCGTTGTGACGTCACACCCAGGCACACTCGAGCAGGTATCGGCAGCCATTTTTTCTTCAGCTGTAACCAGGGACTCCTTCAGCCGGGGCTCCCCTGGTAGTACGCAGCTGGAGCGCTCCCCGATCCCTGTCACCAGCTAGCAGCAAACACATGCTCAACACCCTGCACATCACACTGCACAGCCGGATGGAGATCCAGGATCCCGATCTACGGACGGACCTCCACTGAGTGTAGGGTAAGCGCTATATACCGTACACACCTGCGGAGTTGGTAGAACAGCAAGGGGTGTCTTTTATAACATTGTCTGTCTTGCATATAGTTTCACTTTCACAAAAGGAATATTCAGTGCATTGTTAATAGGGATTTACCAGCCTAGGTGGCTAATCTCTTAATTTGGTTATTCAGTTTACTTATCACTAAGTGCGGTATCATACATTGTGGTATTCATCTTTTGAACATAGGCCATTATTCCATTATTAACATGATGAAGCTGGTGTATTTACTTTAAAATTCCATTTCAAAGGATGTAGAACTAATTATTCATTCTCCGGCCTAATAATAAAATGAAAATTGAATGATTCCAGCTTTAACCCCTTCCCGACCTTTGACGCATACGCTGCGTCATGAAAGTCGGTGCCATTCCGACCCACGACGCAGCATATGCGTCATGGAAAGATCGCGTCCCTGCAGGCCGGGTGAAAGGGTTAACTCCCATTTCACCCGATCTGCAGGGACAGGGGGAGTGGTAGTTTAGCCCAGGGGGGGTGGCTTCACCCCCTCGTGGCTACGATCGCTCTGATTGGCTGTTGAAAGTGAAACTGCCAATCAGAGCGATTTGTAATATTTCACCTAAAAAAACTGGTGAAATATTACAATCCAGCCATGGCCGATGCTGCAATATCATCGGCCATGGCTGGAAACACTTATGTGCACCCACCCCACTCCTCCGATCGCCCCCCCAGTCCCCCGATCTGTGGTCCGCTCCCCTCCGTCCTGTGCTCCGCTCCCCCGTCCTCCTGCCCGCTCCCCCCGTGCACCAATCAGACCCCCCGCGCTCCAATCAAACCCCCCCGCACTCCGATCCCCCCCCGCACACAGCGACCCCCCCCCCCGTGCTCCGATCCACCCCCCCCCGCACAGCGATCCCTCACCCCGTGCTCCAATCCTCCCCCGTGCTCCAATCCTCCCTCCCGTGTTCCGATCCACCCCCCCCATGCTCCGATCCACCCCCCCGTGCTCCGACGCCCCCCCCGTGCCCTGATCTCCCCCCCCCCTTATACTTACCTAGCCGCCCGAGATCCGTCCGTCTTCTTTCCTGGGCGCCGCCATCTTCCAAAATGGCGGGCGCATGTGCAGTGCGCCCGCCGAATCTGCCGGCCGGCAGATTCGTTCCAGAGTGAATTTTGATCACTGAGATATAACCTATCTCAGTGATCAAAATAAAAAAAATAGTAAATGACCCCCCCCCTTTGTCACCCCCATAGATAGGGACAATAAAAAAAATAAAGATTTTTTTTTTTTTTCACTAAGGTTGGGGTAAGAACTAGGGTTAGGGTTAGGGGTAGGGTTAGGGTTAGGGGTAGGGTTAGGGGTAGGGTTAGGGGTAGGGTTTCGGTATGTGCACACATATTCTGGTCCTATGCGGATTTTTCCGCAGCGGATTTGAAAAATCCACAGTGCTAAACCGCTGCCGATTTATGGCGGATTTACCGCGGTTTTTCTGCGCATTTCACTGCGGTTTTACAACTGCGATTTTCTATTGGAGCAGTTGTAAAACCGCTGCGGAATCCGCAGAAAGAAGTGACATGCTGTAGTGACATGCCGCAGCATGTGTACAGCGATTTTTGGTTCCCATAGGTTCACATTGAACTGTAAACTCATGGGAAACTGCTGCGGATCCGCAGCATTTTCTGCAGCGTGTGCACATACCTTTAGAATTAGGCTATGTGCACACGGTGCGGATTTGGCTGAGGATCCGCAGCAGTGTTCCATCAGGTTTACAGTACCATGTAAACATATGGAAAACCAAATCCGCTGTGCCCATGGTGCGGAAAATACCGCGCGGGAACGCTGCGTTGTATTTTCCGCAGCATGCCAATTCTTTGTGCGGATTCCGCAGCGTTTTACACCTGTTCCTCAATAGGAATCCGCAGGTGAAATCCACACAAAAAACACTGGAAATCCGCGGAAAATCCGCAGGTAAAACGTAGTGCCTTTTACCCGCGGATTTTTCAAAAATGGTGCTGAAAAATCTCATACGAATCCACAACGTTGGCACATAGCCTTAGGGTTGGGTTGGAATTAGGGTTGTGGTTAGGGTTAGGGGTGTGTTGGGGTTAGGGTTGTGGTTAGGGGTGTGTTGGGGTTAGGGTTGTGATTAGGGTTATGGCTACAGTTGGGATTAGGGTTAGGGGTGTGTTGGGGTTAGTGTTGGAGGTAGAATTGAGGGGTTTCCACTGTTTAGGCACTTCAGGGGGTCTCCAAACGCAACATGGCGCCACCATTGATTCCAGCCAATCTTGTATTCAAAAATTCAAATGGTGCTCCCTCACTTCCGAACCCCGACGTGTGCCCAAACAGTGGTTTACCCCCACATATGGGGTACCAGCATACTCGGGACAAACTGCGCAACAATTACTGGGGTCCAATTTCTCCTGTTACCCTTGAGAAAATAAAAAATTGCTTGCTAAAACATCATTTTTGAGGAAAGAAAAATGATTTTTTATTTTCACGGCTCTGCGTTGTAAACGTCTGTGAAGCACTTGGGGGTTCAAAGTGCTCACCACATATCTAGATAAGTTCCTTGGGGGGTCTAGTTTCCAAAATGGGGTCACTTGTGGGGGGTTTCTACTGTTTAGGCACACCAGGGGCTCTGCAAACGCAACGTGACGCCCGCAGACCATTCCATCAAAGTCTGCATTTCAAAAGTCACTACTTCCCTTCTGAGCCCCCACGTGTGCCCAAACAGTGGTTTACCCCCACACATGGGGCATCAGCGTACTCAGGAGAAACTGGACAACAACTTTTGTGGTCCAATTTCTCCTGTAACCCTTGGGAAAATAAAAAATTCTGGGCTAAAAAATTATTTTTGAGGAAAGAAAACGTATTTATTATTTTCACGGCTCTGCGTTATAAACTTCTGTAAAGCACTTGGGGGTTGAAAGTGCTCACCACACATCTAGATAAGTTCCTTTGGGGGTCTAGTTTCCAAAATGGGGTCACTTGTGGGGGGTTTCTACTGTTTAGGCACACCAGGGGCTCTGCAAACGCAACGTGACGCCCGCAGACCATTCCATCAAAGTCTGCATTTCAAAAGTCACTACTTCCCTTCTGAGCCCCCACGTGTGCCCAAACAGTGGTTTACCCCCACATATGGGGTATCAGCGTACTCAGGAGAAACTGGACAACAACTTTTGTGGTCCAATTTCTCCTGTAACCCTTGGGAAAATAAAAAATTCTGGGCTAAAAAATTATTTTTGAGGAAAGAAAACGTATTTATTATTTTCACTGCTCTGTGTTATGAACTTCTGTGAAGCACTTGGGGGTTCAAAGTGCTCACCTCACATCTAGATAAGTTCCTTTCGGGGTCTAGTTTCCAAAATGGGGACACTTGTGGGGGGTTTCTACTGTTTAGCCACATCAGGGGCTCTGCAAACGCAACGTGACGCCCACAGAGCATTCCATCAAAGTCTGCATTTCAAAACGTCACTACTTCACTTCCGAGCCCCAGCATGTGCCTAAACAGTGGTTTACCCCCACATATGGGGTATCAGCGTACTCAGGAGAAACTGGACAACAACTTTTGGGGTCAAATTTCTCCTGTTACCCTTGGGAAAATAAAAAATTGCGGGCTAAAATTCATTTTTGAGAAAATAATTTTTTTTTTTATTTTCATGGCTCTGCGTTATAAACTTCTGTGAAACACTTGGGGGTTCAAAGTCCTCACTACACATCTAGATTAGTTCCTTTGGGGGTCTAGTTTCCAAAATGGGGTAATTTGTGGGGGATCTCCAATGTTTAGGCACACAGGGGCTCTCCAAACGCGACATGGTGTCCGCTAATGATTGGAGATAATTTTCCATTTAAAAAGCCAAATGGCGTGCCTTCCCTTCTGAGCCCTGCCGTGCGCCCAAACAGTGGTTTACCCCCACATATGGGGTATCTGCATACTCAGGACAAACTGGACAACAACATTTGTGGTCCAATTTCTCCTATTACCATTGGCAAAATAGGAAATTCCAGGCTAAAAAATCATTTTTGAGAAAAGAAAAATTATTTTTTATTTTCATGGCTCTGCATTATAAACTTCTGTGAAGCACCTGGGGGTTTAAAGTGCTCAGTATGCATCTAGATAAGTTCCTTGGGGGGTCTAGTTTCCAAAATGGGGTCACTTGTGGGGGAGCTCCATTGCATAGGCACACAGGGGCTCTCCAAATGCGACATGGTGTCCGCTAACAATTGGAGCTAATTTTCCATTCAAAAAGTTAAAAGGCGCGCCTTCCCTTCCGAGCCCTGCCGTGTGCCCAAACAGTGGTTTACCCCCACATATGAGGTATCGGCATACTCGGGAGAAATTGCTCAACAAATTTTAGGATCCATTTTATCCTGTTGCCCATGTGAAAATGAAAAAATTGAGGCGAAAATAAATTTTTTGTGAAAAAAAAGTACTTTTTCATTTTTACGGATCAATTTGTGAAGCACCTGGGGGTTTAAAGGGCTCACTATGCATCTAGATAAGTTCCTTGGGGCGTCTAGTTTCCAAAATGGGGTCACTTGTGGGAGAGCTCCAATTTTTAGGCACACGGGGGCTCTCCAAATGTGACATGGTGTCCGCTAAAGAGTGCAGCCAATTTTTCATTCAAAAAGTCAAATGGCGCTCCTTCCCTTCCAAGCCCTGCCGTGCGCCCAAACAGTGGTTTACCCCCACATATGAGGTATCAGCGTACTCAGGACAAATTGGACAACAACTTATGTGGTTCAGTTTCTCCTTTTACCATTGGGAAAATAAAAAAATTGTTGCTGAAAAATCATTTTTGTGACTAAAAAGTTAAATGTTCATTTTTTCCTTCCATGTTGCTTCTGCTGCTGTGAAGCACCTGAAGGGTTAATAAACTTCTTGAATGTGGTTTTGTGCACCTTGAGGGGTGCAGTTTTTTAGAATGGTGTCACTTTTGGGTATTTTCAGCCATATAGACCCCTCAAACTGACTTCAAATGTGAGGTGGTCCCTAAAAAAAATGGTTTTGTAAATTTCGTTGTAAAAATGAGAAATCGCTGGTCAAATTTTAACCCTTATAACTTCCTAGCAAAAAAAAATTTTGTTTCCAAAATTGTGCTGATGTAAAGTAGACGTGTGGGAAATGTTATTTATTAACTATTTTGTGTCACATAACTCTCTGGTTTAACAGAATAAAAATTCAAAATGTGAAAATTGCGAAATTTTCAAAATTTTCGCCAAATTTCCGTTTTTATCACAAATAAACACAGAATTTATTGACCTAAATTTACCACTAACATGAAGCCCAATATGTCACGAAAAAACAATCTCAGAACCGCTAGGATCCGTTGAAGCGTTCCTGAGTTATTACCTCATAAAGGGACACTGGTCAGAATTGCAAAAAACGGCAAGGTCTTTAAGGTCAAAATAGGCTGGGTCATGAAGGGGTTAACTGGTCTCTTAAAATTAAATTTTTTCATCCAGGTAGTAATACACTTCAAAATCATTATACAGCCATTCTGACATGGATTTTCAAAGCAAGTACACTAGCCTCATCATGCGTAAGTAGTTTCTATTGTGAAATCGCTAGATATCTCTTCAAGTCAGCCACATTTCTCAAAATGATAACACAACATCATTAAAAATGGCATTTATTCATCATGTGTGAATACACCATAGAGTTTGTCAGTATTTGCTTTTAAGTACATTAGTTTTCTCGCCCAGGACATGAGTAGTAAATCCCAACTGGATTCTAATTTACCTTTTATTACTCTAATATGTTTTACAGGGATTAGAAGAGCTTCTGAGCAATCTTCACTGGCTATAATATATCTTTTATTACCCTAATAAGGTTCACACTGTGTAGGATGGGTCACTACTGCTATTTGGAGGCTAAACCCTTCACCGGGCCTTTTTTCATTGCCTGTCATGCAGAGGATGCTTCATATACTCTGAGGTTATCTCAAGTGAGCACTAAATCAGCCAGTCTCTTTTATCCTGGGGTTGTCTGCAAAATCTTGTTCTTCCAGGAAGGTAGTTCACACCGTGTCCTCATTGAAGTGGTGTTTGTCCAATAATGTCCAAATGAGTTAATCGTAAACTAGCTGTCATCCCCTTGACAGGGCTGTAATTCATGTCAAATCATCCCATAAACCTTGTGTTTCTTCACCCGCTGATAAAAATCACTGAACAGAAGAAAGAAAACGTTGGCTTTGCAGAATTTCTAGTGATTACTGGCTTGACAAATAATGCAATGGCACTGTTTTTAATTCGAGGAAAGCAATTTGCTTTCTGTACATCTGGGAAGTGAGGGGTTAACTTGTCTCCATAGACAAAAGTATATGGCATTTATCACCACGTCTTTATATGGTGAAGCTGTTATGGGTATGTATTAGGATCAGTCGGAGAATACAGGTTGTTCCAGAGAGATTGATTTAGTCTCCACTGGGTAAATTAGTTTCTAGTGTGAGATGTCTTCTCTCTAAACTTTTAACCAACAAGGCATGTAGAGACACAGTAGGTTACATGAACCGGGGTCAGATAAACTCAGGAGTTGCTTAGCAATACATTGTACAGTGAATAAGCTTGGAATACTAATCGCTCTGCTCTTCTCTGAGAACATTGATACCTACACCTGCCGAACATGCAATGTTTGACCTTTCACCCCAAAGAGAGATCATTTTCATCTGTCTCCGTTAATGAGAAGCCTCCAAGGGAATGCTTCCACGCCACTCTAAATCTGATAGACGAATCTCATTGCCTTTACTTGCTATTTGCCTGTGCCCCCCTGCCGTGTCATTTGAGTGATGTTCTGCTTCAGAATTGACAACTCATTGCAAAATGCTCAAATATCGAGCAGATACAACATTTGGCATGTGCTCGAACAGGACATTGTAAGACCGACTTGAACATCACGTAGTCAAAGACAAAGATTTCTAGCTAAAAGTCCAATATATGTTTTCTCCATCCAAACTTTGATTCTGTAACAATGAGAGCACATACAGTAGATTATCCCTGCAGTACAAGCCTTGCATCAGCTGAACTGGACATATTCAATTAACTGGGATTTTTATTTGGCCCCTCAATGTCAGAGGAAAATGAGCAAATCTGGTGCCCAGGTCAAATGGTGAGTTTGGTTGCAAAGATTGCTGGTATAGCTGAGGAGACTGAACAGAGTAATCTATTCTAATTTGACCAACATGCAATATTATTCTCCGGCACTGGATGAACTGTTTAGTCTTGAAAGTTAAAAAAAAATTGTTCACAGAATATGAATAGTGTTCAATAGCGGTTCGCACACGGATTGGCATGCTAAGGGAGGACTCCTAATATTACTCCGAGGGCCCTCTGAGCAAATATTTACATTACCCTCATTCGTAAATGTACCTACGCTTCTAGGTAATAATAAACTTGGTAGCTTGTTAAATGATTGATAAGATGCTGTTATTGTCTGTACATAGAGAATCAGATGTATTGTGACTACTACTGCTCACATGGGTTGGTAGGAGACCTACTCCTGCACATGGGCATCCACAGGATTCACCTGTTTCCTTGACAATGGCAAGAACCACTCAGCTAAGAAAAGAGAAATGGCAGCCCATTATTACTTTTTTTCCAAATTGGATGTTTTTATTGAAAATGTTTTCATATAAACATTACACAGCACAAAGGTACCCCCACAAGTTCCTGATCCCTCAAACCTCAACAAAATGCAACAAGATATATTAAAGTGCAACAAAACCAGTAGACTCATGGTTCATTAAAGAATAGGAAGGCAGGAATGGCCGGTAATATGCTACTTGTCAGAGTGTATAATGAATTTTGTCATTTGCTGATATAGTACAAATAACATCGGTACCACTTGTATATCTTCAGGAATGCTATACTACATTATTTAGAAGCTTAAAACAGACCCAGATGATATATTTGCAGTTCTCGCGATGCACAACTGAATCAATCAATTCAAGAGGCCCATAGTTTTTCAATCTTAGTGATAGCATTTCTCTGTAGATACCTCTTTCCAAATTCAGCAGCCAATTAGTCTTGTTTATGAATTCTGGGATTGTGGGGGTCTGGTCGGTTATCCAATATTGAGCTATTAATTTCCTAGTCATATCCAACATTTGAGAAACCGCAGGTTTACCATATTTGTCAATAGCTAAATCTTCAATATATAATATATTCCAATATGCATACCAAAAGAGTGGCATCTATAAGTACTCAGTAAATTATATGTATAATGTCTGGTATGCCCTTCCGAAAGGATTCAAAATTAGGACAAGACCAAAGCATATGTAGCATATCTGCTGAGCTTGTCCTACATCTTGTACATAATGATTGTGGTCTAAGCCCAATATCATATAAGAATTTAGGTGTTCTATAAACTTGATGTATCACATGTCACATTTAGCGACGCTGCAGCGATCTAGACAACGATCCCGATCGCTGCAGTGTCGCTGTGTGGTCGCTGGAGAGCTGTCACACAGACAGCTCTCCATCGACCAACGACGCCGGTCCCCGGGTAACCAGGGTAAACATCGGGTTACTAAGCGCAGGGCCACGCTTAGTAACCCGATGTTTACCCTGGTTACCAGCGTAAACGTAAAAAAACAAACAAACACTACATACTTACATTCCGGTGTCCCCCGGCGCTGTGCTTCCTGCACTGACTGTGAGCGCCAGCCGGAAAGCACAGCGGTGACGTCACCGATGTGCTCTGCTTTCCGGCCGGCCGGCGCTCACAGTGCAGAGAAGCAGAGCGCCGGAGGACAGACACCGGAATGTAAGTATGTAGTGTTTTTTTTTTTTTACGTTTACGCTGGTAACCAGGGTAAACATCGGGTTACTAAGCGCGGCCCTGCGCTTAGTAACCCGATGTTTACCCTTTTTACCAGTGAAGACATCGCTGAATCGGCGTCACACACGCCGATTCAGCGATGTCTGCGGGAGTCCAGCGACGAAATAAAGTTCTGGACTTTCTGCTCCGACCAACGATGTCACAGCAGGATCCTGATCGCTGCTGCCTGTCAAACTGAACGATATCGCTAGCCAGGACGCTGCAACATCACGGATCGCTAGCGATATCGTTCAGTGTGAAGGTACCTTTAAGGATAATTGATCAGTATCAATTATCTGTAGGATAATAGATAAGTATCTAGTATGTCCTGCCAATGGTTAACTTCAATGGCACCTATTTCTGCCCTCCCATTTAGCTTTAGAACGCATAGGATATTTCGCTAGGGAAAGAGGGCACTGTACAATACTGAGCTAGCATATAAAGATAGGTTGTCATTATTATCTAATGGGAGTTAGACTGATTTGTTCCAGTTGATCTTTAAACTAAAATATTTCCTAAATCTTTGGATAACCTCCATTGTCACTGGTAAAGTATTAGAAGCCTCCTCCAAAAACAACAAAGTGTCTGTCACGCTCACGCCCTGACTGGTGGGCGTGAGCTCGGGGAGTTTGTGGCCCCACTGAGCCACAATCCAGACTACCCTGGAAGGGGCGTGACTATGACAGCTGCCTGGGTTTTCACTGGAGCCTCTGATGGTGAGGACAGGCTTGTGCAGCAGGCAGCTGCCAGGTGCTACTCCAGGGTGGTGTCTGGCTGTGGCTGCTGATCCCACTTGGGAGACAGGAACACCAGGATTGGTGCGGGCATTAGGCAGGACTGGCAGAAGAGCACGCCTGGAACTCAGACGAGTAGGCTGGCAGAGACACGGCAGAGAACATAGGACTGGCTAGGACAGCAGGAATACAGGACTGGAAGGCAGGGCAGGAACGGCAGGAACACATGATTGGGAGGCACTGCAGAGAACACAGGACTGGAAGACAGGGCAGGAACGGCAGGACTGGCAGGAACACAGGATTGGTTGATGTGGTATATGAAGGAACAGGAAGGGGCCTGTTCACACTGGAGGTGCAGGTACAGATATGTAGTTTGGAGGAACAGGTAGGGACCTGTTCACACTGGAGGTGCAGGAACAGATATGTAGTTTGGAGGAACAGGTAGGGACCTGTTCACACTGGAGGTGCAGGTACAGATATGTAGTTTGGAGGAACAGGTAGGGACCTGTTCACACAGGAGGTGCAGGAAAGGAAAAAAGCAGAAAGGAATGAGGTATGAAGAAACAGGTAGGGACCTGTTCACACAGGAGAGGAGTGCAAGACTGCAGATAGGAGTGGAAAAGCAGCAAGAGATAGCGTAGCAACAAAAGCTGAGCAGAGCCACAAAGAATGTGGAGAGAAGCTGCAGCAAGAGATACTGCAGAAGCTAAGCAAAGTGGAATCGCAAGGATTGCAGAGAGGAACTGCAGCAAAAGGTTTCTGCAGCAACGGGAGCGGAGCAGAGTAGAACGGAGCAGAACCGCAGGAGTGCGGAGCAGCGGCAAAGCCACCAAGATACAGAGCAGGCAGAGCCGCAAGAGTGTGGAGTGTAAGCAGACTGAGAACACAAGGAAAGACACAGCAGGGAAGGAAGCCACAGACAAGGAGACCGAGATAAGACTAAGTATAGACAAGGCAATGGAACAAGACACAGGGACAAAGACACAGGGACCAGGATATTCTGCCTCCTGGAGGGCGGACTATAAGATCAAGGCAATAGCACAGAGAAAAGCCTCCAGAGAGGCCTTGTTTTCAAGAAATATGCCAATATTAACAAATGTGAAAAAGCTTTATTAATAGTGAAATAAAACAAGAAAACAGAACTGTTATAAAACGTATCTACAGTTCGAATGAGCGATCAGTACAAAATATGGCAATATTAACAACAGGTGTCAAGCGAGATTCCAAATAAAATAATGAACGGTACACCAAACCTAAATAACTACACAGGATATAACATGAGGTTTGTGAGAGCTGAAGCATATAGTGCATAAAAGTCACCACTGACTCTGTTGTATCTTATTGCTCCAGCATATCAAGATATTTTTGACAATTTTATGCTTCTAATTTTGGAGGAACAGTTTGGAGAAGGCCCTTTTCTGTTCCAGCATGACTGTAAAAGTCTATGAAGGCAAGGTTAGGTAAAATTGATTTGGAAGAACCTGTCTGGCCTGCACAGGGCCCCAACATTAATCCCAACAGATTTGAGATTAACTAGAATGGAGTGTTACACACCTTTCCTGAGTCTGGAGTTTGCTCCCTTCACCTTCGTCCCCTGCCCTCTGTTGTGATCCATGTTGGGTTTTTTAGGTTGTCTGGTGTGTGACATCATCTCTTTAGGCCTTTTAAAGCCTATTTGGACACACACCTGTGTCTTCAAATTCCTATTCAACACTCTAGTTTTGTGTACTCCACCTCCTCTGCACATCATGTTTAGCTTGTTTCCATTCCTGCGTGATTCACTTCATCCGTTCTGCTTCTTCCAAGATTCCTGTGCATGCACCCACGATGACTTGGGGTTTAGCGGGTCCACATTATAAGGTGAGCCATATGGCTCATTCACTGACTGGCTGCGGCTGTCCTGACCAAGCATGACTGCTTCATATATTTCTATGAGGAGGTCACATTTGGGTCAGGAGATGTGTGACATGTCTGTGCATTGCTATCAAATATCAGGCCAATTATCATGGACATATGAAATAGCCCTTACACTGAGATTTGAAGCCAGATCATCTCTTCTATCATGAATGTTTGACCTCATATATGCTCTTCTGGATAAATTGCCTTCCAGCGCTGAGGTCCTGGATTCAAATCCCGCCAAGGACAACATCTGCAAGGAGTTTGTATATTCTCCCCGTGTTTGCGTGGGTTTCCTCCGGGTTCTCCGGTTTCCTCCCACACTCCAAAGACATACTGATAGGGAACTTAGATTGTGAGTCCCATTGGGGACAGTGATGATAATGTATGTAAAGTGCTGCGGAATTAATGGCCCTATATAAGAGACTAATATAGATAAATAAAATAAATAAATGAGCAATAATTCCCAAAGACACCCTCTTCTTGATAATTGAGCAATAATTCCCAAGCTGTGGCAAATCATGCCCATCGAATTCAAAATTGACACCACAGAAGTGACATGAAATATGCCAGAAATACTGGCTGAAATATGTTTCTGCAGAGGCGTAGCTAGAGCTTTTGCCGCCCGGGGCTGTTCCTGAGTTTGGCGCCCCCCCTCCCCCCCCCCCCCGGCTCAATACACACAAAGGTTACCAAAAATGGTTTTCCTGTTTTTTAGAACTTAAACTGGGCCTAATGGTGTCACCCCCACATGCCACACCTGTGACTTAATACCACCACACCATGACCAGGCCACATAGTGACCGAATAATACTACATACAAGGGACAAATACCACAACACCATTTCCAGACCACATATTACCACCACATAGTGACTGAATACTACAATACTGATCAGTAATAAAAAAACCCCCACAATACTATCACCATAAGTGCCAGTATTCACAGGAGATCTGTACTTAGTATGCAGTGTCTGTGTAGAGGTAATACAGAGATCACTGGTGACATTATACACAGGACCTCTATATAGTATACAGTGTATAGTGTCAGTGTATAGGTAACACTGACTCACCAGTGACGTCTCTAGGTGAAGTCCTTCATCTTTCATCCAGCACAGACCGCCATCATTCCTTCCAGCCAGGACTCGTTTCTGCAGGAAATAACAGTTATCTCGAGCTCCGCTTGCAGAACACATTACTTAATTTTTCACAACTTCTACATTACATCACATGAAGAAAAAAAGGTGATATAGTGTCACTCTGCACAGTAACAGGACCGCCCCCCCATTTAAAACAGTATACTCAAAAAATAAAATAAATACATCACTGCAGTAATAATATCCCTTAATTATCCCCTATGGTAACACTATTCCCCACCCTGGCCCCGTTTATCTCATTCCTGGCTCCAGCCATATGTTCTCGCATCCTGCCCTCATGAGTATCCATTCTACCCCATATGATCTCCCCATCCTGCCCCACCAGCCTCCATCGTATCCATCCTGCCCCATGATCCAATCCTGCCCCGTGTCTCCAATCATGCCCCGTGTCTACATTCTGCCCATGCCTCAAGTCCTGCCCCCAGTGTGTCCAGCATATTACCCCCATGTTGTACAGCAATCTGCCACAGTGTGTCCAGCATATTACCCCCATGTTGTCCAGCAATCTGCCCCAGTGTGTCCAGCATATTACCCCCAGTGTGTCCAGCAATCTGCCCCAGTATGTTCAGCACTGCCCCCAGTGTGTCCAGCAATCTGCCCCAGTGTCCAGCCTTTCCCCAGTGTGTCCAGCAGTCTGCCCCAGTGTGTCCAGCATATTACCCCCAGTGTCCAGCATTGCCCCAGTATGTCCAGCATATTACCCCCAGTGTGTCCAGCAATCTGCCCCAGTGTCCAGCATTGCCCCAGTGTGTCCAGAAGTCTGCCCCAGGGTCTCCAGCATTGCCTCAATGTGTCCAGAAATCTGCCCCATGGTCTCCAGTATTCAGTGTGTCCAGCATTCTGCCCCATGGTCTCCAGTATTGCCCCAGTGTGTCCAGCATTCTGCCCCATGGTCTCCAGTATTGCCCCAGTGTGTCCAGCAATCTGCCCCATGGTCTCCAGTATTGCCCCAGTTTATCCAGCATTCTGCCCCAGGATCTCCAGTATTGCCCCAGTGTGTCCAGCATTCTGCCCCATGGTCTCCAGTATTGCCCCAGTGTGTCCAGCAATCTGCCCCATGCTCTCCAGTATTGCCCCAGTGTGTCCAGCAATCTGCCCCATGCTCTCCAGTATTGCCCCAGTGTGTCCAGCAATCTGCCCCATGGTCTTCAGTATTGCCCCAGTGTGTCCAGCATTCTGCCCCATGGTCTCCAGTATTGCCCCAGTGTGTCCAGCAATCTGCCCCATAGTCTCCTGTATTGCCCCAGTGTGTCCAGCAATCTGCCCCATGGTCTCCTGTATTGCCCCAGTGTGTCCAGCAATCTGCCCCATGCTCTCCAGTATTGCCCCAGTGTGTCCAGCATTCTGCCCCATGGTCTCCAGTATTGCCCCAGTGTGTCCAGCAATCTGCCCCATGCTCTCCAGTATTGCCCCAGTGTGTCCAGCAATCTGCCCCATGCTCTCCAGTATTGCCCCAGTGTGTCCAGCAATCTGCCCCATGGTCTTCAGTATTGCCCCAGTGTGTCCAGCATTCTGCCCCATGGTCTCCAGTATTGCCCCAGTGTGTCCAGCAATCTGCCCCATAGTCTCCTGTATTGCCCCAGTGTGTCCAGCAATCTGCCCCATGGTCTCCTGTATTGCCCCAGTGTGTCCAGCATTCTGCCCCATGGTCTCCAGTATTGCCCCAGTGTGTCCAGCAATCTGCCCCATAGTCTCCTGTATTGCCCCAGTGTGTCCAGCAATCTGCCCCATGGTCTCCTGTATTGCCCCAGTGTGTCCAGCAATCTGCCCCATGCTCTCCAGTATTGCCCCAGTGTGTCCAGCATTCTGCCCCATGGTCTCCAGTATTGCCCCAGTGTGTCCAGCAATCTGCCCCATGCTCTCCAGTATTGCCCCAGTGTGTCCAGCAATCTGCCCCATGCTCTCCAGTATTGCCCCAGTGTGTCCAGCAATCTGCCCCATGGTCTTCAGTATTGCCCCAGTGTGTCCAGCATTCTGCCCCATGGTCTCCAGTATTGCCCCAGTGTGTCCAGCAATCTGCCCCATGGTCTCCTGTATTGCCCCAGTGTGTCCAGCAATCTGCCCCATGGTCTCCTGTATTGCCCCAGTGTGTCCAGCAATCTGCCCCATGCTCTCCAGTATTTCCCCAGTGTGTCCAGCAATCTGCCCCATGGTCTCCAGTATTTCCCCAGTGTGTCCAGCAATCTGCCCCATGCTCTCCAGTATTTCCCCAGTGTGTCCAGCAATCTGCCCCATGCTCTCCAGTATTTCCCCAGTGTGTCCAGCAATCTGCCCCATGCTCTCCAGTATTTCCCCAGTGTGTCCAGCAATCTGCCCCATGCTCTCCAGTATTGCCCCAGTGTGTCCAGCATTGCCCCCAGACAGTCAGACATAAAGAAAAAAAATAAATAAAATCCTCACCTCTCCCGTTCATAGCGCAGGTCTGGTGCAGTCAGCGTCTCTCCGGCTCTGCGACGCTCAGGACAGAGAGGCAGAGCGGCACGCACAGTAGTGACGTCATCGCGCCCTCTGCTCTGAGACGTCGCAGAGTCAGAGGACGCTGAAGCCGCAGGAACCAGGAGAGGTGAGTATTTTAGAGCGGAGAGCGGGGGGCGGGGGTGGGGGGAGCTGGTCGTGGCGGCGGACGGCGCCGCCCGAAGATTTAAAGGGGCGTCTTTTTTTTTTTTCTTCTCTTGCAGCGCCGGCCGCCCCCCGCATTGTGCCGCCCGGGGCGGACCGCCCCCCCCGCACCCCACTTCCTACGCCACTGTGTTTCTGGCAGACCTCTTTGTTATTTTGGCGCATTCTATTCTAGTGCACCTTTCATTAAGACTGTTGCCCAAAGTGCTATTCTTAATGACTTGGGCTTATGTCTAGTAAAGGAAGCATTTTCTTATAAAGCAGATACCACTGCACCCAAGTGTTGATGGTGTCATCAATCATTGCAAACAGAGATTTTAGTGGGGCCATTTTTTTTCTTTTCCCTTATTCATGGCATAAGATGACAGCCTTATTTAAAGTGTCAACTATTTCATGTTGGTATTACTTTCTCTTGGTGAATTTAATGCATACAATTATATTTCTTAACAAACATCTGATAATGTCATATTTTTCTTAGTGCTCCAAATAGGGCTTTGTAGGTGCTCCATTAAGATGTGTTCATGTACTTTGAACATGTGTTTTGCATAACGTTTTCTGTATGTACTGAGAGGGAGAATAAATCACTGTCTGCTGACTGTGGTGTGTGATAGGTCTAATTTGTCAGCACTCCAAACAGAAAAGGAAAATATGGTTTGATTTACTTTATTTTCCCATTCCAAAAACATTACACACTTATGTGCAGAGAGAAAAAAGGGCATGCAGGATCCTAATGGGCAAATAATTCCACATTCAGGATGCTTGGTTTCAATACATTGTCCTTCAGAAAAACCTCAGACGTTATTTTTGGATCGCATATAGAAACCAAATTTTCAGTTACGAGCATTCCTATCCTGTAGTGCAATGGGAGAACCAATATGTTTGTGCAACATGAGAACATTTCTAGTTCAACATCTTTCAGTTGATGAAATGAAAACCTTCAAACGTACCATTATAGAAATGATTGTATGAAAAATAGAGCACATTTCACATATTTCTTTCATTGTATATTAGTAGAATTACCAAACTTCACATGGGTCTATATTATCTGTGCATGTGGTTAAAACTATGTGTTCTATTAGCCGCTTAACGACCAGAGGTATTTTTGTTTTTGCGTTTTCTTTTTTCGCTCCCCTTCTTCCCAGAGCCATAACTTTTTTATTTTTCCATAAATATGGCCATGTGAGGGCTTGATTTTTGCGGGCCGAGTTGTATCTTTGAACGACATCATTGGTTTTAACATATTGTGTACTGGAAAACAGGAAATAAATTCCAAGTGCGATGAAATTGCAAAAAAAGTGCAATTCCACGGTGGTTGTTGTTTGTTTTTTTTCTCACCATGTTACTAAATGTTAAGACTGACCTGACATTATGATTCTCCAGGTCATTATGAGTTTGCAGACAGTAAACATGTATTGGTTCTTTTTTATTTAAGTGGTGAATTTTTTTTCAAAAGTTTGTTAAAATAATGCGCCCTTTTCCAATACACATAGCATCTTCATTTTTCGTGATCTTGGGCTGGGTGAGGGCTTATTTTTTGCGCACCGAGCTGATGCTTTTAATGATACCATTTTGGTGGAGATACGATCTTTTGATTGCCCGTTATTGCATTTTAATGCAATGTTGCGGCAAACAAAAAAACATAATTCTAGCATTTTAACTTTTTTCTCATTACACGGTTTAGCGATCGATTTAATTATTTTCTTAATTATATATCGGGTGATTCTGAAAGCGGCAATACCAAATATGAGAATATTAGATTTTCATTATTGTTTTATTTTGAAAAGGGGGTGATATATATCCCATAGTTTGTAAGCTTGCGAGCAGGGCCCTCATTCCTCCTGGTATCTGTTTTGAACTGTATTTCTGTTATGCTGTAATGTCTATTGTCTGTACAAGTCCCCTCTATAATTTGTAAAGCGCTGCGGAATATGTTGGCGCTATATAAATAAAAATTATTATTATTATTATTATTATATATATATATATATATGTTTAAAAACTTTTTTTACTTTTTGCATGCTTCAATAATCTCCATTAGAGACTAGAAGCTGCAGTTGTCTGATTGCCTCTGATACACACAGTCTATGATCAGATCGCCTGTGTGTAGCAGAAATACTCACTTGCGATGAGCGCCAACCACTTGGCAATCCTGTAATGATAACCATAGAGGTCTGCTGGAGACCTCTGGTTGTCATGCCAACACATCTGTGACCTGCGATCATGTGACAGTGTCACTGATGGGTGGGATTTCCAACACGCTTCCGGCAAACGTGCATTAAATGCCACTGTCAGAGATTGACAGCAGCATTTAACTAGTTATCGCGATCCACCCCAGACTGTTGCAGGCACATGTCAGCTTTATATATCAGCTGACATGTGCCTGGAAAGGTATGGGTTCTGCGCCGGAGAGGGGTTAATATGAAGCCAACATATCTGAGTTGTTCTGCATAAAAAGTTGATCTGGTCAATTGTTATGTGCAGAAATTTAACATCTCTATAGTCGACGCCCAAAAAGACCTAAAGAATTTTTCCACGATTTTTATATTGATGACCTATCCTCAGAACAGTAGATTCTAGAGAGGTGAAACCAAGAGTAAAACCATGCAAAGAGCCTGGCTTAGCTAAATGCCAAATTGGGGGCAGATTGGTCCAGTTGTTTCTTTGCCAAATTTTGAGAACAGTGAGTCCAAGAGAGCTGGGAACCTGATCGAAAACTTTCTAAAACACTTGATTTACCCTCATTACAAATTTGGGGCAGATTGGGTACAGTTGATTGACCTTGAATTAATAGTAAAAAATTGTAGAAAAAAGTGGGCACTCGCCATCTGCTAATATTCAGTCTTTATTGTGCCACATGCCAAATGCAGAAATAGCAGAGATAAACGTGATATAAAAAGACAACGATCGTTTCGCGCTGCTGTGTTTCCTCGGGTCTTGATTTGCAGCAGCGCAAAATGATTGTTTTTTGCTATTTCATGGATTATATTTCTGTGGCAGCACCCAAGTTCTGCAAGTGGCATATACGCTGGATATATGACACACATGTGTACAGGTGTTTTCACCAGCGGTTGGTGCGGCAATCTGTTTTTCTTTTTGCTTTGAACTTGAATTAATAGTGTCCTTTATATTCTTTTTCTTTTGTTAAATATATTGAGAACAGCAAGTCCTAGAGAGCTGAATCCTGGTCTAAACCTTCCGGCGCTTCTGATTGACTTATGTTCCAAATTTGGTGTAGATTGGTCCAGTCGTTCTGCATAAAGAACACTATAAATTAATTTACATATATATAAATGAATATAAATATATTGCAATCAGTATCAACCTGAGTTATAGAATCTGCTGTTCTCTGAATACTTTCTGACTCCAAGTAATCTATCAGTTAATATATAAATAAGCACTTTATTTGCACAAAGCTAAACATGAAGACTCTAGCATAATGATAAGTGCTAAGCATAAAATCATACTGTACCTGGCATCCTATTCCAAAGGGGGCCGCAGGGGCAAATGCTCCTCCATGATTCAGGGGTGCTATAAATGAGCAGTCCATAGATTGATGAATGTCAGGTTAGGCATCCCTAGAATCTAGGAGCCTAAAGCTGCACTACTGTATAATTAACAGGTCTGTTCAGGTCAATTTTATTGCACATTAAATCTTAGAAATACAAGATATATGGCTTTAGTTTCTATGAACTGGAAAACAGCGATCTGTAGACGGGAAGATTTACTTTCCGGACATTCAGCCTTCCTGTTTTTTTCTTACAGAGGCTACATGTCCATGGCCCGAACCCTGAAAATTAGCACTGTAAGAAGAATGGCACCATCAGAACAACCCCATTAAATGGAGTATGACATTATATAAAAGACCTATTGTTCGTATTAGCTTTTATGATATGATAAATACATTTTTTATTTTAGATATTTGTTCCTTACTTTTCAACGTCTCTATACATATCCCATTCCGTTTTATTGGTTTATGGCATTGTCACGACTCAGCTGTCGGGTCACCCGGGAACAGGGACTCCTTCCCTATCCCTATCACAAGGGGGCGCCCTAGCTCGCCTTATTCCAAAGGATACTTCTGAAGATGAAGATACCAGGGCCACCACCCTTGCATTATCTCCTGAGTTAGCCCTCCATCTGTTCTCTTCACCCACCCAGGGAAAAGGGACGCTACTGAGCCCCGCAGTACACTAACCCAACAAACAAGTCAGCACAAACAAGGGTTCAGAGAAAGCTCCAGGCATACAAAATATTCACTCGTATATAACAGAGTAAGAGGAGAGAAGAGAATTACCACACTTACAAACCATGCAACAGTCACAAATAATGCCTCCAAAACTCCTCCTCATATGAACACCACTCCCCCTACGCCATGCAGCAGAAACTAGCTCTGATGTGGGTTTGAATCAGGACTGAGATTATAAAGCGGATGGGAGTGGCTAACTGAGCTCCGCTGAGAGCTCAGGGTTTCCAACATGGCCGATTAACCGCTGTTCTGCCAAAAGAAATAAACACCATTAAAAAGAAAGAGAAGTGCTTATTTTCAACACAGGAGTCGGGGCAATCAGATGATGTGTTCTGGCTTCTCTGTGTTGCAGCAACCCTGTGACAAGCATGTTAGAACACAGAAATGAATCAGAGTCATTATTGATCCCCAATGCAACTGCCCTAGGTTTCCTAATACCTTGATTTTAGAAATAAATCAGAAGTATTATAAAAATGCATGCTGTTGTTGACCTTTCCAGAAAAAGTATAACCAATATTAAATGGTACAGGATGTTACGTTTATAAAATGAAATGCATTTTCCAGAGCACTTTGACTTTAATGGAAAATATATAACAGGAACCCCCAATTTTCATGTGCTGCTCCAATAGACTTAAGGGATTTTTTTCTCCAGGGCCCAGGTGTGACTTCATCTGCTGCACCCACTCTAGTTAACCCCTTGACGCCGCAGCCCATTTTTGTTTCTGTTTTTCACTTCCCTTCTTCCCAGAGCCATAACTTGTTTATATCTTGTAGTCAAAAACAGGAAAAAAAATTCCAAATGTGGTGAAATTGCAAAAAAAGTGCACTTCCACAAAGTTTTTTAAAATTTTATTTTACCATGTTCACTGAATGCTAACACTGACCTGCCATTATGATTCTTCATGACATTACGAGTTAATAGACACCAAGCATGTTTAGGTTTTTTTTATTTAGGTGGTGAAAGAAAATTCCAAACTTTGTTAAAAGAAAAAAAAACTGTGTCATTTTCCGAGACCCATGGCGTCTCCATTTTTCGTGATCTCGGGTTGATTGACGGCTTATTTCTTGCATGCCAAGATGACGTTATTAATGGTACCATTTTAGTGCATATGAGCTTTTGATTGCCCGTTAGTGCATTTTTAAAAAAAAAGTGTAATTCTGGCATTTTGACTTTTTTTCTTGTTACGCTGTTTAACGATAGGGTTAATTTTTTTTTTTTTAGATTGATAGATCGGGCGATTCTGAACGTGGCAATACCAAATATGTGTATTTTTGAGGTTTTTTTATTGTTTTATTTTGAATGGGACGAAAGGGGGTAATTTGAATTTATATATATACTTAAAGCTGCCATAACTCGATCGGCGCTGCTACATACATGCGGTGATCAAATCACCTGTATGTAGCAGAATACCTCACTTGCTTAGAGCGCCAACCACCGGGCGATGCTCATAGCAATCCGGCATTGACAACCATAGAGGTCTGCGGGAGACCTCTGGTTGTCATGTCAACCCATCGGTGACCTCGTGACGGGGTCACCGATGGGCGGATTTCTGGCACAATTGCCAGAATAGCATGATAAATGACGCGGTCAGAGTTTGACAAGCTGCATTTAACAGGTTAATAGCTGTGGTGGATCGCGATTCCACCCATGGCTGTTCCTGATTTTTCAGCTGTTCAAAACAGCTGACATGTTCCGGGAAAAATGTGGGCTAAGCTCTGGAGCCCACATCAATGGGAGGGAGTCCGACATCCGCAGTACATGTATGGCACATGTCATGAAGGGGTTTTAAGCTCGTCGTACTCATTGGATATCGCTCCCAACATCCCCATACACACGAATGCTTAGCTCAGCTTAGTGCTCCTGTTTTCTTTATGAGAGAGCTGCTGCCTGACTCATGATAGGTCAAAAGGATTGGCCATTACAATTCCAAGAACTGGTTCCAACTAATATCATTTGTCATCTTTCCTAGGATAATTAAGTGATCCCGCCAAAATCGGGTTAGTACAAATATTAACTAATTACAAGGTGGCCTTAAGAGTGGCAAGACTGCCACCGTTGATCAGCTAATTGCTTTGTTTTAGCTGATGACACCCCTCACACACAGGTTTCTTATTCCAATTAGCAGCTGCAGATTGGCTGCAGGACTCTCATTATTATATTATATTATTTTTAAATATGGTATTAGTCATATCGTGTGCCATGTTTCTTTGGGCCCCCATGTCACCAATTGCCAGCTCTCACAATCGGAGACCGGTTACAAGATGACGATATTTCCACAGCTGCTGGCTTGTAGAATCACAAAAAAATAGAAAGCCAAACAGTAAAAATCACACACTGCCTATAAATGTTTCAGAGGCTTTTTATTGAACATGAAGCATAGCTTCTCGGTGAAGCTTGGTAAGAGTTATGACACTTTATAATCTATATTAAAATATAAATTATACATTATTTCAGTGTTTTATAATAAGACAATGGCAGAACAGCTTCTTTTTTTGGTGCTTTCAAATCAGTATCAGCATCATATAATGCAATGGACTGTAGAAAGAAGTGAAACGTATTGAAATGGGCTGAAAGGTTCTGATAACAGCTCAGAAATGGAAGATGTTTAGAAATGGTGCTTTATTCGCCTAATGTATTTACTGCTAATGAAGCGCTCCGTTTTTTAGCCCCATTACTGGAGACACTGATTAGCATTTAATTAGGGTGGAGGCAATATCACGTATACTAAATAACAGTCATCATCTTATTCATTTTTTAAAGAGAAAAATCTTTGTGTAAATGTGATTACAGGTGGTTGGATAACTTCCTGAGGTTCATCATCTTCACTGTTTTCAGCAGAAGGTTAATGCACTGTAAGTAGGCCCTAAAATAGACATTTATTGATCGCTGCGTAAATGTGTTGTCTATAGTCAGAGATTGTAAGTGCAGCCAGCTCTATTTTGGTCCATCCGGCACTCCGCTGAGTATAGACAAAATGTTCCTCATGGTAATCAAAAGATTAAGACTGTTTTGTGCTCTGAACAAATGGCTTCACATTTCCTTGCATAATATATGTGCACGATGTAACTAATATTTGGTGCTGGCTCTTCAATAGGCTGCATGGTCCATTTTTTTTGTCTGTAATAATTATATGCAGTGTCAAAGTTTTAGTTGAATGTAAAAGCTGCTGTGTAATTGGAATGCTTTAAAAAAATAGACTTATTAATAGTTTAAACAAGAAATCTGGAGAGAAGTACGGCAACACTCACCGGTCCAGTGTGGTGCAACGATCTTTATTCAAGCCTTTAAAACGCCATCACGTAGACGGCCCGGGACAGTGGAACAAGGGAGGAGGTGAGCAGGATGTGATGATGGCCGTTTCGCGCCTACGTCAGTGCTTCAACGGGACCCGTTGAAGCGCTGACGTAGGCGCGAAACGGCCGTCATCACATCCTGCTCACCTTCTCCCTTGTCCCACTGTCCCGGGCCGTCTACGTGATGGCGTTTTAAAGGCTTGAATAAAGATCGTTGCACCACACTGGACCGGTGAGTGTTGCTGTACTTCTCTCCAGATTTCTTGTTTGATCATACCTGCTTTCTGTACAAGCACCTCTACTGGGATGTCAGGCTCATGCTTGGAGGCATAACTTTCTTCTTTGTTTGTTATTAATATTTTATTTTTATCAATTAACAAAATACAAAATTAATAAACAACAGAGAAATCTAAATCATAGCAATATTTGGTGTGACCACTATTTGTTTGTTGAACGGCATTCAAGCATCAGTTCTTCTAGGCACACTTGTCATTTGCACATTGGCTTTGAAGAAACTCAGCAGGGACGTTGTTCCAAAAATCTTCAAAAAGTAACCACGGATCTTCTGTGGATGTAGCCTTTCACAAATCCTTCTTTCTCTTCATGTAATCAAAGACAGACTCAGTGACATTGACATCAGCATTCTGGGAGAAGCTATACACAAAACTGGACAGTGTTGTTTTTGTTGTGCATAATGACACATGGTGGTTATGGATGCCTGATGATGTGATCTTTACTGTGTGGACGGAAATGCAGAGGGTCTATTGACCTTCTATGGTGTTAACTTTAAGTGATTTATATAATTATTGGCTGTTCACATAGGTTTATATATGACTAAATGTTATATCCATACTCAGGCCATTAATTTTGGTCCTATTCGACTATTTATGGTTAGTCTTGTTGTTTTCCATCTTACCACGCTGCTTTTTTTTCGTGCTTTTATGGGGTTTTTACATTTTTTGTCTTCTATAAATTGTAGTTTTATTATTTATCAATAAAGTTATATAATTTTGGCATCTAAACTTGTGTAATTTACTACATAGTACTATGAGCCTAAATTGTTATAAAGTAAACAAATATCAACTCGTCATAAATAAACAAAGTTTCTGCACCTACTTTCCTCACTTTTACACCCTGTGCTACCTCCAAGGCATGCCTTTATTCAAACCTAGTCTATCATCATTACATTTGGTACACTCTTTATAGTCTGACCATACAATACGCAATATTTCATCTCACCTAGCAACAAGGCAGAGAACGCATATTATAGGAAATATCAGGAGTTCTGATGACCAGGGAGAAGAGAAATATATTATGATAACTCTAGGTATATGTGAGACATCTATCTGTGTATAGATTATGTGTTTATACTGTATGTGAAGGTAGATGATCCAGCAGGCCCAGGTGTTATTGGCACCTCATATGTCATGTTGAGTGCTGGGCTGCAGTGCCAATATAAATAAAGGGCAAATGGTATAATTCCATGCCAGCACATGCCCTTGGGCCATATGTTATACCTACATTTAAACGCTAGGGAAAACTTTGACATGGAAAAGTTAAATGTTTTTCCTAAACTGGAGATGCTCAATCAGTTCCAAATCTGCCAAGTCAGCATCTTGATCTTTTTCATGTTCATCAATCCTCCCCGTTACCATTTTTATATTGTTGGAGGGCACATTATCCTGCTGAAGGCATGCACTTAAGGTACCGTCACACTAGACGATATCGCTAGCGATCCGTGACGTTGCAGCGTCCTGGCTAGCGATATCGTCCAGTGTGACAGGCAGCAGCGATCAGGCCCCTGCTGTGCTGTCGCTGGTCGGGGATGAAAGTCCAGAACTTTATTTCGTCGCTGGACTCCCTGTAGACATCGCTGAATCGGCGTGTGTGACACCGATTCAGCGATGTCTTCACTGGTAACCAGGGTAAACATCGGGTAACTAAGCGCAGGGCCGCGCTTAGTAACCCGATGTTTACCCTGGTTACCATCCTAAAAGTAAAAAAAAACAAACACTACATACTTACCTACAGCCGTCTGTCCCCGGCGCTGTGCTCTGCTCTCCTCCTGCACTGGCTGTGAGCGTCGGTCAGCCGGAAAGCAGAGCGGTGACGTCACCGCTCTGCTTTCCGGCCGCTGTGCTCACAGTCAGTACAGGAGGAGTGCAGAGCACAGCGCTGGAGGACAGACAGCTGTAGGTAAGTATGTAGTGTTTGTTTTTTTTTACTTTTAGGATGGTAACCAGGGTAAACATCGGGTTACTAAGCGCGGCTCTGCGCTTAGTTACCCGATGTTTACCCTGGTTACTGGCATTGTTGGTCGCTGGAGAGCTGTCTGCGTGACAGCTCTCCAGCGACCAAACAGCGACGCTGCAGCGATCCGGATCGTTGTCGGTATCGCTGCAGCGTCGCTAAGTGTGACGGTACCTTTAGTCTGCAAAAATGTTTAGGTTGGGGTACATGTCAATTAACATCCACACACTTATCATGCCCTCAGTTTCCCAGCAGAACATTGTATAGAGCTGCATTGCACTCTTCCCATAGTAGGTCCAGGTGCCCTATCTTCCGGATGTAAGTGAAGCACACACCATCAACATTGTAACCTTCTTCTATTGGTCCATGTGTCAGTTCTGAAACTCATGTGCACATTGTAGCCACTTTTGGGGGGTCAGCATTGGTACTCTAATAACCATAAGAAATCTTTGGCGCACTACGAGCAGCAGTGCTTCAATAAGGAAATTTTATTTCTCAAATGCATATGTATTTTATTACGACGTTTCGGCCTTGTAGGGCTTTTTTCAAGTATTATCTGCATGTGGAGTGTCTAGTAAGATACTGGTATAGCGGAGCTCATTGCGCTTGGGTAGATGGTAGTTTAAAAAGGCCCAAACTTCGTAATAGAATAAATCTGCATTTGAGAAATACAATTTCCGTATTGACGCATTACTGCTCTTAGTGTGCTGAAGATTTCTTATGATTATGCTGATGTAATTTTTTTCTAGCTTATCTATTTACCAGTATTGGTACTCTAACCAGTATACGGATATGCTGCCCATACATAGTAACTGGGTGCTATGACACCTCTCCATCACTGTCAGCAATAACTTGTTTAGCAATGTGTGCTATAGTAGCCCTGCTGTAGGATTGACCTAGATGGCTAGCCTTTGCTTTGGCATCAGTTTACCGGCTGTCCTCCATTGGACCACTTTTGGTAAGTACTAACTACTGCATACCAGGACCCTTCCTTCCTTCATAATACGTTCTGTTTTCCAAATATTCCCAGTTTCTAGCCATCCTACATCAAACTCACTTGTATCCTTACACCTACCCATTTTTCCTGTTTTCAACATATCAACTTCAACAACTAATTGTTCTCTTGCTGCCTGATACCCAGTGATAAAGGCCATTGTAAGGAGATAATCAATGTTATTCACTTGACTTGTCTGTGGCTTTAATGTTTTGGCTGATCATTGTACACGCTCACTAAATTTTGATACAGTTTATCATGCTGCCCGGTGAAGCATTTCAATTTCTAACCAAGGCAAAGAGTGCCATTAAATTCAATCTTAACAAAGTAGTTCTGGTCCCAGACCTGCCTGGAGAGCATTTTATGAGTTCTGTTAACTTGCTATTTTGTTTATTTTAAAAGCCTTTTAATCAAATTGCTGCTCTCAATATTTAAGTGCAAAGTGGAAATATTTCGGTATGGACTTGGCGGGTATGAAAGCTTCAGTATTCATTTACCCAAACAACAGATTTCACTGAGAACACAAAGTAAATTACCACTTTAGCGAACCAACTCTCTGGGGAAATATCCTCACCATGTACTACTCATGGATTTCTTTAATTTTTGTAAGCAAAAGTAAATGAAAAAAAGAAAGACAAATTATTTAGTTATAACTCTATTTGCCGTAGGTTTCAATTCATCACTTTCCTCTTAGTTAGCTTTTAGTTTTCTGTATGTTAAATGAATATTAAAAAATATGTTTTTGAAAATACATATTTTTTAATAACAGAAATTCAGATGAGCACTCTAGTCCCCATTAAAAAATAAGATATTAAAGCATATTTTGAAATGCCTCATTTCTAAACATTTGGTCTATAAAATTAATAAAAAAATTGGTAAACATCATAGAAAGAAAAGGAATCCATATGCCGGAATTGCTATTTTTGGCCACTATACATCCTTAAAAAAATTCTATAAAAAGCCATGAAAAGGTCGTGAAATGGCATAAATAAAATCATTATCTTGTCATTCAAAAAAAAAAACAACTGTCAGGGTATGTGCACACGTCAGGATTTTCTAGCAGAAATTTCCTGACAAAAACCGGACATTTCGGCCAGAAATCCGCATGCGTTTTTTTTCGCGTTTTTGACGCGTTTTTTGTGCATTTTTCCCAAATGCATAGAATAACTGGAAAAAAGTGAAAAATCTGCAAAATTAATGAACATGCTGCTTTTTTTACCGCAATGCATTTTTTTGCGGAAAAAAACGCATCATGTGCACAAAAATTGCAGAATGCATTCTAAATGATAGGATGCATATGTCGGCAGTTTTTAATGCATTTTCATCGCGTTTTTATCGTGAAAAAACCTGAATGTGTACACATACCCTTAGACTGGTATAATAATGGTGAAATAAAAAATAACAGGTCCCTGAAAATGGCAAGTAAAACAATTAGTCTGTAAGGCCTGGGCTCACACTAGCGAGTTTTACGGACGTAAGAGCGCAGAAACTACGTCCGTAAAACTCGCAAAACATACGGCACAATTATTCTCTATGCCCCTGCTCCTATCTGCCGTATTAAACTGATCAGTATTATACGGCTTTCTACGGCCATAGAAAATTGCAGCATGCTGCGTTTGTCACCGTATTGCGCAAATAAAACGTCAATGAAAGTCTATGGAAGCCCCAAAAATACGGATTACACACGGACCATGGAAACAGAAACACATGGGCTACTTGCACAGTGAACAAGTCTGTAGGAACATGTTCACACACCACCAAGAAACCTGAAGACACAAAAGAGAATAGTAAAACCAAAAACACTCAGTTTGAAAAAAATTGCAGTAATCCGCAAGTGCTAGTAAAAATTGTAAAAAACAGGGTATTTGGTTGATACGTTTTTTGCAAAAAATGTATACTAAGCTGCTCTACCAAACTTCACGGTATACCCGTATCAGAGCAGTCCTAACTAATGTATGCAATCCCTATCTGATGTATTTAAAAACCTGATCATCTGTATATTACCTGTGTGAACAGGGTTCAGAGAGGAAAAATCCATGTGTGTATACAAAGTAGAACAGCTTTTGTGCAGATAGCCCAGGAGGAGTGGTGGTGGATAACTCCCCAGTCTTGTAGACACAAGAGAACAATTATGGAAACAGAAACACATGGGCTACTTGCACAGTGAACAAGTCTGTAGGAACATGTTCACACACCACCAGCAGTGTGACTTGCGAGGAATACGCAGCGGTGTTAGAGAGAAAAGCCAGCAATTCAGTGCGGTGTACATTAAAATCACACTGACAGCTTACAGTAGAATAGGTAGAATAAATGTGTACACATAGAATAGGTATATATATATTTATATATATGTCATTGAGACACATCTATGTATATATATTATTATTTCATCCAGCGCGATATAGCAGAAAGCAGCTCCGCTAATGCAGCTGCTCATGTCTGCAAAACCCCGGAGAATGTAGGTAAAGTAGGTCATTGACCTATATTTACCTGCATTTGCGGTGAGGCGCCCTCTGCTGGCTGTTCCTAGATCGTGTGAACTTTCCTAGAAAGCTCCCAGGCTCGAGATCATAAGAGGGCGCCCTCTGCTGGTTGTCCTCATATGAACTCGAGCCAGGGAGCTTTCTAGGAAAGTTCCCACGATCTATGAACAGCCAGCAGAGGGCGCCTCACCGCAAATGCAGGTAAATATAGGTCAATGACCTACTTTACCTACATTCTCCGGGGTTTTGCAGACATGAGCAGCTGCATTAGCGGAGCTCGTGGCTGCAAAATATTTTAACCCCTTCAGATGGATTTACATCGTTGGACGTGACAGATCCTCCGAAGGTATGTATATTGTTGGTTTATTATTTTTTATTTATTTACAGATCGAGGGTCTTCAGTGAGTGGATTGAGAGTAGAATAAATTAATACAACAACCTTTGTGATTTTTTCATTAAATTAATTTTTAATAATGTGTGTGTGTTTTTTTAACCCTTTACTAGTATTGGATTAATAATGGATAGGTGTCATAATTGATGCCTTTCCATTATTAATTAGGCTTAATGTCACCTTACAATAGCAAGGTGGCATTCACCCTTCATTACCCCATATCCCACCGCTACACGGGAATGGGAAGAGAGAGGCCAAGTGCCAGAATAGGCGCATCTTCCAGATGTGCCTTTTCTGGGGTGGCTGGGGGCAGATGTTTTTAGCCAGGGGGGGGCAATAACCGTGGACCCTCTCCAGGCTATTAATATCTGCCCTCAGTCACTGGCTTTACTACTCTGGCGGAGAAAATTGTGCGGGAGCCCACGCCAATTTTTTCCGCCATTTAACCCTTTAATTTACTAGCTAGAACGGCCAAATTTTGCATAGACACACTACTAACATCAGTAGTGTGGAATATGCAAAAAAAATGGGGATATGAGATGGTTTACTGTATGTAAACCAGGTCTCATATCATGTCGGGTTTAGGAAGGAGAAAGCAAAATCCGGTAATTGAATTACCGGCTTTCTGCTATATCGCGCTGTATGAAGTAATAATATATATACATATATGTGTCTACTGACATATATATATATATATATATATATATAGACAGTATATATGTTTTTTTTTTTTTTTACACATGGATCCCTTGTATAGCCGTATGTCGGTTTTGCAAGCCTGCGATAAAAACACGCAGTACGGATGCCATACGGATTACATACGGAGGATGCCATGCGCAAAAAACGCTGAAACACCCTGCCTACGGAGGAGCTACGGACCACTATTTTGGGGACTTTTCAGCGTATTACGGCCGTAAAAAACGGACCGTATTTTCATACGCTGAGTGTGAAGCCGGCCTAAGAAGATCAGCACTTTGCTGAACACTTCAGCTCCTTTCTTGTCGTAGTAGGCAGGGTCTCAGCAGATCCTGCACTGATCCAAATGTGTCACATGTTAAATGCTTTCTATAATGGTGGGTAAATGTTAAAGGGGTAGTTCAGATAGGTGATAAGTTGTTGATTGGTGCGGGTCCAAGCAGTCAGGTACCCACCAATCAGCAGAGCAGTGAAGTTTTAACCCTGTTGGAATAGAATGGCAGCACGTATGCTCTAGTCATTTCCCATGCGGCTGCTGTGTATTATGTTCGGCTTTTTCTGGCAGGCCCATAGAGAATGAATGGAGCAAGGGTTGGCGTCCAACTTGTCATGTCATTTTGTAATGTTCCTTGATCTGTTCTGCCAATCAGGGCTGTCGTACCCCACCGATTAGTAAGTTATCACCTATCTTGAAGACAAGAGATAATTTGTTTTACCGGACAGCCTCTTTAAGTTACAGTAAAAATAAATAGTGAACCGAAAAATTGCTAAATAGGATTCAAATTATATCTAAAATATTCATGTTGAAAATGAGCTGTCTCCTGCTTTCCCTACTTTTTGCATGCACCACAAGCTTTCGTCAGTGACTGAACTGGAGTCACAGCGCCCTTGTTCGCTTCATGACAGACAGTAATGACACATCCTACTCATATGCTTCAAATACATTGTTTTGCAATACCATTTAATTTCAGATAGTAAGTGCTTGAGTAGTAAAACCACTATATTCTGCATTGTTGCAATATACCAGACAACACTTTCTTCGTATTTATGCACATATACGTATGAATACACATGGCCTCAGATAGTGGGTTTTTTGTTTAGAGAATACTTAAAGTAATCATTTTGTGTAATCTCGTAACACAGATCAATACTCAGGTAATCCCTATATATTCCCTCTAAAAGTATAATTAGCATTAAGGAGTTACTCATTAACTATCACTTATCTGAATCTCATAAGCTGTCTGGAGACATAAAGTCCTGATCAAACGTTGTGGTCAGACAAGTAATAGTGTGCTTGGTATGGAGAGGTTTCCAAATGGTGTGTAATGTGAGCGCTGAGGAAACAGAAAAAAACGTACAATTGAGCTGGTAATACTTTTCATAGGACAGTTGTAAGTCTTCACATTTTACTAGAAATCTGTCTCAATACAGTTCCTTAAGTTCTCCAACCCTGTGTTCACTGGTGTTAAAGCTTCCACTTTATTTTAGGCCTAATTCAGACGCTTGTGTTTTATGCATACAATGTGTACCCGTTATAATCTATTGAACCGTTCACATATCAATTTTTGGTCTGATTTACAGATCAAAATTTCCCATTCAAGTAAAAGGGTTTATCGGAAAAATGGATATCAGTTTGATCTATGAATGTTGTCCATATTAACTGTTTAATAGGTAGGTGAAGTTTGGAAATTTTTATTTTTGCATTCGAGAAAAATGAATACTATGCTCATTATAAAATTGGACACATGGACTCAATGAAAATGGGATTGAACACCCTGATGAAAAATGGTCTGTTTATCTTGTTACAAAAAAAGGTGTGGGAGTGAGGCAATTACACTGTGCAATTATTAAGAACGAGCGTTCCTCTCATGATGATCCTGCAGTATGGACAGAATGACCATCACCCAATCAATGAACAAAGCACTTGTTCATTTGTTTTTTTGGTTTGTCCAAAAGATTATCATTGTCAGCAGGGTATAGTCCTGTACTGCCAGAACAATGTCAGCTTACACACACAATAATCTATTACTGATCACAGTTGGGCTGTTAAACAAGTATCGGACAGAAAAAATGCAATTAAGTGGTCGTTTAATTTAATACCACGCATCATGTAAACACAACCGAATATAGATAGCAAAAACTGGTTCTAGATAAAAGGCAGATAAACCTGTGCTCTACTAGGGACATTTACAATGCAAGATAACCATGCACGAGCATTGTTAGAAACCATTGTCTCGCCATGTAAACAGGCCACCGATCACCCAATGAATGAGTAAAATCCTCGTCCATCGGGTCTTAGGGTACCGTCACACAGTGGCATTTTGATCGCTACGACGGCACGATTCGTGACGCTCCAGCATCGTAACAATATCGCTCCAGCGTCGTAGACTGCTGTCACACTTTGCAATGTACGACGCTGGAGCGATAATTTCATGACGTATGTGCGATGTAGAAGCTGTTGGTTACTATGCGCACATCGTATACGATATATGTTACACCATGCAATCATGCCGCCACAGCGGGACACTAGACGACGAAAGAAAGTTTCAAACGATCTGCTACGACGTACGATTCTCAGCGGGGTCCCTGATCGCAGGAGCGTGTCAGACACTGCGATATCGTAACTATATCGCTCGAACGTCACAAATCGTGCCGTCGTAGCGATCAAAATTGCACTGTGTGACGGTACCCTTAGATCATCGCTCACAGTGGTGCCTCGTTCTGTGTACACAGGACTTGCAGTGCTGAGAACAATGGCAGCCAGTGTTCACTGGGCGATCTAGTATGGATCACTGTACACATCGCTTACTTTAGTCTGCTTGTGTTTTCACATGTATACATTGACTATATGTACAAAGGCACAGTGACTCTATCAGATTGGACCTTACTTAATTCTCCTGCTGCAGGCTTTCAATTTATGGTGGTAAATCCCACCATACACATCAGATGGCTGTCGGATCAATGGGCCAATTGTTCAACAGGCAGCCATCTTAGCCATTTCTCTCACACACAGGAGAGCTCGCTTGGCCGAGCGAACCTGTGTACTCTATAAGCGAGTCACTGCCAGGCATCTCTGTTGTCAGCTTATCACATGGAGAACATAAGGGCTAGTAGTCTGAAATCGGACATGTGGGATCCTTAAAGGGAATCTGTCACAGATTTCAGCTACCTCATCTGAGAGCAGCCTGATGTAGGCAAAGAGAAGCGGAATTCAATGATGTATCACTTAGATTACTGGGTGTAGCCGTTCTCACACAATCCAAGCTTTTAGATTTAGAAGGCAGCAGAGCTGAGAAAGCTGACCCTGCCCACACCAGGCTCTGTATATACAATGTCCATAGACAGTGAGCTGCTTAGATGCTTGACTAGTCCGACACTGTTAATCTCTTAGTGATAAATCCTTAGTTAGTGAATAACAGCATGGACTTTGACAAGTGATACATCCCAGAATTCTATGTTTCAACTTGCTGATAGATTCCCTTTAATTCCCTCTATAATTATAATAATAATAACAATTTTATTTCTGTAGTGCCAACATTTTCCACAGCACTTTACGTAATCAGTTGTCCAGAGCTCCCGTACACATTAGATTGTCAGCCAAACCCCTTGTTATTGGGTTTAAATGATAGTAGACTTTTCTTTGGGGGGGCTTCAGGGTCTGCTGTTAAAAAGGGCTTGTCCCAAAAGCAACATATAATATCTATCCATTCATTAAGTGATAAATGTATGATTGCATGCGAAGTGAGAGGACAGAGAGGCGGCGTGTTGGGGCCCCCACAGTTAAAGAGAACAGATGTCCTAAACTACCCCCATGGGAAAGGAATGACCGTGATCATGTGTGACCACTGCTTCGTTTACTGTTTTTAGGAGAAGTAGCCACACATGATCATTACCGCTCTGTTCACACAGAGGACATTGGCTTTCCATCTTTGGAAATGTTCAGGGTCTCAGCAACAGGACCCTAGCGACACATCCATTGATCATTCATAGTGTGGATAGGTGATAAATACAGTTATTGGACAGCCCCTTTAAGGATTATTTTATAACATAGTTATATAATTAGTAAGGTTTGTTTTTGCCCTTCAATACATAAATCCTGCTTTCTAGATGAACTCTCCATGTCTAGCAACCTACCACATATGGGGCCTCTTCATAAGACTGATGTTGCACATGGAAGCCTTAACTAAGGGCAAGCTGGAGTTTAGTGAGACAAATGACTGGAGTAACATTTCTGGCATAGAATGCGGCCACTTTCCTGGAATTTGATGGGCGGTTGTAGTAATGCGCCTTCTTGCTCCGCCTCCTCCCTAGCTCCACCCATTTTAGCAGAGCTGCTTCAAGCTGACATGAAATCTACAAAATTCGCAATAGTTGTACGCAACTTTTCAAATCATTTTGTGCTGTTTTCTTGACGTAAAAGCTTTGATGAATTGAACCCATAATTTGTGTTTATTTAAGAAAAAATGTAATTAAAAGCATCATTAACAGGTAGCCTCTGTGTAATAGTTATGTATTTTGGGCCAAATTTGGAATTGCAAGAAGTTAAAGCAAAGGAGGGAAGAATGTTATAATCATGGTATTAGTAATATTGTATTGTCCTTGTTTAGTCAAATACTGTTCATTCATCCAATCAGGATGTGCACCGCCTGCATGCGAGTCCATAGTATTTCCTGGACACCTGGGTATACAAAGTATAACAGAATGATGGCTACATACCCTGTTTTCATCCTGTATTCTAATAATGTGTTACAGAAAATGAACAAAACCTTAAATGACAACTTAAGTTTTTTTTACTGGCAGCCTATGTTTTCTTATGTGGTTGAGGAGACAGAAAATGAATGACCTAAAGCAAAACAAAGAACCAGAAATATGTAGGTTAGCGTGATCACAATAATCATTGTATAATATAATTATCTTAGCAAAGTAGCCAGATGCTTTCTGAAATGTCCCAGATTAGTTTTTTTTATATTTCTGGAAATAAAGAGCTTTAGTCAGTGTTATCCAACTGAGTTTGAAAGTTTAAGCTAATCCCAAAAGAGAATAGTATGCCTAATTCACCACAAGGCAAGCCGGAGATAAGGCAACTTAAGTTACTAGGTCGGATGCATGCTCAAGACTCATGTAATATATTTAACATTCTGCCGCCAGTCCTATCCCGTCAAAATCATTCTTTTATCTGTGCAACTCTCTGAAAGACACCAGTCATTATGATGAAAATGTGATTTTGTTTGAAAATTGTCCATTCATGTGATTTGATTTCCTCGCAGTCCTGATAAGAAATTTGACTTGATTAGTGCCCTACTTTCTTGCTTTTTAAACCATTGTTATCTAAGCAGGATATCCATAGGACAGAAGAACACGGCCAACAACTGAGATGTAAAATGGTTTAGTATAAGAAAAATATCTGTACATGGAAAGTTTTCTGCAGGGCTTTTTATTATTTTTAATTGCTATAACGAATAGAACAGGAATGACTTAGTAAGTGTCCATTTGCAATCATGAAATGATATGGAGGTCAGTACAAATAGCTTATTTACTTGCTATTTACTTTTTTTGTGTTTGTTTGGTTGGTTGTTTTTTTCCATGTTTGAACATGACTGCTATTTGCGAGTACAGCTTGGCTATCGTGTCTGCAGGGAGTCTGAGGAGCTAAAATATCAATCTTTTTATTATTGGTTCAAACTAGTGCTTTCTCACTTTTCTACTCTTATATTACCTGGAAAGGTCTAGATCTTGCGCTACCACACTAAGGCTGGTTTCACATTTGCATTCAGGAGGGCAGTGGATGGCTGTCTACTTCCTCCCTGAAGCTCCGCCTATGCTCTGCCTACTTTGCATGCGTCCTGCGTACCTATCTTTAACATTGGGTACGCAGGGACATGCATTGTATGCGGATGCGTCCACATGCGACGATTTGACGTGTGAGGCTAAATTTTGCGTTTCCGTGCGGTCGCCGCACACATCAAATCGCCGCATGGGGACGCATCCGCATACAACGCATATCCCTGCATACCCAATGTTAAAGATAGATACGCAGGGAAACGCAGGATGCATACAGAAGTAGGCGGAGCGTAGGCGAAGCTTTAGGGAGGAAGAAGGGAGGAAGTACACAGCCATCCACTGCCCTCCTGCAGGCAAATGTGAAACCAGCCTAACATATGCATTTTTAACAGAGTGCTCAATTTTCTAGAAACTGAGGAATTAGCAGAGGTGAAGTAAAAGAGCAAGGGGCGCAGACAGGGTGAATGCATAGATCAAAATTAGAATAGAAGAAAGAAAGTGGGACCCTGAACCAAACAACATTTGTTGGGTCTGATAGTGTTGCTTGCCCATCCAACACAATGCTGTAGAAGAGTGCAGCACTACAATACTGACAGTCGAGCGCTGCAGAAGCTGCCCAGTAGTTTCTTTGTTGGGGTTCTTTCACACTGCTTTCTGGCACCCATTCAGTGGCTCCATAGAGGCTTACGTCCGAATCACCCACAAAATTGGATTCGGGCGTATGCTCCAAGTGGGTCATAGACTATAATGGTGTTGACAGAGCAAACGTACGCTTTGAACGCAATGTGAAAGAACCTTTAGCTGCATTCAGGGGCCTAATGTTAAGGTACCGTCACACTAGACGATATCGCTAGCGATCCGTGACGTTGCAGTGTCCTGGCTAGCGATATCGTCCAGTGTGACACGCAGCAGCGATCAGGCCCCTGCTGTGATATCGCTGGTCGGGGAAGAAAGGCCAGCACTTTATTTCGTCGCTGGATCTCCCGCGGACATCGCTGAATCGGCGTGTGTGACACCGATTCAGCGATGTTTTCGCTGGTAACCAGGGTAAAAATCGGGTTACTAAGCGCAGGGCCGCGCTTAGTAACCCGATGTTTACCCTGGTTACCATCGTTAAAGTAAAAAAACAACCACTACATACTTACCTACCGCTGTCTGTCCTCGGCGCTCTGCTTCTCTGGTCTGGCTGTGAGCGCCGGGCAGCCGGAAAGCAGAGCGGTGACGTCACCGCTCTGCTTTCCGGCCGCTGTGCTCACAGCCAGACCAGAGAAGCAGAGCGCCGGGGACAGACAGCGGTAGGTAAGTATGTAGCGGTTGTTTTTTTTTACTTTAACAATGGTAACCAGGGTAAACATCGGGTTACTAAGCGCGGCCCTGCGCTTAGTTACCCGATGTTTACCCTGGTTACCGGCATCGTTGGTCGCTGGAGAGCTGTCTGTGTGACAGCTCTCCAGCGACCAAACGGCGACGCTGCAGCGATCCGGATCGTTGTCGGTATCGCTGCAGCGTCGCTTAGTGTGACGGTACCTTTAGGCTCACATGGTGAGGTAGATTTCCTAAGCCTCAGGTCCGGGTGGGCACACAGACCCAGGGTGTTGATGCAGCAAGCAAGAAGGTACATAGGAAGTGAGCACTTAACACGCACAGGAATCTCAGGAGAAGCTGGATGGATTAATTGGAAAACAGCAGAGATGAATGAAAGCACGAACATAAAAGTACAGATGGTGGAGCACTCTAAACATAGGACTAGAGTATCATTCCCAAGAAACAGGTGTTTGTCTTAACAGACATTAAATAGGTCTAGGGAGATGATGTCACTGATCCACGCTGGTCAACTTGTAAAACATGAGGTGGGGCACAACAGAAGGCAGTGGACCCAGGGAAAAGAAGCAGAGCCCGAAACACTTGAGACAAATGTGTTACATCTGATTCATCTGGCAAAGGCACTCTCTCAGCCAAATGCCTTCTGTAGTAATTGGCACTTGTTTCAGCAATCTCCCAACATACTGAAGGCTTCTATCAGTTGATATAAATAACTGTTTGCTGCCGACAGAGGCAAGCTCCTTATTAAATTGACTAGGGAGGCTAATTAAGGTGCTACTGGGTGTCATGGGTGAGCTGTTCATGATCACTTAGTAGCTCTAAAGATTGATACCATGAACAGGTATGGCACTATCTACTCCATTTTCCAGATCCCAGGGGTTGCCCTGGTCTTCACTCTTTAACCCATAAAAAATGATCTGGACTTACACAAGGACCCCTAGGCTGGGGTCAAGGAGTTAGCTGCTGTTCAGTTGTGCAAGTTAGCAAGAAAAATAGTCAGGTAGCTGAGTCAGAACCAGGAGATATGGGAGTTAAAAAATCATCAGCCAGGAGAAGCATTAGTAAACAAGCCAAAGTCAAAATCCAGACTATACATTAAGACACAGGATCTATATTACACACAAGACCAGAGCTAGTTAAGTTATAACTGGCAGTGGGAACTGATTCTTGGATGTTTAAATAGCAAGTTGCCCCATCTAGGATTGACAACAAGAATAAAGAGAAAATAACAAAGATTCAACACCAAAGTTTCTGAACTGGCCAGAGCCACAAACTCCAAGAGAAAATTAAGGCTTCTGAACAGTCAACTTGTGTCGACCAACAATAGAAGCTGGAATACAAAAATGTCCTCAATGACCTTTTGCCTGGCCCCAGGGCAGATTCCCGGGGACCACAGTGCTTTGGCCAGAAGCTGTATTTTGACCACAGCCAACTCTTTAACTTCTTCTTGCCCTGTTAGCACGCTCAAGCAGTGTTCACAATCACTATTGAATGTTGAGGCACATCTCCAAAAATAATGGAAGCAATGGAGAATATCCTCGTAAAGCAAATAGATGAAGCTGCGACTCAAGGAGAAGTCATTATTATGGGGGACTTCAACTACCCTGAAATAGATTGGGGAACAGAAACCTGCAGTTCCAGCAAAGGTAATCGGTTTTTGACAATTATGAGAGACAATTACCTTTCACAACTGGTTCAGGACCCAACAAGAAGGGGGGCACTGCTAGACCTAATATTAACCAACAGGCCAGACCGCATATCAAATATAAGGGTTGGGGGTTACTTGGGAAATAGCGATCACAAAATAATAAGTTTTCATGTATCCTTTAAAAAGATGTGTAGTAGAGGGGTTACAAGGACACTAAACTTCAGGAGGGCAAATTTCCAACGGATGAGAGAGGATCTTGGTGCAATTAACTGGGACGATATCCTGAGACACAAAAATACACAGAGAAAATGGGATACGTTTATTAGCATCCTGGATAGGACCTGTGCACAGTATATACCGTATGGGAATAAACATATTAGAAATAGGAGGAAACCAATATGGCTAAATAGAGCTGTAAGGGGCGCAATAAGGGACAAAAAGAAAGCATTTAGAGAATTAAAGGAAGTAGGTAGTGAGGAGGCATTAAATAAATACAGAAAATTAAATAAATTCTGTAAAAAGCAAATCAAGGCAGCAAAGATTGAGACAGAGAGACTCATTGCCAGAGAGAGTAAAAATAATCCTAAAATATTCTTTAACTACATAAATAGTAAGAAACTAAAAAATGATAGTGTTGGCCCCCTTAAAAATAGTCTGGGTGAGATGGTGGATGAGGATGAGGAAAAAGCCAATATGCTAAATGACTTTTTTTCATCAGTATTTACACAAGAAAATCCCATGGCAGACAAAATGTCTAGTGATAAAAATTCCCAATTAAATGTCACCTGCTTAACCCAGCAGGAAGTGCGGCGGCGTCTAAAAATCACTAAAATTGACAAATCTCCGGGCCCGGATGGGATACACCCTCGAGTACTGCAGGAATTAAGTACAGTCATTGATAGACCATTATTTTTAATCTTTAAAGACTCCATAATAACAGGGTCTGTGCCACAGGACTGGCGTATAGCAAATGTGGTGCCAATATTCAAAAAGGGAACAAAAACTGAACTCGGAAACTATAGGCCAGTAAGCTTAACCTCTACTGTGGGTAAAATCCTGGAGGGCATTCTAAGGGACGCTATACTGGAGTATCTGAAGAGGAATAACCTCATGACCCAGTATCAGCACGGGTTTACTAGGGACCGTTCATGTCAGACTAATTTGATCAGTTTCTATGAAGAGGTAAGTTCCGGATTGGACCAAGGGAACCCAGTGGATGTAGTGTATATGGACTTTTCAAAAGCTTTTGATACGGTGCCACACAAAAGGTTGATACATAAAATGAGAATAATGGGGATAGGGGAAAATATGTGCAAGTGGGTTGAGAGCTGGCTCAGGGATAGGAAACAAAGGGTGGTTATTAATGGAGCACACTCGGACTGGGTAGCGGTTAGCAGTGGGGTACCACAGGGGTCAGTATTGGGCCCTCTTCTTTTTAACATATTTATTAATGACCTTGTAGGGGGCATTCAGAGTAGAATTTCAATATTTGCAGATGACACTAAACTCTGCAGGGTAATCAATACAGAGGAGGACAATTTTATATTACAGGATGATTTATGTAAACTAGAAGCTTGGGCTGATAAATGGCAAATGAGCTTTAATGGGGATAAATGTAAGGTCATGCACTTGGGTAGAAGTAATAAGATGTATAATTATGTGCTTAATTCTAAAACTCTGGGCAAAACCGTCAATGAAAAAGACCTGGGTGTATGGGTGGATGACAAACTTAAATTCAGTGGCCAGTGTCAGGCAGCTGCTACAAAGGCAAATAAAATAATGGGATGCATTAAAAGAGGCATAGATGCTCATGAGGAGAATATAATTTTACCTCTATACAAGTCACTAGTTCGACCACACTTAGAATACTGTGCACAGTTCTGGTCTCCGGTGTATAAGAAAGACATAGCTGAACTGGAGCGGGTGCAGAGAAGAGCGACCAAGGTTATTAGAGGACTGGGGGGTCTGCAATACCAAGATAGGTTATTACACTTGGGGCTATTTAGTTTGGAAAAACGAAGACTAAGGGGTGATCTCATTTTAATGTATAAATATATGAGGGGACAGTACAAAGACCTTTCTGATGATCTTTTTAATCATAGACCTGAAACAGGGACAAGGGGGCATCCTCTGCGGTTGGAGGAAAAAAGGTTTAAGCATAATAACAGACACGGATTCTTTACTGTAAGAGCAGTGAGACTATGGAACTCTCTGCCGTGTGATGTTGTAATGAGTGATTCATTACTTAAATTTAAGAGGGGACTGGATACCTTTCTGGAAAAGTATAATGTTACAGGGTATATACACTAGATTCCTTGATAGGGCGTTGATCCAGGGAACTAGTCTGATTGCCGTATGTGGAGTCGGGAAGGAATTTTTTTCCCCAATGTGGAGCTTACTCTTTGCACATGGGGTTTTTTTGCCTTCCTCTGGATCAACATGTTAGGGCATGTTAGGTTAGGCTATGGGTTGAACTAGATGGACATATAGTCTTCCTTCAACCTTAATAACTATGTAACTATGTAATGAAGGATTATGTCCTGACACCAGTGCCAGCATCAGGACGAACTTTCTGGGCTGAGTTAGAACATGATTTGTACGGCCCCTGAAGGATGGTATAAATATCCAAATGGCCTCTGGCAGAAACAAGTTTCCCCACCCCTAAGTTAGGGTAAAGCACCTGGGAGCAGCTTCTGGCTGTTGAAAACCTGCCAAGCAGCATGTGGCGTAGTTTGCAATCAGATTGCAGTTGATTTATTATTGCAGCTAAAACTGGAAATTTGTGAGGCCATTTAAGAATAGACTATTAAGGGTTGCATAAATCAATAGGGGGCGGATGTGTAGTACCTGGCTGTGACCACTATGCAATCATCATAGCTGAGCAGCTCTGCAACTCTGCAGAACTGGCCGGCGGCCACAGCATGAACAGTGGACTGGAGGTGCTGGGAGTCGAACCCCCACCAATCAGATAATGATTAATTATCCTCAATTTATGCGCTAAGAACCTTCATTTTCATTCATTTTCGTAAGTTTAAAAAAAAGTTTTACATTTTTTTTGAGTAGTAAAATCTAGATTATATGTTTTTAATGTTTTTTCTGTTTTCACGTGGCCTAAACTTATACAGGTCCTTCTCAAAAAATTAGCATATAGTGTTAAATTTCATTATTTACCATAATGTAATGATTACAATTAAACTTTCATATATTATAGATTCATTATCCACCAACTGAAATTTGTCAGGTCTTTTATTGTTTTAATACTGATGATTTTGGCATACAACTCCTGATAACCCAAAAAACCTGTCTCAATAAATTAGCATATCAAGAAAAGGTTCTCTAAACGACCTATTACCCTAATCTTCTGAATCAACTAATTAACTCTAAACACATGCAAAAGATACCTGAGGCTTTTATAAACTCCCTGCCTGGTTCATTACTCAAAACCCCCATCATGGGTAAGACTAGCGACCTGACAGATGTCAAGAAGGCCATCATTGACACCCTCAAGCAAGAGGGTAAGACCCAGAAAGAAATTTCTCAACAAATAGGCTGTTCCCAGAGTGCTGTATCAAGGCACCTCAATGGTAAGTCTGTTGGAAGGAAACAATGTGGCAGAAAACGCTGTACAACGAGAAGAGGAGACCGGACCCTGAGGAAGATTGTGGAGAAGGACCGATTCCAGACCTTGGGGAACCTGAGGAAGCAGTGGACTGAGTCTGGTGTGGAAACATCCAGAGCCACCGTGCACAGGCGTGTGCAGGAAATGGGCTACAGGTGCCGCATTCCCCAGGTAAAGCCACTTTTGAGCTACAGAGAAGCAGCACTGGACTGTTGCTAAGTGGTCCCAAGTACTTTTTTCTGATGAAAGCAAATTTTGCATGTCATTCGGAAATCAAGGTGCCAGAGTCTGGAGGAAGACTGGGGAGAAGGAAATGCCAAAATGCCTGAAGTCCAGTGTCAAGTACCCACAGTCAGTGATGGTGTGGGGTGCCATGTCAGCTGCTGGTGTTGGTCCACTGTGTTTCATCAAGGGCAGGGTCAATGCAGCTAGCTATCAGGAGATTTTGGAGCACTTCATGCTTCCATCGGCTGAAATGCTTTATGGAGATGAAGATTTCATTTTTCAGTACGACCTGGCACCTGCTCACAGTGCCAAAACCACTGGTAAATGGTTTACTGACCATGGTATTACTGTGCTCAATTGGCCTGCCAACTCTCCTGACCTGAACCCCATAGAGAATCTGTGGGATATTGTGAAGAGAAAGTTGAGAGACGCAAGACCCAACACTCTGGATGAGCTTAAGGCCGCTATTGAAGCATCCTGGGCCTCCATAACATCTCAGCAGTGTCACAGGCTGATTGCCTCCATGCCACGCCGCATTGAAGCAGTCATTTCTGCCAAAGGATTCCCGACCAAGTATTGAGTGCATAACTGAACATTATTATTTGTTGGTTTTTTTGTTTGTTATTAAAAAACACTTTTATTTGATTGGATGGGTGAAATATGCTAATTTATTGAGACAGGTTTTTTGGGTTATCAGGAGTTGTATGCCAAAATCATCAGTATTAAAACAATAAAAGACCTGACAAATTTCAGTTGGTGGATAATGAATCTATAATATATGAAAGTTTAATTGTAATCATTACATTATGGTAAATAATGAAATTTAACACTATATGCTAATTTTTTGAGAAGGACCTGTACATAGTGCTGCTGTGCTTTTTTTCTATATAATGCAGTCTGGCAGCTTGCACATTTTCACACTTAGGAGGTGCTGGCAAGTCTTTTTGTATATTTACTTATCCTCAGGATAGGCCAGCAATATAAAGGTCCCGGACAATTACTTTAATGAAAAGTTACAGAACATTTTCTTGGAGGTAAAATGGACAAATCATAATATAAAAGAAATGGGTGTGCCACATTACCATTGGTTGCTAAAGGCCACCTATTCTTTTATGTGGTTTTTTTTCTTATTTGGAAATTCATAGAAATCCCTGAAAAACATGGAGAAATGAAACAGACCAAATTCAAGTGGACTCCTTTTATACTTTTTTGGTTTTCTTTTTTTTTAGGTCAAGAATTTTGTTCAATATTTTTTTTGTCCATTTGAAAAGATGTACACGGTGGAAAAAGATGCAAACGGGGTCCATTCTAATTCCATTTGTCTGATATACTCTATGGCTCCTTCAGATCAGTCAGAATTCTACTTTTCAGAGGTTCAGGCAGTTAAGGTACCGTCACACTAGACGATATCGCTAGCGATCCGTGACGTTGCAGCGTCCTGGCTAGCGATATCGTCCAGTGTGACACGCAGCAGCGATCAGGCCCCTGCTGTGATATCGCTGGTCGGGGAAGAAAGGCCAGAACTTTATTTGGTCGCTGGATCTCCCGCAGACATCGCTGAATCGGCGTGTGTGACGCCGATTCAGCGATGTCTTCGCTGGTAACCAGGGTAAACATCGGGTTACTAAGCGCAGGGCCGCACTTAGTAACCCGATGTTTACCCTGGTTACCATCGTTAAAGTAAAAAAAAACAACCACTACATACTTACCTACCGCTGTCTGTCCCCGGCGCTGTGCTTCTCTGCTCTGGCTGTGAGCACAGCGGCCGGAAAGCAGAGCGGTGACGTCACCGCTCTGCTCTCCGGCTGCCCGGCGCTCACAGCCAGAGCAGAGAAGCACAGCGCCGGGGACAGACAGCGGTAGGTAAGTATGTAGTGGTTGTTTTTTTTTACTTTAACGATGGTAACCAGGGTAAACATCGGGTTACTAAGCGCGGCCCTGCGCTTAGTAACCCGATGTTTACCCTGGTTACCGGCATCGTTGGTCGCTGGAGAGCTGTCTGTGTGACAGCTCTCCAGCGACCAAACAGCGACGCTGCAGCGATCCGGATCGTTTTCGGTATCGCTGCAGCGTCGCTTAGTGTGACGGTACCTTTAGCCATTTATTTAATTACCGGTGATAAGTGACTGATTATATGCTACAACTAATAGTACTAAACTAATACTACTGTAAACTAAGACAATAATAACTGCTGCTTTATGTATTACATGTGTGACTTTTTCTATGTGAACTGTGACATGAGGTCAGTCAGAGCTTAGCAGGATAAGAAGCAAAGTACATTGTACAGCTCAGATCTCTGATAACCTGTTAATGAAGCAGTGACAAACCTCAGTACTGAATGATTTGCTGTATGAAAGGTCACCAGTAATGACTGAACAGAAATAACGCTGTTTCTGAATCCAGGAACATTTTGTTTTCTGTACAAGTTCTTTTTTTTACCTGCTTTTTATTCTATGTTCAGCCGCACTAACTTTCCTGCACTCATATACAATTTACTAGCTAATTTATAAGAAAAACGCTATTTTCTTTGTTTATTTAGTTCTTGAGGGCTGTTACTGTGAATTAAAGCTGTACAGTCTGCAATAAAAAACATGCATTCTGCACTAATGAGTAAAAGTTATTACAGAACAGTTCAATCTATTAGTTTTTCTGGAGAATTATTTTATTGCTTGTGTAGAAGACTTCACTAAATATTTCAGGTACCATCCTGCCTTTTTTTCAGAAGTTTCCATTACAGATCTAAACAAAATTTGCTTATTAGATATTTAGTATTTTTGTTGTATTTTTCACACTAGTCTGATGTATGTCTTTCTTCATTTCTTTAAGCATTGTGCACCACTAAGTAAATTTCAGAAAGCAAGCCAAATCCTATAGGTGTGCAATGTACGAACCGTTGGACTTTGTCTCTGCTTGCCAGTTTCAGCGGTCTTCATTCGACAACAAGTATGAAAAATGCATACTGGCGGTCAGTTGCCAAGAGTAGAGGCTTGGTCAGTTCACTCAATAGAACATTGGGTGAAATGGCCGAGACTTCTAGATGTTACGCGACTACAAGTGTAGAAATCACAAACTTATGGTGGCGTGGAAACTGCTGGAACTGTTAAGTGAAGCCAAATTCTAACGGTGTGTACATGACACACCTTTAGGACTCTACAAACTTCATGGTTTACCAAAAATGTACTCAGATGTGGACAACCCCATTGCAGAAATTAAGAATTGGCATGCATCATACTAGTGATTTTTGAAAATTTACTTATGGGTGATCAACCCCTTTAGAAATCTGTATTTCTCTATTGTTAACACATTTAATTTAAAATATATGAACACATTTTATGATGTAATAGGGATTATGTATGTCAGTTAACAGTAGATTTTAGTTCTTCTAATAAAATTAATATTTGGACTCATGTGAAACTTTAGACATAGGGTACCGTCACACAGTGGCACTTTTGTCGCTACGACGGTACGATCCGTGACGTTCCAGCGATATCCATACGATATCGCTGTGTCTGACACGCAGCAGCATTCAGGGACCCTGCTGAGAATCGTACGTCGTAGCAGATCGTTTGGAACTTTCTTTTGTCGCTGGATCTCCCGCAGTCATCGCTAGATCGGTGTGTGTGACACCGATCCAGCGATGCGTTCGCTTGTAACCAGGGTAAACATCGGGTTACTAAGCGCAGGGCCGCGCTTAGTAACCCGATGTTTATCCTGGTTACCATCGTAAATGTAAAAAAAACAAACAGTACATACTTACATTCCGGTGTCCGTCAGGTCCCTTGCCGTCTGCTTCCCGCACTGACTGACTGCCGGCCGTAAAGTGAAAGCAGAGCACAGCGCGCTGTGCTGTGCTTTCACTTTACGGCCGGCAGTCAGTCAGTGCGGGAAGCAGACGGCAAGGGACAGACACCGGAATGTAAGTATGTACTGTTTGTTTTTTTTTACACTGGTAACCAGGGTAAACATCGGGTTACTAAGCGCGGCCCTGCGCTTAGTAACCCGATGTTTACCCTGGTTACCCGGTGACCTCGGCATCGTTGGAAGCTGGAGAGCTGTCTGTGTGACAGCTCTCCAGCGACCACACAACGACTTACCAACGATCACGGCCAGGTCGTATCGCTGGTCGTGATTGTTGGTAAATCGTATAGTGTAATGGTACCCATACAAGTAAAGCTTTAAATCCTATCTCCTCCTTCTCTGAAATGTATCACATTCTGCTCTAAAGTAATCAAAATGTCACTTTAAAGATAAACTTTTTTTTCTAAACTTGAGAACAACTTTCAAGACTGTAAATAGCACAAAGCAATTATCAGCAAATGGAGATTAAGCCCTGCATTTAGGTTGTATAAACTTGACAAATCAAGAAGTGCTCCAGTTGTATATGTTTGTAATTACTAAACTCCTGATGCCAATATAAAGCACATACTGTATATGTGTCAAAGTTCAACACATGGAAGTGTGACGAGAAGGGTGTGCAGTGAACAGTAGGCTTTTCACATAGGATAATTGTTGTGTGATTGCTTATTCTCTCTTTGCATGCACATTCAGCTTGCTAAGCATGGATACTGTGAGGAGCTGGCCATGGACTAAAGACTATTGGACCAATGCCCAAAGAACGGAGTCCACCACTCTAAGGGTTGACGACTTTTTCCAACTCGGAGCACCAGTTGCGCCGATATTGTTGTGTTTTATTAGAGATTTGCTTGCTCATCAGTTCATTTTCAGGAATCAATGTTTCCATTCAGTGACAGCAAACAGAGGAAGGTGTGAAGGCTGGATCTTATGTAAACCTAAAGGCCCCTTCACATTTAGCGACGCTGCAGCGATACCGACAACGATCCGAATCGCTGCAGCGTCGCTGTTTGGTCGCTGGAGAGCTGTCACACAGACCGCTCTCCAGCGACCAACGATGCCGGTAACCAGGGTAAACATCGGGTAACTAAGCGCAGGGCCGCGCTTAGTAACCCGATGTTTACCCTGGTTACCATGCTAAAAGTAAAAAAAAAAAACAGTACATACTTACCTACAGCTGTCTGTCCTCCAGCGCTGCGCTCTGCTTCTCTGCTCTCCTCCTGTACTGTCTGGGAGCCGGAAAGCAGAGCGGTGACGTCACCGCTCTGCTTTCCGGCTCACAGCCAGTACAGGAGGAGAGCAGAGCGCAGCGCTGGAGGACAGACAGCTGTAGGTAAGTATGTAGTGTTTGTTTTTTTTTACTTTTAGCATGGTAACCAGGGTAAACATCGGGTTACTAAGCGCGGCCCTGCGCTTAGTTACCCGATGTTTACCCTGGTTACCAGTGAAGACATCGCTGGATCGGTGTCACACACGCCGATCCAGCGATGTCTCCAGGGAGTCCAGCGACGAAATAAAGTTCTGGACTTTATTCAGCGACCAACGATCTCCCAGCAGGGGCCTGATCGTTGGTCGCTGTCACACATAACGATTTCATTAACGATATCGTTGCTACGTCACAAATAGCAACGATATCGTTAACAATATCGTTATGTGTGAAGGTACCTTAAGGCCAGACAGGAGATTGGTAAAAGTAAAGCAATCATTCTATTAATCTCATCTGTATATCAAAATCTCATGCCATTGTGCTCCCAACAACTAGACTCCATGTGTGGATGGGGATTGTAGACCAAGGGGAGCCGTCACTACAGGGGCTCTCACATGCAGTCCCAGGTGGTGGGCTGCTGGAATATTTTTCATTCTGTGAGCTAAAAGCAAATGTTTAAAGAGTAGAGAGAAAAAGAAACCTATGGTTAGTCAGGCAGCTGGAAGACTAACTTCAAAGGGATAGGATCGAGTATGACGACCTGGAGCACATGGATGGATGGCCTATGGACTTTGGAGATCAGTTATTGGCTGGAGGGGTATCCTTGAGCTACGGTCATGATATTCATCATCTGCAGTGACTGCACACTATACCGTCTGGAGATACCAAAAGCTGTGGGCCAACCAAAAGTTGTAAGACAGTGGGTATCGCCTGGTATGGGGACAGTGGAATTAACAATCCCATGTTTCAAATTTATGGACTGTGGACATTGTATTTTGGTCAACTACCTGAATTTGTCGCACAACCATTGACAAAAAGAATAAAAAAATTGTTGCATTGTTAACCTGTATAGGTGATTATTACAAACAACAACCTCAAATTTTCACAGATACTATACTTATCTGCCTAAGAATAAAGTGGAGAAACAAAGCATAATAACCACACAATCCCTTGCCTCCCTTGATGACATTCTTTGACAGACAGGCAGTCTATCCAAATACTCATTAACAAGGTTCATGTGAAAATTGGTGGATGAGAAAAAATAAAATAAAGTAGAACAATCAAGGATAAAGCAATAATCAAATTTACACATGGGAAACCCCAATGGCAGAAAAAGTGAAACTTAGTACCAAAAATCTGGAGGTGATGAACAAACTTTCAAGTACTTAGGATGCTGACATAGGAATTGTAATTAAACTTTGCAAGTACTACTAATAATAAGCCTTGTCCATCCTGTCCTACAAATCCTCTATAATGTATTCAATTGGCACTTTCATACTTGTAGGTTCTGAGCACTAGTATAAAAATATACTCTAGTAGAAAGTTATAATTTTACTCTATTTTTGTAGCATAAATGATGATGAATTTGCTGGTCATGCTTGGAAAACCCCCTCCTCTTTACTCTTCACTTACTTTTCAAAGAGTTGTTGGAAGTGACATCGAACTCCAAAAGTCAAAATTTGCATTACTTCACCAGAATTCTGTTTCAAACTAATTGATGAATTCAGGCATGCATCTTTTTACAAGATGCTTGTGCGTATTTATGTATGAATGTATTTTACAATGTATGTGTGTATATTCACTTATACTGTAGGATAATTTGTTATTTAACAGCTTTTTAGTACTGATGAGCATTGTACATTCAACACTATTTGTTACTCGGTGAGTAGTTAGGTATTCGCCTTGGTATATATTAGAGGACCCGCCCAGCATGTTTGGCACTTCATTTATTATTATTATTATTATACATTTTTATAGCACCATTTATTCCATGGCACTTTACATGTGAAAAGGGGGCAAATATAGACAAATACAATAAGCATGAGCAAAAAACAAGACATTACAGGTACAGAAGGCCAATGAACTTGCTGGGCTGGCTTGCTAATCACAGTAATGCCGGAACCATCTTTGGTGTGGCATTACTGTGATTGGCTGGCCTTCCAGCATCATAGGGACTATTTAAAAGCTGCTGGTGCCATCTTGCACACATTGGAGCTGGAAACAGCGTAGAGAGAGCGTAGTTGGAGTGTAGGGAGAGTGATAGGAGCTTATAGTGAGCACTAGATGGTGGCCCGATTCTAACGCATCGGGTATTCTAGAATATGTATGTATGTATGTATATAGCAGCCACATAGTATATAGCAGAGGCCACACAGTATATAGCAAATACTACGTGACCTGTGCTATATACTATGTGGCTGCTATATACATACATACATATGGTAGAATACCCGATGCGTTATTACAGGCCACACAGTATATAACAGTGGCCACACAGTGTATAACACAGCCCAAACAGTATATAACACAGCCCACATACTATATAACACAACCCACGCAGTATATAGCAGCCACGCAGTACATAACACATGCGACACAGTATATAACACAGCCCACGTAACATATAACACAGGGCACGTAGTATATAGCACAGCCCACGGAGTATATCACACAGCCCACGGAGTATATAGCACTGCCCATGTAGTATATAGCAGCCACGCGGTATATAACACTGCCCATGCAGTATTTAGCAGTGTGGGCACCATACCCCTGTTAAAAAAATAATTAAAATAAAAATAGTTATATACTTACCCCCTGGGATCCAGTGAAACTCTGGCGATGCGCGCGCGGCTGCCGCCATCTTCCGTTCCCAGGATGCATTGCGAAATTACCCAGATGACTTAGTGGTCTTGCGAGACTGCTAAGTCTTCTGGATAATTTCGCAATGCATCTCCGGGAACGGAAGATGGCGGCCGGCGCGAGCGCATCGTCGGACGACGGAAGGTGAGAATAGCAGTTTTTTGTTTTTTTTTATCATTTTTAACATTACATCTTTTTACTATTGATGCTGCATAGGCAGCATCAATAGTAAAAAAGTTGGGGACACACAGGGTTAATAGCAGTGGTAACGAAGTGCGGTACTGCATGGGCTGTGTTATATACTGAGTGGGATGTGCTATATATTATGTCTGCTGTGCTATATACTACGTGGGCTGTGCTATATACTATGTGGCTGTGCAATATACTGTGTGGCTGTGCTATATACTACGTGGCTCTGTTATATACTACGTGGCCTGTGTTATATACTGCATGGGCTGTACTATATACTACATGGGCTGTGCTCTATACTACGTGCGCTGTGTTATATACTGCGTGGGCTGTGTTATATACTGTGTGTGCTGTGCTACATACTCTGTGGGCTGTGCTATATACTACGTAGCTGTGCTATATACTACATGGCTGTGCTATATACTACGTGACTGTGGTATATACTACGTGGGCAGTGTTATATGCTACGTGGGCTGTCAGACTCTTTCACCTGGGGCCCTCAAAAACCTGGAGCTGGCCCTGGCTTCACTAATTGTTCATGTCTGGCCGCCCATGAACAATCAGCAACAGACACAGTCTGGTCGTGAATTCGCGTGGGATTTGATTCACGCTTCACTAATTGGTCGCGCCCGGCCGGCCGAATCCTGTGTATTCATTGCATTATTCTGAAATCTTCATAAATAAACTACATACATATTCTAGAATACCCGATGCATTAGAATCGGGTCACCATCTAGTACCTAATATTTGTCTTGCAGTTGTACGACTGGCGCCAAACCTCTTGAGCTACGGAAACATCACTATTTTCTATTAATTTCCCTGAGTCTGCTGTTGGCGTGTCTCATAAAGGTGATGTAAAAAAATGCCCCCAAAATTATATTTGTTAAAAAAATAGCATATCTTTATCTAGCAGTTGTGCAGCTTACTGCAATCCGGGCAGAGATAATCAAACATTACAATTTAGCAGTGGAAACAATTTTCATTAGCCCACTATTGGAGTGTGTCAGCAAGGCGATTTTAAAAAAAAAATCTTAGTTTTCTATTGGTTTAAAACATAACTTAGAAAATGAGTCCAAAAAACACAAGATAAGATGCTAGACACTCCAAAATATAGAACCCACACTTTCCAAAATAACGGTATTTTACCGTCTAAGGATATAAAGTGATTTCAGCATCAATATAAAATTCATAATTTATTAAGGTATAATTAAAAACATAAAAAAATTAAGATACAGAGTAAAAAACAGGGTGTGAGCAAACCTCCAAAAGGGGGATATGCACAAAATAAGGCTGGGACAACCATATAGTTCAAAATCTTGTGACACAGGAGTGTAATGCAATACACAATTATCAGATATGCCGTTGCATTCATTTCAGTCTGATTTTAGTAGTAGGAATGTATGAAAAATTTCCAAGAAAGTGCTCAGTGCAAGAAATTAACTTATAAAGTAGACACTTATGGACAGACTATTATGTAGGCACATATGATAGTATGAGCTACATACATAAATCAACAAAAGGTTCCATGAATAGATGAAATCATGAAGTGCCATGAAAAGAATAAGTAGATAAACGCAAGGAATGACATCACCAAGACCAAAGGTGCCATGATATAGATGGAGACCAAGACACTTCCACTTCTTTACACCGCTAAGAAAATTGTAATTAGTAGGAAATATTTTTTTCCTATTTACTGCTGCCTAAACCTGATGAGCATCTTGCAGTAATGTGTATCCTATTGTGCAAAAAATATGATAAATAGTATCTATAAATACATTCTTCAGCTTTGAAATTGCAACACCAAGAAGAAACACTTCGTGGGAATTCTGAAAGATGTTAATGATATGAAAATTCAGAAAAAATGGTACTATCATTTTTAAATATACTGATTTATTCAGCATCGAGTATGAACACCAAGCTCAGAAATCCAAGCACTTGCACACCTTCGCTGCTTTCAGTGAAGTTATTATTGATTGTCTGAGGAATGTCCTGCCACAATGAATGCATTTGGGAATGAAAATCATCAAAATCCACTGCTGGCAGCACCTTGTATAATTGACGACCAATAACACCTCAGGTTGCTTGATCGTGGACAGGTCCGACAACATTGCAGCACGTTAGCACAGTTAGGCCACTGTTAGCAGCCAAAGCATTCAAGTTCGTGCACTTTTGAATATTCATTCATTTATTTTGCTCACTTATATAGCGCCATTAATTCCACAGTGCTTTGCATACACACTATTGGCACTGTCCACATTGGGGCTCACTATCTAGATTCCCTATCAAGTATGTCTTTGGAATGTGGGACCAAACCGGAGAACCCGGAGGAAATTCACGCAATCACGGGGAGAACATAAAAACTCCTTGCAAATGTTGCCCTTGATGGGATTTGAACTCAGAATTCATTGAGACACCATGCTGCCCTTACTACTTTTTTCATCATTTGCTTATCACTAACATATCTATCGATCCTGTCATTTTCATAAATCTAAGGATTTTCTTTCTTAATATTGCAATTTCAATATTGAGGAGTATATATACCATGTTCCAAATTATTATGCAAATGACATTTTTCTCGGATTTTCCTAAATGGTCGATGCAAATGACAGTCAGTCTAATAAAAGTATCACCCGTTAGAGTATACATCAAATTTTATTGAAGAAACCTCCCAATAATAACAATATAATCTCCAAAATGAATAAAAACTCAAAATGCACTGTTCCAAATTATTAGGCACAGTAGAATTTCTATACATTTGATATGTTTTAAAGAACTGAAAATGCTCATTTGTGGAATTTGCAGCATGAGGAGGTCACATTCACTGAACAAAAAAGCTATTTAACTCCAAAACATCCTAACAAGCCAAGTTACATGTTAACATAGGAACCCTTCTTTGATATTATCTTCACAATTCTTGCATCCATTGAACTTGTGAGTTTTTGGAGAGTTTCTGCTTGTATTTCTTTGCATGAAGTCAGAATAGCCTCCCAGAGCTGCTGTTTTATTGTGAACTGCCTCCCACCCTCATAGATCTTTTGCTTAATGATACTCCAAAGGTTCTATATAGGGTTGAGATCAGGGGAAGATGGTGGCCACACCATGAGTTTATCTTCTTTTATGCCCATAGCAGCCAATGACTCAGAGTCAGAGGTATTCTTTGCAGCATGAGATGATTTTGCTCCTGAAGGCACGTTTCTGCTTTTTATACCATGGAAGAAAGTTGTAAGTCAGAAACTCTATATACTTTACCAGAGGTCATTTTCACACCTTCAGGAACCTTAAAGGGCCCTACCAGCTGTTTCCCCATGATTCCAGATGTTTGAAAATTAGTCTTCATGTATGTCTGGGCCCACTGCAACCGTTTCTGCTTGTGAAAACTGTTTATGGGTGACCGAATAGTAGGTTTATGCACCACAGCAAGCCTTTGAAGGATCCTACACCTTGAGGTTCGAGGGACTCCAGAGGCACCAGCAGCTTCAATTAACTGTTTGCTGCTTTGTAATGGTATTTTGGCAGCTGCTCTCTTAATCCAATGAATTTGTTTGGCAGAAACCTTCCTCATTATGCCTTTATCTGCATGAACTCTGTGCTCTGTTTCAGTCACAAATCTCTTCACAGTATGATGATCACTCTAAAGTTTTCATGAAATATCTAATGTTTTTATACCTTGTCCAAGGCATTGCACTATTTAACGCTTTTCAGCAGCAGAGAGATCCTTTTTGTTTCCCATATTGCTTGAAACCTGTGGCCTGCTTAATAATGTGGAACATAATTTTTAAGTAGTTTTCCTTTATTTGGAATCACCTGGAAAACTAATTATCACATGTGTTTAAGATTGATTTCAGTGATCCATTGAGCCCTGAGACACAATACCAACCATGAGTTTATTTGAAAAACAAAACAATTAAATCTTTGACACTTAAATCCAATTTGCATAATAATTTGGAACATGGTGTATATTTATGGTAGCAAAAGAACTTAAGAACCTGTAAATTCACACAGATTTCCACTAACTTCCACTAAAATGTGAAGGTTTAAAGCTCCAATATTTAATAGACAAACATAGAATGAACCCACTGATATTGGAAGGCTTGGCCGATAGTGTAAAATATATGGGGGCCTCCCAACTCCACTCACAGATAATATCAGGGTTGGCAAGCATCCGGCATGTCAGATTTTGCACTGATAATTATTTTGTATTTTGTGAGGTAAGCCACCACCAAAAGAGTCTGGCAGTTTCTCTTTCTTAAAGAGCACAGTAGAACTCATCATAGCCAAATGCTCCTATATATAGAGAGGAGTCGGGAGAAATAGCTGTCAACCGAACAACCAGCCAATCGCTTAACAATAGCCAACAGTTATCTATTGTGTATGGTGGGTCTTTCCAGTAAAGTAGATGCTGAATTTTTACTATTTTCTTGAGATCATTCAATATGTTCTGGGGGTCAACAGGTTCAAAGCACTACTTTTTCTCCCGATTAAGCTCAATTGTATTTAGGACCCTCAGTTGCGCTTGCCAATAAGTTTTGGGTGCTTACATTGGCCTGGCCATAAATACAAGTAGCTGTAATGTTATGTTTGGCAGCAGTTTATATACAGTGCTGTTCTGTATACTAGACACACAGAAAGAACTTCATAGAAAATGAATTTGCAGAAGACCTTTTATGCGGGTAGTGTTGCGTTTGTCACCACCCCACCAAGTTCTGTAATCATCACCTGGTACTGACGTCAATGTATAAAGTTTATATTATGATTAATAATATGATTATAATTGTTATTACTTTGTTGTCTTGTAGTCTTAGACTTAATATTAAAGAAGTACTTCCATAACATTTTTATTTCCTAATTCTGTGTTCTCACCCTTCATAGACTTACACTGTAAAACCAACTTCCTGCTCATACGTAGACCACAATGTGATCCAGCAAGTCGGAATTTCAGTCTAACGAAGGGGAAGATAGAATGATAGAGTTAGAAAGGACCTCCTGGGTCATCCGGTCCAACCCCCTGCTCAAAGCAGGATTCACTAAATCATCCCAGACAGATGTCTGTCCAGCTTCTGTTTGAAGACTTCCATTGAAGGAGGACTCACCACCTCTTGTGGCAGCCTGTTCTACTCATTGATCACCCTAACTGTCAAAAAGTTTTTTCTAATATCTAATCTGTGTCTCCTCCCATTCAGTTTTATCCCATTGCTTCTAGTCTTTCCTTGTGCAAATGAGAATAAAGATGATCCTTCTACAATGCGACAGCCCTGGAGATATTTGTAGACAGCTGTTAAGTCTCCTCTCAGTTTTCTTTTTTGCAAGATAAACATTCCCAAATCCTGAAACCGTTCCTCATAGGACATGGTTTGCAGACCGGTCACCATTCTGGTCGCTCTTTTCTGGACTTTTCTTTTCTGGAAACCCGATTAGATGGCGATCAATGAATTTATTAACGTACTTACACCATATTACATACATATTTGCACAAAAAATGTTATGGGGTGCTTCTTTTAATGATATTACCTTTCTTTCCGGTATTCCTATGTAACCAAACCTTTATGGGTAAATGTTCTCATTTCTGAATGAGAAAGTAACTGAGCTAATGCTTTAATTGCTCATGCAAGTGTTTTCATAGATAAATAAATACTAATCTTTTGTATTTGTTCAGGAGTTTAGGGTATAATAGCTATTATATAAAGTGGCATGACCCCACTTGAGCTCAGAAAAAAAGAAGCGCTAGTTATATTTTAATGCAAATGTTACCTTTTGTCAATGGGTAGCCTGGGAAGAAAAGGTTTCCATGGCAACATTTGCAAACTAGTAACTTGTTTATCAGAGATTTCTGTGTGCTGCAGATGTAGGAAAGCAGAATTTGAAGGGTAGAGTTCCTCTTTTGATGTCGGCTGTTTTTTTTTGTTTTTTTTGTTTTTTTTCGAAGACACAGCATTATTTTATGCTCAATTTAGAATATATTAGCTAGATTTCAGTTTATTTTGCTTAGGGAACAAATCCAAGAAAAGTGTCATTACAGGAAATGGAAATAACCACTATGTAAATTTTTTTTAATGTTTATTTAAAACTTGCTACCTTATAGAGATTCACTCAGTTTTACTCTTGTTAAGTTGTCATAGAATATTTCTGCAGAATACGGTTATTTATATGGTGTTTTAGCTTTTTGGGGGGGATTGTTTACTGTTAAGTATTAATCTTACTTCACACAGTGTATGTAGATTGATTGTGCATAACATGTACATTATTATAACATATCGTTTATCAAGCCATATAGTCATCAACGTTGTATCTTATAAAGAGTAAGAAGACTTACAGCATATAAAGGCTATGTACACCGTCGCACATAAATTCTTTATTGTTTACTCCCTTCCTAAGCTTCTGGTGCCTGGCTCCTGTGTTTGATTGACAGGTCTATCTAGTCTCTTTCATCTTCCGCCTCTTGCTGAGATTTTGTGCATATGCACATGTATGTCAGTGACCGCGTGCAATTTCTCACCAAGCGAGAGTAGATGAAAAAGGCTGGAATGTTAATAAAACATTAGACAAAGCTCCAGACTGGGAATAAACAGTGGTGTTGACCCAAAGAGCTGGAAGTGCTTTGACACTCCCAAAAAGCACTTGCAACTAATTTGCATGTATCTTCAGTAGCGTATTTGTTAGCAATAGCAACGAGGATTTCTATAAGAAAGTGACCAACTTATTTACGGAAACAGGGCCTTTGCAACCATACTATTAGTTTTAGGTAGAAATTTCTCCTGAAAGGTTCCCTTTAATTTATGGAGAGGTCAGAGTTTTCTTTCTGGTGCTTGGCTATTATTAGATGACAATAAGATGGCTGGCAAGTATTCAGTATAACATATTGCCATAGCTTGATGAAAGAGTGAACTAAGCAGAAAAGTAGATCATTTGACACAGTCAGGTTGCCGAGAGCTAAAAAAAAAAATCCACAACTCTCCAAATGGCTATTGTGGGCCTCAAGGTGCTCTATTTACAGAAAAGATGATAGTTCTAATGTTCCACGTACTGTAGAAATGTGGCAGTCACCATCCATAAAAAATACACTTTATTATACCATCCACATTCCTTGGGATCTAGCGGGATTCATGTGGGTGACAGCCATTTCATGTGTGGAAATGTTTTAATTTGCTTCGATTATTATTATTAGCAATGTGTTTTTTTTTAACAATAGTTTCATAAAGGTATTTTTACGGATGGTGCCACGGTGCTAAGTAAATGGACCAAAGAGTGATCTATTTAAGAATTGAGAAAATAATTGGAAAATCTCTCTTTAGAATGAATCCTTTCGCCACAATTTCTACAGTAAACATCTGGGATGGAAGGGTCTGATTTATGAATAAGTTGTTGTAAGTTGGTATAAGATACCAGAGGAGTAAAAGTTTTTTGCAGTTTCAGAAATGGCAACTCTTTTAAAGAACTAATGGTAACTCTTTTAAAGAAATGTTCGTGTCTTTTAATGGCCTGTATGCCTAATTGGTAAGAAAGGTAGGACTCCATTATATTATCTCTTGTTCCATTTGACATGATTTTAAAAATGAAAGAGCATGCAGTGTTGCATTATAGAAAATGGAGGTCCCTTTAAAAGAAGGGACATGTGATGATATCTTTGGAGACTTGAAATAATGGAGATATTTGATTAATGAAAATGAGTCAGTGTAATAATTATATGGGTACTACGGAATCTAATAGCATGGGATAAAGCCAGTCCGAGAACAAAGTTGCAGCAAAGCATGTTTTTACTCGAAACAGAAAAGTAAACAGAATTGACACAGATATTTTGGCAATTGCAGCGAGGTCTTCAGCTCTATATAGTAAATAGCAAACAGAGCATAATGCAGATATTCCTGCAGTAGTAACAAGGTACTCAGCACAATAAAGTAAATCACAGCAGACTTAGAGGCGAAGAGATATTTAAACAAGGAAGTCCAATAAGGTTATTAGTGCGTATGCACACAGTACTTATAATGAGGAAGTCCAGCAAAACTTGATCACACATGTGCCAGTACTTGTTAGTAGGAGTCCAGTAATTCACAGATGATGCGTTGTGTGAATGCAGTCCTGGGAAAGAGAGGACGAGGGGAAAAGAGGGAGAGCGCTATCTAAGTGTAGCAGATGAATAAATATTTCTGGATGAGACAAGCACAACTTGAATCTTGCTCACCTGGTGTGGTTGTGCAAAGGTTCCTCCCTGACGAAGCTGCCTAGCTGCAGCGATACGCGTGGGATTCTCCCACACCGTCTCCTCCATCTCCCACTGACCAGCCAGCATGGGGCTTTTTCTTCTGGATACCGCGCTGATCCATTTTTTTGGATCTCTACTCCTTGTGAGCATACTTTATATATAGCTTGGCCTCATTAGCAACAGGTTGCCACCAGGCTGTGTTTTCACAGCGGGCATACCCTGCTTTTGGCCTAATACCTGCTTCTATTTAATCTTTGCTAGCAATCCCAGTGCTGCTATATATTGGGCTTTGAGTCTGGCTTATATCCAGTTATTACTATATAGCACTGGGTTTGGTGCTGTTGGTCTTTGACAACTCTGGGGACGCCCTGTGTGTTGTCACTTTTTGTGGGAGTATATATACATATGGTTAATGCCAGTTACTTTTTTTAGGTTTAAATGTATACCTTATATTGTATTTAACTTTCCGATACTGATATATATTATTACTGTACCAGTATCCATTTTTTGCCTTTCGCTGGTTTAACACCGCATGGGGGTAATGGTGTGCTCGTGTTTGATCCTTATGGATCAGGTTTTAATTGGTTTTATATTTTGTATGTCCTTTGCTTCTACACAATAAAGTTGTATCTTATTATATATATATTGTAGGTGTGCACGCATTTATGCAGTGTCTTTCTTCTTTTGTTCAGTGGTTGTGCAAAGAGGCACAACACTGGGAAAAGTTCTGCAAACAAAGAAGACACTACCGATGGTGTGCAGCTCGTCGCGGAAGTTCCAGAAGCGAGAGGTAGCTGAATGGAGAAAGGCAGACCACCGAGTAGTGAGCAGAAGAAGCAGGGAGTTCACCAGCAATCCGGCAGAAGCTCAGGAGCCAGCAGCACAAAATACTCAGGCATCTTAGAATACATGACCCGGACTTAAATAATCAGGACAGACAGGAAGTTCCGTAACAGGGCGAGATCCAAGACTCCATCTTGGATCAGGGCGAACAGGCACCAGGAAAGTCCAGAATCCTTACAGTCAGATACAAAGACAGATTTTTCAACTAATCCACATTTTTCTCGCAGTTATTAAATGTATTGTTATTAAAGTTTTCACATATTCTTAGATATAATTTATTTTCTGAGCTACTGTTGAATTGCTGCCTGAAGACATTTTAACATTAGGTACAATTAATCCACCCATTTTCCAAGATCTGGAGGCCTAATTCAGTTGACTCTTTAATCCCGGACATCTTCTCTGCTTCTTGCTTCGGATGCAGAGTAGACTTTTGATAAGGTGCATTTGGGTCACATCATCATTACTTCTTGATGCACTTTGAACTTTTGATAATTTAAGTATTCCCTAATGACATTATTTTCCAAACCTTTGGTTAAGATTTATACTTTAATTTGTCTTTCGGATTCATTTAGAAATTAGTAGTGGAACCAGACAGGGTTGTTCCCTCTCATCATTAAGTTTTGTACTTGTTATAGAACCTTTAATAGTAAGAATTGGTCAAAATTGTAACTGTTTTGGAATTCATGTGTGTCACAAATAACACAGAATTGGTTAATAGGCCAATTATAAAATCCTTTCACTAATCTCACCTCAAATTGCTTTCCCTCAGCTAGTCAGTGCTAATTCAACATTTGGAGAATTGGCCTATTTTCTAATAAACACATATAAATTTGTTATACTAAATGTAGCTATCCCTATCTCTCATTCCAGTAAAGTAATTATAATATTACATGCCAAGGCTATCATTAACCTTACAGCTTAACAAAAATTTGAACCCATACATTTCTGAATAGTCTCAAGTACAGAGCAAATAGTCTTCATTTCCTCTATCCTGACTAGGCAAGGTTGCCACACTCAAGATGTTCATTCTTTCTAATATTTTTCATAGATTTAGAATGGTGGTGAAAAGATCCATCTCCTTAATAATAATAAAAATAATTGTTATTATTATTATGTTACTCACATACATAGCACCATTATTTTCACAAAGCTTTACAGACATCAGCATTGCTTTCTCCATTGGGACTCACAATCTAAATTCTCAAATCATACTATACAAAACTTCTGAAATAAATAACTTTATTTGGCTGAATAAAAAAGCAAAGGTCAACTATGCCCATAATAATGATATACACTGCTTACATAAAAAAGAATATTTCAGTAATAATACTAATTTTAGTTATAGAGCACCAACATATTCCTCAGCACTTTACAAATAAGCAGAGACATATACAGACAATAAAGACATCACAGAGTAACACATAGTTTAACAGTTAACCCCTTCCCTACCTTTGACGCACCGTATGCGTCATGAAAACCTGTGCCAATCCGACCTGTGACGCAGCATATGCGTCATGGCCGGATTGGGCTCCTGCAGGCCGGGTGAAAGGGTTAACTGTAATTGCACCCGGCCTGCAGTGACGGGGAGTTGTACTTTAGCCCAGGGGGGTGGCTTCACCCCCCCCCCCCCGTGGCTACGATCGCTCTGATTGGCTGTTGAAAGTGACGTTTCACTTTCAATCAGAGCGATAGTAATATTTCACCAATGAAAATTGGTGAAGTATTACAATCCAGCCATGGCCAATGCTGCAATAGCATCAGCCATGGCTGGAGATCGTGACCTGACCCCCCCACCGCCACCGATCGCCTTCCCTCCGGTCCTCCATCCTGTCAAATGCTCTCCTCCGCTCCCCTCCATCCTCCTGTCCGCCCCCCCTGCTGTCCGCTCCCACCCCCCACTGTCCGATCACCCCCCCTCATACTTACCGACCTGTGTCCCTCCCAGTGTCCGTCCATCTGTTCGATGGGCGCCGCCTTCTTCCAAAATGGCGGGCGCATATGCAGTGCGCCCGCCGAATCTGCCGGACGGCAGATTCGTTACAGGTACATTTTGATCGCTGCGATCAAAATAAAAAAAAATATTAAATAAATCCCCCCTTTATCACCCCCATAGGTAGGGACAAAAATAAAATAAAGAACATTTTTTTTTTCTTTGCCCCACTAGGGTTAGGGTTGGTTCACACTGCGTCTAAGCAGTCCGTTAGACGGACTACGTTACACCACGGCATAAACGCGGTGTAATGTAGTCCGTTACCGCCGCCATTGACAGCAATGTCGGACGCATCACTAGCGCACGCCCACAATGGGCGTACGCTAGGGATGTGCTGTCATTGAGTGATGGACCCGGAGACGCGGGCTGCAGCGTTTCCGGGTCCATCACTGCTTAGCGTAGATAGAGCTAGCAGATGCTCTATCTGTGCTAGCGCGATGCAAACTTCGGCACTTGTGCTAGCAGCAGCCCGTTAGCGTATGTGCTGAACGGGCTGCTGCTAGCGCAACGTGAACCTGGCCTTAGGGTTTGGGTTACGGCTAGAATTAGGCTTAGAACTTGGGTTAGGGTTAGAATTAGGCTTTGTGCACACGGTGCGGATTTGGCTGCGGATCTGCAGCAGATTTGGCTGCTGATCCGCAGCAGATTGGCCACTGCGGATTCGTAGTAGTTTTCCATCAGGTTTACAGTACCATGTAAACCTATGGAAAACCAAATCTGCTGTGCCCATGGTGCAGAAAATACCGCACGGAAACGCTGCATTGTATTTTCCGCAGCATGTCAATTCTTTGTGCGGATTCCGCAGCGTTTTACACCTGTTCCTCAATAGGAATCCGCAGGTGAAATCTGCACAAAAAACACTGGAAATCCGCAGTAAATCCGCAGGTAAAATGCAATGCCTTTTACCTGCGGATTTTTAAAAAATGGTGCGGAAAAATCTCACACGAATCCGCAACGTGGGCACATAGCCTTAGGGTTAGGGTTGGAATTAGGGCTAGGGTTGGAAATAGGGTTAAGATTAGGCTGTGGTTAGGGTTAGGGGTGTGTTGGGGTTAGGGTTGGGGTTAGGATTAGGGTTAGGATTAGGGTTAGGGTTGGGATTAGGGTTAGGGGTGTGTTGGGGTTAGGGTTGTGGTTAGGGGTATGCTGGGGTTAGGGTTGTGGTTAGGGTTATGGCTAGAGTTGGGATTAGGGTTAAGGGTGTGTTGGGGTTAGTGTTGGAGTTAGAATTGAGGGGTTTCCACTGTTATGTCACATCAGGGGTCTCCAAACGCAACATGGCGCCACCATTAATTCCAGCCAATCTTGTGTTCAAAAATTGAAATGGTGATCCCTCCCTTCCGAGCCCCGACGTGCGCCCAAACAGTGGTTGACCCCCACATATGAGGTATCATCTTCCTCTGGACAAACTTGGCAACAACTATTGGGTCCAATTTCTCCTGTTACCCTTGTGAAAATAAAAAATTGCTTGCTAAAACATAATTTTTGAGGAAAGAAAAATGATTTTTTATTCTCACGGCTCCGCGTTGTAAACTCCTGTCAAGCACTTGGGGCTTCAAAGTGTTACCACATATCTAGATAAGTTCCTTGGGGGTTCTAGTTTCCAAAATGGGGTCACTTGTGGGGGGTTTCTACTGTTTAGGCACATCAGGGGCTCTGCAAGCATAACATGATGCCCGCAGACCATTCCATTAAAGTCTGCAATCCAAAACATCACTACTTCCCTTCGAAGCCCTGATGTGTGCCCAAACAGTGGTTCCCCCCAACATATGGGGTATCAGCGTACTCAGGACAAACTGGACAACAACTTTTGGGGTCCAATTTCTCCTGTTACTCATGTGAAAATAAAAAATTGTGGGTTAAGAATAATTTTTGAGGAAAGAAAAATGATTTTTTTATTTTCACGGCTCTGCTTTATAAACTTTTGTGAAGCACTTGGGGGTTTAAAATGGTCACCAAACATCAAGATTAGTTTCTTGGGAGGTCTCGTTTCCAAAATGGGGTCACTTGTGGGGAAGCTCCAATGTTTAGGCACACAGGGGCTCTCCAAGCGCAACATGGTGTCCGCTAATGATTGGAGCTAATTTTTCATTCAAAAGTCAAATGGCGCTCCTTCCCTTCCGAGCCTTTGCCATGTACACAAACAGTGGTTTGTGACTACATATGAGGTATCGATGTACTCAGGAGAAATTGCCAAACACATTTTAGGATCCATTTTATCCTGTTACCCATGTGAAAATGAAAAAAATGAAAAAATTGAGGCTATAAGAAATTTTTTGTGAAAAAAAAGTACTTTTTCATTTTTACGGATCAATTTGTGAAGCACCTGGGGGTTCAAAGTGCTCACTATGCATCTAGATAAGTTCCTTGGGGGGGTCTAGTTTCCAAAATGGGGTCACATGTGGGGGAGCTTCAATGTTTAGGCACACAGGGGCTCTCCAAATGCGACATGGTGTCCGCTAATGATTGGAGCTAATTTTTCATTCAAAAGTCAAATGGCGCTCCTTCCCTTCCGAGCCTTGCCGTGTGCACAAACAGTGGTTTGTGACCACATATGAGGTATCAATGTACCCAGGAGAAATTGCCCAACACATTTTAGGATCCATTTTATCCTGTTACCCATGTAAAAATGAAAAATTGAGGCTAAAAGAAATTTTTTGTGAAAAAAAATACTTTTTCATTTTTACGGATCAATTTGTGAAGCACCTGGGGGTTCAACGTGCTCACTATGCATCTAGATAAGCTCCTTGGGGGGTCTAGTTTTCAAAATGGGGTCACTTGTGGGGGAGCTCCGATGTTTAGGCACACATGGGCTCTCCAAACACAACATGGTGTCCGCTAAAGATTGGAACCAATTTTTCATTGAAAAAGTCAAATGGCGCTCCTTCCCTTCCGAGCCCTGTCGTGAGCCCAAATAGTGGTTCCCCCCACATATGGGGTATCGGTGTACTCAGGACAAATTGTACAATAACTTTTGGAGTCCAGTTTCTCTTTTTACCCTTGGGAAAATAAAAAAATTGTTGCTAAAAATCATTTTTGTGACTAAAAAGTTAAATGTTCATGTTTTCCTTCCATGTTGCTTCTGCTGCTGTGAAGCACCTGAAGGGTTAATAAACTTCTTGAATGTGGTTTTGAGTACCTTGAGGGGTGCAGTTTTTAGAATGGTGTCACTTTTGGGTATTTTCAGCCATCTAGACCCCTCAAACTGACTTCAAATGTGAGGTGGTCCCTAAAAATATGGTTTTGTAAATTTCATTGTAAAAATGAGAAATCACTGGTCAAATTTTAACCCATATAACTTCCTAGGAAAAAAAATGTTGTTTCCAACATTGTGCTGATGTAAAGTAGACATGTGGGTAATGTTATTTATTAACTATTTTGTGTCACATAACTCTCTCGTTTAACAGAATAAAAATTCAAAATTTTCAAAATTTTAGCCAAATTTCCATTTTTTTTCACAAATAAAGGCAAAAATTATCGACCTAAATTTACCACTAACATGAAGTCCAATATGTTGCGAAAAAACAATCTCAGAACCCCTAGGATGCATTGAAGCATTCCTAAGTTATTACCTCATAAAGGGACACTGGTCAGAATTGCAAAAAACGGCAAGGTCATTAAGGTCAAAATAGGCTGGGTCATGAAGGGGTTAAAGTCATGCAGTCTTGGCATCTCAGTGCACAGGTGAAGCCATGGCTAGTACAATTTGCTTTAATGTGTCTTCTTCAGATGCTGTTGGAGCTTGCTTTTAATGTATGGCACATGATTTTGGAAGTGTCCCATTGACTCTACAGGTAGTACATACTATTTTATAACGTTACTTTTCCCCCTATGTTCAATGACCCATTTCAAAGAGGGACAGCTTTTATAAAGCTATTGATAATATATATAACACCAAGGCTGCAGTTTAGGGATAAAACATTTCATGACATGTTCCCTTGAACATATCTATTTGCTGTGATTTTTGAAAACATATAATATCTATATTGTTCAGCAAATAAATTAACTGTGAAATTTCATCAGATTATCTTTGGATTTATGTGCCCAAATTTTAACCAAATCCTACATATGGGATCATGGCCTACTTGGTAGGTTCCAAATGGACAGAGGACTTTAGATTAATTTTCCTTTGCTACCAGCCTTACACTGTTTCTGAATTATAAGTATTTGAAACTTTTAAGTATTTTAGTCATTATACTATTCTTTACTCTCATATGGACATCTATTGATAATTCAATATTCTTATCGTCGTAAGATGGTATAATACTATAATGATTTTAATAACAACACTAATGAAATGATCGCAGAGATAAATCGTCTGTTCACAACCTTTTGAATCAGGGGTTTGAAATATAACCTAATAGGATCTTTCTTGGTTGATTAAATGAAGTCTAATAATAACTTTGTCATAATGAGGCAGATGAGTAACATTTCGCTGAAGATCTCATAACAGATAAGCCCCTGTAACCATTAGAAATTGTTTTACGTAAAGCTGGAGATAAGGTGTTAATGTGGGTGCCAAATGTAATACAAATTAGTCCTCTATTAGGACATTACTATCTTCTAATGTCACAAATCATTGTTCAGTACAAACGAGAAATTTATATCGGAGCCTCTAGAAATTTTGCATAAATGCAGGTTGAGCTAATATCCTGTAAGTCAAAGCAAATTTTACATGAGCCACAAACCCGTAAAAGTGTAGGCTTTAATATCTCTCATACATATTAGATGTCAGCAAGTTCAGCCAACACTTTAACATATATTGAGAACCCAGACAATTAGTTGTGTGGAGAGTTAAGGATTCGACATATCCAACTTCACACTTTAGATCCCGTAGTTTTTCCTCCTGTGTTCCCACATTCAACACAAGAGCGCTTGGCCAATTGAGTACTCCTATGTATGGGAGATCTGGCAAAGATGGCTGACAGTCAAACAATCCACCAAACCATTGTCTGTCTGACTGCCATCTAATGTTTATGCTGGGCCTAAATTGAAGCTTTCAAATATATCATAGAATTTCTGAGGCTAAAATCCTCCATACAAGTTAGATGAAAGCTGATTTTGGCTGGACTGGACTACCAATTAACCCCTTTCTGCCATTAGATGTACTATTCCGTCCATGTGGGGTGGGCCCTACTTCCCAAGGACGGAATAGTACGTCATAGGCGATCGGCCGCGCTCACGGGGGGAGCGCGGCCGATCGTGGCCGGGTGTCAGCTGCCTATCGCAGCTGACATCCGGCACTATGTGCCAGGAGCGGTCACGGACCGCCCCCGGCACATTAACCCCCGGCACACCGCGATCAAACATGATTGCGGTGTGCCGGTGGTACAGGGAAGCATCGCGCAGGGAGGGGGCTCCCTGCGGGCTTCCCTGAGATCCCCGCAGCAACGCGATATGATCGCGTTGCTCCGGGGGTCTCCTATCTTCCTCCCTGCAGCAAGTCCCGGATCCAAGATGGCCGCAGATCCGGGTCCTGCAGGGAGGGAGGTGCCGTACCAATTGCCTGCTCAGAGCAGGCGCTTGGTAACGCTGCAGCGCTCTGAGACAGATCGGTGATCTGTCAGAGTGCTGTGCAAACTGGCAGATCACCGATCCTTATTGTCTTCCCCTGGGACAAAGTAAAAAAGTTAAAAAAATTTTTTACAAGTGTGTAGAAAAAATTAAAAAAAAAATCCTAAATAATGAAAAAAAATATTATTCCCATAAATATATTTCTTTATCTAAATAAAAAAACAAACAATAAAAGTACACATATTTAGTATCGCCGCATCTGTAACGACCCGACCTATAAAACTGTCCCTCTAGTTAACCCCTTCAGTAAACACCGTAAGAAAAAAACCGAGACAAAAAACAACGCTTTATTATCATACCGCTGAACAAAAAGTGGAATAACACGCGATCAAAAAGACGGATATAAATAACCATAATACCGCTGAAAGCGTCATCTTGTCCCGCAAAAAACGAGCCGCCAACAGCAACATCAGCAAAAAAATAAAAAAGGTATAGTCCTCAGAATAAAGCGATGCAAAAATAATTATTTTTTCTATAAAATAGTTTTTATCGTATAAAAGCGCCAAAACATAAAAAAATGATATAAATGAGGTGTCGCTGTAATCGTACTGACCCGAAGAATAAAACTGCTTTATCAATTTTACCAAACGCGGAACGGTATAAACGCTTCCCCCAAAAGAAATTCATGAATAGCTGGTTTTTGGTAATTCTGCCTCACAAAAATCGGAATAAAAAGCTATCAAAAAATGTCACGTGCCCGAAAATGTTACCAATAAAAACGTCAACTCGTCCCGCAAAAAACAAGACCTCACATGATTCTGTGGACTCAAATATGGAAAAATTATAGCTCTCAAAATGTGGTAACGCAAAAAATATTTTTTGCAATAAAAAGTTTCTTTCAGTGTGTGACGGCTGCCAATCATAAAAATCTGCTAAAAAACCCGCTATAAAAGTAAATCAAACCCCCCTTCATCACCCCCTTAGTTAGGGAAAAATTAAAAAATTTTAAAAAAATGTATTTATTTCCATTTCCCCATTAGGGTTAGGGCTAGGGTTAGGGCTAGGGTTAGGGTTAGGGTTGGGGTTGGGGTTAGGGCTAGGGTTAGGGCTAGGGTTAGGGCTAGAGCTAGGGTTATGGTTAGGGCTAGGGTTAAGGCTACAGTTAGGGTTTGGGCTACGGTTAGGGCTAGGGTTGGGGCTAGGATTAAGGCTACAGTTAGGGTTGGGGCTAAAGATAGGGTTAGGGTTTGGATTACATTTGTGGTTGGGAATGGGGTTGGGATTAGGGTTAGGGGTGTGTCTGGGTTAGAGGTGTGGTTAGGGTTACCATTGAAATCAGGGTTAGGGGTGTGTTTGGATTAGGGTTTCAGTTATAATTGATGGGTTTCCACTGTTTAGACACATCAGGGGCTCTCCAAACGCGACATGGCGTCCGATCTCAATTCCAGCCAATTCTGCGTTGAAAAAGTAAAACAGTGCTCCTTCCCTTCCGAGCTCTCCCGTGTGTCCAAACAGGAGTTTACCCCAACATATGGGGTATCAGCGTACTCAGGACAAATTGGACAACAACTTTTGGGGTCCAATTTCTCCTGTTACCCTTGGGAAAATACAAAACTGGGGGCTAAAAAATAATTTTTGTGGGAAAAAAAAGGATTTTTTATTTTCACGGCTCTGCGTTATAAACTGTAGTGAAACACTTGGGGGCTCAAAGTTCTCACAACACATCTAGATAAGTTCATGGGGGGTCTAGTTTGCAATATGGGGTCACTTGTGGGGGGTTTCTACTGTTTAGGTACATTAGTGGCTCTGCAAATGCAATGTGATGCCTGCAGACCATTCCATCTAAGTCTGCATTCCAAATGGCACTCCTTCCCTTCCGAGCCCTCTCATGCGCCCAAACGGTGGTTCCCCCCCACATATGGGGCATCAGCGCACTCAGGACAAATTGGACAACAACTTTTGGGGTCCAATTTCTCCTGTTACCCTCGAGAAAATACAAAACTGGGGGCTAAAAAATAATTTTTGGGGTAATTTTTTTTTTTTTTTTTCACGGCTCAGCGTTAGAAACTGTAGTGAAACACTTGGGGGCTCAAAGTTCTCACAACACATCTAGATAAGTTCCTTGGGGGTCTAGTTTCCAATATGGGTTCACTTGTGGGGGGTTTCTACTGTTTAGGTACATTAAGGGCTCTGCAAACGCAATGTGACGCCTGCAGACCATTCCATCTAAGTCTGTATTCCAAATGGCACTCCTTCCCTTCCGAGCCCTCCCATGCACCCAAACGGTGGTTCCCCCCACATATGGGGTATCAGCGCACTCAGGACAAATTGCACAACAACTTTTGGGGTCCAATTTCTCCTGTTACCCTCGGGAAAATACAAAACTGGGAACTAAAAAATAATTTTTGTGGGAAAAAATTTTTCTTTTATTTTTACGGCTCTGCATTATAAACTTCTGTGAAGCTCTTGGTGGGTCAAAGTGCACACTACACATCTAGATAAGTTCCTTAGGGGGTCTACTTTCCAAAATGGTGTCACTTGTGGGGGGTTTCAATGTTTAGGCACATCAGTGGCTCTCCAAACGCAACATGGCGTCTCATCTCAATTCCTGTGAATTTTGCATTGAAAAGTCAAACGGCGCTCCTTCCCTTCCGAGCTCTCCCATACGCCCAAACAGTGGTTTACCCCCACATATGGGGTATCAGAGTACTCAGGACAAATAGTGCAACAACTTTTTGGTTCCAATTTCTTCTCTTACCATTGGGAAAATAAAATATTGGGGGCGAAAAGATAATTTTTGTGAGAAAAAAAATGATTTTTTATTTTTACGGTTCTGCATTATAAACTTCTGTGAAGCACTTGGTGTGCCAAAGTGCTCACCACACTAGGCACATCAGTGTCTCTCCAAACGCAACATGGCGTCCCATCTCAATTCCAGTCAATTTTGCATTAAAAAGTCAAATGGCGCTCCTTCGCTTCCAAGCTCTGTCATGCGCCCAAACAGTGGTTTACCTCCACTTATGGGGTATCGGCATACTCAGAACAAATTGTACAACAACCTTTGGGGTCCATTTTCTGCTGTTACCCTTGGTAAAATAAAACAAATTGGAGCTGAAGTAAATTTTTTGTGAAAAAAGTTAAATGTTAATTTTTATTTAAACATTCCAAAAATTCATGTGAAACACCTGAAGGGTTAATAAACTTCTTGAATGTGGTTTTGAGAACCTTGAGGGGTGTAGTTTTTAGAATGGTGTCACACTTGGGTATTTTCTATCATATAGACCCCTCAAAATGACTTCAAATGAGATGTGGTCCCTGAAATAAAATGGTGTTGTAAAAATGAGAAATTGCTGGTCAACTTTTAACCCTTATAACTCCTTAACAAAAAAAAAATTTGGTTCCAAAATTGTGCTGATGTAAAGTAGATATGTGGGAAATGTTACTTATTAAGTATTTTGTGTGACATATCTCTGTGATTTAATTGCATAAAAATTCAAAGTTGGAAAATTGCAAAATTTTCAAAATTTTCACCATATTTCCATTTTTTTCACAAATAAACGCAGGTAATATCAAAGAAATTTTACCGCTATCATGAAGTACAATATGTCACGAGAAAATAATGTCAGAATCACCGGGATCCGTTGAAGCGTTCCAGAGTTATAACCTCATAAAGGGACAGTGGTCAGAATTGTAAAAATTGGCCCGGTCCATAACGTGCAAACCACCCTTGGGGGTAAAGGGGTTAATATGCATGGGGACCTCTCTACTCTCTCTCAACAGATTATGTTGGGGAAGAGCAGCGGTTGCTATGTTCACAAACAATGCTTTTTTTTACGAGAAATTAGATGCTGCTAAATATGTCTAGCAAAGCCTATCTATTCTCTCCCTTCTGAAAACACAAGAACACTGCCAAGTGCTCATGAGTATAGGGGGTTCGTAGTGGTAGCTGTCTGCAATCTCACTGACACAAAAAGAGGACTTGAAAATCCTCCAAAAAATTGAAAAAAGTCACAGAGAAAAATGCAGAGATGTTTACCTGCTGAAGCCTCCAACCAAATGCACTGCAGGGTGCAGCGGACCCGATAAATGATGGCAAACACACAGGTGCAAAAAATAGCGATGAAACAACCACTTTCAATCCAGTGTTGGCTGTTTGGCATTAGTGCACAAAAAGATAAGCGATAATAGTCTGTATGTGGCATTGTTCACACAGGCAATATAGAGCATCTGGTTTACAGCCTATTAGTAAGGGTACCGTCACACTATACGATTTACCTACGATCACGACCAGCGATATGACCTGGCCGTGATCGTAGGTAAATCGTAGTGTGGTCGCTGGGGAGCTGTCACACAGACAGCTCTCCAGCGACCAACGATGCCGAGGTCCCTGGGTAACCAGGGTAAACATCGGGTAACTAAGCGCAGGACCGCGCTTAGTTACCCGATGTTTACCCTGGTTACAAGCGTTAAACTAAAAAAAAAAAAACAGCACATACTTACATTCTGGTGTCCGTCAGGTCCCTTGCAGTCTGGTTCCCGCACTCAGTGACTGCCGGCCGTAAAGTGAAAGTGAAAGCACAGCCGCTGTGCTCTGCTTTCACTTTACGGCCGGCAGTCACAGTGCGGGAAGCAGACGGCAAGGGACCTGACGGACACCAGAATGTAAGTATGTGCTGTTTTTTTTTTTTTTAGTTTAACGCTTGTAACCAGGGTAAACATCGGGTAACTAAGAGCGGTCCTGCGCTTAGTTACCCGATGTTTACCCTGGTTACAAGCGAACGCATCGCTGGATCGCATCGCTAGATCGCTAGATCGGTGTCACACACACCGATCTAGCGATGACAGCGGGAGATCCAGCGATGAAAGAAAGTTCTAAACGATCTGCTACGACGTACGATTCTCAGCAGGATCCCTGATCGCTACTGCGTGTCAGACACAGCGATATCGTAACGATATCGCTGGAACGTCACGAATCGTACCGTCGTAGCGATCGAAATGTTATAGTGTGACGGTACCCTTACGCACATACAGGCGGGCTGCCCAGTGCTACAAAATGCATGCTGTGCGAACAGAGGCCAAAAGTTTACAGAGCCATCTTGGTCTGACTGCACCCTGCAAGATAAAGTGCAAGAAAAGAAAACCACCTATCAATGTATGTAAGGTATTTGTTTATATTGGGGCCTCAATATGTAAGCTGGCAACCCGCATCAAGGGTCCTTACATTTTGCCAGTCCTAACGCTAAACATAGACTAAGAGCTCACTGACACAAAAAGAGGACTTGAAAATCCTCCAAAAAATTGAAAAAGTCACAGAGAAAAATGCAGAGATATTTACCTGCGGAAGCCTCCAACCAAATGCACTGCAGGGTGCAGCGGACCCGATAAATGATGGCAAACACACAGGTGCTAAAAATACCGATGAAACAACCACTTTCAATCCAGTGTTGGCTGTTTAGCATTAGCGCACAAAAAGATAAGTGATAGTGGTAGCTGTCAGCTGTTGAATGAAAGATTGTTTGGCAATCTCATGTGTATGGACAGCTATAGGGCAATACTAAAGGGGTTGGTTTGTTAGGTAAAAATACATCAATATCCATACTTATAAATCACTTATAGAGGGTTCCACACTTAAAACGCTTAAGTGGAGAGTCACAGGAGAGTGACCCCTTGCACTAGAAGGCTTGACATAACCAAAGTCATACAAACCATTGAGGCAGGTGATCTGCCTTTTGGCTCTACCATGACAGCTTCAGAGTTAGCAGATAAAGAAAAACTATGTCAGAGCATGTCAATTCAGATAATAACTATTTGAGCCCCTTTATTCTGTGTACATCTCAGGGAATGACATGTATTAAAAGGTCACCTATTAACTTCAAGGGCGCAGTATAATAGTATACATTACTTGCATATTGTCATTAAAGTTAAAAAGACACTAGTCTGTCTAAGGCTGGGGTCACATTGCGTTTTGGTCAGAGCGCTAACGGACAGCGTTGCACGGCGAAATTAACGCCATGCAACGCGTCCGTTAGCGCTCCCATTGCCCGCAATGTACCAGCGCATTGCTAGCGCGTGTCATTTTCAGCACGCGCTAGCGACGCGCCGGTCTTTTGTAGCGCGCCTCGGACGCTGCTTGCAGCGTCCGCGGCGCGCCCGAGGTCCGTTCCCCGCTCTCGCAGATCGGGGATCTGCGAGAGCGGGGACGTTAACGCGACCCCGAAACGCGACCCTTTAAAAACATTGCGTTAGCGCAATCCGCTAGCGCTAGCGCTAAACGGATTGCACTAACGCAATGTGACCCTAGCCTAAGGCCTCTTTCAGACATCTATGGATCACATATGAGTTTTATTGGCGCTGTTCACGAACAGAACACGTATACTTTGTAGTCTGTAAGGCTGTCAAATGTGGGGGGGAGCTTGTGGATCAAATGATGAAACTTTGCAGGTTTTTTTTTTAATCAATGAAAAATCACTGATTAAACACTGATGGTAAAAATCTGAAAATGGACTAAACTGATGAAAATCTGATCCAAAACACTGATAAGCAACAGTTAGTGGGGGCGAATAATCAAGACTGGTGATTCTCTCGTTGGTCTTGAAGAGGGGGCATTTCGGAATGGATGCTCCAGATTCATTAAGAGCCGCATGCCTCTTATTGAAATAGGCAAGGCACATAGTGGTGGGTGCCTCACTACTAATCTTACTCCAGAATCTTGATTAAGATTATGAGTAGGATTTTTAGTGAAGTGCATGATTTTGATCAGAGCGGGGGCATCATGCCTCCGTCCTGTCCCAGTTCCACATATAAATAACATAGAGTAATTAGTAAACATTGTTTTTGATTAAAAAAAGCGTAAATTGATCCCACCAGCGCCAAGGTGTACCCTGTTGGGATGGTGCTAACCGCCAGTATTGAAGCGTTACAGTGTGTCAAAAATGACCTCAATGTGAATAAAGGCCAAACAGGACCGGGGTCCAACTATGGATCCCCAGCAATGGGAAGCTACATAAATGTAATGCCCAGCTTGTTTGTACTTGCTATAGCAATAGATTATACTGTAAGTAGATTGCTCAATTAATATACAGATTTAACTACAATGCTGTGCTGGACTTCCTTGTTTTTAGTGAAGTCCACAAGATCACCTTCAATGATATAATGTTATTCCGTACAGTGGTTGATTCAGAGGAAGGCCAAATCACTTATTATGTAGATGCCAATTGCGCAGTATTATGGTGGGAAGTTTCTTCCTGACTCCAATCCTAGCAATCAGAATAAATTGCAATCTCAGTGTTTCATCTCCAGAACTCTAGTAAACCTCTCATATCTTTTATGAAAGGCATTTAGGACCCTTTTGAACTTGATCAATGAACCATTCCAACATCATGTGACTGTGTGGTCTATAGTCTCAATAAATTTTTCCGCAGCAATGTGTATGTGTTGACAGTTTGCCGATGAGATGGTCAAGACCAAGGGAGCTATATTAATCTTAATGTCACATGTATTGGTTTAGAAGTAATAGATCAACATGTTCAAATACACCACATATCAAAGAATAGAAATAACTGTGACAAAACACTCTGGGATCGCCTTTGCTGGGGTCAAAGGTCACGTGGTTTGTGCATTGAATCTGAGGCGTACAGCAGGTTTCTGAGCAGGCTGACCTCAGGTCAGATTTATTAACGTGAAAGCAACATGAACAAAACAAAACATAAAAATAAATCCTAGCCTGTCCGGCACTAACTAAACAAATACGTTGCTATCTCAACAACTGGGGGGCTTCTCCCCCCCAGCTAACATCACACAGATCTTGAGCACAGCTCTTCACTCACGTTTGTCTCACACAGGCAGGCAATCTGTGTGCCCCAGGCAGACGCTGGAAACCCCCAGCTGGTCATCTTTTATTCCTGCAATCATTAACCCATTAGCACCCTGAAGATACTGAGTGGCCTAATTCACATAGGACAAACACCTGGGCGAGATATACCTGCCTCCAACTACCACACCAGCATGAGACTTACATATCCCCCCCCCTTGCTCAGACCACTCCGGTCGAGCAAGAACACTCTTGAAACAGTGCACTCGGGATAGGGCGTCGGCGTTCCCCATCTGCACCCCAGGTCGGTGCTCCACCGTAAAAGAGTAAGCCTGCAGGGCAAGGAACCACCGGGTTACCCGACTATTACGGTCTTTGTGGAGGTGCATCCACTTGAGAGGGGCATGGTCTGTGACCAGCCTAAACTTCCTACCGGCCAGGTAATACTTGAGGGAGTCGAGAGCCCATTTAATGGCTAGGCACTCTTTTTCAACCACCGCATACCTCTGCTCATGTACATTCAGTTTCCGACTGAGATAGAGGACCGGGTGTTCGACTCCGTCCCTCACCTGGGAAAGTACAGCTCCGACACCAGTATCAGAGGCATCAGTTTGTACCACAAACTCGCTGCTGAAATCAGGAGTCACTAGTACGGGCTGAGAGCACAAAGCCCGTTTCAGGCTGTGGAAGGCCTCTTCAGCAGCTGAGGTCCATTTTACCATGACGGAACCCTTCCCCTTGGTAAGATCCGTCAAGGGAGTAGCCATGGCTGCAAAATTGGGTATGAACCGGCGATAATAGCTGGCAATCCCCAGGAAAGCCTGCACTTGTTTCTTGTTCACTGGTTGTGGCCAGCCCTGAATTGCCTGTATTTTGTCGATCTGGGGTTTAACCACTCCTCGGCCAATCACGTAGCCCAAGTATCGGGCTTCTTCAAGCCCGATGTGGCATTTCTTGGGGTTTGCCGCTAAACCTGCATCTCGCAGGTCATCAATCACCGCTTGTACCTTCTGGAGATGAGTTTCCCAGTCCATGCTGTAAATTACGATGTCATCCAGGTAGGCAGAAGCGTACTGTCTGTGAGGCCTCAAGACTCGATCCATCAATCTCTGGAACGTTGCGGGAGCTCCGTGAAGTCCAAACGGCATATAGACATACTGGAACAGACCTTCCGGTGTAGCAAATGCCGTCTTCTCTCTGGCCGCCTCGGCCAGAGGAATCTGCCAGTACCCCTTTGTTAAATCCAGGGTCGTAATGTATCGGGCTTTACCAAGCCGGTCGATCAACTCATCGACCCAGGGCATAGGGTACGCATCAAATTTAGAAACTGCATTCAGTTTCCTAAAGTCATTACAAAACCGGATGGAGCCATCCGGTTTAGGTATCAAAACAATTGGACTGGACCAGGCGCTGTGCGACTCCTCAATGACTCCTAAGTCCAACATTGCCATCACTTCCCGGGAGACGGCTTCACGGCGGGCTTCCGGAATCCGGTAGGGCTTCACATGAACAGTGACGCCAGGCTCTGTGACAATCTCATGTTTCACCAACTTAGTCCGGTCAGGTTTTTCGGAGAAAAACTGTCGGTTCTGTAACAAAAATTGCTTAACCTCAGATTTTTGTCGTTCTGAGAGAGTCTCGGCAACCTGCGCCTCCGGTACAGTAGGTGAACAAACCTGACGGGGCAGAGCCGCCGTTAGGGCAGAGCGGTCTTTCCAGGATTTTATCAGATTCACATGATAAATCTGTTCCGGTTTTCTCTTTCCCGGCTGGTACACTTTATAGTTCACTTCACCAACTCTTTCTCGGACCTCAAATGGGCCCTGCCATTTCGCCAGGAATTTACTATCCACCGTAGGGATTAGGACCAACACCCTATCGCCGGGTGCAAATGTACGGACCTTAGCGCCTCTATCATAACTTTGCCTCTGGGCTCCCTGGGCCTGTAACATATGGTCCCTAACAATGGGCATGACAGCGGCAATACGATCCTGCATTTGTGTTACATGGTCGATCACCATTTTAAAGGGAGTGACTTGACCTTCCCAGGTTTCTTTTGCGACGTCCAGCAGTCCCCGGGGACGACGGGCGTACAACAGTTCGAAAGGCGAAAACCCAGTGGAAGACTGGGGAACTTCCCTAATGGCAAACAGCAAATAGGGTAACAAGTAATCCCAGTTCTTCCCATCTTTGTCTATCGCCTTCCGGAGCATCTGTTTTAAGGTTTTGTTGAAGCGCTCAACCAGGCCATCTGTTTGAGGGTGATAGACAGACGTACGGAACGGGTCTATTTGTAAGAGCCTGCAGAGCTCCTTCATTACCCTCGACATAAAGGGAGTCCCCTGGTCGGTGAGTATCTGTTTTGGAATTCCCACCCGACTAAACACTTGTACCAATTCCTTGGCGATCGTCTTGGTAGCTGTGTTACGCAAAGGGACGGCTTCCGGGTAACGAGTGGCATAGTCCACGATGACGAGGATATGTTGGTGCCCACGTGCGGATCGGGGAAGGGGCCCAACCAAATCCATCCCAATTCTCTCAAAAGGGACCCCGATGATAGGAAGGGGTACCAAAGGGCTACGGAACTGAGATTTAGGGGCCGCGATTTGGCACTCTGGACAGGACTCACAATAGTTACGCACATCATAATGTATTCCAGGCCACACAAAACAATGCAATATCCTTTCTGTGGTTTTCTGTACCCCCAGATGTCCCCCCATTATATGTCCGTGGGCCAAATCCAGTACCTTCCGCCGATAAGGTTTGGGTACCACTAACCGTTGCACTGTGTCTTCCCCTTTTTTTTCTACCTGGTAGAGCAAATCATTTTCAAGAACCATATACGGGTATGCTAGCCTAGTGTCAGGTTCTACGGGTACCCCATCTATCATTTTTACATTTTTCCTAGCCGGAGTCAGGGTAGGATCTTTCATTTGCTCGCTGTGGAAGTCATCCACCTGGACTCCCAAATCTGGCAGACAGGGTGCCGGATGGCTGTCTGCCTCCGCCTCTCGCTGAGGTTCCTCAGTTTCCTCCGTTTCCCCCGCCATGACGGAGAAGGGGTACTGAAGGTTAGATTCACTATCCTCCCCAGCAACATCTTCCTGTGGGGTCTCCTCTAGGGACTCGGGACCTCCAGATGGCATGGGAGAAGATTCACGGGTACAGCTACCGTGAAGGAGCAACTGATTCTCCCACAACTGCCAGAAATAGGGAAAATCCCTGCCCAGGATTACCTCCTGTAACAATGCGGGAACGAGTCCCACTTTGTGCTGCACTGACCCATAGGGAGTAGAAATCCATATGACCGCTGTTAAGTACGAGCAGGTGTCACCATGCACACACGTCACAGAAAACTTGTCAGACGGACCAGACGGAAGTGCCACCAGACTAGCTTTCACCAGAGTCACCACACTTCCAGAGTCTAGTAATGCCACAACATTTTTCCCATCAACAGATAATTCACACAGGTGTTTCGCTGTATCATTTTGACCCGCATTCACACTCACTAGCTGTGTAACCAAAGACATGCGTTTTCTAGAGTCTATAACGTCGCACTGCATGGGTTCAGCGGTAACAGGACAGTTCGCAGAAACATGACCCTTCTCATGGCAGCGGAAACACCTAACAGGTCCCCTACTGAGACCACCGTCCAATACTCTTGGTCTCGGAGTGCGAGCAGTCCCGGACTCCTCCCCCACAGTTTTAAGCGATTTTCCTTCACCCGTGGTCCCTGGAACAGTCTTACCGGTTCCACGAGGAGGAGGCACAGACCGGGGGTTGGCGGTGTCGTCGGGAAGTCCTTCTGCCATGGAATAACGCTCGACCAACTCCACAAGTTGATCCGCTGTCGTGGGATTTCCTTGGCTTACCCACCTTTTCAGCGCTGGGGGTATTACTCTCAGGTACTTGTCCAGGACAACCCGCTGGATTATTTCGGGTATTGTCAGTACCTCGGGTTGCAGCCATTTCTTTGTTAAGTAGATTAGGTCGAACATCTGAGACCGTGCCGGTTAATCTTGCTGGTATGTCCACTGATGTACCCTCTGTGCCCGGACAGCCGTCGTCACACCCAGCCGGGCCAGGATCTCAGCTTTCAGTTTCTCAAAGTCCTGAGCGACCTCCGGGTCCAAATCATGGTAAGCTTTTTGGGCCTCGCCGGAGAGAAACGGGGCAATCAAATCGGCCCATCGTGCCTTCGGCCACTTCTCTCTCAATGCCGTCCGCTCAAACGTTGTCAGGTATGCCTCGACGTCATCTTCTGCAGTCAGCTTTTGCCAGTATCGACTCACATGGATCCTTCTGGACTCTGCTTCCGGGTCAGCGTCAGGCATGCTCACCAGGCGCTGCGCCACCTGTTGGAGAAGTTGGCGGTCTGCAACCGTCATGTCCACTAACTCCTTCAGCTGTGCAGCCATCAAGCGATTAGCTTCGTGCTGTGCGGCAGTGGCCTGCTGCTGTACGACAGTGGACTGTACTAAGGCTTTCACCACGTCTTCCATGCTGTCGCCTGTGCCGCAGTATGCCCGCGTTCTCCACCACAATGTGACAAAACACTCTGGGATTGCCTTTGCTGGGGTCAAAGGTCACGTGGTTTGTGCATTGAATCTGAGGCGTACAGCAGGATTCTGAGCAGGCTGACCTCAGGTCAGATTTATTAACGTGAAAGCAACATGAACAAAACAAAACATAAAAATAAATCCTAGCCTGTCCGGCACTAACTAAACAAATACGTTGCTATCTCAACAACTGGAGGGCTTCTCCCCCCCAGCTAACATCACACAGATCTTGAGCACAGCTCTTCACTCACGTTTGTCTCACACAGGCAGGCAATCTGTGTGCCCCAGGCAGACGCTGGAAACCCCCAGCTGGTCATCTTTTATTCCTGCAATCATTAACCCATTAGCACCCTGAAGATACTGAGTGGCCTAATTCACATAGGACAAACACCTGGGCGAGATATACCTGCCTCCAACTACCACACCAGCATGAGTCTTACATAACCCATTTCTTCCTTTCATGGCTGTAAAGGTCCAGGGTCACGTTTTGCCTATTTTACTTGTTAGACATCTCGTAGACTCAATTGGATTGATATGCTGTGTTTGAATGTCTCACCTCCAGATATCTAATAGTATGCCACAAATGTGTTCCTTATGATGTGCCCCTTTACTAGTTGGCAGTATGAAAGCACATCATCCAGGGTGTGGATTACAGTGGTGGTTATCGTTTGCTGATGTGAAGGAAAACTGTTCTTTATTATAGCACTTCTTCTTAATACTGTGGACATTGTGTAATTATTTAGACAAATTATCATTTATTGTAATTGTAACACGCAGATCAAAAAATGATGCAAATAAATCAAGCACATTTTTATTTTTCAGTTAATAAAAAACAGTTTGTGAATATGATGTTTTTATGTATCATGCTAGATAAATGTTTCCTTCATGTTAGTCTATGGTGGTGATGTGTTGCCTGCTGTATGTAATATGTTGGCTTGCTCATTTATTGATGAGTGTTAGTCTGAATCTCTTCTCACATTGTTGGATGCTACAGTATAAGACGTCAAACAAAAGCTGGAGACACAATTGGCAGCAACGTCTTTCCTTCTTCTTTTCTTCCTGCAAGTCTTTTTCACAGAAAGATGCATTTCCATTATCTATTATATTCCTTGGATTTCATGGAAGAACACGAACATATGTTGCGTTATTGGGGCATATTACTTTACTGTGTCGATTTGGTGTCAGGATGCTGACAAGATGTTGCTCATAGGAACATGCTGAGGGCATTCCCTTTCCTTGGCATCTGGAATCCATCTGGTTGCTAGAAATGAGGAAAAACTACCTAAATCCATCAAGTTTTCATCTTCAGAAGCATTATAAAGAATAGATGATATGTGAAACAGAGAGTCAAGTAAATATTTATTGCCACCAGCATGAGTGAAGGCTGGTGAGCAGGGTTGAGCGAAACGGATCGGACAAATTCAAAAATCGCCGACTTTCGGCAAAGTCGGGTTTCATGAAACCCGACCCGATCCTAGTGTGGGATCGGCCATGAGGTCGGCGATCTTCGCGTCAATGTCGCGTTTCGTATGACGCTTTCAGTGCTATTTTTCAACCAATGAAGGAGGACGCAGAGTGTGGGCAGCGTGATGACATACAGTAGGTCTCGGTCCCCACCATCTTAGAGAAAGGCATTACATTGATTTGCTTGCTTTCTGCGGCGTCACAGGGGCTATAAAGGGGCGTGCACGCCGACCGCCATCTTACTTCTGCCGATCGTAGCATAGGGAGAGTTTGCCGCAGCTTCATCAGAAGAAGGGATATAGTTAGGGAGGGAAGATTAAGCCCTGAAACTGCTTGTGCTGTAGTGATTTCCACTGTCCAACACCACCATTTGTTTGCAGGGACAGTGGAGACTATATTTTTGTGCATCAGCTCTGTAGCTCATTAGGCTGCCTTATTAGGCTCCCTGATAGCTGCATTGCTGTTTGCACGCCGCTGTGCAAACCAACTGCTATTTTAATAGCAAAAATCCTGTTGCTCCTTTCTGCACAGTTATCTTGTTTATTTGTCCACACTTTTGTGTGCAGCAGTCCTTTTCATTGCTGCCATACTTTTCCTGAGATCATTGTAGGGAGATTGAAATTGCACTACAGTCCTTGTATTTTTTCATATATCTTCCAGCCACTTTCTGTCACTGAATTGATTCAAAGTGACAGGAGACAGCATTTGTCCAGTATGGTTACAAACTACTTTTCCTCCCTTATCGATGTTCTCCCTCACAGGTCATTCCCCTTTGATTACTGGGCATCTAAAATAGACACCTGGCCTGAATTGGCAGAATATGCATTACAGGAGCTCGCTTGCCGTGCTTCTAGTGTGCTATCAGAAAGAGTCTTCAGTGCTGCTGGTTCAATACTGACCAAAAAAAGGACACATCTGGCTACCCAGAATGTTTATGATCTAACCTTCATTAAAATGAACCAATCATGGATTTCAAATTATTTTGCCCCACCTTCTCCTGCTGACACGTAGCTTGCCTGAAAAATGTCTTGCTTTTGGCCTCCTCTTACTGACTTCTCCAATTCCGCCATTTGCAGCTGCTGAATGTCCACCAAAGGCCATTTTTATACCTCCCTAAATGGGCTGACTCCCCCCACAAGGCCGTGGTCACCACCTGGCGCAAGCACCCGTGCGAGTGCCGTTTGCCTGGACAGGTGGGTGCGCCCACTCTTGGGTGACGGCACTGGAACAGGGTCCCTCATAGTACAATGAAGTGTCTCTGACGGTGGTCGTGCACAACCAACATCAGACACACCGTCGTAATATGAGGGGCCCTGTGCCAGTACCACCACCCATGAGAAAGTGTTCCCCCCAGCTCGAACAGTGCTCTACCACTTGCAATACTTACCTCTCCCTGCTCCACCACTGTGTAGTCTATGCTGTTAAATCCTTCAATGGCACTGCCGATTCAAATTTGTTGAAATGATAGCTGATAGTTAAAATATACAGGGGCCCTGGCCTCCATTTAGACCAGTTAATACTTTGCCCCTACTACTACTGTCTGCTACTCAGCAGAGGAGCCCACCCCAGTACCTAGCTATGCCGCCTGTTTAGTCCTGTTACCAATTTTGAACTGCTTTTAGCCTACTTGTGTATTTGGGCTTACTAACCATGTCTGCCCAACTCATTACAGTTGTCCTCCACTAAACAAAGCTAGGCCGCCTGTTTAGTCCTGTTACCAATTTTGAACTGCATTTAGCCTACTTTTTTATTGTGGGCCTACAAACTGTGTCTGCGCCACTCATTACAGTTGTCCTCCACTGAACAAAGCAATGCCGCCTGTTTAGTCCTGTTACCAATTTTGAACTGCCTTTAGCCTACTTTTTTATTGTGGTCCTACAAACTGTGTCTGTGCCACTCATTACAGTTGTCCTCCACTGAACAAAGCTATGCCGCCTGTTTAGTCCTGTTACCAATTTTGAACTGGATTTAGCCTACTTTATTATTTGGGCCTATATCCGTGTTTCCTCCTCATCCTGCCCATTGCCCAGCCACTGCTAGATGAGTCTGCTGGTACATTGACCCAGACCTTGCACTGTACACAGCCTGAATCTGACCCTGCTGGAAGTCAGGTTCCCCTTCCCGCATACTATACCACCTTACACGGGGAAAAAGAGGAAGGTGCAGATGAAAGTGCAGGCTCCTTCATCAGGTGGAGGGGCATACTCGTTAGCGACGTCACTGGCACAGGGCCCCTCATAGTACGCAAAAGTGTCTCTGGCAGTGGGAGGCGCCACCTGCTGTCAAACACACCGCCGTACTGTGAGGGACCCTGTGCCAGTGCCAAGTGCCAATGAGTGGGCCCCCCTGCTTGCTCATGATCACAGCACTTGTAAAGTTGAAATACTTACCTCTCCCTGCTCCACCGCCGTGACGTGTTCCGCGTTTCCTGGGCCCACGAAAATCTTGAGCCAGCCCAAACCCCCACAACTTTAGCCAAATGACCCCCTGTTTTCAATGCCTAACTATTATTATAAAGTAAATTAAGATTGACAAGCTTAAGAAATAAGAATTTATGTTTGTCCTCCACTCACTGCCGACTTTGATTCCTCATTGACTTGCATTGGGTTTCGTGTTTCTGTCGGCCCCCGACTTTTCGAAATAATTGGCCGATTTCACCCGACCCGACTGTTGACAGTAAAAGTCGCTCAACTCTACTAGTGAGATGTACCCCAGGTGCAAGGTACAAGGGGGCCACTAAGAAATCGCTTTGCATTGGTCAGGATATTTTGATCAGGGGCGGACATAACATTGGTGCATCCCGTGAAGTCACACAGAGGCTTAAGAGGTGAGAGGGCCCACTTCTACTACAAAGCAGATACAATTGGGCATTATGGTAAGTTCTCTACAGTTCTGTCTAGCACCCTACACGTGCCCTCCATTCTGCAACTGATCTAGGAGTAACATTCTTCATAATCCAAACCTCATACCTCTGTCTCTAAGACTTTTCTCGTGCTGCGCCACTTTTCTGGAATGCACTACCTCAGACAGGTAGTCTAATACCTAACCCCTATATTTTGAAGCATGCTTTAAAAACACATCTTGTTAGACAGGCCTATCACCTCACTTCACTAATCTAACTCTTCCATTTTCCCTTTTTCTTAATTTTCCTCAGATTCTCGTCCCTCCAATTCACCCATCTCCACATCCTGCAAGCACTGAACAGCACACAGTAACTGAATATGTTGGCACAATTTAAATACAATTATTATTATTTAGCTATACAACTCCAAAGGGCCCATATACTGTTCTTCCACAGGGGACCACTTCTGTTTGTGCCCCCTCCTGATTTGGATTCTTTGTCTTAGCAATGGAAAGCCTGGATACAACTCTGCTCATCATACATTGCAGAATGACTTTTTGCTGTCTGCTTCATGATAGACTATGGAGAAAGTAATGACCTGTTATTAGCTAGTGGGATATTTGTCTCAACATTTGATAAAATAGTTTTCTATTGACACAGTGTTTATCCCTTGAATACCTGGTGGTTTCATCAGACTCCTTGGGGATCTTGCGTATAATTTGTTTTCAGGATGTCAGTAAGATTTCAGGGAGAAGATATGTCTTTTTCCATCCTAGTTATAGATTCCCCTTTATTAATGTAGACAGCTTTGATGTTTTGCTTGGTATTTAGTCTGTCTCTTCTAATTCTAACATATTCATGCAAACAATAGAAATGCTGCAGACATCATTAGATACCAAGGAACCAGTTTCCATCTCTCAGATGATAACCAATGTTTACACATTTTTACAACCTCTGAAATCGCTGGTGCCAGACAAGTTGTTATACACTACTTAAGTGGTTCTTTTCTGATACGTGGAGAGCTCTTGAAAGTCGCACTGCACAGTGGAAGCCACCTCCAATGTTTTGTATCTGCTGCTTTATCGCTAAATGAAGTCTTTCAGATTTGAATCTCCTAAATATTCAGTTTGGCCTTTTAGAGTAAATATAGCAAACAGAATATAATGATTTTGCCCTTGAGACCTCACCATTGAGTTGTGTATCTCTGGAGGCTACAGAGTGGACAACGAGAGTAATACCCTAGATTGCAAATCACTTTTGTTAACTGAAGTGTTGTTATGTTTTAAATAGTCTTGGGACTGTTGTGATTGGAATAGCAATGTATTTATTCATCTAATCAGCATGGAAGACATGATAAATATCAGGATGAAAATGGATGATCAGATGCAGAACACGTAGCAATTAAACTGTGTACAAGGCGCTACAAATAAAGGAATAAAACAATTTGGTCTCACAGGCTGCATTGTACAAGTCTATTCTCAAAATTATAAAGTCTAGATAGTAAGATATATGCTATAGAATGTCAGATGCCCAACATGTTTTTCAATGTTGACCCATCTAGTGGCCAGCATAATGTCAACAAGCCATTCATTATTTAAATATACAATGTATAGCTAAGCGACTACCTGGATTTCACTGCAGCTCGTGATGGTGGAGTCTGGTTTGAACTGCAGGTGGCCTCCATGTACAACTCCTAAGCAGCCCCCAGTACTGCAGCTGCTGTCCCCTAAGGGGCAGGTATGCTGGCACAGACTGGATTTGGAGTCACAGACAAGGCTGGATTCAGAGCCTGTTCAGACAGGTGCAACTTCAGGATTCAGATACCACCGGAGCGGCTTCAGGTTCAGGAACCGACCAGAGTGGCTACAGAGTTCAGGTGCTGCTGAAGCGGCTTCAAGGGAACTTACACACTATATGGAAATACAGGAATAGGATCAGGATAACAAACTTAAGGTACCGTCTCACAGTGGCACTTTGGTCGCTACGATGGCACGATCCGTGACGCTCTAGCGTCGCTCCAGCGTCGTAGACTGCGGTCACACTTCGCAATGCACGGCGCTGGAGCGATAATTTCATGACGTATTTGCGATGTAGAATCAGCAGAGGAGGTGGAGAATATCATGCAAACCAAAGTAAATGAGTGATCTGTACAGATAGCTCAGTCCACACAGGCTGTTGTGGTTCTTGACAATGCGAGTCTTGTTTACACAGAAGATTGATGATTTTTTTGTTCTGTGCAAAAGTTAATTTCACCCAATGTACGAGCATTTTTGTCATTCATCTGTTGTATGGCAGCCTGTTTATGTGGAAAGATAATTGTGAAATTAGTGTTTTTAAGAATAATCTGTGTTCACCATGATCTGTCAGTGTAAATGCAGCTTTACTATGCTTCTAACTTTATCCTTTATATTCATATTTCTCTGTAACTAGAGCTGCAGATATGTCTGAAAATCCTTTATTTCAATCATCTCTTCTCATACCATGGATAACAGCCAACAACAATAAGGAGCAGTTACAAAGGCTTACCACTGATACTATTATTACCTAACATAGAGTCCTTCCCTCTTTAGAGCCAGCTTTGGAATTTAAAGGAACAATGAGAACATGCTTGCAGACAAAGGCCTTTTGTTGGAAGTGAAGCCTCTGGAAAGAACCTTACTTGTCTTAATTTACTTTTACACTTTCTAACTGCCAGGTCTTAGCTTGTGCCAATGCTGTGATCTTTAGCAACACTTAAAATGAATGTTTCATGTGATGTCTGTATCTTACAGATAAAGGCAGTAGGACCAATGATCGTAGGCGTTGGGGAAACATTTACGTTGTGGTTAGTTCACCACTTACATACAGGCTTGTTGGCGGTATAAGGTGATACAGTGTGAATTGTTGTCCTGTGTTATTATTTATTGTACCGCAAGCCAACACTTACCAGAACTTAAACTGAAGGAAGGAGAGGTTGATAAGGAATGTTATGAAAGCTTGGACATTAATAACATCAGAGGCAATATTCTGACAAAAGTGTCTGTTGTGGTTATGAGATTCTTGCATTCTTAAAATAGTTTGTTACTTTGGCTGTGACTAATACTAAGTACAGTCATATATTCCCTGTATCCATACAGACACTCCTGAAAAAACAAACTAACCATTTTTGAATGGTGACACCTGTTCTCCGCTCCGTCTTTAGTGGCCTCTTGGGGCAGATGTGCCTCAATGCCACCCAGTGTTTTGCAACAATGGAGCTATTAAACGGAACTCTATGAACAGTAATTAATGTCCTGAACATTATAGACCATTGGCATTATGTACAAAACCAATGTAGACCGTAAAGGTGAGTTCACATTAGCAACACAGAATATGACAATATACGCCTGACAGAAAAAAAACAGACAAAAAAAAGTTTTTGTTTTGTTTTACATATACAGTGGGACTTGACCGTATTCTGGTGCTGTTAAACATTGTATCAGAACATAGTTGTAACTCAAGAGTTTTTTTTTAGGTTTTATCGTATAGAAAGGGTTAAAAAAAAAACACCCGAGGGAGATAACTGGCAGAAGCACCTTCATCTGAGGCACAGTTTCTCAAACCTCAGTCCTCACAACCCCCAACAGATTATATTTTCAGGACTTCCTTAGTACTGCGCAACTGAGATAACCTGTGCCTTAAGGTACCGTCACACTCAGCAACTTTCCAACGATCACGACCAGCGATATGACCTGGCCGTGATCGTTGGAAAGTCCTTGTGTGGTCGCTGGAGAGCTGTCACACATACAGCTCTCCAGCGACCAACGATGCCGAAGTCCCAGGGTAACCAGAGTAAACATTGGGTTACTAAGTGCAGGACCGCGCTTAGTAACCCGATGTTTGCCCTGGTTACCATTGTAAATGTAAAAAAAAAAAAACATACTTACATTCCGGTGCCTGTCACGTCCCCCGGCGTCCGCTTCCCTGCACTCCTCCTGCATCCTGTGTAAGCGTCGGCCGTAAAGCAGAGTGGTGACGTCACCGCTGTGCTCTGCTTTACGGCCGGCCGGCGCTGACACAAGATGCAGGAGGAGTGTAGGGAAGCGGACGCCGGGGACGTGACAGGAACCGGAATGTGAGTATGTGGTTTTTTTTTTACATTTACAATGGTAACCAGGGTAAACATCGGGTTACTAAGCGCAGCCCTGCGCTTAGTAACCCGATATTTACCCTGGTTACCAGTGAACACGTCACTGGATCAGCGTCACACACGCCGATTCAGCTATGTCAGCGGGAGATCCAGCGACTAAATAAAGTTCTGGCCTTCTAGCTCCGACCAGCGATGTCACAGCAGGATCCTGATCGCTGCTGCGTGTCAAACACAACGATATCACTATCCAGGACGCTGCAACGTCACGGATCGCTATCATTAACGTTGTAATGTTGTTCAGTGTGAAGGTACCTTAAATAGTAATTCCATCACCTGTCCAACACTAAAGAAATCTTGACAACTTGATCTGTTGGGGTCTGTGAGGAGGGAAGTGTTTTGGATTTTGAATCTTAACACTAAATATCCACATGGCATGAACTTCAAGATTGATCTCTTTCATATATTGAATTAATGTTTGTTACTAAGTATTTATGTATAATAAGCACGGTGGCTCAGTGGTTAGCACTGTAGCTTTGCAGCGCTGGGGTCCTGGGTCAAAACCCCACCAAGGTCAACATCTGCAAGGAGTTTGTATGTTCTTCCCGTGTTTTTGTGGGTTTTCTCCGGGTACTCCAGTTTTCTCTAATACTCCAAAGACATACTGATAGGGAATCTAGATTGTGAGCCTCAATGGGGACAGCGATGATAATGTCTGCAAAGTGCTGTGGAATTAATGGAGCTATATAACTGAGTAAAGCAACTAAAAATAAATAAGTAATCAAAGAGGGAGAAAGAAATAGGGAAAAGGAAAGGAAGGACAAAAGAATAAAAGAAAGAAAAAAAAGAGGAAACATTTTTTTTTATTTTTTTTCTGTCAGGTGTATATTACATAGTAACAATAGTTATTAAGGTTGAAGGAAGATTTTAAATCCATCAAGTTCAACCCACAGCCTAACCTAACATGCCCTAACATGTTGATCCAGAGGAAGGCGAAAAAAACCCATGTAGCAAATAGTAAGCTCCACATTGGGGAAAAAAATTCCTTCCCAACTCCACATACGACAATCAGACTAGTTCCCTGGATCAACAACACCCTAACAAGGAATCTAGTGTATATATCCTGTAACATTATACTTTTCAAGAAAGGCATCCAGTCCCCTCTTAAATTTTAGTAATGAATCACTCATTACAACATCACACGGCAAAGAGTTCCATAGTCTCACTGCTCTTACAGTAAGGAATCTGCGTACAGTAAGGAATCTGCGTCTGTTATTATGCTTAAACCTTTTTTCCTCCAGACGTAGAGAATGCCCCTTTGTCCCTGTCTCAGGTCTATGATTAAAAAGATCATCAGAAAGGTCTTTGTACTGTCCCCTCATATATTTATACATTAACATAAGATCACCCTTTAGCCTTTGTTTTTCCAAGCTAAATAGCCCCAAGTGTAATAACCTATCTTGGTATTGCAGATCCCCCAGTCCTCTAATAACCTTGGTCACTCTTCTCTGCACGCGCTCTAGTTCAGCTATGTCTTTCTTATACACCGGAGACCAGAACTGTGCACAGTATTCTAAGTGTGGTCGAACTAGTGACTTGTATAGAGGTAAAATTATGTTCTCCTCATGAGCATCTATGCCTCTTTTAATGCATCCCATTATTTTATTTGCCTTTGTAGCAGCTGCCTGACACTGGCCACTGAATATGAGTTTGTCATCCACCCATACACCCAGGTCTTTTTCATTGACGGTTTTGCCCAGAGTTTTAGAATTAAGCACATAATTATACATCTTATTACTTCTACCCAAGTGCATGACCTTACATTTATCCCCATTAACCCCTTTCTGCCATTAGACGTACTATTGCGTCCATGTGGGGTGGGCTTTACTTCCCAAGGACGCAATAGTACGTCATATGCGATCGGCAGCGCTCACGGGGGGAGCGCCGCCGATCGCGGCCGGGTGTCAGCTGTTTATCGCAGCTGACATCCGGCACTATGTGCCAGGAGCGGTCACGGACCGCCCCCGGCACATTAACCCCCGGCACACCGCGATCAAAGATGATCGCGATGTGCCGGCGGTACAGGGAAGCACCGCGCAGGGAGGGGGCTCCCTGCGGGCTTCCCTGAGCCCCCCGCAGCAACGCGATGTGATCGCGTTGCTGCGAGGGTCTCACCTCCCTCCCTGCTCCCTCCAGCCCCGGATCCAAGATGGCCGCGGATCCGGGTCCTGCAGGGAGGGAGGTGGCTTCACAGAGCCTGCTCAGAGCAGGCACTGTGAAGCAGCCTGCACTCCTATCAGATCAGTGATCTGACAGAGTGCTGTGCAAACTGTCAGATCACCGATCTGTGATGTCCCCCCCTGGGACAAAGTAAAAAAGTAAAAAAAAAAAATTTCAAATGTGTAAAAAAAAATAAAAAAAAATATTCCAAAATAATGAAAAAAAAAATAAAAATATTATTCCCATAAATACATTTCTTTATCTAAATAAAAAAAACAAAACAATAAAAGTACACATATTTAGTATTGCCGCGTCCGTAACGGCCCGACCTATAAAACTGGCCCACTAGTTAACCCCTTCAGTAAACACCGTAAGAAAAAAAAAAAAAAAACGAGGCAAAAAACAACGCTTTATTATCATACCGCCGAACAAAAAGTGGAATAACACGCGATCAAAAAGACAGATATAACTAACCATGGTACCGCTGAAAACGTCATCTTGTCCCGCAAAAAACGAGCTGCCATACAGCATCATCAGCAAAAAAATAAAAAAGTTATAGTCCTGAGAATAAAGCGATGCAAAAATAATTATTTTTTCTATAAAATAGTTTTTATCGTATAAAAGCGCCAAAACATAAAAAAATTATATAAATGAGGTGTCGCTGTAATCGTACTGACCCGAAGAATAAAACTGCTTCATCAATTTTACCAAACGCGGAACGGTATAAACGCCTCCCCCAAAAGAAATTCATGAATAGCTGGTTTTTGGTCATTCTGCCTCACAAAAATCGGAATAAAAAGCGATCAAAAAATGTCACGTGCCCGAAAATGTTACCAATAAAAACATCAACTCGTCCCGCAAAAACCAAGACCTCACATGACTCTGTGGACCAGAATATAGAAAAATTATAGCTCTCAAAATGTGGTAACGCAAAAAATATTTTTTGCAATAAAAAGCGTCTTTCAGTGTGTGACGGCTGCCAATCATAAAAATCCGCTAAAAAACCCGCTATAAAAGTAAATCAAACCCCCCTTCATCACCCCCTTAGTTAGGGAAAAATTAAAAAAATGTATTTATTTCCATTTTCCCATTAGGGCTAGGGTTAGAGTTAGGGCTAGGGTTAGGGCTAGGGTTAGGGCTAGGGTTAGGGCTAGGGCTAGGGCTAGGGTTAGGGCTAGGGTTAGGGCTAGGGTTAGGGTTAGGGCTAGGGTTAGGGCTAGGGTTAGGGTTAGGGCTAGGGTTAGGGCTAGGGTTAGGGCTAGGGTTAGGGCTAGGGTTAGGGCTAGGGTTAGGATTAGGGTTAGGGCTAGGGTTAGGGCTAGGGCTACAGTTTGGGTTGGGGCTAAAGTTACAGTTAGGGTTTAGATTACATTTACGGTTGGGAATAGGGTTGGGATTAGGGTTAGGGGTGTGTCAGGGTTAGAGGTGTGGTTAGGGTTACTGTTGGGATTAGGGTTAGGGATGTGTTTGGATTAGGGTTTCAGTTATAATTGGGGGGTTTCCACTGTTTAGGCACATCAGGGGCTCTCCAAACACGACATGGCGTCCGATCTCAATTCCAGCCAATTCTGCGTTGAAAAAGTAAAACAGTGCTTCTTCCCTTCCGAGCTCTCCCGTGTGCCCAAACAGGGGTTTACCCCAACATATGGGGTATCAGCGTACTCAGGACAAATAGGACAACAACTTTTGGGGTCCAATTTCTCCTGCTACCCTTGGGAAAATACAAAACTCGGGGCTAAAACATATTTTTTGTGGGAAAAAAAAAGATTTTTTATTTTCACGGCTCTGCGTTATAAACTGTAGTGAAACACTTGGTGGTTCAAAGTTCTCACAACACATCTAGATTAGTTCCCTGGGGGGTCTAGTTTCCAATATGGGGTCACTTGTGGGGGGTTTCTACTGTTTAGGTACATTAGGGGTTCTGCAAACGCAATGTGACGTCTGCAGACCATTCCATCTAAGTCTGCATTCCAAATGGCGCTCCTTCCCTTCCGAGCTCTGCCATGCGCTCAAACGTTGGTTTCCCCCAACATACCGGATATCAGCGTACTCAGGACAAATTGGACAACAACTTTTGGGGTCGAATTTCTCCTCTTACCCTCGGGAAAATACAAAACTGGGGGCTAAAAAATAATTTTGGGGGGAAAGATTTTTTTTTTTTAATTTTCACGGCTCTGCGTTACAAACTGTAGTGAAACACTTGGGGGTTCAAAGCTATCACAACACATCTAGATGAGTTCCTTAGGGGGTCTAGTTTCCAAAATGGTGTCACTTGTGGGAGGTTTCTACTGTTTAGGTACATTAGGGGCTCTGCAAATGCAATGTGACACCTGCAGACCATTCCATCTAAGTCCTCATTCCAAATGGAGCTCCTTCCCTTCCGAGCCCTCCCATGCGCCCAAACAGTGGTTCCCCCCCACATATGGGGTATCAGCGCACTCAGGACAAATTGGACAACAAATTGTGGGGTTGAATTTCTCCTTTTACCCTCAGGAAAATACAAAACTGGGGGCTAAAAAATAATTTTTGTGGGAAAAAATTTTTGTTTTATTTTTACGGCTCTCCATTATAAACTTCTGTGAAGCCCTTGGTGGGTCAAAGCGCTCAGCACACATCTAGATAAGTTCCTAAGGGGGTCTACTTTCCAAAATGGTGTCACTTGTGGGGGGTTTCTACTGTTTAGGTACATTAGGGGCTCTGCAAACGCAATGTGACACCTGCAGACCATTCCATCTAAATCTGCATTCAAATGGCACTCCTTCCCTTCTGAGCCCTCCCATGTGCCCAAACAGTGGTTCCCCCCACATATGGTGTATCATCGCACTCAGGACAAATTGGGCAACAAATTTTGGGGTCCAATTTCTCCTGTTACCCTCAGGAAAATACAAAACTGGGGGCTAAAAAAATAATTTTTGTGGGAAAAAAATTTTGTTTTATTTTTACGGCTCTGCATTATAAACTTCTGTGAAGCACTTGGTGGGTCAAAGTGCTCACCACACCTCTAGATAAGTTCCTTAGGGGGTCTACTTTCCAAAATGGTGTCATTTGTGGGGGGTTTCAATGTTTAGGCACATCAGTGGCTCTTCAAACGCAACATGGCGTCCCATCTCAATTCCTGTCAATTTTGCTTTGAAAAGTCAAACGGCGCTCCTTCACTTCCGAGCTCTCCCATCCACCCAAACAGTGGTTTACCCCCACATATGGGGTATCCGCGTACTCAGGACAAATTGTACAACAACTTTTGGGGTCCAATTTCTTCTCTTACCCTTGGGAAAATAAAAAATTGGGGGCAAAAATATAATTTTTGTGAAAAAATATGATTTTTTATTTTTACGGTTCTACATTATAAACTTCTGTGAAGCACTTGGTGGGTCAAAGTGCTCACCACACCTCTAGATAAGTTCCTTAGGGGGTCTACTTTCCAAAATGGTGTCATTTGTGGGGGGTTTCAATGTTTAGGCACATCAGTGGCTCTTCAAACGCAACATGGCGTCCCATCTCAATTCCTGTCAATTTTGCTTTGAAAAGTCAAACGGCGCTCCTTCCCTTCCGAGCTCTCCCATCCACCCAAACAGTGGTTTACCCCCACATATGGGGTATCCGCGTACTCAGGACAAATTGTACAACAACTTTTGGGGTCCAATTTCTTCTCTTACCCTTGGGAAAATAAAAAATTGGGGGCAAAAAGATAATTTTTGTGAAAAAATATGATTTTTTATTTTTACGGTTCTACATTATAAACTTCTGTGAAGCACTTGGTGGGTCAAAGTGCTCACCACACCTCTAGATAAGTTCCTTAGGGGGTCTACTTTCCAAAATGGTGTCATTTGTGGGGGGTTTCAATGTTTAGGCACATCAGTGGCTCTTCAAACGCAACATGACGTCCCATCTCAATTCCTGTCAATTTTGCATTGAAAAGTCAAACGGCGCTCCTTCCCTTCCGAGCTCTCCCATCCGCCCAAACAGTGGTTTAACCCCACATATGGGCTATCAGCGTACTCAGGACAAATTGTACAACAACTTTTGGGGTCCAATTTCTTCTCTTACCCTTGGGAAAATAAAAAATTGGGGGCGAAAAGATAATTTTTGTGAAAAAATATGATTTTTTATTTTTACGGTTCTACATTATAAACTTCTGTGAAGCACTTGTTGGGTCAAAGTGCTCACCACACCTCTAGATAAGTTCCTTAGGGGGTCTACTTTCCAAAATGGTGTCACTTGTGGGGGGTTTCAATGTTTAGCCACATCAGGGGCTCTCCAAACGAAACATGGCGTCCCATCTCAATTCCAGTCAATTTTGCATTGAAAAGTCAAATGGCACTCCTTCGCTTCCGAGCTCTGCCATGCGCCCAAACAGTGGTTTACCCCCACATGTGGGGTATTGGCATACTCAGGACAAATTGTACAACAATGTTTGGGGTCCATTTTCTCCTGTTACCCTTGGTAAAATAAAACAAATTGGAGCTGAATTACATTTTTTGTGAAAAAAAGTTAAATGTTCATTTTTATTTAAACATTCAAAAAATTCCTGTGAAGCACCAGAAGGGTTAATAAACTTCTTGAATATGGTTTTGAGCACCTTGAGGGGTGTAGTTTTTAGAATGGTGTCACACTTGGGTATTTTCTATCATATAGACCCCTCAAAATGACTTCAAATGAGATGTGGTCCCTAAAATAAAATGGTGTTGTAGAAATGAGAAATTGCTGGTCAACTTTTAACCCTTATAACTCCCTAACAAAAAAAATTTTGGTTCCAAAATTGTGCTGATGTAAAGTAGACATGTGGGAAATGTTACTTATTAAGTATTTTGTGTGACATATCTCTGTGATTTAATTGCATAAAAATTCAAAGTTGGAAAATTGCGAAATTTTCATAATTTTCGCCAAATTTCCGTTTTTTTCACAAATAAACGCAGGTACTATCAAATAATTTTTACCATTGTCATGAAGTACAATATGTCACGAGAAAACAATGTCAGAATCACCAGGATCCATTGAAGCGTTCCAGAGTTATAACCTCATAAATGGACAGTGGTCAGAATTGTAAAAATTGGCCCGGTCATTAACGTGCAAACCACCCTTGGGGGTAAAGGGGTTAAAGCTCATTTGCCATTTATCAGCCCAAGCTTCTAGTTTACATAAATCCTAGTATGTTACTATGTAGGTGTATATTGTCATTTTTTGTGTTTCTTTTTGGTTCTACTATGCACACACATATTGTTCATCATTGGTCTTCAAATATGATTGTGCTTTCTTAAAATATGATTGTGCTTATGTCTTTTGTAATATGTCTTTTATAAGTCTTCACCATGATCCTAAAGCATATCTCTGGCAAAGGGCATATTTCATACAGTATTGAAATATCTTTTTAATGTATCCAAAATAAAGATTTATTATTTTATCAGTGGAAATGCCGATTTTTCTCACTTTTCTTCAAGATTACTGATCTTCATAAAGGGAAATCAGCATCCATGGTATAAGGCTGACTCAAGCATTAATAATATTGAAACATGGCAAGCACACAAATTGTTGTTAGTTTACATTACTATTGCCATCATAAGTTTTTAGCATAGTACAGTCATGGCCAAAAGTTTTGAGAATGACACCAAAATTATATTTTCACATGATCTGCTGCCCTCTGGTTTTTATTAGTGTTTGTCTGATGTTTATATCACATACAGAAATATAATTGCAATCATATTATGAGTACCAATAGGTTATATTGACAGTTAGAATGAGTTAATGCAGCAAGTCAATATTTGCAGTGTTGAACCTTCTTCTTCAAGACCTCTGCAATTCTCCCTGGCATGCTCTCAATCAACTTCTGGACCAAATCCTGACTGATAGCAGTCCATTCTTGCATAATCAGTGCTTGCATTTTGCCAGAATTTGTTGGTTTTTGTTTGTCCACCTATCTCTTGATGATTGACCACAAGTTCTCAATGGGATTCAGATCTGGGGAGTTTCCAGGCCATGGACCCAAAATCTCTATGTTTTGTTCCATGAGCCATTTAGTTATCACCTTTGCTTTATGGCAAGGTGCTCCATCATGCTGGAAAAGGCATTGTTGGGCGCCAAACTGCTCTTGGACGGTTGGGAGAAGTTGCTCTTGGAGAACATTCTGGTACCATTCTTTATTCATGGCTGTGTTTTTAGGCAAGACTGTGAGTGAGCCAATTCCCTTGGCTGAGAAGCAACCCCACACATGAATGGTTTCAGGATGCTTTACAGTTGGCATGAGACAAGACTGGTGGTAGCGCTCACCTCTTCTTCTCCGAATAAGCTGTTTTCCAGATGTCCCAAACAATCGAAAAGGGGATTCATCAGAGAAAATGACTTTGCCCCAGTCCTCAGCAGTCCACTCCCTGTACCTTTTGCAGAATATTTGTCGGTCCCTGATGTTTTTTCTGGAGAGAAGTGGCTTCTTTGTTGCCCTCCTTGAAACCAGGCCTTGCTCAAAGAGTCTCCGCCTCACAGTGCGTGCAGAAACACTCACACCAGCCTGCTGCCATTCCTGAGCAAGCTCGGCACTGCTGGTAGTCCGATCCCGCAGCTGAAACAGTTTTAAGATACGGTCCTGGCGCTTGCTGGTCTTTCTTGGGTGCCCTGGAGCCTTTTTGACAACAATGGAAGCTCTCTCCTTGAATTTCTTGATGATGCGATAGATTGTTGACTGAGGTGCAATCTTTGTAGCTGCGATACTCTTCCCTGTTAGGCCATTTTTGTGCAGTGCACTGATGGCTGCACGTGTTTCTTTAGAGATAATCATGGTTAACTGAAGAGAAACAATGATACCAAGCACCAGCCTCCTTTTAAAGTGTCCAGTAGAGTTGAGCGACTTTGACCTTTTTAGAGTCGAGCCGGGTTTCTCGAAACCCGACTATCTCAAAAGTCGGGTCGAGTGAAATCGGCCGATTATGACGTAAAGTCGGGATCGACCGAAACACGAAACCCAATGCAAGTCAATGGGGCAGCATAGTCGGCAGTGAGTGGGGGCCAGGAAAACACCTAGAGTGCCCATTTTAATGTCAAAACCATCCATTCTTCTTAATGAAGCTTGTCAAGCGTAATTTACCTTATAATAATTGTAAGGCATTTGAAATTGGGGGTCATTTGGCTAAAGTTGTGGTGGGTAGGGCTGGTTCAAGTAATTAGTGGGCCCAGGAAATCTGGACCACGTCACGGCAGTGGAGCAGGGAGAGGTAAGTATTTCAACTTTGCAAGTGCTGTGAACCTGAGCAAGCAGGGGGGGCCCACTCGTTGGCATTGGCACTGGCACAGGGCCCCTCAAAGTACAGCGGTGTGTTTGCACGGTGGGGGCGCCTCCCACCGGCAGCAACACTTTTGCGTACTATGAGAGGCCCTGTGCCAGTGACGTCGCCAACTAGTATTCCTCCCCCCACCTGATGAAGGAACCTGCACTTTCATCTGCACCTTCCTCTTTGTCCCCATGTAAGGTGGTATGGTATGCGGGAAGAGCAACCTGACTTTCAGCAGGGTCACAATGTTGTTGTGTAGCGTGCACGGGGAATGTTGCGTTATGGGTCAATGTACCAGCAGACTCATCTATCACTGGCTGGGCAATGGGCAGGATGAGGAGGAAACACAGATATAGGCCCAAAGAATAAAGTTGGCTAAATGCAGTTCAAAATTGGTAACACAGGAATAACCAGGGGGCATTGCAGTGGAGGACAACTGGAATGAGAGGCTGACACAGAGAGTAGGCCCAAATCAGTAAGTAGTCGAAATGCAGTTCAAAATTGGCAACCATAGTAAACAGGCGGCACAGCTTTGTTCAGTGGAGGAGAACAGCAAGGAGTGGCAGACACCGATAGTAGGCCCCAACCCAACTAGTAGGCCAAATGCAGTCTAACATTAACAACTACTTAACGAGCGCCTGAAAACGGAATTTCAGGACAGGAAACCAGGAGAACAGCAAGGAGTGGCAGACACCGATAGTAGGCCCCAAACCAACTAGTACGCCAAATGCAGTTGTTCCGTTTAACCACAATTTAATGAGAGCCTGAAGATAGAAGTTCAGGAAAGGCAACCTGGAGAACACCTTGGAGTGGAACACACCATCTCTCTACACCCCATACCCAATTTGAAGGCCTAATGCAGTGTAGTTTCCAACAACTACTAAACGAGAGCCGGAAGATCGAAGCTCAGGAAAGGCAACCTGGAGAACACCTTGGAGTGGAACACACCATCTCTCTCCACCCCATACCCAATTTGTAGGCCTAATGCAGTGTAGTTTCCAACAACTACTAAACGAGAGCCGGAAGATCGAAGCTCAGGAAAGGCAACCTGGAGAACACCTTGGAGTGGAACACACCATCTCTCTACACCCCATACCCAATTTGTAGGCCTAATGCAGCGTAGTTTCCAACAACTACTAAACGAGAGCCGGAAGATCGAAGCTCAGGAAAGGCAACCTGGAGAACACCTTGGAGTGGAACACACCATCTCTCTACACCCCATACCCAATTTGTAGGCCTAATGCAGCGTAGTTTCCAACAACTACTAAACGAGAGCCGGAAGATCGAAGCTCAGGAATGGCAACCTGGAGAACACCTTGGAGTGGAACACACCATCTCTCTACACCCCATACCCAATTTGTAGGCCTAATGCAGCGTAGTTTCCAACAACTACTAAACGAGAGCATGAAGATCGAAGCATTGGCGAGGAAACCTGGGGAACACCTTGGAGTGGAACACACCATCTCTCTACACCCCATACCCAATTTGTAGGCCTAATGCAGCGTAGTTTCCAACAACTACTAAACGAGAGCCGGAAGATCGAAGCTCAGGAAAGGCAACCTGGAGAACACTTTGGAGTGGAACACACCATCTCTCTACACCCCATACCCAATTTGTAGGCCTAATGCAGCGTAGTTTCCAACAACTACTAAACGAGAGCATGAAGATCGAAGCATTGGCGAGGAAACCTGGGGAACACCTTGGAGTGGAACACACCATCTCTCTACACCCCATACCCAATTTGTAGGCCTAATGCAGCGTAGTTTCCAACAACTACTAAACGAGAGCCGGAAGATCGAAGCTCAGGAAAGGCAACCTGGAGAACACCTTGGAGTGGAACACACCATCTCTCTACATCCCATACCCAATTTGTAGGCCTAATGCAGTGTAGTTTCCAACAACTACTAAACGAGAGCCGGAAGATCGAAGCTCAGGAAAGGCAACCTGGGGAACACCTTGGAGTGTAACACACCATCTCTCTCCACCCGATACCCATTTTGTAGGCCTAATGCAGTGTAGTTTTCTACAACTACTAAACGAGAGTCGGAAGACCGAAGCAATGGCAAGGAAACCTGGGGAACACCTTGGAGTGTAACACACCATCTCTCTCCACCCCATACCCAATTTGTAGGCCTAATGCAGCCTACTTTCCGACAACTACTAAACGAGAGCATGAAGATCGAAGCTCAGGAAAGGCTACCTGGGGAACACCTTGGAGTGTAACAAACCCTCTCTCTACACCACGGAAGGGCTGATTCTTAGGAAGGAAGGCTGTCGGAAAGAAGCAGGGCGCGTCCGAGGGTGATTATATTCTTATTAGGTATATACTCACCCTCGGACGCGCCCTGCTTCTTTATTTGTAATGAATGTTTATTTGCAATGTGGTTTTGACTTACTCTATTTTTTTGGTAAATAATGATTTTATTATTTTCATTGTTTTGCATCTTCTTGGCAATAATATAAAGAAGACGCGACAGGACAACACTCGGTGGATGCCATATCTGTGTTTTAAATTGAAAAAAACTTTCGGTTAACTACTTGCAGGAGAAAGTTATTGTAGCTGGTGGCCATTTTTAGTACTGTACCAGATTTTTGTTGTATGTGTTTGTTTTTAATGTTAAAATGTCTGCATTTGATATCTCTCCAGTATTTTCTTTTTTATAAGCAAAATACTTATTTTTATATTTTCTGATGTTGGTTCCAGGGGAACACGGGCAGCAGTAGACAGGTCAGTGGAGGCCTAGTGGAAGGAGGGACCGCAGACAGGCTTCGAAGCCCTAACATAATAAATTGGGCTGGCTGTAGGCAATTTAAAATTGGTTCCAGGGGAACACGGGCAGCAGTAGACAGGTCAGTGGAGGCCTAGTGGAAGGAGGGACCGCAGACAGGCTTCGAAGCCCTAACATAATAAATTGGGCTGGCTGTAGGCAATTTAAAATTGGTTCCAGGGGAACACGGGCGGCAGTAGACAGGTCAGTGGAGGCCTAGTGGAAGGAGGGACCGCAGACAGGCTTCGAAGCCCTAACATAATAAATTGGGCTGGCTGTAGGCAATTTAAAATTGGTTCCAGGGGAACACGGGCGGCAGTAGACAGGTCAGTGGAGGCCTAGTGGAAGGAGGGACCGCAGACAGGCTTCGAAGCCCTAAAATAATCAATTGGGCTGGCTGTAGGCAATTTAAAATTGGTTCCAGGGGAACACGGGCAGCAGTAGACAGGTCAGTGGAGGCCTAGTGGAAGGAGGGACCACAGACAGGCTTCGAAGGCCTAACATAAGAAAAATGTCAATACAATGGTATTGACAGTGCCAGGCATTGAAGGATGTCAGCGCATAGACTAAACATTGGTGGAGCTGTGAGAGAAAATTTTGCAAGTCGTAGAGCACTGTTTGACCTGGGGGGGGGGACTGTCTTGTGGACGGCGGTACAGGCCCAGGGCCCCTCATATTACAACGGTGTGTCTGACGTTGGGTGCGCACCACCACCGTCAGACACTTTATTGTACTATGAGGGACCTAGTGGCAGTGCCGTCGACCAAAAGCGGGCACACCCACCTCTTCAGACAAACAGTACTCTCACGGGTGCTGGCGCCAAGTGGCGATACCACGGCCCCGTGTGGGGACTTTGGCCATTTCGGGAGGTGTTAACATGTCGGATGCTGGACAATCAGGTGCTGCAAATTACGAGATTGGAAAAGTCGTTCAGAATAGTCCACAGGCAAGACCTTTACATAGGAAAGCTAGGTGTCAGCCGGGCAAGGTGGGGCAAAAGATTTCGAAATCCAGTTGTGGTTCATTTTAATGAAGGTTAGATCATCTACATTTTGGGTAGCCAGACGAGTCCTTTTTTCTGTTAGTATTGAACCTGCAGCACTGAATACTCTTTCTGATAGGACACTAGCTGCCGGGCAAGCAAGCTCCTGCAATGCATATTCTGCCAATTCTGGCCAGGTGTCTAATTTTGATGCCCAGTAATCAAATGGGAATGACGGTTGAGGGAGAACATCGATAAGGGATGAAAAATAGTTTGTAACCATACTGGACAAATGTTGTCTCCTGTCACTTTGAATTGATGCTGCAGTACCTGTCCTGTCTGCGGTCATAGCAAAATCACTCCACAACCTGGTCAGAAAACCCCTCTGGCCAACGCCACTTCTGATTTCTGCCCCTCTAACTCCTCTGGTCTGCTGGCCCCTGCAGCTCGTGTGAGAACGATCACGGGCGCTGTGTGCAGGGAATGCCAGAAGCAAACGGTCAACAAGAGTTGATTGTTTGGTTGCTAATATTAGTTCCAAGTTCTCATGTGGCATTATATTTTGCAATTTGCCTTTATAGCGAGGATCAAGGAGGCAGGCCAACCAGTAATCGTCATCGTTCATCATTTTAGTTATGCGTGTGTCCCTTTTGAGGATACGTAAGGCATAATCCGCCATGTGGGCCAAAGTTCCAGTTCTCAAATCTCCGGTTGTGCTTGGTTGAGGGGCAGTTTCAGGCAAATCCACGTCACTTGTGTCCCTCCAAAAACCAGAACCCGGCCTTGCCGCGCCACCAATTTCCAGTGGCCCCGGAAAAGCTTCCTCATTACAAATATAATCATCCCCATCATCCTCCTCGTCCTCCTCCTCCTCTTCGCCCGCTAACTCGTCCTGTACACTGCCCTGGCCAGACAATGGCTGACTGTCATCAAGGCTTTCCTCTTCCTCAGCTGCAGACGCCTGATCCTTTATGTGCGTCAAACTTTGCATCAGCAGACGCATTAGGGGGATGCTCATGCTTATTATGGCGTTGTCTGCACTAACTAGCCGTGTGCATTCCTCAAAACACTGAAGGACTTGACACATGTCTTGAATCTTCGACCACTGCACACCTGACAACTCCATGTCTGCCATCCTACTGCCTGCCCGTGTATGTGTATCCTCCCACAAAAACATAACAGCCCGCCTCTGTTCGCACAGTCTCTGAAGCATGTGCAGTGTTGAGTTCCACCTTGTTGCAACGTCTATGATTAGGCGATGCTGGGGAAGGTTCAAAGAACGCTGATAGGTCTGCATACGGCTGGAGTGTACGGGCGAACGGCGGATATGTGAGCAAAGTCCACGCACTTTGAGGAGCAGGTCGGATAACCCCGGATAACTTTTCAGGAAGCACTGCACCACCAGGTTTAAGGTGTGAGCCAGACAAGGAATGTGTTTCAGTTGGGAAAGGGAGATGGCAGCCATGAAATTCCTTCAGTTATCACTCACTACCTTGCCTGCCTCAAGATCTACAGTGCCCAGCCACGACTGCGTTTCTTTCTGCAAGAACTCGGACAGAACTTCCGCGGTGTGTCTGTTGTCGCCCAAACACTTCATAGCCAATATAGCCTGCTGATGTTTGCCAGTAGCTGCCCCATAATGGGAGACCTGGTGTGCAACAGTGGCAGCTGCGGATGGAGTGGTTGTGCGACTGCGGTCTGTGGACGAGCTCTCGCTTCTGCAGGAGGACGAAGAGGAGGAGCAGGGGGTGCGAATGGCTACAGCCAACTGTTTCCTAGACCGTGGGCTAGGCAGAACTGTCCCAAACTTGCTGTCCCCTGTGGACCCTGCATCCACCACATTTACCCAGTGTGCCGTGATGGACACGTAACGTCCCTGGCCATGCCTACTGGTCCATGCATCTGTTGTCAGGTGCACCTTTGTGCTCACAGATTGCCTGAGTGCATGGACGATGCGCTCTTTAACATGCTGGTGGAGGGCTGGGATGGCTTTTCTGGAAAAAAAGTGTCGACTGGGTAGCTCGTAGCGTGGTACAGCGTAGTCCCTCAGGGCTTTGAAAGCTTCGCTTTCAACTAACCGGTAGGGCATCATCTCTAACGAGATTAGTCTAGCTATGTGGGCGTTCAAACTCTGTGTACGCGGATGCGAGGCTAAGTACTTCCTTTTTCTAACCATAGTCTCATGTAGGGTGATCTGGACTGGAGAGCTGGAGATCGTGGAACTAGCGGGGGTGCCGGTGGACATGGCAGACTGAGAGTTGGTGGGAGATGGTATTGTTGCCGCTGGTGTCCTAGATGCAGTGTTTCCTACTACGAAACTGGTGATTCCCTGACCCTGACTGCTTTGGCCTGGCAAAGAAACCTGCACAGATACTGCAGGTGGTGCGGAAAATGGTGGCCCTACACTGCCGGAAGGGATGTTGCGTTGCTGACTAGCTTCATTGGCCGAGGGTGCTACAACCTTAAGGGACGTTTGGTAGTTAGTCCAGGCTTGCAAATGCATGGTGGTTAAATGTCTATGCATGCAACTTGTATTGAGACTTTTCAGATTCTGTCCTCTGCTTAAGGTAGTTGAACATTTTTGACAGATGACTTTGCGCTGATCAATTGGATGTTGTTTAAAAAAATGCCAGACTGCACTCTTTCTAGCATCGGATACCTTTTCAGGCATTGCAGACTGAGCTTTAACCGGATGGCCACGCTGTCCTCCAACAGGTTTTGGCTTTGCCACGCGTTTTGGGCAAGATACGGGCCCGGCAGATGGAACCTGTTGCGATGTTGATGCCTGCTGCGGCCCCTCCTCCTCCGCTTCAGAACTGCTGCCGCCTGCACCCTGTTCCCCCAATGGCTGCCAATCGGGGTCAAGAACTGGGTCATCTATTACCTTTTCTTGTAGCTCGTGTGCAACTTCGTCTGTGTCACCGTGTCGGTCGGTGGTATAGCGTTCGTGATGGGGCAACATAGTCTCATCAGGGTCTGATTCTTGATCATTACCCTGCGAGGGCAATGTTGTGGTCTGAGTCAAAGGACCAGCATAGTAGTCTGGCTGTGGCTGTGCATCAGTGCACTCCATGTCAGATTCAACTTGTAATGGGCATGGACTGTTAACTGCTTCACTTTCTAAGCCAGGGACGGTATGTGTAAAGAGCTCCATGGAGTAACCCGTTGTGTCGCCTGCTGCATTCTTCTCTGTTGTTGTTTTTGCTGAAGAGGACAAGGAAGCGACTTGTCCCTGACCGTGAACATCCACTAACGACGCGCTGCTTTGACATTTATCATTTTCACGAGAGGAGGCAAAAGAGCTAGAGGCTGAGTCAGCAAGATAAGCCAAAACTTGCTCTTGCTGCTCCGGCTTTAAAAGCGGTTTTCCTACTCCCAGAAAAGGGAGCGTTCGAGGCCTTGTGTAGCCAGACGACGAACCTGGCTCCACAGCTCCAGACTTAGGTGCAATATTTTTTTTCCCACGACCAGCTGATGCTCCACCACTACCACTACCCTCATTACCAGCTGACAATGAACGCCCCCGGCCACGACCTCTTCCACCATACTTCCTCATTGTTTTAAAAACGTAAACAAACTAACGGTATTTGTTGCTGTCACACAAATTACACGGTGAGCTATAACTTCAGTATGATTTAGCTACCCCTTTACAGGTGAGTGAGACCACAACGAAAATCAGGCACAATGTTACACACTCTGTTGTTGGTGGCAACAAATGAGAGAGATGCCACACACGCAGGACTGTCACTGAAGCACAAATGTAAATATTAATCTCCCACTGATTTGATTTTTTTTTTTTTTCAGGGAGACTTTAGGAAAAAAAAAATAGAATAAAATGATTTTTTCAGGAAGAATTTAGAAGCCAAAGAAAATAAAATGATTTTTTCAGGGAGAATTTAGAAAACAAATAAAACAAAAAAAGGCTTTCTATGGCCCACTGAGTGAGAGATGACGCACACAGGAGTCAGGAGTGGCACACAAGCCCAGAGGCCAATATTTATCTCCCACTGATTGATGTAGTGATTTTTTCAGGTAGATTTTGGAACCCAAATCAGGCAAAAAAAATAATAGGCTTTCTATGGCCCACAATTGGAGAGAGAGAGAGAGAGATGGCACACCCAGGAGTCAAGACTGGCACACAAGCAGAAAGGGCAATATTAATCTCCCACTGATTTGATTTTTTTTTTTTTCAGGGAGACTTTAGGAAAAAAACTAATAGAATAAAATGATTTTTTCAGGAAGAATTTAGAAACCAAATAAAATAAAATGATTTTTTCAGGGAGAATTTAGAAAACAAATAAAACAAAAAAAGGCTTTTTATGGCCCACTGAGTGAGAGATGACGCACACAGGAGTCAGGAGTGGCACACAAGCCCAGAGGCCAATATTTATCTCCCACTGATTGATGTAGTGATTTTTTCAGGTAGATTTTGGAACCCAAATCAAGCTAAAAAAATAATAGGCTTTCTATGGCCCACAATTGGAGAGAGAGAGAGAGATGGCACACCCAGGAGTCAAGACTGGCACACAAGTAGAAAGGGCAATATTAATCTCCCACTGATTTGTTTTTTTGTTTTTTTTCAGGGAGACTTTAGGAAAAAAAAATAATAGAATAAAATAATTTTTTCAGGAAGAATTTAGAAACCAAATAAAATAAAATGATTTTTTCAGGGAGAATTTAGAAAACAAATAAAACAAAAAAAGGCTTTCTATGGCCCACTGAGTGAGAGATGACGCACACAGGAGTCAGGAGTGGCACACAAGCCCAGAGGCCAATATTTATCTCCCACTGATTGATGTAGTGATTTTTTCAGGTAGATTTTGGAACCCAAATCAAGCTAAAAAAATAATAGGCTTTCTATGGCCCACAATTGGAGAGAGAGAGAGAGATGGCACACCCAGGAGTCAAGACTGGCACACAAGCAGAAAGGGCAATATTAATCTCCCACTGATTTGTTTTTTTTGTTTTTTCAGGGAGACTTTAGGAAAAAAAAATAATAGAATAAAATGATTTTTTCAGGAAGAATTTAGAAACCAAATAAAATAAAATGATTTTTTCAGGGAGAATTTAGAAAACAAATAAAACAAAAAAAGGCTTTCTATGGCCCACTGAGTGAGAGATGACGCACACAGGAGTCAGGAGTGGCACACAAGCCCAGAGGCCAATATTTATCTCCCACTGATTGATGTAGTGATTTTTTCAGGTAGATTTTGGAACCCAAATCAAGCTAAAAAAATAATAGGCTTTCTATGGCCCACAATTGGAGAGAGAGAGAGAGATGGCACACCCAGGAGTCAAGACTGGCACACAAGCAGAAAGGGCAATATTAATCTCCCACTGATTTGATTTTTTTTTTTTTCAGGGAGACTTTAGGAAAAAAACTAATAGAATAAAATGATTTTTTCAGGAAGAATTTAGAAACCAAATAAAATAAAATGTTTTTTTCAGGGAGAATTTAGAAAACAAATAAAACAAAAAAAGGCTTTCTATGGCCCACTGAGTGAGAGATGACGCACACAGGAGTCAGGAGTGGCACACAAGCCCAGAGGCCAATATTTATCTCCCACTGATTGATGTAGTGATTTTTTCAGGTAGATTTTGGAACCCAAATCAAGCTAAAAAAAATAATAGGCTTTCTATGGCCCACAATTGGAGAGAGAGAGAGAGATGGCACACCCAGGAGTCAAGACTGGCACACAAGCAGAAAGGGCAATATTAATCTCCCACTGATTTGTTTTTGTTTGTTTTTTCAGGGAGACTTTAGGAAAAAAAAAAATAGAATAAAATGATTTTTTCAGGAAGAATTTAGAAACCAAATAAAATAAAATGATTTTTTCAGGGAGAATTTAGAAAACACATAAAACAAAAAAAGGCTTTCTATGGCCCACTGAGTGAGAGATGACGCACACAGGAGTCAGGAGTGGCACACAAGCCCAGGGGCCAATATTTATCTCCCACTTTTTTTTTTTTGTTCCAGGGAAAATTTATAAACCCAATAAAAAAAATAATAAATAGGCTTTCTATGGCCCACTATCTGAGAGAGAGAGAGAGATGGCACGCTTAGGTCTGGCACACAAGCCCAAAGGCCAATATTAATCTCCCTTTTTTTTTTCAGGGAGAATTTATAAAACCAAAAAAAAATAAATAAATAGGCTTTCTATGGCCCACTATTTGTGAGAGAGATGGCGCGCTCAGGACTGGCACACAAGCCCAGAGGCCAATATTAATCTCCCACTTTTTTTTTTTTGTTCCAGGGAAAATTTATAAACCCAATAAAAAAAATAATAAATAGGCTTTCTATGGCCCACTATCTGAGAGAGAGAGATGGCACGCTTAGGACTGGCACACAAGCCCAAAGGCCAATATTAATCTCCCACTGATTGATTTATTGATTTTTTCAGGTAGAATTTAGAACCCAAATAAAGCAAAAAAAAAAAAAAAAGGGCTTTCTATGGCCCACTGAGTGAGTGATGATGCACACAGGAGTCAGGAGTGGCACACAAGCCCTGAGGCCAATATTTTTCTCCCACTGATTGATGTAGTGATTTTTTCAGGTAGATTTTAGAACCAAAATCAAGCAAAAAAATAAATAGGCTTTCTATGGCCCACTATTTGTGAGAGAGATGGCACGCTCAGGACTGGCACACAAGCCCAGAGGCCAATATTAATCTCCCACTTTTTTTTTTTTTGTTCCAGGGAAAATTTATAAACCCAATAAAAAAAATAATAAATAGGCTTTCTATGGCCCACTATCTGAGAGAGAGAGATGGCACGCTTAGGACTGGCACACAAGCCCAAAGGCCAATATTAATCTCCCACTGATTGATTTATTGATTTTTTCAGGTTGAATTTAGAACCCAAATAAAGCAAAAAAAAAAAAAAGGGGGCTTTCTATGGCCCACTGAGTGAGTGATGATGCACACAGGAGTCAGGAGTGGCACACAAGCCCTGAGGCCAATATTTTTCTCCCACTGATTGATGTAGTGATTTTTTCAGGTAGATTTTAGAACCAAAATCAAGCAAAAAAATAAATAGGCTTTCTATGGCCCACTGACTGAGAGATGGCACACACAGGAGTCAAGAGTGGCACACAAGCCCTGAGGCCAATATTTTTCTCCCACTGATTGATGTAGTGATTTTTTCAGGTAGATTTTATAACCCAAATCAAGCAAAAAAATAAATAGGCTTTCTATGGCCCACTGAGTGAGAGATGGCACACACAGGGATGGCACTCTAGCAGAAATGTCAATCTTAATCTCCCACAAAAAAACAAAACAAAAAAAAAAAACAGGGAGTGTCCTTCAATTACTATCTCCCTGCAGTAATCTCAGCCAGGTATGGCAGGCAGCAATAAGGAGTGGACTGATGCACAAATTAAATAAAAAGTGTGTACAAACAAAAAAGATAGCTGTGCAGAAAGGAAGGAACAAGAGGATTTGTGCTTTGAAAAATGCAGTTGGTTTGCACAGCGGCGTACACACAGCAATGCAGCTATCAGGGAGCCTTCTAGGGCAGCCCAATGAGCTACAGCGCTGAGGGGAAAAAAAAAAAAGAAATGTAGCTTCCACTGTCCCTGCACACCGAAGGTGGTGTTGGGCAGTGGAAATCGCTACAGCACAAGCGGTTTGGTGGTTAATGGACCCTGCCTAACGCTATCCCTGCTTCTGACGAAGCGGCAGCAACCTCTCCCTAAGCTCAGATCAGCAGCAGTAACATGGCGGTCGGTGGGAACGCCCCTTTATAGCCCCTGTGACGCCGCAGACAGCAAGCCAATCACTGCAATGCCCTTCTCTAAGATGGTGGGGACCAGGACCTATGTCATCACGCTGCCCACACTCTGCGTTTACCTTCATTGGCTGAGAAATGGCGCTTTTTGCGTCATTGAAACGCGACTTTGGCGCGAAAGTCGCGTACCGCATGGCCGACCCCGCACAGGGGTCGGATCGGGTTTCATGAAACCCGACTTTGCCAAAAGTCGGCGACTTTTGAAAATGAACGACCCGTTTCGCTCAACCCTAGTGTCCAGTGATGTCATTCTTACTTAATCATGACTGATTGATCGCCAGCCCTGTCCTCATCAACACCCACACCTGTGTTAATGGATCAATCACTAAAACGATGTTAGCTGCTCCTTTTAAGGCAGGACTGCAATGATGTTGCAATGTGTTTTGGGGGTTAAAGTTCATTTTCTGGGCAAATATTGATTTTTCAAGTACAGTAATTGCTGTTAAGCTGATCATTCTGACATTCAGGAGTATATGCAAATTGCCATTAGAAAAAATGAAGCAGTAGACTTTGGAAAAATTAATATTTGTCTCATTCTCAAAATTTTTGTCCATAACTGTACACAAATGCTAGAAGAAACCAGTGCCAGCACTGACTTTATTGTTTTCCTTGGGGTTCTTTCTGGAACCCGAAGATTCAGTTCATGAAGATGATAACGATATGCTGAACTGGGCCTTGATCCGAATCAAAAAACATTTCAAACAGCATGTTTTTCCCAGATTTGGATACCCATGCTAGGTTTGCAGTTCACAACTTTTTGAAGCATAAAATGACTATCCAGTCACAAATGCAACATATGAACTCAATGTGGTGCCTTTTGCACATCCTATGAGAGCAGAGCATAATGTAACATTTGCTGGATTTGATATATTTGAATTTGAGAAAAAGTTCTGCAAAATTAGATTTTCACATACACTACATTTAAAGAGGATGTCTAACCTTAGGAAAAAAGTCTTCAGACACTCCATCTGACTGCAAACTGCTGAACTATGCTTGTGTGCATTATATATGCGGTCACGATTCCACAGTATTCACTATACTAGTTGGCAGTCACATGACTGCATATATGCAATTTGCATACATGCGGTCATGTGTTAATTGGACACTGTCCTTCACATGTCAACTAGACCACTGCCCTTCCCCCATAAGTTTCCTCCTCACCATCACTGAAGGAGAGCTTTCTCATCTTTTCTCCAAATCACACTTCACCACTTGAGCACTTGACTCCATCCCACAACCTTCCCAACCTCAACAACATGCCTATCCCAGCCCTAACCCCTCTCTTCAACCTAATATTATATTCTGATACCTTCCTTTCTACCTTCAAATATGCCTCAATCACACCTATCCTGAAGAAACCAGCCCTCGACCATTACATCCACCTCTCGCCCTGTTTTTCTGCTCCCGTTTGCCTCCAAATTCCTTGAGCAGCATGTCCATGCTGATCTTTCCTCACACCTCTCTTCTAACTCACTCTTTTACAACCTACAATCCGGCTTCCATCCCCATCACTCCACTGAAACTGCCTTAACCAAAATTAGTAATTACATATTGTACTTACCGCCAAAGCTAATAGACAATTCTCAATACTCCTCCTTCTAGACCTGTCCTTTGGGGGTTAACACCATTGACTACTCTCTCCTGTTACAGATCCTTTTTTCCCTTGGCATCAAAGACCATGCCCTCTCCTGGAACTCCTCATACCTCACTAAAAGTGCATTTAGTTTCTCCCATGCCCAGATGATCACCTAATTTTGCCCTCTGTCTCTATATACCTCCAAACTAATGTCCCAATATATTCCCACACATAACCTCCGATCCTGTCAAGACCTCCCCATCTCTTCCACCCTTGTACGTTCCTCATCCAACCACCTTCAAGACTTCTCTCGATTATCCCACATCCTCTGAAATTCTGTGCCTCAACAAGTCTGATTATATACCACATTCAGAACTGTCAGATAGAACTTGAAAACGCATCTTTTCAAGAAAGCTTACAGGCTGCAATGACCCTGCTGTCACCTCAACACCACTGGAGCTGCCGCAACCCCCTTAACCTACTGTCCCTTTCTCGATTATTCTGTAGTCTGTAAGACCACAAGGGTAGGGCCTTCTGTACCATCTGTCATTGTTAGTTTGTTCATTTGAAATTGATTTGTATTTTGTATGTAACCCCTTCTCATGTACAGCACCATGAAGTCAGTCTCATTACTGATTACGCTGGAAATTCCAAGAAATCATGACGGCAATGCGACTGCGCTTGTTCAAGCCTAGACAACCCTTTTAGCTTCAGATCTGGTGCCTTGTCAACATTGAGTGTTATTTGTCCCCTCAACAATAGTTAGTAATTTTATCGTCAAAACATTATCTTTAAAGCTGTTTGACTAGTTCTACAAACATTTAAATACTTAACCTTAATTAAAAGGACAGCTAGCTGTGAGAAAAGATAGGCACATAAAGATTAATCACCAGCTAAATTGAGATTGGTGGTTACTTAGTGCATTAACTTCTACAGTTTACATTCAATATTGTCCAGCAACTGCTTTTAAACTGTAATGTGTTCTTAATAAAAAGTCATTATTTTTCAATGGTAATAAGTATTTTGAACAAATTATAAATTAAAGGAGCTTCCAACACCATCATTTTTTAAGTAGTTTAAGGCTGTGTTCACATGTTCAGGATTTTTCGCGATTTTTCACATTTTTTTCGCTATAAAAACACGATAAAACCATGAAAAAAATGCATACATTAAGCATCCTATTATTAGAATGCAATTTGAAATTTTTGTGCACATGTTGCATTTTTTTCATCAGCGGAATCGCATTCCAGAAAAAAACGCAGCATGTTCATTCTTTGTGCGGAATCGCAGGGATTCCACACACATAGGAATGAACTGATCCGCTTACTTTCCGCATGTGGCCACGCCCACCATGCGGGAAGTAAGCGGATCATGTGCGGTTGGTACCCAGGGTGGAGGACAGGAGACTCTCCTCCAGGCTCTGGGAACCATATACCTGTAAAAAAAAAGAATTAAACTAAAAAGTCATGATATTCTCACCTTCCTGTGGCCCAGCAGCCTTCTCTCTCCTCGCGATGCTTCCGTTCCAAGTGATGCTTCCGTTCCAAGTGATGCTTTGCGGCAATGACCTGTGATGACGTAGCGGTCTCTCGTGATGCTACATCATCTGAGGTCCTTGCTGCAAGGCATTACTGGGAACGGAAGCTGCCGGGAGCATCGCGAGAAGCAGGAAGGCTGCGGGGGATGCTGGAAGGTGAGAATATCATGATTTTTTATTTTTTTTATTTTTTTAACATTAGATCTTTTTACTATTGATGCTGCATAGGCAGCATCAATAGTAAAAAGTTGGTCACACTTGTCAAACACTATGTTTGACAAGTGTGACCAACCTGTCAATCAGTTTTCCAAGCGATGCTACAGATCACTTGAAAAATGCTAGCATTTTGCAAGCTAATTATGCTTGTAAAACGCTAGTGTTTAGCGGGAAAATGCATGCCAATTCCGCATGAGTTCTACCCGTGGCACAGTTGCGGAATTGTGCATGTGTGCACATAGCCTAATACTTCTCGGGCTCTGTTTGCAGAGCTCTAGTGATGAAATGGTATGCTAACACTGCTGCAGATAATGACTGCCTTTAGCCATGCCATGCCAATACTGCTAAGGTCTGCCACTCTCTTGCTGCAGTGAACTGCAGGCTTCTATAGATGCCACCTAGAAAATTCATTCACAAGATTCACTGCCTTGCTCTGATCTTCACTTGGCCATCTTCAGCATTTTCAGTGCCTTCTGTGATAATTTTTGATTAGTTTTTGCACATCGTACATCATGTGTCACATGGTGTGTGTTATAGCATAGACAAAGATGTAAATGATGGCCCAATGCACACCCACCAGTGACTGGACCAAAGAAAATAGAACAGATGACTGCTTGCTGGATATTATTATTTTTAACACCTTCCCATCCCTTTTCAATCTGGCAAAATGCTGGGCAGACAGTTAAAAAAATAGGATTCTGGCTAATTTGATTTCCTGTGAAATTTTAAGTCAATTCAATTTTTCTTGAAGCGATGCACAGTGGCTCAGTGGTTAGCACTGTTGCTTTGCAGCGTTGGTGTCCAGGGTTCAGATCCCACCAAGGACACCATATTCAGGGAGTTTGTATGTTTTCACACTCCAAAGACTTACTGATAGAGAATTTAGATTGTGAACCCCAATGGGGACAGCGATGATGAATTCTGTAAAGCTGTGAAAATTAATGGCGCTATATAAGTGAGCGCAATAAATAAATAATTTGCTCATCTTCATCCTAAGCTATAACTACAGGATGCTGCAGGCTGCCAACAAGTTATCATTTATGCTATAAAGAGATATAAATAATAATATAATATGAAATTGATCAGGGTTGAAGACATTAAAATGAAATGTTTTTTTTTTTAAAGGTAGAACTAAAATGTTTTTGACATGTAATTTTGAAATTAATTATGTCTGCAGCTTAGAGAATATACATATACAGTATGGCAGAATCTCTAGACCTCAGCAGACCAGTGTACAACTACAATACATGTAATTTTGTAGCAGAAATTGTGACTTAATCTACTTTCACACTAGCGTCGGATTCGGCCCGTCGCATTGCGTCAGGCCGAGATTCTGACGCTAGCGTTTGTTGTGCCGCACAACGGATGCATTTCTCCGGCGCATCCGCTGCCCCATTGTGAGGTGCGGGGAGGTGGGGTCGGAGTTCCGGCCACGCATGCGCGGTCGGAAAAGCGGTCCGTCAGCTGCAAAAAACGTTACATTTAACGTTTTTTGCTCCCGGTGGTCCGCCACAACACGGCGCAACCGTCGCAAGACGGTTGCGACGTGTGTCAATACGTCACAATGCATCGGTAATGTAACTCTATGGGGCAAAAACGCATACTGCAAACAACTTTGCAGGATGCGTTTTTTCCCCTAAATGACGCATTGCGACGTATTAAAAAAAAACGCCAGTGTGAAAGTAGCCTTTTGGTTATTAAAGGAAAAATGTAATGATATTTACTGCCGTGAACAAGAATGACCTAATGTTATGCGGGACATCATAAATGGTGTTGTAGGTGTGAATGGATAACATGGTTGAGGTGTGAATGTATTTCTATTTTTATTTTTACATATGTCACCCATGTTGATGGTGTCATGAGTAAAGCTCATCGATGAAGACAGGAACCAGATGCTTTTGAACTAATTAATTTTGCACGTGTGTCATATATATATATATATATATATATATATATACAGTATATACAGTCATATATTTAGTCAATTCCTCTCTGTAGGACCGGCAGTCGATGGCATCATGCGCTGTTATTCTGAGCGATTACACGTGGGAGGCTGCTTTAAGTGGCCTGGAAATTGGATTATATAATTCCTCTGATCGGTTATTTCATGGGCCTGGAAAAAGAAAGCAGAGGGGACAAGGGGTGACAGCTGAGAAGTAGCCTTTGTCTTTGTAAAAGGAAAACCTGTTAAGAAGATTTAGTGCCTTTTAGGCAGTCCCCTTTGCTTGCACTGACCTCTAACTGGTAGGGGTTGTAATAGATAATAAAGCCGAGTCTCCGCTGTCAGCCGCTCTGCCTCTGGGAAGCCTTTTCATTGTCTGTTTTCATTAGTTACATTGTTCCACTATATCCTGACTCTCCAGTAAAAGAAATCCTCCGTCCTCAGCAGCAGATATCGCTGGAAAGGGCCATCTATCAGATTGAAATGTTACTTCTTGCATGGGCAGGGTGAAATTACAGCCTAGGGAGCTGTCACTACAGTTTTTCTTCCTTGCTTAGAGAAGGAGGATTTGCAGAGCGGCTCTGAGGTGCTGGGATGTGCTGCAAACCTCCTCAGTGCCAGGTGGTCTCTGAATGTATTGGTTTTACACCCGTGTGCCACGTTTGAGGCCTGCAGAACCCTAGTGGCCGCTGCGCCCTGTTGTCATGATGTGTGCAGCAGTGTATGCAGGGATCCAAGGGATAACGTGAGAGAGTGACATGTCAAGCATGCCGAGATGAGGAGACTCTTAAGCTGCAATGCTTCTCTGGGAAATATGCAAATTGTCTCTTCAAAGAGGAAGAGGACTAGAACTCTTGTGCCACCTATAGGAAGTAGCAATCCTAAATGTCATTGACTCTTTATGCAGCACATACTGTGACTACAGAGCACCAGTCTTATCAGAAACAGCATCATCCACACCTCATGATAATCTGTACTGACAAAAGAAGTAGGAGAGGGTGGTGGCAATGTCCATGGATCAAGATATATTAAAGGCTTAAGGTACCGTCACACTAGACGATATCGCTAGCGATCCGTGACGTTGCAGCGTCCTCGCTAGCGATATCGTCCAGTGTGACAGGCAGCAGCGATCAGGCCCCTGCTGTGCTGTCGCTGGTCGGGGAAGAAAGTCCAGAACTTTATTTCGTCGCTGGACTCCCCGCAGACATCACTGAATCGGTGTGTGTGACACCGATTCAGCGATGTCTTCACTGGTAAGCAGGGTAAACATCGGGTAACTAAGCGCAGGGCCGCGCTTAGTAACCCGATGTTTACCCTGGTTACCATCGTAAAAAAACAAACAGTACATACTTACATTCAGCTGTCTGTCCCTTGCCGTCTGTTTGCTGCACTGACTGCTGGCCGCAAAGTGAAAGTGAAAGCACAGCACAGCGGTGAGTCACACAGCGGTGAGTCACCGCTGTGGCTGTGCTCTGCTTTCACTTTGCGGCCAGCAGTCAGTGCAGGGACCAGACGGCAAGGGACAGACAGCTGAATGTAAGTATGTACTGTTTGTTTTTTTACGATGGTAACCAGGGTAAACATCGGGTTACTAAGCGCGGCCCTGCGCTTAGTTACCCGATGTTTACCCTGGTTACCGGGGACCTCGGGATCGATGGTCGCTGGAGAGCGGTCTGTGTGACAGCTCTCCAGCGACCAAACAGCGACGCTGCAGCGATCCGGATCGTTGTCGGTATCGCTGCAGCGTCGCTAAGTGTGACGGTACCTTAAAAGAGAGCAGAGGCATTCACTGTTACATTTTTCCAATGCATATACGATTTACATCCTGAATGTACAGATTCCAATAGGACATCCCATTGCTAAACACTTTACACACATTATAGCAATATAAATAAATCTATAATATTATAATAACTAGATTCTTTAATCTTTTTATCCAGCACCACGTAGGAGAGCTATGGTACAGGTATAATTGGTTTCTGTGGAGAACAATATGACCAAAGTGATAAAATTGTATGCACCACTATAAAGCTAACAGGAGCTTGGCATTTCCAAGTATAACAGCGTACAAAATACCACCCCATTATAGGTACGGTAATAACAGGATAAAAGAAGTGAGGAAGACTATGATGGATTCTACCACAATATCTGCATATAAGTGAACCCCTCCCCATCTCCACCACCCCCATACCCAAGTACTTTTAGTTTGGGTAACTAAAGGTCCAATTACATGGACCGACCGGCGGCATGTAAACTTTTACTAATCGGCGGTCATTTAAATGCAAAGTAAGCAATAAGCACTGAGCGATCTATAGTAGATCAATCAGTGAACACAGGCTGCTATGGTTCTCGGCAATGTGAGTCCTGTTTACACCGGGCGTTGCACCACCAAGAACAATGATTTTTTGTGCTGTACAAAAGATAATTTCCCCCAATAACAAACCGTTTTGCTTGTTCATTGGGTGATCGTCAGCCTGTTTACATGACAAAATAATCGTGAAACAAGTGTTTTTAATAACGGTCAGTCACAATTATTTTGCTCCCTTTTCAGCATTCAGAACACATATAAGGCTGGGCACATCGGTTGATTATTTATCTCCACTGGATTGGGTATTGAAAATCAACTGCTGAAACATTCTTTCTCCATCATTTTCAAGGAAAATGAAGGTTTGCAAAGGCTGTGCACGCATTAGATGGTCAGTTGAGAGTGCCAAAATTGACAGGTTTAGCTGACATTATTCTAATATGTTTGACCAGCCTAAGCCCATCGTGTGGCACTATTAGATCTTCTCGCTACCCCTTGTTTTTAATGTTGGCAATGAGTTGTGGTTTTTGGCCAAAAGTGCATCAGCCAGTTATTTTTTGAAAGCCGTATAGTAAAATGCGACTTTTTTGTGTTATAGTGCCTTTGGTTTACAGGCAAATTTACTAGTGCATCATGCGAAAAGTATGGTAATTTTTCGGGTGTTTTTCTCCATAGGTTCTTAAAAAATGGTTGTATAAAATGACACCAAAACTGCTATATGCATCACTTATGGTTTTAATGCATTTAAAAATATAATCATAAGAAGATATATAAAATCAACATAAAGTGAATGCACATAAACACTCATAATTCCTCCTAGGATCCAGTTACTACTGCTTGCGTATTTTAGGTGGGTCCAATGATATCAGTCACATCCCCTATTGTTTAAAAAAGGCTTTTTGAACCTCAGAGGTTCCTGCATGTGAATCCTGCTGAGGCTCTGAATGCCATTGTATTGGAAGGAGGAGTTCCCAATCTGGTGCTCATTAGAAGCAATTAAGAAATGGAATTAAGAAAATCACATTACAGGATTAAAAGAATGAGAAACCACCCACCGAGACAGGGAAAAAGAAAAGCTGGCCAGGAAATGGAACTCGCATAGCAAAGGACAATGAGTCCAACAAGACCCTCTAGGTTCTTAAAATCCGGGAAGCAGCCCAAAGCTACTTATCTTTCACTTGGAATGCAAACTAACCCTCCTGGATTATGAACTAATTCTCCTCTATCCTGAAACACCTATTATTTTAAGACGTTAAGACTTTCCAGGCGCACTGTCGGCGGTGTGTATGCCAGCCTAGTATACAAATACTTTTCAGGCAGAGAACAAAAATATGATGTTGAACATTCTGTGCTTTGTTTAAAGGAATAAAACAAGTCAGTCTTCCTGGAAATCTTAATGTAAATGAAGATTTTGTGATGTTACTTTGCTTCAAAGCTTCCCATGAAAGTATGTGGATGGCCGTAATCAGAAGACCAGAGTGCTGTGTTTAGTAATGGTGAAATATACAAATTGCCTCTTCTGAGAAAAAGAGGACTTAAACTCTATAGCGCCACCTGTTGGAAGTAGCGATCCTACAAGTCACAATCAACCCTTTAACACATTGTTTCTGCACTGAGAAAATCCAGATACTGACCGTCCCTACAAATGGAGGTGCACCTTGTGTTATATGATTTGCCTTTCTTATGAACTAATCACACATGCTAAGCCAGTATTTATGAGTAATATAAAGTGTCCCAGGGTGCACATTAGCAGCCTCTGGCATCCACAGGTTATGACATAATAAACCATACTACTGAAGTCTTTAAAAGCGATATAAAAGTATTTGCAGTCGTAACTCTGCTCCTACGTTTCCAAGATATACAGCGATGCTATTTGCAAAATCTCAGTACAGAACTTTGCATCAGAGTTAATTTATCTAACATCCATTGCTTTATTTTCATTAAATCTGCACTTACATTAATCTTATTTTGCTGTTTGCTTTAATGCATAATGCAAAAAGGTGACTGATGGATGTGGTGAACAAGTCACTTGCATATCTTATCCAAAGGCAGAATATCACTGTCAATAAAGGAGCGTATCTGCTCTGTACAGATAGCCATAGACTCAATTTTGCCTTTGTGTCCATTGGTTTACAATTAATGTGCAATGTTTTTGGCTATGTAATATATTTTAATATGATTGATCATTTCTTTTTACAAAAGAAGACAATCATTGGCCAGGTTCTGATACGAGAATGTGAGTGAGACACATCTGAGACATTATAAAGTCAAGCAGATGACAACCTCGTTCACCACTATTAATTGGACTGCACCCAATGCTGGTTGCTGGCAAGTTGTGATATTGAGACTCAGTGATGCAACAGTTGTTAAAGTCAAGTCAATTAACTTTTCTTTACCTTACAGAGAAACTAATATGGAAATATCATCTGCCTGTCACAGAAATGTTAGGTTACAAATAGCGAAATTGTAGCAATTAATGTCGTCATGCAACCATAGGATGCGAAGAAAGCGAGTCATTTTACCTGTGTGTGTGCAGTCATATGTGCATATTTGTCAACAACTGGAATTTTTGGGGAGGACACTTTGGTTATGGCAGCACATGATTCATTAAAATTCTTATGAAGCAGGGAAAAACCCTTGAATTGAGACCAAAAAAGCAGACCCCAGACCCCCATCGGACCACTAAATTCAGACTCCAGACCAGAAGCCAATATTAAGATTTCAGTCCAGACACCTTTAATTACTGACCTCTACTAACAAGATTTCTTTATTTAGTATCATTGTAATTGTACTGACCCACAGAATAATATTAACATTTTATTTGCGCCACATGTAAATAATGGCACATTTAAAATTTTGTAAAAAATCTAAGCAGCATTTCTTTTTTTCTCTATTTTTCTTAAAAAAAGTTTGGTCAATGAGACCAATGTAGGTTTTATCCTTAACAGGTTAATATTATCATTATTGATACTAGTGATATTAATAAAAAGGATAATGACCTTACTTCTACCCTTATGTAACAGTCTTACATCTAAATGTTGTGTCATATCCTATTGTTACAACAGCTTCATCCATTGTTATGATATACATATATTTTGCTTTATGTTTTAGATTTTCAGCTATTTTATGTTGTGATGCTGCCTTTTTGCTTATTCTATAAGAAAATCTAATTTTGCAATAAGATGTTTTTTGTATCATGTGTGTGGAAAAGCAGTGATATGTCTTTATCTTGTATGTCTACTGGAAAAGTTCTTAATAATGAATGAAGTGATTTGTGTTGCATAAATGAAAAGACCGATAACTTGGTTAAGGAACGTTAATGATAATCGCTGGCATCCCGTCAATGCATGAAGATCTGTACATTCTGTTTGCTCAAGAAACGATAAACTATTTATTTTGCACTTAACAACAGATGTTTTTAAGTGACTCGAGACTCAAAATCTGTGGTTACAAATTGCTGCAAAATCTACACATTTAGATTTACTGTCACTAATGCAGATTTTTGTATTGATCGCTTTACATTCAATAGTTTCTTTGTGTTTATGGCATGTTGTTTTGTTGTCATGTCTGCATTTACTGACAAACAATTCTTAGAAACTGATGTAGTCTATGGAAAAACAGCGGCTCTCTGTCCACCATAAAATATATTAAACTAAGGGTACCGTCACACTATAACATTTCGATCGCTACGACGGTACGATTCGTGACGTTCCAGCGATATCGTTACGATATCGCTGTGTCTGACACGCAGCAGCGATCAGGGATCCTGCTGAGAATTGTACGTCGTAGCAGATCGTTTAGAACTTTCTTTCATCGCTGGATCTCCCGCTGTCATCGCTAGATCGGTGTGTGTGACACCGATCTAGCGATCTAGTGATGCGATCCAGCGATGCGTTCGCTTGTAACCAGGGTAAACATCGGGTAACTAAGCGCAGGACCGCGCTTAGTTACCCGATGTTTACCCTGGTTACAAGCGTTAAACTAAAAAAAAACAAACAGCACATACTTACATTCTGGTGTCCGTCAGGTCCCTTGCAGTCTGCTTCCAGCACTGTGACTGCCGGCCGTAAAGTGAAAGCAGAGCACAGCGGCTGTGCTTTCACTTTCACTTTACGGCCGGCAGTCACTGAGTGCGGGAACCAGACTGCAAGGGACCTGACGGACACCAGAATGTAAGTATGTGCTGTTTGTTTTTTTTTAGTTTAACGCTTGTAACCAGGGTAAACATCGGGTAACTAAGCGCGGTCCTGCGCTTAGTTACCCGATGTTTACCCTGGTTACCCAGGGACCTCGGCATCTTGGTCGCTGGAGAGCGGTCTGTGTGACAGCTCCCCAGCGACCACACTACGATTTACCTACGATCACGGCCAGGTCATATCGCTGGTCGTGATCGTAGGTAAATCGTATAGTGTGATGATACCCTAAGTCTTTTTTGTCAGTAGTTATAAACAACACTATTTACATGCATACTTGATTTTCCCAATGTAATTCCTTATGTGTGAGAGTGGTAAGCAGATATCAGACATTCCATGACACCTATCATTGGGCAAACCAATAATGATTAATCTTAACCCCTTTACGACCTTAGATGAAACCATGTGTCCAGGTCGCCTGGTAATCCGGTGCTACTCCCTCCGAACTCACGATGTGTCCCATGTACTGTACCTTTACCTTGAGAAGGTGACATTTGGATGGCTTGATTTTCATGCCATACCTAGATAAGGCTTCGAACACATCTGCCAGGTCTTTTAAGTGTTGTCCGTAAGTCTTTGAGTAGACGATCACATCATCTAGGTACAGGAGGACGGTCTCGAAGTTCTTGTGTCCGAGGCAGCATTCCATCAACCGCTGGAAGGTACCGGATGCGTTGCAGAGTCCGAATGGCATGCGATTAAATTCACATAGACCCATTGGTGTGGTGAATTCCGTCTTTTCCTTATCTCTCTCAGCCACAGGGACTTGCCAATACCCTCTTGTTAAGTCTAAGGTGGAAAAATAATTAGCAGATTTCAAAGCAGTCAAGGACTCTTCTATCCTAGGCAAGGGGTAGGCGTCTTTATGGGTGATGTTATTAATCCGCCGGTAGTCTACGCACATTCTCATGGTTCCGTCCTTTTTTTTCACAATCACTAGAGGGGCCGCCCAGGGGCTACAGCTGTCTCTTATTACCCCGGCCTGTTTCATCTCCCTCAGCATATATTTTGCACATTGATAGTGAGCGGGCGGTATGGGTCTATATCTTTCTTTTATTGGGGGATGGTCACCGGTGGGTGTTTACTGAAGACTTGTTCATATTCCGTCACTAGCCTATACACCCCTTGTTTTTGATGGGTAGGTGTTGAATTTATGCCCACGTGTAGCTGTTGGCACCAATCCTCCAATTCTCCATCTGAGCCGTTGACTTCCACCTGACAGGTTGGTTCTAAGGGCTCAATGGTTGTGATGGCATTGTTGTCAACAGTATATAGCTTTGCCACTGTAGCATACCTTGGCAAAGTGACCTCTTCCTCTCCACAGTTCAAAAGTCGTACCGGCACTCGTCCCCGGTGTACCTCGAATATCCCTCGTGCTGTGAGTATAGTGGGCCTGCTGTCGGTGTACATTGGTTCTATTAAGGCTTGATAATCTCGTCCCTTAGTACCAATGGCTGCTCTACACCATACCAGCATTTCTGTTTTTGGTGGGATTACAATAGATGTTGGATCACTTACCCTCACACTGCCGATTTCTCCACCTGCAACTTCTACCTGTTGCCTTAACATCAATACTTTTATTTCCCTCCGGAGAACTCTCTGCTGGTAGGATTGGGCAGTTTCAGCAATTTGCTGTAAGACAGAAATAACTTCGGCAAAGCAGTTCTCTAACACATTCATTCCTATCAATACAGTTGGTTCACAGTTCCGCCGGTCAACATCAACAACAATTATACCCTGTTTCTTCAATTGTACTTTACCAATCTTTATGGTCATATCCCTGAATCCTAGTTTCGGTACCAACTTACCATTACTGGCCCATATATCTAGTTCAACATCAGAGGGTCCTTTATCAATATCTGCATCAGCCCAGTACCTCTTATAAAGGATATACGGTATAGATGAAATCTGGGAACCTGTGTCCAGCAAAGCGTTGAGGGGAATTCCGTCCAGCACGATAGGGATAATGGGTCGTCCTCCGATGTACCTGTCGTGCCAGGGTGTTGGGCCTTGAAAGTTCATTCCTGTGAAGCGGCCCGCATTCCCAGGGTATTCCCATTTAAATCACAATCTCGTGCAAAGTGGCCTGGCTGCTGGCAATGGCGGCAAATGGGCTGTCCATCCGGTTGGTAGCGGTCGCGGGGTCGTCCTCTCCATGTCGGGTATTTCCGGGGTCTCATCCATGGAACATCCTCTCTACGGTTTGCCAACTCCATCTTGGGTCCTCTCATCTCCTGCATGGTTTTAGCCATTGAAGCAACAACATCAGTTAAAGAGTCAAGCTTTTGTTGAAGAGCCTCATTAGTACTGGGCCCCAGGGGCTTAGCAATGGCCCCGGACATAGCTGATGTCACTTGCACTCCCTGTTGTTGAGGTGCCTCTGCCATGGGTTGCGCAGGATCCTGATCCCGAGGTGCCTCTGCCAGCTGGAGACGTATAGCGCTCTCCTTTAATTGGGCAAATGTCAATTCAGGGTTCTTAAAAACAAGCATACTCACATGCCCCCGGTGAGAAGGGGTGTAGAGTTCCTCAATAAATTGATCTCTTAGCAGTTTATCCGCTCCGGTGTTAAAAATGGGTTCAACCAGTGTAAGTGATTTAAGGGCTTCCTGCAGGTTTAAGGCAAAGTCTCTCACGCCCTCATTAGCTTTTTGTTTGCAATTAAAGAATCGTACTTTAGCTTTGCTGCTGGCAGTGGTTTCAAATGTAGCTTTTAATCCAGCAAATATGCGTTCAACAGTGCCTTTTAGATCAGCTGCCCATGCCGTGACTTCTCGCTTAGCATGGCCACTTAACTGCATCATCAGGAGACTAACACGCTGAACTTCACCCACAGGGAACATGTCAAAATGGGCCAGCATCTTTTCTCTGAAATCGTCAAGGGTATTAGGCTCACCTTCATACATTGGAAGCCATGGGCCACCCGGGGTATATGGCATCAGCACCGGCATGATGGGCGCCACTCCTTGCACCGCTGCGCTACCGGACTCTCTATCGACACTCTGTCTTTCAGCTGCATTAGCGTTGCCGGGTGCTGCGGCGTCTCCGTGCTGCGACATACTGTGCCCCCTTAGTTAATCCGGACCCTTCCGGTCCTCCGCTTCCGTCGGGATAGTGTAGATTCGTTCCGCTGTGCAGCAGGATTGGTTTTCCCCTTGCTCTGACGTCAGAGCGCTCAGCTTGGTGCCGCCCACGGGCTGGCTGGATCTTGTTCGTGACGCCAATTGTGACGCCCAGGAGACCGGGGTACCCAGCACCGGACCAATGGGGTCTGTCTCTTGAGGGAGATGTCACGGGTGGCTTGGCCCGGTACTGTGGCCTCAGGCAATGCACAGTGTAAGGGGTATCATGAGGGAACAGGCACTTACTTGATCAGCAGCAGGTTCTCCCAGCGGTGATGATCCTGATCCTGGATAGATAGCTATTGTCCAAATGAAAGTCTGAGGCACTGAAACGTTTAACCAGTTTACTTCAACATAAAGGGATTTACAACCAGTCCTGTCACCGGAGTCTGTATGGGAACTCTGAGTTACTTTGACCCTGCCGGGGTCTTCGCCTCTTATTGTACGCAGTTTCTGTGTGGCCCTGCTGCTGTATGTGAACTGGCTGCCGGCCCAATCTGTCCCCTCCGGGTCCTGGTTCGACGGGCAACCCGAGTCCTTTTATCGGCTTACCCCCTCCAGGAGTACCGCTGAACTCTGTGTCTGTTGCTGCGTCCGGCCCTAGTGAAGCTGATATCACCTCACGTTTTTCCGGTTGCTGTATTATATATAATGAATACAGCCACGGATCCGGTATCCGTCTTTGCGCCTGTTCTGGGTAGTGATTAATGCTACCCGGTTCTCACAATGTCTTTTTTCTCTGTCCCTTTTCTCCTCAGGCCGGTGATTTGGGCCTGGAAACTGTCATAGGGCTGTTAGAAATTCAGCTGTATGACCTCTCACTTTCAGCTCCTTAGCCCAACTGCCAGTTCTTCTCTCAGACCAGAATGGATCAAGGGGAGTCTCTGGAGCTCCCCCTTCTGGCCGGAGGTGGTAGTGCAGTCTTGCTATTTTAGTATTTGTATTTAGTGTCAGTAACTGTTTTTGTGGCAAATACCCCTAGGGGTGCCACACTTTCTTTGCCTTTTTTCAGAAAATATGAATAACACCAAAACTTTTTCTCCACTCATGGTTAGTGGTTGGGTGAAGCCACTTATTGTCAAATTCCTGTGTTTTCTCTTTTTAAATCATAATGACAAACAAAAACATCAAAATTACCCTGATCAAAAGTTCACATACCCCATTTCTTAATACCGTGATGTCTCCTCTAACATCAATGACAGCTTGAAGTCTTTTGTGGTAGTTGTAGATGAGGTTCTTTATTTTCTCAGATGGTAAAGCTGCCCACTCTTCTTGACAAAAAGCTTCCAGTTCCTGTAAATTCCTGGGCTGTCTAGCATGAACTGTGTGCTTGAGATCTCCCAAAAGTGGCTCAATGATATTGAGGTCAGGAGACAGAGATGGCCACTCAAGAAACTTCACTTTGTTCTGCTGTAGCCAATAACAGGTCGACTTGGCCTTTTGTTTTAGATCGTTATCATGTTGGAATGTCCAAGTTCGTCCCATGTGCAGCTTCCGGGCTGATGGGTACAAATAAAAATGTCAACTCGTCCCACAAAAAGTAAGCCCTCACATGACACTGTCGTCAGAAATATGGAAAAATTATAGCTATCAAAGTATGGTGATGTAAAAATTAGGGTTTTTTTGTTGAAAAAAATGTCATTTAGCGTGTAACAGCAGCCAAGCATAAAAAAATGATATAAATCTGGTATCTCTGTAATCACACTGATCAGAAGAATAAAGTTGTCTGATCACTTATACTACACGAGAAATGGTTTAAAAAAAAAAACAGTTTTTCATCCGTTGTTGATTCATTCTACCTCCCAAAGATCACAACAGTAAGGCTTTGGGCACATTTATCCTGTGCTCTACGCTGAGCTCTTACACCAGGGTTTCTGTGTACATCTCTGAAATAGGTGATTCAGATGGAATCCCTGGCGGAAGATTCTCTATGATGAGACAGAAGGAGCCACTGTGAATGCTGTTTGATCTGTGATCCGGTGGTGTCTGTTTTTTTATTTGGCGTGCATAAAAGTGCGGTCTGGTAACATGCTTATTCTTTTCCAATACATGGTGCTCATGGCTTGTTCACTTCCATTTCAACTGCATGTTTTATAAACATTTTTTGCTCCACATACATGATTCATGCAGCCATTTCTTTGCACCACTGGAATATTGGATACAATTTAGGTACTTTGGTAATAATATTTCTCTTGTATGCAAATTGTCTCTTCAGAAAGGAAGAGGACTTGAACTCTAGTGCCACCTACTGGAAGTAGCAATCCCACAAGTTAATATAATAATTATAATAATAATTTTTATTTATATAGCGCCAACTTATTCCGCAGCACTTTATAATTGAGCAGGGACATGTACAGACAATAAATTCAGTACAAGTTAAGACAATTTAAACAGTGACTTTAGGGGCGAGGTCCCTGCTCGCAAGCTTACAATCTACAAGGAAATGGGGGGGGGGGGGAAACACTAGATGAATAGTGCTTGTTATTTCAGGTCTGCCAATTATAATAAATAGGGATTTTCATACAAAGCTGCATGATCCGGTCATCAGCCTGTGTGTTTAAGTGCAATAGTCAAGTATCAAGTGCAGTTATCGTGTGCATGGAGGGTGTGGAGACCGATGAATAGTAGGGTGCAGATTCACATGCAGATAATATTTGGAAGGGGGGAACAGGACAAAGTTAGTTTACTGAGTAGTTGATGTGGTAGGCTTGTTTGAATATTGAATATTGACCCTTTAACGAGTCTTGCAATATGGCTTAGTATAAAAGCCAAATCAGATAGTTTGTTTCAGGGTATTGCCCCTCATCATTGCACGTATCAGGGTAAGAGTTTGGGATTTGAGTCTATAATAGCCCCAATAGGGATCTATATGGTGAAAACTGTTTGCCCAGACTTCCTTGGAAGCCATCATCACTTATGATGTGTAAATCTAGAAGTGGGAAACAGAGCGCACAATAGGGTGATACCCTATTGGCGGAGAGTAGAAGAGTGCTGGTTATGCTCACCTGATGGAGTTGTGACAGGCACAACTCCTATGTAGGCATGAGGAAAAACAGCTGCTGCTGCCCCATGGCTTTTGGATAAATTCCCCAGGAGATATTGGATCCAGTTTGATGATCACGTAGGTGGGCTGCGCTGCTGGAGGGAATCAATTCTTCGGAAATGATGAGGAAAAGGCTTTTTATCCACAACCTATAATACTTATCAGTATTGAAGCTGGAAGTTCCTTTTGTTCTATTTTTAGGCACCACTATTTATTAATTTATCTGTTAAAAGTTAAGTTTTATCCTCACACATTTGCTATACCATATCATCTTCCTCTCTGGAGATAAATTTGCATATTTAATTTCCCAGAGAAAAACGCAAGGCCTTTAAAGGTACCGTCACACTAAGCGACGCTGCAGTGATACCCACAACGATCCGGATCGCTGCAGCGTCGCTGTTTGGTCGCTGGAGAGCTGTCACACAGACCGCTCTCCAGCGACCAACGATGTGGTAACCAGGGTAAACATCGGGTTACTAAGCGCAGGGCCGCGCTTAGTAACCCGATGTTTACCCTGGTTACCATCCTAAAAGTAAAAAAAACTAAACGCTTCATACTTACCTTCCGCTGTCTGTCCTCGGCGCTGTGCTTCTCTGTACTGGCTGTGAGCACAGCGGCCGGAAAGCAGAGCGGTGATGTCACCGCTCTGCTTTCCGGCCGCTGTGCTCACAGCCAGTACAGAGAAGCACAGCGCCGAGGACAGACAGCGGAAGGTAAGTATGAAGCGTTTAGTTTTTTTTACTTTTAGGATGGTAACCAGGGTAAACATCGGGTTACTAAGCGCGGCCCTGCGCTTAGTAACCCGATGTTTACCCTGGTTACCACATCGTTGGTCGCTGGAGAGCGGTCTGTGTGACAGCTCTCCAGCGACCAAACAGCGACGCTGCAGCAATCCAGATCGTTGTGGGTATCGCTCCCATATTTCTCCTATACATGTATCTATTGCCGGACTATTGTTTTGACGTATTGCCTTGTATTATTGTGGGTTAGGTGTTGGCTTGTAGTACTGGCACACAGCTTCTGGTATTATCACTGATATTTATCACCATATGCCACTCTGTCTTACAGAATATTGTGATAGCCTCATGTTTATAAAATTCTAAGGTTTTTATGGCCGTGTAAGTAGGTGCGGAATGCAGTAACGCAGGTATTTCAGAACAAGGCTGTGTAACAATATTATTTAATTTTTTTAACAAAAGGGATGGCAATGGTCTCCTCGCAGGGAGTTAATAAACAATGAGCAATAAACAATAAACAAGGGGGTTAAAGGGTTAACTCGACAGTCTGATATTTAAATGACACTTATCATAGTCTTCTCTGGTCCTTATCCACATTCAGTCTTATGGGAGTTGGAGTACTGGGAAAGGCCAGCGTGGTATCCTCAGATGAATTCTAACAAAGCACGGTCCAGCTTCTGGCAGCAACGGGCGGTCGATGGTTCTGCCCACTGAGCCCCTAGTCCATAAAGTGGGGAGAGCTGCAGGAATCTCTATACTGCTGCTCATCTGTCAGCAATAGGGAATGCACCTCAGGGTCCTGCATGTGGCATCGGCTCCTCCGCGTGAGCACTCTACTCTGCTTAGTCGTGCACATGACGCTCTACATACTCATTGGCTTAATGGCGCATATGCGAAAGCTCTGCCGCAGCTCAACTCCACGCTATGTCCTATGCTGCGGAGCGCACCACATACTTGCCTCTGCTCTTGCTGCCAATGGGAAACTGAGAACTCTTTCCCGTGTTTCCTGTTCACTGCCTGGCTAAGGCTAGGTTCACATTGCGTTAGTGCAGTCCGTTCAACGCATACGTTAAACAGACTGCGCTAACGCAAGTGCCGACTTTGCCCAGCGCTAGCGCAGATGGAGCATCTGCTAGCTCCATCTGTGCTAGCAGTGACAGACCCGGAAACGCTGCAGCCCGCGTCTCGGGTCCGTCACTCAAATGACGGCACATCGCTAGCGCACGCCCATTGTGGGCGTGCGCTAGCGATGCATCCGACATTGCATAAAATGGTGGCGTTAACAGACTACATTACACCGTGATATGCCGCGGTGTAACGTAGTCCATTTAACGGTGTCACTGAACGCAATGTGAAGCCAGCCTAAGCTACGCTCCTCTCTTCAGGTCAAGGGACCTGTCCGGTCCCCCATTCTTTTCCCAGGACGCAGCCTCGACAGTTCTGGACCTGGCATGATGCAAGCACCCACAGCCGGTCTTCCCCATTACAGCTGTGCAATGTATTTTGTGTAATAATCTTTATTTTAATAATCTTTATTTTTATAAAGCGCTAACATATTCCGCAGCGCCTTACAGTTTGCACACATTATCATCACTGTCCCCGATGGGGCTCACAATCAAAATTCCCTATCAGTATGTCTTTGGAATATGAGAGGAAAACGGAGTACCCGGAGGAAACCCACGCAAACACGGAATGAACAAACTCTTTGCAGATGTTGTCCTTGGTGGGGTTTGAACCCAGGACTCCAGCGCTGCAAGGCTGCAGTGCTATCCACTGTGCCACCGTGCTGCACGTCGCGTCCACCATTTTCTAACACGCGTGCGCTGCAGAAACTCCGCCCACTCCTCCCCAGACTTCAGAATGGGCAGCGGATGCATTGAAAAACTGCATCCGCTGCCCACATCATGCACAAATTTCACAACATGCATCGGTACGTCGGCCCGACGCACAGCGACGGACCCGTACCAACGCAAGTGTCAAAGATTCCTTAATAAGCATTGAATTAAAAAAAAAAACGGCATGGGCTCCTGCGCAATTTTCTGTGCCAGAGGGGGAAAGCCGACGGCCGGGGGCCAATATTTTTAGCCTGCTATGAATATCAGCCCGCAGCTGTCTGCATAGCCTTTACTGGTTATTAAAATAGGGGGATCCCCCCAAAAAATAACGTGGGGTCCCCCTATATTTTATAACCAGAAAGGCTACGCAGACAACTGTGAGCTGATATTCATAGCCTAGAGAGGGGCCATGGATATTGCCCCCCCCCGGCTACAAATACCAGTCCGCAGCCGCCCCAGAAATGGCACATCTGTAAGATGCGCCAATTCCGGCACTTAGCCCCTCTCTTCCCACTCCTGTGTAGCGGTGTGATATTGGGTAATAAGGGGTTAATATCACCTTGCTATTGTAAGGTGACATTAAGCCGGGTTAATAACGAAGAGGCGTCAATAAGACGCCTATCCATTATTAATCAAATAGTAATAAAGGGTTAATAAAACACGCACATGTTAGGAAAAAAGTATTTTAATATTCTTCATTTAACCATACTTACCATACTTCAGCGCCTGCAAAGACGTAAAATAATAAACCATACACTACCTGTCCACCATAGTCCAATTAATAACGAGTGTCCCATGACGATCTCCCCTATAGAACAGTGACATCGGGTGATGTCACTGCTCTATATGATCCTCAGTGACACACTGACAGGAGACAATGGCTCCTGCAGTGCATCACAGAGAGGTTACTTTAGGACAAAGTCTCACTTTATGGCAATTGCTGCATGGAAATTTCTCACACAGCAATGCCAAAAGTGAGACTAGGGACTATTTTTTAACAGCGTTAGAGGAATACAGTGCGGAAGGACCTTTCTGACACTGGCTTCGGGGAACAAAGTTACAAGTGATGGTGGTGAGTATGTACTTTATGCTATATGTACTGTATGTCTCTATGTATGTATTGTATGTAATGTATGAATGTAATATATGTACTATGTATGTTGTATGTATGTTGTTTTCTTTTTTTTATATTCAACACATTGGCCGGATGATGGGACTACTTCTGTCCCATCATTGGCTAATGTGTCAATCACTGTCATTGTTGCAGGCATCGTCCGATGGGACTTGTAGTCCCATCGGACGATGCCTGCACAGACCCCCGGCAGCCCGTACAGAGCCCTGGCAGCCCGCACAGAGCCCCGGCAGCCCGCACAGGGCCCCGGCAAACCCGCACAGAGCCCCAGCAGGCTGCACAGAGCCCCGGCAGCCCGCACAGAGCCCCGGCAAACCCGCACAGAACCCCAGCAGGCACCCACAGACCCCTGGCAGCCTGCACAGAGCCCCGGCAGGCTCGCACAGACCTGCACCAGCCCGCACAGAGCCCTGGCAGGCACGCACAGCTCACAGGCCTCATAGAAGAGCAACCAAGTTATTAACCCCTTCATGACCGGTGGATTTTTCGTTTTTCCGTGTTCATTTTTCGCTCCCCTCCTTCCCAGAGCCATAACTTTTTTACTTTTCCGTCAATTTGGCCATGTGAGGGCTTATTTTTTGCGGGATGAGTTGTACTTTTGAATGACATTATTGGTTTTAGCATGTCGTGTACTAGAAAACGGGAAAAAAATTCCAAGTGCGGTGAAATTGCAAAAAAAGTGCAATCCCACACTTGTTTTTTGTTTGGCTTTTTTGCTAGGTTCACTAAATGCTAAAACTGACCTGCCATTATGATTCTCCAGGTCATTACGAGTTCATAGACACCAAACATGACTAGGTTATTTTTTATCTAAGTGGTGAAAAAAAATTCCAAACTTTGCTAAAAAAAAAAATTGCGCCATTTTCCGATACTCGTAGCGTCTCCATTTTTTGTGATCTGGGGTCGGTTGAGGGCTTATTTTTTGCATGCCGAGATGACGTTTTTAATGATAGCATTTCGGTGCAGATACGTTCTTTTGATCGCCCGTTATTGCATTTTAATGCAATGTCGCGGCGACCAAAAAAACGTAATTCTTGCGTTTCGAATTTTTTTCCCGCTACGCTGTTTAGCGATCAGGTTAATACTTTTTTTTAATTGATAGATCGGGCGATTCTGAGCGCGGCGATACCAAATATGTGTAGATTTGATATTTTTTTTATTGATTTATTTTGATTGGGGCGAAAGGGGGGTGATTTAAACTTTTATGTTTTTTTTATTTGTTTTCACATTTTTTTAAACTTTTTTTTTTTAACTTTTGCCATGCTTCAATAGCCTCCATGAGAGGCAAGAAGCAGGCATAGCACGATCGGCTCTGCTACATAACAGCGATCTGCTGATCGCTGCTATGTAGCAGAATTGCACGTGTGCTGTGAGCGCCGACCACAGGGTGGCGCTCACAGCGACGGGCAATCAGTAACCATAGAGGTCTCAAGGACCTCTATGGTTACCATTCACAAGCATCGCCGACCCCCGATCATGTGACGGGGGTCGGCGATGACGTCATTTCCGGCCGCCCGGCCGGAAGCGGTAGTTAAATGCCGCTGTCTGCGTTTGACAGCGGCATTTAACTAGTTAATAGGTGCGGGCAGATCGCGATTCTGCCCGCGTCTATTACGGGCACATGTCAGCTGTTCAAAACAGCTGACATGTCCCGGCTTTGGTGCGGGCTCACCGTGGAGCCCTGCATCAAAGCAGGGGAGCCGGCATCGGACGGTATAGTACGTCCGATGCCGGTAAGGGGTTAAGGGAATGGGTGAACTGCAGTAACAGGTTATTAAAGGGAACATGTCACCAGAAAAAAACACTTTTAACCTGCAAATATAGGGTTAATCTGCAGGTTAAAAGCGTTAATAACCTGCCCGACGCCTGCAGGTAGCCGAACACAGCAGGGAGAAAATGAACCTTATTGTCCCCAGCTGCGATTAGGTGACTGAGCCGGCGCCGCTCCCATGACTGAAACCAAACGCTGCCGTGGAGAATATTGTTCATTTTCTCCCCGCAGACTTCTGATACGTACAGGCACCAGGTAGGTTAGTAGTACTCTTAACCTGCAGGTTAATAGCATTTTTTTGTGGAGACAAGTTCCTCTTAAACTCTGGGTAATTCAGTTTGGAAAAATGCAGCGTTAGGGGCTCTGGTGAAGCTAGAGTCCAATGGGCCCTGGTGCAAAATTTAGATGTGGCCCCTCCACACACACACACAGAATAACCCCTCACCTTCAGCCCCTACATGTTGGTCAAATGTATGTTCCCGTTTAGTGTCTTAAATCCTATAGGAATGTACAAGTTGTCTCCCATCCCCTATTACGTAACAATGTCCTCATCCTGGGCTCCTTCCTAGTGGATATGTCACCCATCTTGGTATATATCCCCCTCATCCGGTTATATACAGTATATGCAGCGCCCCAGAGTCCTGGTCGTTGCAGTAATGTCGCTCTTCCACCAGGGGGAGTGATGTTACGTCTGATGACACCAAAGGAGTTCACCTTACCAGGTATTACAGCCACACACACACTTCACACTCCAGTCCACCAGGGGGAGCTAAGGGTTCTATCTACTAAGCCACTCCTCACATAGGGTAAAACTGTTGGGTTGGTTAGGAAGTTAGTGAGTCGGAGGAGAGGAGAGTTCCTGGCTGGGGACCGATGAGTAAAGGTCTCCAGGTTGAGCTGGCTGGGGTGATTCCTGGTCAGATCCAGACTGAAGTCTGAGGAGGAGAGAAAGAAGGACACGGAGCTGCGCCTGCAACCCATGCGGCAGCATCCTAAGAAAGGACACAAAAGGAATTGTGCTGTAGTGAGTGAGAAAAGAAGTCATAGCAACAGGAGTGAAACATCAGTGGGAGACCAGCTAGAAGCAGGCTGCCTCCATCTGAAGCGCAGATCCGGTGGCCGGAACACTGAGGGAGTAATAGACTCTACGCTTTACTTCAGAGACCGGCAGGGCAGTCAATTCCAAGTTGGCTGTCCGACCTAAACACCTAACCAGACACGGTGGCAATTGTGGAGGAGGGGCATCTCTAGGGTCCCTATAAAATAGCCTCAGGCCACCACCATCATACGGGTTTGCCCTATCCATCTGGGGGACAGAGAGAGAGAAGTAACAACAGTGAGGACCTTATGGTAGCTTATGCAAGTAGGGACCTACTATGTTACTGTGTGCAAGGGGAAGGCTACTGATTTCCACCTGGATAAGGAGGCTCTGGAATTGCCATCAGACCGGCCGGACTCTGCCTACCCTGTCATCCGGCACTCTGGACTGTAGATGCTGAAGCCTTCAGTAAAGGTAAAGAGACTGCACCCATTGTGTCCTCGTTATTCGCCATGCCTTACATCATCCACCATCATCATCTACACTTCTGGGAAGCCCTGGGGAAATACTTCACCTGTGGGAAGGTATACCATCTAGCTGCCATAACATCACCCCAGCGGACCCCTGAGCAGTGTCGGTTACTCTGACTGAATACAACAGGTGGCGTCACGAACACTACCGTTATTTCTGAACTCTGCCTTTTATTGGGCGCCCCTCGTAGAGCCACGGTCCGGGTCGGGCCACCGTGACATCCTCTCAGAGGGAACTGAAGGACCCGGTACCGAGTACCCCATTGCCCTTACGTGGGGGTGATCCATATATATATATATATGTATATATATATATATATATATATATATACACATATTCACACTGAAGGCATCAAAACTATGAATTAACACATGTGGAATTATATACTTAACCAAAAAGTGTGAAACAACTGAAATTATGTCTTATATTCTAGGTTCTTCAAAGTAGCCACCTTTTGCTTTGATGACTGCTTTGCACACTCTTGGCATTCACTAGATATATCCTCCTTCCTGGAAAATATGTTCCCCATCCTTTTATATATTTTCCCCATTACTGATACAGTGGGGAAAATAAGTATTTGATACACTGTCGAATTTGCAAGTTTTCCCGCCTACTAAAAATGGAGAGGTCTGAAATTTTTATCGTAGGTACACTATTACTGTGAGAGATAGAATCTAAAAATAAAAAGTTAAAACCAGAAAATCACATTGTATTATTTAAAAAAAAAAAAAAATTGCATGCATATCAAATACTTATTTTTCCACTGTATATATGCTCCCCATCCTGGTATATATGTCCCATATCCTGAGCCCCATCCTGGTATATATGCCCCTTATCCTGTGCCCCTTCTTGGTATATATCCCCCATCTTGATATAGGTCCACTATTTTGCTGCTGCTCTTTAAAGGGAACCTGTCACCCCGAAAATCGCGGGTGAGGTAAGCCCATCGGCATCAGGGGCTTATCTGCAGCATTCTGTAATGCTGTAGATAAGCCCCCGATGTTACCTGAAAAAGGAGAAAAAGACGTTATATTATACTCACCCAGGGGCGGTCCCGCTGCTGGTCAGGTCAGATGGGCGTCTCTGGTCCGCTGCGGCGCCTCCTATCTTCTTTCCATGACGTCCTCTTCTGATCTTCAGCCACGGCTCCGGCGCAGGCGTACTTTGCTCTGCCCTCTTGAGGGCAGAGGATAGTACTGCAGTGCGCAGGCGCCGGAAAGGTCAGAGGCCCGGCGCCTGCGCACTGCAGTACTTTGTCTGCCCTCAACAGGGCAGAGCAAAGTACGCCTGCGCCGGAGCCGTGGCTGAAGATCAGAAGAGGACGTCATGGAAAAAAGATAGGAGGCGCCGCAGCGGACCGGAGATGCCCATCCGACCTGACCAGCAGCGGGACCGCCCCTGGGTGAGTATAATATAACGTCTTTTTCTCCTTTTTCAGGTAACATCGGGGGCTTATCTACAGCATTACAGAATGCTGTAGATAAGCCCCTGATGCCGGTGGGCTTACCTCACCCGCGATTTTCGGGGTGACAGGTGCCCTTTAATGCATACAAAATAATGACAAAAAAAATTATTCTACTCAACTCTCCTGCACTCCCTGGGCTTCTGAAGCCAGCAGCTGACTTAACTGTGCAAGTGACTTGACCGCAAGATGTCACTGCCATGTGCCCCAGTCACATGCATGCTGACGTCAGCAGATGGCCTCTAGTTGGCCATCCATGTTTATTGCAGGGCACGAACCTCTGCACCGCAATATACTTCAACTGAATGTGTGTACATCCAGTTAAAGTTTGCGCTGGTGTCGACAGGCCCTGTCACGACCTCTGCAACCAAGATCGTTATGATCCTGCTGAGGGGTGATCTTTTTACAATGTACAAATATATGAATGGACAATAAAGAGATCTTTCTAATGATCCTGCAATAAGGCCTGCAACAGTGACAAAAGACATACCGGTACTCTCTGCCACATGATGTTGTAATGGTGAATTTAATTAACAAACAAGTACAAGGAGGGCTTGGATGCCTTTCTTGAAACGTACATTATAACAAGTTATGTATTAGTATTATATTCTGGAGGTGGAGTATTAATTCATGCAGCTATTTAGAGTACCATATGTGGAGTAGTTGAGGAATTTGTACCCTAGTATGGGGCAATTAGCAACTGCCTCAAGGTTTTTTGCCTTTCTCTAGATCAACATACAAGGCTATATGCAGGACTTGATGGACCTGTATATTATTTTAACCTTAAAATGAAACTATCAGCTTAAGGCTAGGTTCACACTTGCGTTGTGCAGTCCGTTCAACAAATCCGTTAAACGCACTGCACTAACGCAAGTGCTGACTTTGGCACTGCGCTAGCGCAGATGGAGCATCTGCTAGCTCCATCTGCGCTAGCAGTGCGCTAGCAGTGACAGACCCGGAAACGCTGCAGCCCACGTCTCAGGTCCATCACTCAATGACGGCACATCGCTAGCGCACGCCCATTGTGGGCGTGCGCTAGCGATGCATCCGCCATTGAAAGTAATGGCGGCGTTAATGGACTACGTTACACCGCGTTATGCCGCTTTGTAACGTAGTCCGTTAAACAGGTCACACTAACGCAGTGTGAACACAGCCATAGTGTACAGTATTTTACCTTTACAATCTAACCAACCACTGCAGTTTGTACTGAGCAGTGTAAGATCATAGCATGAAGGAGGACACTATCAGACACTCCCATTACTAAACCAGTAATAAAAAACACATAAAAATAGTTTATTTGAATAAAGACTCCACAACATTATCCCTCATTCACCAATTTATTAGCAAAATGTTTCCAACCAGCTCCGATGTAGTACATGTTCACTGAATCTGGCTCTGGCTCCGATCCCTCGTTCACCAATTTGTTAGAAAAAAAAATCCCATGCAGGTGCAAAGTAATCTACTGAATCCAATTTAGTCCAAAAATGGATACCTGAAAAATATAAAAAGAGAGAATGGACTACATCTGAGCTGTGTGGGAACATTATTGCTAATAAATTGGTGAACGAGGGATAGAAGCTGGAGCCAGATATGATTCGGGGCTGCACCTGCGCTATGGGGCCGTGTGAGGAGAGAACCAAGGGGCTGCACTATGGAGGTGTGAGGGGAGGACTAAGGGGCTGCACCATGGGTACTTGTACAAATGGGAATGAGGATGCAGGACTTGGTGTGAGTGCTCTGAGGATGTATTTTGGAAAGGGGTTGAAGTTACTTGAGTGGGGCTGCATAGGGAAGATGATGATGAGGTGCTGTGCAGGGAATGGAGGATGATGAGGTGCTGTGTGGGGAATAGGGCGATGATGAGGGGCTGTGTGGGGGATGATGAGAGGCTGTGTGGGGAATGGGGGATGATGTGGGGCTGTGTGGGGGATGATGAGAGGCTGTGTGGGGAATGGGGGATGATGTGGGGCTGTGTGTGGAATGGGGGATGATGAGAGGCTGTGTCGGGAATGGGGGGATGATGAGGGGCTGTGTGAATGGGCAGATGGTGAGGGGCTTTGTGGGAAAAAGGGGGTGATGAGGGTCTGTGTGGGGAGAAGGGGGATAATGAGGGGCTGTGTGGGGAGAATGGCAGATGATGATAGGCTGTGTGGTGGATGTGAGAGGCTGTGTGGGGAATGGAGGGATGATGAGAGGCTGTGTGGGGAATGGAGGGATGATGAGGTGTTGTCTGGGGAATGGGGGATGATGAGGAGATGGGGTGATGAGTGGCTGTGTGGGGAATGGGGGGATATATTGAGTGTGGGGAGAATTGGAGTGGGGATGGGGGTGTTTAATGTGTGTGGGGAGATTTGGAGTGGGGATGGGGGATTTAATGTGTGTGGGGTGATTTCGAGTAGGGATGATGGATATAATGTGTGGGGGAGATTTGGAGTGAGGGTGGGGGATTTAATGTGTGGGGGGAGATTTGGAATGGAGATGGGGTTATTGTGTGGGGGAGATTTGAAGTGGAGATGTGGTTATTGTGTGTGGGAAGATTTGTAATGGGGATGGGGATTTAATGTGTGGGGGAGATTCGAGGACACAAAATGAAGATCAAAGAGTGAGATGGGGGCATGTATGAGGAAACAGTAAAGGGGAGTGGGGGGATGTATGAGGAAACTGTATGGGGAATGGGAGGCATTACGAGTAAACCGTCTGGGGGAAAGAGGGCAAGTATGAGGAAACAGTACAGGAGAATGGGGGGCATGTACGAAGAAACAGTATGGGGGAATGGGGGTATATATGAGGAAACAGTATCTGGATGGGTGAAGACACAGTATGGTGAGTGGGGATGGATACAGACAGTATTGGGAGTGAATGGGGAATGTATGCGGACACAGTATGAGTAGTGATGTGAAAAATGTATGTGGACAGAGTACAGGGAGTGAGGGTGATGGGATGTGTGCAGATAAAGTATGGGGAGTCAGATGAGCAGGCAGTATAGAAAGTGGGGGAGTAGATATATGAGGAGACAGTATGATGAACAGGGGGAATGTGAGAGGAGACAGTATGAGGAGGGAGGCGATTAGTATGAGAAAACAGTATAGCGGAGAAAAGTGAGTGGGCATAGAATAGAAACTGAGCAGTAGGGGTGTAGCATGGGGGATGGTGTAAGGGCACAGCCAGGAGGGGGCAGTATACCAAGGACGGGGAGTGAGATGAGAGAGTACAATATAAATACTGGGCCCTATGGGGGACACTCTATGAGAGGACAGTGTGAAGAGGGGGGCCAGTATGGACAGCAGAGGTCAGTGTAAAGAGCATTTAGTCTTTGCCTGATGAAGAGACCTGTGTAGTCTCGAAAGCTTGCAATTTGTTACCATCTTTTCAGTTAGCCATTAAAAGGTATCAACCACTTAGGACTCTCAATTCTAAATATTTTTTTAAACACACAGAAGAATTTGTTTTCTTAAACAATAGAATTTCAGCAGACATCAGCAAATGTACAATAGAAAGAAGGTGTATATTTTATGAAAAAGGTTTATTTATTAAAAACGTTTGGTTCCTCTACTAGTTTTGCTCTTTGACTTTAAAGAACAAAGAAGTAATGTTTCTCCTTGTTGAGAGTGACATGCCTGAGGAGAGTAAGGAGACTTATAGGGCGTGCAATGTTCCACTGGGAAATTTAATATGCAAATTGCCTCTTCAGACAGGAAAAAACTTGCACTCTACTGCCACCTATTGAAAGTAGCAAACCTTGAAGTTAATATTGACCCTTCAACAAGTCTTGCCACATGACTTAGGATAAAATCCAAACCAGAATATAAATTTGCAGGCACTTTGGGCTGTTGCCCCTCATCAGTAAAAAGCATGAAATCTGATTTGGCTGTATGAGAGGCCTCTGACTGGTTTATAAGGGGTAATGTTTCTCCTTGTGGAGAGTGACATGTCTGGCATGCCAGTGTAAATAAACTTATAAGCCAATGCTCCACTGGGAAATTAAAGTCTGCAAATTGCCTCTTCAGTGAGGAAGAGTACTTGAACTCTAGTGCCACCTATTGGAAGTAACAATCCTAAAAGTTATTAATGACCCTTCAAGGAGTCCTGATCCCAAAAAATGGAGACGCTACGGGCCTCGGAAAATGGTGACTTAAATATAAAAGAACCTATACATGTATCACCAAACTCGTAATGACCTGGAGAATTATATTGGAAATTTTAACGTATAGTGAACATGGTAAAAAAAAAAACAATTGTGGAATTGCTCTATTTTGCGTTTTTGCCACACTTTGAATTTTTTTTCTGTTTCCAGTACATAACATGGTAAAACCAATGATGTTGTTCAAAAGTACAACTTGTCCCACAAAAAACAAAGCCCTCACATGGTCATATTGACGGAAAAATTAAAAAAGTTATGGCTCTGGGAAGAAAATGGGCAAAAAAACAAAACCGCAAAAGCGGAAATACCTACGGTGATAACAGAGTTAAAGAGTGAAATATACTATACTCTGTTGAAGCTGAGAACTGTGCAAGCATAATGAAAAGATATACATACTGTATCATAAAAACAGGTTCGTTTTTTTTAAAGAAAGCTATGGCAGGGGAATAAAATGTGAAAATTCTAAACTATGTAGTGGAATGCCCGCCAGGGCCATGGGGTACTCGGTACCGGGTCGGTACTTAAAGGGATGTGTCACGGTGGCAGTGACCCAGTCGGTGGCCCTGGGCACCCAAGTAAAAGGGATGGTCTTTAAAGGGGTTTGTGAAATAATAAAAGTTCATGACGCCACCTGTGGTACTGGGTCAGGGGTGACCGAGGCTGCTTAAAGGGGTCCTCTGGGGTGATGTTATGGCAGCAGGGATGGTATGGCTTCCCACAGGTGAAGCTGGGTCCCCAGGGCTCCCAGTGTGGTTGGCAAGGATGGTGTGGTGCCGGAAAATAAACGGAGGACAAAGGCTTGCAGTCTTTACATGCTTTACTGATGGTAAACAGCCACAATCCATAGTACCAGCAATAGGTGTTGGTGAGGTCTGGTTGGCCTGGAAGCAATTACAGATCTCTTTCCCAGATAAGGTTCCTAAGCCTTCCGTCTCACGCTTTTAAGCGAGTTCCTTGCTGACAGTGGCTTCTGTCAAGGTCCTCTCTCTCCTGTCCTGGGTGAGTACCTGCATTGTAGGCAACTCGAGACTTTTTACAGAGTCTCTATCATGACTCGGGCTCTGTGTGTTGCTGAAGCTTCAGGTTGGGGTTGCGGACAGTCGACTTAAAATCTACTGTCCTCCATTTCTGCTGTGGGACATAAAGTACTACACAGCCTCAGGCTCCCAGTGCCTGGTTCCTGCACTTCAGCTTGGAAGGAGCACAACCGCAGCTCCCTTCCAGCTCCCTTGTTCTCTTGTGCTTCTCCCCTCAGGCACTTGCTATCAATGCAACATTCCTGCTTTTCCTCTCTGGCCTGGAGCTGCAGCACCACACGAGGCTGCATTGCCCCAGCTCTGCTCACATTCCTCTCTCCTCCACCGTCTCTCTCAATCTCTCCTCTCAACTAATTAACACCTCCTTCAGACCAGAATATATCTATCTCTGGGAAGCTCCCCTTAAACCGGGTTCAGAGCTCCCCCTTCTGGCCAGGAATCAGAATGTGTTGCATGTAGGTGTACTACTTGTTAAAGGGATCTTCCTTGTTTCCAGGCATGACATCACCCTCCCCTAAAGGAAGGCAATATCACTGTAACAACCGGTTACCTGGGGTGTTACATGTAGTATATTCAACACTTGATCATTTTTACTTCTTGTTGATTCCAGATTCTGTTTTCGAGGAGACATTGTGATTCACATTTGGGGTAATGATTGCTTAATGGAGCTGTAATGTTGTAGGGATGCCACATCATTGTCACACCTTGGAAGCAAAGAGTCACATAAAAGGTTGGAAGCTGCAGGGATGCAATTAACCCCTTCCCAACATGCACCGTACTAGTACTGCTCTGTGGGAACTGAGTTCCTGCAAACCACAGTGCTAATGCTCCACAGAGAAACACAGTCCATAAGTCCCATAAAAAATACCTTTATTGAATATATAAGTTTAAAATGCACAAGGGAAAAGATACATCGGGACGAGTGGGGCTAGTGAAAGAACTGTACGGCAATATAAAACACAGGGCTACAGGGTACACCCCACCGTATCAGCACTTCATGTATAGTAATATACACCCCAATGGGTGAATAGGGCGAATGCACATATAAAAACACTGGTAGCTCTAATACGGCCAATAGAAAATATATGGAAAATAAGGTGCAAGTGCACATACAACATACAAAGCACTAAGTACCAGCCAAGCATCAGGTAAATGCCTCTCTTATATATTCTATGCTGGTACTTGGCTGGTACTTAGTGCTTTGTATGTTGTATGTGCACTTGCACCTTATTTTCCATACATTTTCTATTGGCCGTATTAGAGCTACCAGAGTTTTTGTATGTGCATTCGCCCTATTCACCCATTGGGGTGTATATTACTATACATGATGTGCTGATACGGTGGGGAGTACCCTGTAGCCCTGTGTGTTATATTGCCGTACAGTTCTTTCACTAGCCCCACCCGTCCCGATGTATCTGGAGTGCCCCCAGACACAGGGCCACGCGTTTTGGTACCGGGCCTCTCTGATTCGGTTCTGAGGCTGTCACGGTGGCTAGACCTGGTCTGCGACCCTGCTAAGGGGCGTCCAATGAAAGTAGTAAAGCAGTCTGTCAGGGGTTCGTGACGCCACCTTTGAAGTTCGGTCAGGGTGACCGACGCTGCTATGGGGTCCACTGGGGTGATGGAATGGCAGCTGGATGGTATACCTTCCCACAGGTGAATTATGTCCCCAGGGCTTCCCAGTAAGGTGGATGGTGATGGTGTGAGGTACAGTCAATAATGAGGACACATGGTTGCAGTCTCTTTACCTCTTTACTGAAGGCTTCAGGATCCTCTATCCAGAGTATGTTTAACAGGGCTCTCAGAGACCGGCCGGTCCGATGGGCACATCCAGAGTTTCCTTCACAGATGGAAATCGTTGCCTATCAATAGCGCCTGTGTGTTGTAGTCCTATCCTGCTGAGCATTCGGAATAGTCCTCACAACTGCTGTTCTCGTTCGTTCTCTACAGCTCTCTCTCTCGTTCTTTGGTTCCAGATGTTACTAGTTTCTAACGTCCTCCAGGTATGGTATGGCTAGGACGCCACCCGTATGACGGGAAGTGTTATGATCTGGTGGTTTAGCAGCAACATGGAACGAGCTCAGAAGGAAGTGGTATCTGTACTGACCGCAGTCCCTAAGCTCAACACAACACTAGAAGTAGCCGTGGGATGATCCTAACTCTCCCTAGGCACCTCGACACAGCCTAAAAGTTAACTACCCCTAAAGATAGAAACAGGAAAGCTATCTTGCCTCAGAGAAAATCCCCAAAGGATAGATTAGCCCCCCACAAATAATGACTGTGAGAGGAGAGGGAAAAAGACATACACAGAATGAAACCAGGATGAGCACAGGAGGCCAGTCTAGCTTGATAGAAAGGACAGGATGGAATACTGTGCGGTCAGTATAAAACACTACAAAAAGTCCACACAAAGTTTACAAAAATCTCCACACCTGATTAAAGGTGTGGAGGGTAAATCTGTTTCCCAGAGCTTCCAGCAACACAGAATTAATCCATACTGATAAGCTGGACAAACATTGAATGCACAGAACGGATAAGTCCACAATCTGTGGACAGAAAAGAGCAACCAAGGACTTAGCTTTGCAGAACTGGTCAGGATAACAGGGAAATCCAAAGAGATGTGAATCCAACCAGGAACCATTTACAAGTGGCACTGGCTGAAGGAAAAAGCCAGGCATAAATAGCCTAGCAGAAAAGACAATCAGTGGAAGCAGCTGCTGACAGCTAAATCCAAGGAGCAGCCATACCACTTGAAACCACAAGAGGGAGCCCAAGAGCAGAACTCACAAAAGTGCCACTTACAACCACCGGAGGGAGCCCAAGAGCGGAATTCACAACAGAGAAGGCTTGGAGGTCTTCTGGGACCCTAGAGACGCCTCTCTCCCAATGTTGCCCCCTATGTCTTCGTAGGTGTAGTATGATAGACAGCCAACCTATGACTAACTGTCCAGCGGAGTTTGAAGTAAGGCCTGAAGTCAGTTACTCCTACGGTGTTCCGGCCACTGACTACGCGCCTCAATAAGATGTTGCCTCTCTCTCTCTCGGCACGACTCTTACTGGCTCTCCTTTGTGCTTGATCTCGTTTACACGGTTCCACAATATCCTTCGCTTTGTGTCTCTTTCTTAGGATATCGCCACAGGGTGTGCAGGTGCGGTTCCGTTACGTTCTGTTCTGTTCGCTAGGCACCTGCCAGGGTCCCACGCCTGACAGGGGCCCCCCTGTGCCTTCTCCCTGCAACACCCCCTGCCACGGGATGTTGCCTGAATCCAACCCAGTCAGCTTCTGACTAACTTCCTCCCCAGCCCCTGTGAGGAGTGGCCCAATAAATAAAGCCTTTTTCTCCCCCTAGTGGCCGGAGTGTGAAGTGTAATGTGTTCTGGTGATACCTGGTCAGGAGAACTCCTTAGTGCCATCAGACGTACCGTTACTCCCCTTAGCGGCAGAGTGCCATACTGCAACGCCCAGGTCTCTGGGGCGCTGCATATCTTTTCCCTTGTGCATTTTAAACTTATATATTCAATAAAGGTATTTTTTATGGGACTTATGGACTGTGTTTCTCTGTGGAGCATTAGGATTTCTGTTTGACAGTTGTCCCTATTCTTTGGTCCAAACATGCACACATGATATATTAATACCAATATCAGTACTCTTGTGCTATAATCTGTGTTACATGTGTGTAATATGTATGTCACAACTTTATTAAACCACAGTACTAGTACGGCGGCATGATCGCGTGGTCTCACAGTGAGCACCGCGGCGATCGCGTGCGGATGTCAGCTGTATGTGACAGCTGACACCCTGCAGCAATACCCACGATTGGTGCTAGCGTCGATCATGGGCATTTAACCCCTCTGATGCCGCTGTCAGTAGTGACAGCGACATAGAGGGGCATCGTGCAGGGACGGGGGCTCCCTGTGCTCTCCCACTGGAACAACGCGATGCGATCACGGTGTTCTGGAAGGAGTACCCAGATCCAAAATGGCCACAGGGCTCCTTCCGAGTCCTTCACTGAGGTGGCTTGCTGGCACCTGCTCAAAGCAGGTGCCGGAAAGCCTCCGGCACTGCCTGTCAGATCACTGATCTGACACAGTGCTATGCAAAGTGTCAGATCAGCGATCTGATGAAATATAGTGATGTCCCACCCTGGGACTATGTTATAAAGAGCAAAAAATAAAATAGAATGTATAAAAAAAAAATCCCCAAATAAAGAAAAAAATAAATAAATATTTTCCAATAAATCCATTTATTTATGTAAATAAAAAACAAAACAATAAAAGTGCAAGGCAAAAAAACAACGTTTTATTATCATACCGCAGAACAAAAAGTGCAATAAAATTTGATTAAAAAGACGGATATAAAAAACCATGGTACCGCTGAAAATATCATCTTGTCCCGCAAAAAAATGCTGCCATACAGCATTATCAGCAGAAAAATAAAAAGTTATAGCTCTCAGAATAAAGCGATGCAAAAACAATTATTTTTCATATAAAATAGTTTTTGTGTAAAAGCGCCAAAACATAAAAAAATTATATAAATGAGGTATCACTGTAATCGTACTAACCCGAAGAATAAAGCTGCTTTATCAGTTTTACCACACGCAGAATGGTATAAACGCCCCCCTAAAAGAAATTCAAGAATTGTTGGTTTTTGTTAATGCTGCCTCCCAAAAATTGGAATAAAAAGCTATCAATAAATGTCATGTGCCCAAAAATGGTACCAATAAAAATGTCAACTCGTCCCGCAAAAAACAAGACCTCACATGACTCTGTGGGCCAAAATATGCATAAATTATAGCTCTAAAAATGTGGTGATGCAAAAACTATTTTTGCAATAAAAAGTGTCTTTTAGTGTGTGACGGCTGCCAATCATAAAAATCGGCCAAAAAACGCTATAAAAGTAAATCAAACCCCCCCCTTCATCACCCCTTAGTTAGGGAAAAATAATAAAATTTAAAAAAAAAGTATTTATTTCCATTTTTCCATTAGGGTTAGGGTTGGGGCTAAAGTTAGGGTTGGGGTTAAAGTTAGGATTAGGGTTGGGGCTAAATTAAGGTTTGGGTTGGGCTAAAGTTAGGTTTAGGGTTGGGGCAAAAGTTAGTGTTGGGATTAGGGTTAGGGGTGTGGTTAGGGTTATGGTTGGGATTAGGGCTAGGGGTGTGTTTGAGATAGGGTTTCAGTTAGAATTGGGGGGGTTTCCACTGTTTAGGCACATCAGGGGCTCTCCAAACGCGACATGGTGTCCGATCTCAGTTCCAGCACATTTTGCATTGAAAAGTCCCAAACAGTGGTTTACCCCCACATATGGGGTATGGGCGTACTCAGGACAAATTGTACAATGACTTTTGTGGTCCAATTTCTCCTGTTACCCTTGGTAAAATAAAACAAATTGGATCTAAAGTAAAAATTTTGTGAAAAAAGTGAAATGTTCAATTTTTTTTAAACATTACAAAAATTTCCGTGAAGCAACTGAAGGGTTAATAAACTTTTTGAATGTGGTTTTGAGCACCTTGAGAGGTGTAATTTTTAGAATGGTGTCATTTTGGGGCATTTTCTGTCATATTGACCCCTCAAAGTGACTTCAAGTGTGAGGTGGTCCCTAAAAAAATTGGTTTTGCAAATTTTGTTGTAAAAATGAGAAATCGCTGGTCAACTTTTAACCCTTATAACTTCCTATCAAAAAAAATTATGTTTCCAAGATTGTGCTAATGTAAAGTAAACATGTGGGTAATGTTATTTATTAACTATTTTGTATGATATGACTCTCTAATTTAAGGGCATAAAAACTAAAAGATTAAAAATTGCAAAATTTTCTAAATTTTCGCCAAATTTTTTTTACAAATAAACGTAAGTCAAATCGAAGAAATTTTACCACTACCATAAAGTACAATATGTCACGAGAAAACAATCTCAGAATCCAGGATCCGTTGAAGCGTTTCAGAGTTATGACCTCATAATGTGACAGTGGTCAGAATTGAAAAAAATGGCCTGGTCAGGAAGTTGAAAACAGGCTTCGGGGGGGAAGGGGTTAAGCTAAATCAGGTGAGTTTATTGTGAAGCTTCAGTCACCTTTTCATTATACGGAAGCCAAATCAGTGAATGCCATTTAAATAAAGAACAAAAAAGTCTAAAAAAAAGATAAAATGTTGAGTTCTAATGCTAGTATCCTGCTGCCTCCTGCTTTATGCTGTCCACATACAATGTTAGTGCAGTGCATTTTATAAATCACAAATGATACCTCTATTATTCTAGCAACGGGAGAGAAAACAATATTCTCTAGACTTTGCAGCCAGGAAATTAGCATTTTTTAATTAATTCTTCCATTTTGCATGCACATTCGTAATAATGTTCCCTTAATATTAGTAACGTATTTGGCACGTAAAACTTTACACAACGGTTGAAAGAAAGTTTATATGTTTAACAATATCTGGAATAGACTATTTTACAATCTCTTTAAAGGTCTGCAAATGGAGCTGTAAAACTAGGGAACAAAAATAATAAAAGTTATTGGAAACTTTACATTGTGTTGTTAAGGTGAACTCGTTGCATGTTGTATTTTTCATCGGGGCCCACTGGGTCTTGCTTTATCTATCCTATTTCTCTTCATCTCATGTCAATTCCGTGCACCCACCTCCTGGTTTCCTATCCTAGATTTAGGTGCTCAGGTGTTTTTCTCTTGCACCGAATGACTTCATCCTTAGAAATAATTGGTCCATGCTGCTTAGTTTTCTGGCTATAAGGGCTTGTGCACATGGATTGTACTTCTACCTATGTTATTCTATGGGGCTGTGCACATATCCATTTTTATCATCGATCTAAGCGGTCTGAGGAACCGTATGCCGCACCATTTGCTCAAAATTGGACTGCAGTTCAAGTGCGATCTGATTTTCACGGACTAACATAATAGGAAGGGTGGGGAAACTTTTTTTTCCCCTGCATGTCTTGTGGTTGCAGAACAGCCATGAGACACATGGCCTCGGCAACTTGAACATAGTATTCAAGAAAGCCAAAGACACTCTATTAGCACATGGGCATGCTCGGAGAACACCTTATCCGAGCATGATCACTTATCACTGATAGAAATATCATGGTGACTGTGCTTTTATATGTGGTGCAAACTGACCTACGGTGCGTGTTTCAAATCCAGGACATGTCAACTTCTCTTGTGGGTACATGCTGAGTTTTCTGTGCAGATTTTCTCTATAGAATTGCATTAGATATGGAAAATCCGCAGGTAAAAGATGCACAAGCCAAATACCAGGAAGTATCATAAGTAAAACAGCTTTATTTAAAACATGACATACCAACAAGAGACAAAAAACAGCAGCTTTAAAAATTCATAGAAAAAAATCACTCAAACACAACATCAAAAACTTACCAAAAGCTCATGGTGGGAATGTGGGAATGTAGACTTATCCTGTAATTCTGAATTCATTTGACTCATTCTTTTAAAGACTGTTCACTAGAGTTGAGCGACCTTGACCTTTTTAGAGTCGAGCCGGGTTTCGCGAAACCCGACTATCTCAAAAGTCGGGTCGAGTGAAATCGGCCGATTATGACGTAAAGTCGGAATCGACCGAAACACGAAACCCAATGCAAGTCAATGGGGCAGCATAGTCGGCAGTGAGTGGGGGCCAGGAAAACACCTAGAGTGCCCATTTTAATGTCAAAACCATCCATTCTTCTTAATGAAGCTTGTCAAGCGTAATTTACCTTATAATAATTGGAAGGCATTTGAAATTGGGGGTCATTTGGCTAAAGTTGTGGTGGGTAGGGCTGGTTCAAGTAATTAGTGGGCCCAGGAAATCTGGACCACGTCACGGCAGTGGAGCAGGGAGAGGTAAGTATTTCAACTTTGCAAGTGCTGTGAACCTGAGCAAGCAGGGGGGGCCCACTCGTTGGCATTGGCACTGGCACAGGGCCCCTCAAAGTACAGCGGTGTGTTTGCACGGCGGGGGCGCCTCCCACCGGCAGCAACACTTTTGCGTACTATGAGAGGCCCTGTGCCAGTGACGTCGCCAACTAGTATTCCTCCCCCCACCTGATGAAGGAACCTGCACTTTCATCTGCACCTTCCTCTTTGTCCCCGTGTAAGGTGGTATGGTATGCGGGAAGAGCAACCTGACTTTCAGCAGGGTCACAATGTTGTTGTGTAGCGTGCACGGGGAATGTTGCGTTATGGGTCAATGTACCAGCAGACTCATCTATCACTGGCTGGGCAATGGGCAGGATGAGGAGGAAACACAGATATAGGCCCAAAGAATAAAGTTGGCTAAATGCAGTTCAAAATTGGTAACACAGGAATAACCAGGGGGCATTGCAGTGGAGGACAACTGGAATGAGAGGCTGACACAGAGAGTAGGCCCAAATCAGTAAGTAGTCGAAATGCAGTTCAAAATTGGCAACCGTAGTAAACAGGCGGCACAGCTTTGTTCAGTGGAGGAGAACAGCAAGGAGTGGCAGACACCGATAGTAGGCCCCAACCCAACTAGTAGGCCAAATGCAGTCTAACATTAACAACTACTTAACGAGCGCCTGAAAACGGAATTTCAGGACAGGAAACCAGGAGAACAGCAAGGAGCGGCAGACACTGTTAGTAGGCCCCAAACCAACTAGTACGCCAAATGCAGTTGTTCCATTTAACCACAATTTAACAAGAGCCTGAAGATAGAAGCTCAGGAAAGGCAACCTGGAGAACACCTTGGAGTGGAACACACCATCTCTCTCCACCCCATACCCATTTTGTAGGCCTAATGCAGTGTAGTTTTCTACAACTACTAAACAAGAGTCGGAAGACCGAAGCAATGGCAAGGAAACCTGGGGAACACCTTGGAGTGTAACACACCATCTCTCTCCACCCGATACCCATTTTGTAGGCCTAATGCAGTGTAGTTTTCTACAACTACTAAACGAGAGTCTGAAGATCGAAGCAATGGCGAGGAAACCTGGAGAACACCTTGGAGTGTAACACACCATCTCTCTCCACCCGATACCCATTTTGTAGGCCTAATGCAGTGTAGTTTTCTACAACTACTAAACGAGAGTCTGAAGATCGAAGCAATGGCGAGGAAACCTGGAGAACACCTTGGAGTGTAACACACCATCTCTCTCCACCCCATAGCCAATTTGGAGGCCTAATGCAGTGTAGTTTCCAACAACTACTAAACGAGAGCATTAAGATCGAAGCTCTGGAAAGGCAACCTGGAGAACACCTTGGAGTGGAACACACCATCTCTCTCCACCCTATACCCATGTTGTAGGCCTAATGCAGTGTAGTTTTCTACAACTACTAAACGAGAGTCGGAAGACCGAAGCAATGGCAAGGAAACCTGGGGAACACCTTGGAGTGTAACACACCATCTCTCTCCACCCCATACCCAATTTGTAGGCCTAATGCAGCCTACTTTCCGACAACTACTAAACGAGAGCATGAAGATCGAAGCTCAGGAAAGGCAACCTGGGGAACACCTTGGAGTGTAACACACCCTCTCTCTACACCACGGAAGGGCTGATTCTTAGGAAGGAAGGCTGTCGGAAAGAAGCAGGGCGCGTCCGAGGGTGATTATATTCTTATTAGGTATATACTCACCCTCGGACGCGCCCTGCTTCTTTATTTGTAATGAATGTTTATTTGCAATGTGGTTTTGACTTACTCTATTTTTTTGGTAAATAATGATTTTATTATTTTCATTGTTTTGCATCTTCTTGGCAATAATATAAAGAAGACGCGACAGGACAACACTCGGTGGATGCCATATCTGTGTTTTAAATTGAAAAAAACTTTCAGTTAACTACTTGCAGGAGAAAGTTATTGTAGCTGGTGGCCATTTTTAGTACTGTACCAGATTTTTGTTGTATGTGTTTGTTTTTAATGTTAAAATGTCTGCATTTGATATCTCTCCAGTATTTTCTTTTTTATAAGCAAAATACTTATTTTTATATTTTCTGATGTTGGTTCCAGGGGAACACGGGCAGCAGTAGACAGGTCAGTGGAGGCCTAGTGGAAGGAGGGACCGCAGACAGGCTTCGAAGCCCTAACATAATAAATTGGGCTGGCTGTAGGCAATTTAAAATTGGTTCCAGGGGAACACGGGCGGCAGTAGACAGGTCAGTGGAGGCCTAGTGGAAGGAGGGACCGCAGACAGGCTTCGAAGCCCTAACATAATAAATTGGGCTGGCTGTAGGCAATTTAAAATTGGTTCCAGGGGAACACGGGCAGCAGTAGACAGGTCAGTGGAGGCCTAGTGGAAGGAGGGACCGCAGACAGGCTTCGAAGCCCTAACATAATAAATTGGGCTGGCTGTAGGCAATTTAAAATTGGTTCCAGGGGAACACGGGCAGCAGTAGACAGGTCAGTGGAGGCCTAGTGGAAGGAGTGACCGCAGACAGGCTTCGAATGCCTAACATAAGAAAAATGTCAATACAATGGTATTGACAGTGCCAGGCATTGAAGGATGTCAGCGCATAGACTAAACATTGGTGGAGCTGTGAGAGAAAATTTTGCAAGTGGTAGAGCACTGTTTGACCTGGGGGGGGGACTGTCTTGTGGCCGGCGGTACAGGCCCAGGGCCCCTCATATTACAACGGTGTGTCTGACGTTGGGTGCGCACCACCACCGCCAGACACTTTATTGTACTATGAGGGACCTAGTGGCAGTGCCGTCGACCAAAAGCGGGCACACCCACCTCTTCAGACAAACAGTACTCTCACGGGTGCTGGCGCCAAGTGGCGATACCACGGCCCCGTGTGGGGACTTTGGCCATTTAGGGAGGTGTTAACATGTCGGATGCTGGACAATCAGGTGCTGCAAATTACGAGATTGGAAAAGTCGTTCAGAATAGTCCACAGGCAAGACCTTTACATAGGAAAGCTAGGTGTCAGCCGGGCAAGGTGGGGCAAAAGATTTCGAAATCCAGTTGTGGTTCATTTTAATGAAGGTTAGATCATCTACATTTTGGGTAGCCAGACGAGTCCTTTTTTCTGTTAGTATTGAACCTGCAGCACTGAATACTCTTTCTGATAGGACACTAGCTGCCGGGCAAGCAAGCTCCTGCAATGCATATTCTGCCAATTCTGGCCAGGTGTCTAATTTTGATGCCCAGTAATCAAATGGGAATGACGGTTGAGGGAGAACGTCGATAAGGGATGAAAAATAGTTAGTAACCATGCTGGACAAATGTTGTCTCCTGTCACTTTGAATTGATGCTGCAGTACCTGTCCTGTCTGCGGTCATAGCAAAATCACTCCACAACCTGGTCAGAAAACCCCTCTGGCCAACGCCACTTCTGATTTCTGCCCCTCTAACACCTCTGGTCTGCTGGCCCCTGCAGCTCGTGTTAGAACGATCACGGGCGCTGTGTGCAGGGAATGCCAGAAGCAAACGGTCAATAAGAGTTGATTGTTTGGTTGCTAATATTAGTTCCAAGTTCTCATGTGGCATTATATTTTGCAATTTGCCTTTATAGCGAGGATCAAGGAGGCAGGCCAACCAGTAATCGTCATTGTTCATCATTTTTGTTATGCGTGTGTCCCTTTTGAGGATACGTAAGGCATAATCCGCCATGTGGCCCAAAGTTCCAGTTCTCAAATCTGTGGTTGTGCTTGGTTGAGGGGCAGTTTCAGGCAAATCCACGTCACTTGTGTCCCTCCAAAAACCAGAACCCGGCCTTGCCGCGCCAACAATTTCCACTGGCCCCGGAAAAGCTTCCTCATTAAAAATATAATCATCCCCATCATCCTCCTCGTCCTCCTCCTCCTGTTCGCGCGCTACCTCGTCCTGCACACTGCCCTGGCCAGACAATGGCTGACTGTCATCAAGGCTTTCCTCTTCCTCAGCTGCAGACGCCTGATCCTTTATGTGCGTCAAACTTTGCATCAGCAGACGCATTAGGGGGATGCTCATGCTTATTATGGCGTTGTCTGCACTAACCAGCCGTGTGCATTCCTCAAAACACTGAAGGACTTGACACATGTCTTGAATCTTCGACCACTGCACACCTGACAACTCCATGTCTGCCATCCTACTGCCTGCCCGTGTATGTGTATCCTCCCACAAAAACATAACAGCCCGCCTCTGTTCACACAGTCTCTGAAGCATGTGCAGTGTTGAGTTCCACCTTGTTGCAACGTCTATGATTAGGCGATGCTGGGGAAGGTTCAAAGAATGCTGATAGGTCTGCATACGGCTGGAGTGTACGGGCGAACGGCGGATATGTGAGCAAAGTCCACGCACTTTGAGGAGCAGGTCGGATAACCCCGGATAACTTTTCAGGAAGCACTGCACCACCAGGTTTAAGGTGTGAGCCAGGCAAGGAATGTGTTTCAGTTGGGAAAGGGAGATGGCAGCCATGAAATTCCTTCCGTTATCACTCACTACCTTGCCTGCCTCAAGATCTACAGTGCCCAGCCACGACTGCGTTTCTTTCTGCAAGAACTCGGACAGAACTTCAGCGGTGTGTCTGTTGTCGCCCAAACACTTCATAGCCAATACAGCCTGCTGACGTTTGCCAGTAGCTGCCCCATAATGGGAGACCTGGTGTGCAACAGTGGCAGCTGCGGATGGAGTGGTTGTGCGACTGCGGTCTGTGGACGAGGTCTCGCTTCTGCAGGAGGACGAGGAGGAGGAGGAGGGGGTGCGAACGGCTACAGCCAACTGTTTCCTAGACCGTGGGCTAGGCAGAACTGTCCCAAACTTGCTGTCCCCTGTGGACCCTGCATCCACCACATTTACCCAGTGTGCCGTGATGGACACGTAACGTCCCTGGCCATGCCTACTGGTCCATGCATCTGTTGTCAGGTGCACCTTTGTGCTCACAGATTGCCTGAGTGCATGGACGATGCGCTCTTTTACATGCTGGTGGAGGGCTGGGATGGCTTTTCTGGAAAAAAAAGTGTCGACTGGGTAGCTCGTAGCGTGGTACAGCGTAGTCCATCAGGGCTTTGAAAGCTTCGCTTTCAACTAACCGGTAGGGCATCATCTCTAACGAGATTAGTCTAGCTATGTGGGCGTTCAAACCCTGTGTACGCGGATGCGAGGCTAAGTACTTCCTTTTTCAAACCATAGTCTCATGTAGGGTGAGCTGGACTGGAGAGCTGGAGATCGTGGAACTAGCGGGGGTGCCGGTGGACATGGCAGACTGAGAGACGGTGGGAGATGGTATTGTTGCCGCTGGTGCCCTAGATGCAGTGTTTCCTACTACGAAACTGGTGATTCCCTGACCCTGACTGCTTTGGCCTGGCAAAGAAACCTGCACAGATACTGCAGGTGGTGCAGAAAATGGTGGCCCTACACTGCCGGAAGGGATGTTGCGTTGATGACTAGCTTCATTGGCCGAGGGTGCTACAACCTTAAGGGACGTTTGGTAGTTAGTCCAAGCTTGCAAATGCATGGTGGTTAAATGTCTATGCATGCAACTTGTATTGAGACTTTTCAGATTCTGCCCTCTGCTTAAGGTAGTTGAACATTTTTGACAGATGACTTTGCGCTGATCAATTGGATGTTGTTTAAAAAAATGCCAGACTGCACTCTTTCTAGCATCGGATACCTTTTCAGGCATTGCAGACTGAGCTTTAACCGGATGGCCACGCTGTCCTCCAACAGGTTTTGACTTTGCCACGCGTTTTGGGCAAGATACGGGCCCGGCAGATGGAACCTGTTGCGATGTTGATGCCTGCTGCTGCCCCTCCTCCTCCGCTTCAGAACTGCTGCCGCCTGCACCCTGTTCCCCCAATGGCTGCCAATCGGGGTCAAGAACTGGGTCATCTATTACCTCTTCTTGTAGCTCGTGTGCAACTTCGTCTGTGTCACCGTGTCGGTCGGTGGTATAGCGTTCGTGATGGGGCAACATAGTCTCATCAGGGTCTGATTCTTGATCAGCACCCTGCGAGGGCAATGTTGTGGTCTGAGTCAAAGGACCAGCATAGTAGTCTGGCTGTGGCTGTGCATCAGTGCACTCCATGTCAGATTCAACTTGTAATGGGCATGGACTGTTAACTGCTTCACTTTCTAAGCCAGGGACGGTATGTGTAAAGAGCTCCATGGAGTAACCCGTTGTGTCGCCTGCTGCATTCTTCTCTGTTGTTGTTTTTGCTGAAGAGGACAAAGAAGCGACTTGTCCCTGACCGTGAACATCCACTAACGACGCGCTGCTTTTACTTTTACCAGTTTCACGAGAGGAGGCAAAAGAGCTAGAGGCTGAGTCAGCAAGATAAGCCAAAACTTGCTCTTGCTGCTCCGGCTTTAAAAGCGGTTTTCCTACTCCCAGAAAAGGGAGCGTTCGAGGCCTTGTGTAGCCAGACGACGAACCTGGCTCCACAGCTCCAGACTTAGGTGCAATATTTTTTTTCCCACGACCACCTGATGCTCCACCACTACCACTACCCTCATTACCAGCTGACAATGAACGCCCCCGGCCACGACCTCTTCCACCAGACTTCCTCATTGTTTTAAAAACGTTACCAAACTAACGGTATTTGTTGCTGTCACACAATTTACACGGTGAGCTATAACAGTATGATTTAGCTACCCCTTTACAGGTGGGTGAGACCACAACGAAAATCAGGCACAATGTTACACACTCTGTTGTTGGTGGCAACAAATGAGAGAGATGCCACACACGCAGGACTGTCACTGAAGCGCAAATGTAAATATTAATCTCCCACTGATTTGTTCGTTTTTTTTTTAAAGAGAGACTTTAGAAAAAAAAAAAATAATAAAAAAAAATAATTTTTTAAGGAAGAATTTATAAACCAAATAAAATGAAATGATTGTTTCAGGGAGAATTTAGAAAACAAATTAAAAAAATAGGCTTTCTATGGCCCACTGAGTGAGAGAGGACGCACACAGGAGTCAGGAGTGGCACACAAGCCCAGAGGCCAATATTTTTCTCCCACTGATTGATTTAGTGATTTTTTCAGGTAGATTTTGGAACCCAAATCAAGCAAAAAAATTAATAGGCTTTCTATGGCCCACAATTGGAGAGAGAGAGATGGCACACCCAGGAGTCAAGACTGGCACACAAGCAGAAAGGGCAATATTAATCTCCCACTGATTTGATTTTTTTTTTTTTTTCAGGGAGACTTTAGAAAAAAAAATACAAAAAAATGAATTTTTCAGGAAGAATTTAGAAACCAAATAAAATAAAATGATTGTTTCAGGGAGAATTTAGAAAACAAATAAAAAAAAAATAGGCTTTGTAGGGCCCACTGAGTGAGAGAGGACGCACACAGGAGTCAGGAGTGGCACACAAGCCCAGAGGCCAATATTTTTCTCCCACTGATTGATTTAGTGATTTTTTCAGGTAGATTTTGGAACCCAAATCAAGCAAAAAAATTAATAGGCTTTCTATGGCCCACAATTGGAGAGAGAGAGATGGCACACCCAGGAGTCAAGACTGGCACACAAGCAGAAAGGGCAATATTAATCTCCCACTGATTTGATTTTTTTTTTTTTTTCAGGGAGACTTTAGAAAAAAAAAATACAAAAAAATGAATTTTTCAGGAAGAATTTAGAAACCAAATAAAATAAAATGATTGTTTCAGGGAGAATTTAGAAAACAAATAAAAAAAAAATAGGCTTTGTAGGGCCCACTGAGTGAGAGAGGACGCACACAGGAGTCAGGAGTGGCACACAAGCCCAGAGGCCAATATTTTTCTCCCACTGATTGATTTAGTGATTTTTTCAGGTAAATTTTGGAACCCAAATCAAGCAAAAAAATTAATAGGCTTTCTATGGCCCACAATTGGAGAGAGAGAGATGGCACACCCAGGAGTCAAGACTGGCACACAAGCAGAAAGGGCAATATTAATCTCCCACTGATTTGATTTTTTTTTTTTTCAGGGAGACTTTAGAAAAAAATAAATAAAAGAAAATGATTTTTTCAGGAATAATTTAGAAACCAAATAAAATAAAATGATTTTTTCAGGGAGAATTTAGAAAACAAATAAAACAAAAAATAGGCTTTCTAGGGCCCACTGAGTGAGAGAGGACGCACACAGGAGTCAGGAGTGGCACACAAGCCCAGAGGCCAATGTTTTTCTCCCACTGATTGATTTAGTGATTTTTTCAGGTAGATTTTGGAACCCAAATCAAGCAAAAAAATTAATAGGCTTTCTATGGCCCACAATTGGAGAGAGAGAGATGGCACACCCAGGAGTCAAGACTGGCACACAAGCAGAAAGGGCAATATTAATCTCCCACTGATTTGATTTTTTTTTTTTCAGGGAGACTGTAGAAAAAAAAATACAAAAAAATGAATTTTTCAGGAAGAATTTAGAAACCAAATAAAATAAAATGATTGTTTCAGGGAGAATTTAGAAAACAAATAAAAAAAAAATAGGCTTTGTAGGGCCCACTGAGTGAGAGAGGACGCACACAGGAGTCAGGAGTGGCACACAAGCCCAGAGGCCAATATTTTTCTCCCACTGATTGATTTAGTGATTTTTTCAGGTAGATTTTGGAACCCAAATCAAGCAAAAAAATTAATAGGCTTTCTATGGCCCACAATTGGAGAGAGAGAGATGGCACACCCAGGAGTCAAGACTGGCACACAAGCAGAAAGGGCAATATTAATCTCCCACTGATTTGATTTTTTTTTTTTTTCAGGGAGACTTTAGAAAAAAAAAATACAAAAAAAATGATTTTTTCAGGAATAATTTAGAAACCAAATAAAATAAAATGATTTTTTCAGGGAGAATTTAGAAAACAAATAAAACAAAAAATAGGCTTTCTAGGGCCCACTGAGTGAGAGAGGACGCACACAGGAGTCAGGAGTGGCACACAAGCCCAGAGGCCAATATTTTTCTCCCACTGATTGATTTAGTGATTTTTTCAGGTAGATTTTGGAACCCAAATCAAGCAAAAAAATTAATAGGCTTTCTATGGCCCACAATTGGAGAGAGAGAGATGGCACACCCAGGAGTCAAGACTGGCACACAAGCAGAAAGGGCAATATTAATCTCCCACTGATTTGATTTTTTTTTTTTCAGGGAGACTTTAGAAAAAAAAAATACAAAAAAATGAATTTTTCAGGAAGAATTTAGAAACCAAATAAAATAAAATGATTGTTTCAGGGAGAATTTAGAAAACAAATAAAAAAAAAAATAGGCTTTGTAGGGCCCACTGAGTGAGAGAGGACGCACACAGGAGTCAGGAGTGGCACACAAGCCCAGAGGCCAATATTTATCTCCCACTGATTGATTTATTGATTTTTTCAGGTAGAATTTAGAACCCAAATCAAACAAAAAAATAAATAGGCTTTCTATGGCCCACTATTTGTGAGAGAGATGGCACGCTCAGGACTGGCACACAAGCCCAGAGGCCAATATTAATCTCCCACTTTTTTTTTTTTTTCCAGGGAAAATTTATAAACCCAATAAAAAAAATAATAAATAGGCTTTCTATGGCCCACTATCTGAGAGAGAGAGATGGCACGCTTAGGACTGGCACACAAGCCCAAAGGCCAATATTAATCTCCCACTGATTGATTTATTGATTTTTTCAGGTAGAATTTAGAACCCAAATCAACCAAAAAAATAAATAGGCTTTCTATGGCCCACTATTTGTGAGAGAGATGGCACGCTCAGGACTGGCACACAAGCCCAGAGGCCAATATTAATCTCCCACTTTTTTTTTTTTTTTCCAGGGAAAATTTATAAACCCAATAAAAAAAATAATAAATAGGCTTTCTATGGCCCACTATCTGAGAGAGAGAGATGGCACGCTTAGGACTGGCACACAAGCCCAAAGGCCAATATTAATCTCCCACTGATTAATTTATTGATTTTTTCAGGTAGAATTTAGAACCCAAATCAAGCAAAAAAATTAATAGGCTTTCTATGGCCCACTGAGTGAGAGATGGCACACACAGGAGTCAGGAGTGGCACACAAGCCCTGAGGCCAATATTTTTCTCCCACTGATTGATTTAGTGATTTTTTCAGGTAGATTTTGGAACCCAAATCAAGCAAAAAAATTAATAGGCTTTCTATGGCCCACAATTGGAGAGAGAGAGATGGCACACCCAGGAGTCAAGACTGGCACACAAGCAGAAAGGGCAATATTAATCTCCCACTGATTTGATTTTTTTTTTTTTTCAGGGAGACTTTAGAAAAAAAAAATACAAAAAAAATGATTTTTTCAGGAATAATTTAGAAACCAAATAAAATAAAATGATTTTTTCAGGGAGAATTTAGAAAACAAATAAAACAAAAAATAGGCTTTCTAGGGCCCACTGAGTGAGAGAGGACGCACACAGGAGTCAGGAGTGGCACACAAGCCCAGAGGCCAATATTTTTCTCCCACTGATTGATTTAGTGATTTTTTCAGGTAGATTTTGGAACCCAAATCAAGCAAAAAAATTAATAGGCTTTCTATGGCCCACAATTGGAGAGAGAGAGATGGCACACCCAGGAGTCAAGACTGGCACACAAGCAGAAAGGGCAATATTAATCTCCCACTGATTTGATTTTTTTTTTTTTCAGGGAGACTTTAGAAAAAAAAAATACAAAAAAATGAATTTTTCAGGAAGAATTTAGAAACCAAATAAAATAAAATGATTGTTTCAGGGAGAATTTAGAAAACAAATAAAAAAAAAAATAGGCTTTGTAGGGCCCACTGAGTGAGAGAGGACGCACACAGGAGTCAGGAGTGGCACACAAGCCCAGAGGCCAATATTTTTCTCCCACTGATTGATTTAGTGATTTTTTCAGGTAGATTTTGGAACCCAAATCAAGCAAAAAAATTAATAGGCTTTCTATGGCCCACAATTGGAGAGAGAGAGATGGCACACCCAGGAGTCAAGACTGGCACACAAGCAGAAAGGGCAATATTAATCTCCCACTGATTTGATTTTTTTTTTTTCAGGGAGACTTTAGAAAAAAAAAATACAAAAAAATGAATTTTTCAGGAAGAATTTAGAAACCAAGTAAAATAAAATGATTGTTTCAGGGAGAATTTAGAAAACAAATACAAAAAAAATAGGCTTTGTAGGGCCCACTGAGTGAGAGAGGACGCACACAGGAGTCAGGAGTGGCACACAAGCCCAGAGGCCAATATTTTTCTCCCACTGATTGATTTAGTGATTTTTTCAGGTAGATTTTGGAACCCAAATCAAGCAAAAAAATTAATAGGCTTTCTATGGCCCACAATTGGAGAGAGAGAGATGGCACACCCAGGAGTCAAGACTGGCACACAAGCAGAAAGGGCAATATTAATCTCCCACTGATTTGATTTTTTTTTTTTTCAGGGAGACTTTAGAAAAAAAAAATACCAAAAAATGAATTTTTCAGGAAGAATTTAGAAACCAAATAAAATAAAATGATTGTTTCAGGGAGAATTTAGAAAACAAATAAAAAAAAATAGGCTTTGTAGGGCCCACTGAGTGAGAGAGGACGCACACAGTAGTCAGGAGTGGCACACAAGCCCAGAGGCCAATATTTTTCTCCCACTGATTGATTTAGTGATTTTTTCAGGTAGATTTTGGAACCCAAATCAAGCAAAAAAATTAATAGGCTTTCTATGGCCCACAATTGGAGAGAGAGAGATGGCACACCCAGGAGTCAAGACTGGCACACAAGCAGAAAGGGCAATATTAATCTCCCACTGATTTGATTTTTTTTTTTTTTCAGGGAGACTTTAGAAAAAAAAAATACAAAAAAATGAATTTTTCAGGAAGAATTTAGAAACCAAATAAAATAAAATGATTGTTTCAGGGAGAATTTAGAAACAAATAAAAAAAAATAGGCTTTGTAGGGCCCACTGAGTGAGAGAGGACGCACACAGGAGTCAGGAGTGGCACACAAGCCCAGAGGCCAATATTTTTCTCCCACTGATTGATTTAGTGATTTTTTCAGGTAGATTTTGGAACCCAAATCAAGCAAAAAAATTAATAGGCTTTCTATGGCCCACAATTGGAGAGAGAGAGATGGCACACCCAGGAGTCAAGACTGGCACACAAGCAGAAAGGGCAATATTAATCTCCCACTGATTTGATTTTTTTTTTTTTTCAGGGAGACTTTAGAAAAAAAAAAACAAAAAAAAAATGAATTTTTCAGGAATAATTTAGAAACCAAATAAAATAAAATGATTTTTTCAGGGAGAATTTAGAAAACAAATAAAACAAAAAATAGGCTTTCTAGGGCCCACTGAGTGAGAGAGGACGCACACAGGAGTCAGGAGTGGCACACAAGCCCAGAGGCCAATATTTATCTCCCACTGATTGATTTATTGATTTTTTCAGGTAGAATTTAGAACCCAAATCAAACAAAAAAATAAATAGGCTTTCTATGGCCCACTATTTGTGAGAGAGATGGCACGCTCAGGACTGGCACACAAGCCCAGAGGCCAATATTAATCTCCCACTTTTTTTTTTTTTCCAGGGAAAATTTATAAACCCAATAAAAAAATAATAAATAGGCTTTCTATGGCCCACTATCTGAGAGAGAGAGAGATGGCACGCTTAGGACTGGCACACAAGCCCAAAGGCCAATATTAATCTCCCACTGATTGATTTATTGATTTTTTCAGGTAGAATTTAGAACCCAAATCAACCAAAAAAATAAATAGGCTTTCTATGGCCCACTATTTGTGAGAGAGATGGCACGCTTAGGACTGGCACACAAGCCCAAAGGCCAATATTAATCTCCCACTGATTGATTTATTGATTTTTTCAGGTAGAATTTAGAACCCAAATCAAGCAAAAAAATTAATAGGCTTTCTATGGCCCACTGAGTGAGAGATGGCACACACAGGAGTCAGGAGTGGCACACAAGCCCTGAGGCCAATATTTTTCTCCCACTGATTGATTTAGTGATTTTTTCAGGTAGATTTTGGAACCCAAATCAAGCAAAAAAATTAATAGGCTTTCTATGGCCCACAATTGGAGAGAGAGAGATGGCACACCCAGGAGTCAAGACTGGCACACAAGCAGAAAGGGCAATATTAATCTCCCACTGATTTGATTTTTTTTTTTTTTTCAGGGAGACTTTAGAAAAAAAAAATACAAAAAAAATGATTTTTTCAGGAATAATTTAGAAACCAAATAAAATAAAATGATTTTTTCAGGGAGAATTTAGAAAACAAATAAAACAAAAAATAGGCTTTCTAGGGCCCACTGAGTGAGAGAGGACGCACACAGGAGTCAGGAGTGGCACACAAGCCCAGAGGCCAATATTTTTCTCCCACTGATTGATTTAGTGATTTTTTCAGGTAGATTTTGGAACCCAAATCAAGCAAACAAATTAATAGGCTTTCTATGGCCCACAATTGGAGAGAGAGAGATGGCACACCCAGGAGTCAAGACTGGCACACAAGCAGAAAGGGCAATATTAATCTCCCACTGATTTGATTTTTTTTTTTTTCAGGGAGACTTTAGAAAAAAAAATACAAAAAAATGAATTTTTCAGGAAGAATTTAGAAACCAAATAAAATAAAATGATTGTTTCAGGGAGAATTTAGAAAACAAATAAAAAAAAAATAGGCTTTGTAGGGCCCACTGAGTGAGAGAGGACGCACACAGGAGTCAGGAGTGGCACACAAGCCCAGAGGCCAATATTTTTCTCCCACTGATTGATTTAGTGATTTTTTCAGGTAGATTTTGGAACCCAAATCAAGCAAAAAAATTAATAGGCTTTCTATGGCCCACAATTGGAGAGAGAGAGATGGCACACCCAGGAGTCAAGACTGGCACACAAGCAGAAAGGGCAATATTAATCTCCCACTGATTTGATTTTTTTTTTTTTTCAGGGAGACTTTAGAAAAAAAAAATACCAAAAAATGAATTTTTCAGGAAGAATTTAGAAACCAAATAAAATAAAATGATTGTTTCAGGGAGAATTTAGAAAACAAATAAAAAAAAAATAGGCTTTGTAGGGCCCACTGAGTGAGAGAGGACGCACACAGTAGTCAGGAGTGGCACACAAGCCCAGAGGCCAATATTTTTCTCCCACTGATTGATTTAGTGATTTTTTCAGGTAGATTTTGGAACCCAAATCAAGCAAAAAAATTAATAGGCTTTCTATGGCCCACAATTGGAGAGAGAGAGATGGCACACCCAGGAGTCAAGACTGGCACACAAGCAGAAAGGGCAATATTAATCTCTCACTGATTTGATTTTTTTTTTTTTCAGGGAGACTTTAGAAAAAGAAAATACAAAAAAATGAATTTTTCAGGAAGAATTTAGAAACCAAATAAAATAAAATGATTGTTTCAGGGAGAATTTAGAAACAAATAAAAAAAAATAGGCTTTGTAGGGCCCACTGAGTGAGAGAGGACGCACACAGGAGTCAGGAGTGGCACACAAGCCCAGAGGCCAATATTTTTCTCCCAGTGATTGATTTAGTGATTTTTTCAGGTAGATTTTGGAACCCAAATCAAGCAAAAAAATTAATAGGCTTTCTATGGCCCACAATTGGAGAGAGAGAGATGGCACACCCAGGAGTCAAGACTGGCACACAAGCAGAAAGGGCAATATTAATCTCCCACTGATTTGATTTTTTTTTTTTTTTCAGGGAGACTTTAGAAAAAAATAAATAAAAAAAAAATGAATTTTTCAGGAATAATTTAGAAACCAAATAAAATAAAATGATTTTTTCAGGGAGAATTTAGAAAACAAATAAAACAAAAAATAGGCTTTCTAGGGCCCACTGAGTGAGAGAGGACGCACACAGGAGTCAGGAGTGGCACACAAGCCCAGAGGCCAATATTTATCTCCCACTGATTGATTTATTGATTTTTTCAGGTAGAATTTAGAACCCAAATCAAACAAAAAAATAAATAGGCTTTCTATGGCCCACTATTTGTGAGAGAGATGGCACGCTCAGGACTGGCACACAAGCCCAGAGGCCAATATTAATCTCCCACTTTTTTTTTTTTTCCAGGGAAAATTTATAAACCCAATAAAAAAAATAATAAATAGGCTTTCTATGGCCCACTATCTGAGAGAGAGAGATGGCACGCTTAGGACTGGCACACAAGCCCAAAGGCCAATATTAATCTCCCACTGATTGATTTATTGATTTTTTCAGGTAGAATTTAGAACCCAAATCAACCAAAAAAATAAATAGGCTTTCTATGGCCCACTATTTGTGAGAGAGATGGCACGCTCAGGACTGGCACACAAGCCCAGAGGCCAATATTAATCTCCCACTTTTTTTTTTTTTTTCCAGGGAAAATTTATAAACCCAATAAAAAAAATAATAAATAGGCTTTCTATGGCCCACTATCTGAGAGAGAGAGATGGCACGCTTAGGACTGGCACACAAGCCCAAAGGCCAATATTAATCTCCCACTGATTGATTTATTGATTTTTTCAGGTAGAATTTAGAACCCAAATCAAGCAAAAAAATTAATAGGCTTTCTATGGCCCACTGAGTGAGAGATGGCACACACAGGAGTCAGGAGTGGCACACAAGCCCTGAGGCCAATATTTTTCTCCCACTGATTGATGTAGTGATTTTTTCAGGTAGATTTTAGAACCCAAATCAAGCAAAAAAATAAATAGGCTTTCTATGGCCCACTGAGTGAGAGATGACACAGACAGGGATGGTACTCTAGCAGAAATGCCAATCTTAATCTCCCACAAAAAAAAAAAAAAAAAAGGAACTGTCCTTCAATTACTATCTCCCTGCAGTAATCTCAGCCAGGTATGGCAGGCAGCAATAAGGAGTGGACTGATGCACAAATTAAATAAGAAGTGTGGACAAACAAACAAGATAGCTGTGCAGAAAGGAAGGAACAAGAGGATTTGTGCTTTGAAAAAAGCAGTTGGTTTGCACAGCGGCGTACACACAGCAATGCAGCTATCAGGGAGCCTTCTAGGGCAGCCCAATGAGCTACAGCGCTGAGAAAAAAAAAAATGTAGCTTCCACTATCCCTGCACACCGAAGGTGGTGTTGGACAGTGCAAATCGCTACAGCACAAGCGGTTTGGTGGTTAATGGACCCTGCCTAACGCTATCCCTGCTTCTGACGAAGCGGCAGCAACCTCTCCCTAAGCTCAGATCAGCAGCAGTAACATGGCGGTCGGTGGGAACGCCCCTTTATAGCCCCTGTGACGCCGCGGACAGCAAGCCAATCACTGCAATGCCCTTCTCTAAGATGGTGGGGACCAGGACCTATGTCATCACGCTGCCCACACTCTGCGTTTACCTTCATTGGCTGAGAAATGGCGCTTTTCGCGTCATTGAAACGCGACTTTGGCGCGAAAGTCGCGTACCGCATGGCCGACCCCGCACAGGGGTCGGATCGGGTTTCATGAAACCCGACTTTGTCAAAAGTCGGCGACTTTTGAAAATGTTCGACCCGTTTCGCTCAACCCTACTGTTCACTGTTCGGTATACTGTAATTGTCTTGTTATCATTATTCTACTGGTTGATGTGATCACAACACATTTAATCAAGTACTTTTTACGTTTTGCTTAAAAAAAAGTCATATTGTCATAAGTTGAGAGCTAGGCACTTTTCATTTATCTGAATACATAGCTGTCTGTGGATTTGGGTTTTTTGCATACCTAGGTGTAGTTTTTATTGGTGACAGCTTTGGGATACATGTAATAATAATAATAATAATAATAATAATAATTATTATTATTATTATTATTATTATTATTTTAATCATTTTAATCACTTTTTATTAAATTATTTTGTGACGAAAAATGAGCAGAAACAATTTTGTCATAGTTTTTTTATATTTATTTTTATGACATTATTTCAAATGATGTACATTCTAAGAGTATGTTCACATATTGCATTTTTGTAGGGAAAAATTCAGCATTTTACTGTCCCAGATTCCTGAAGTCTCATTTGCACGTTTCTTATTTTTTCTTTGCAGATTCCAAGCAGATTCAAATCTGCAGCAAGTCAATTCTTTCAGTGTTTTTCAGTGTTTTTCACCCATTTTAATGCATGGGAAAAATGCATCATACACATATGCAATAATGCAGCATTTTTCTTGTCAAGATACACATTTTTGGTGCAAAAATACCTGCAGCACATATTAAACATGTGCACTCGTACCATACCCTATCTAGGCTGATGATGTGTAGCATGGGTTGCCAAGTGCTTGGGGCAAGGCAAGTATTGTGCCCCGTAGCCCAGGATTAATGTCCTCTAAGTTCCCCTTTAAAACTAGTAATGCCCCTTGAGTACCCCTTTTTTTAAATTTAAAAAATGTGGGTTGTCACAGGTGGCAAAATGCAGTGATAACTTAGTGCCACCTGCACTGGCACAGTGAAGTCATGTTGGCCCAAGGCCTTCAGGAACGGGGAGCCTACAGGACGTATCCAACTGTATCATGTTAACGCTAATACCATTCCAAATGGTGGAATTTGCAATGCCCCCGGTCTCTAGCATTAGCTATGTCACATAGAGGAGTAATATTTTAAAAGGGAAAAAAGAAGGATTTTTTTCTTCTGTAATTGGGCACCATGAACAGATGTATACCCATCAGCAATTAACCTAACTGAATTCTAGTAAAAAAATAATATTTTTCAAATTATTACAAATTTACTTTGTTTTCAGAATCTGCATTGTTGGAATTCTATTTTGTAGTATGTCTCTTTAAGAAGCCCCCAGAAAATAAATGCAAATTGCTGGTTTCCATGCACATATTGCTCCATGCACATATTGCTCCAGGTATCTGTTTACTTCTTAGGTGCCAAGAAGTGATTAATTGTGACTATATTATTGTAACCCTTACAGTGCTAAGTTCACTGGCTGTAACGGAGATAATAACACATAGTGATCACCAATCTGCCAGGCATCCTAGTTTGCATTGTTTAATATTCGAGCTTTTTCTGATCATTGCGGAATGTGAACACAGCCTAAGCGGATTCCATTGTCCCAAATGTATCAGCTAATGATTAGCTTCTGTGATGCATGTGTTTTATTTGCTTTCTTACTTTTCAAGTGGCAATAATTCCAGCTCATGACACACTTAGGTGCCAAATTGCATGAAGAATGTGACATTTGCATCTTTACATGCATTTATTGGCGATTATATAATCCTGTTGCATGGAAATAAATCTCACTGAACCACATGAATTAGCATGTTTTCCACATAGCGCTGGACAAAATCTTAGTAGAAAATAGGGAATAAGAACAGAAAATAAACTTTCCTTATAAAATAACCCTAAACAAGTATTCTGAGCTGATAAGTATATCCGAGCCCAGGTGCGGACTGCGGCTGAAAATCAGTCCTGGCATTTGAAATCACACAGATCCATGTTGTCCCCTTCCCCCTGAACCAGATGGGATGTATTACTAATATTAACCTGGATAGAGGAAAGGAAGATTTTCTACAAGACCAATATTTCTAATGATAACCATGGCCTACTGGGGTAAGTGACGCAGTCAGCGACTTAGTGCTCCATCACAACTCTTAACATTATGGGTGTCTTGAGAACACCAATACTGTTAACGTAGCAGAAAAGGCAGCCCACGACCAGACAGGCCCTTCTGGCATTTGCCAAAATTGCCAGATGGCCAGTTTGGCCCTGTCGGAGCCTTATAAATAGTGTGAGGCTTTTGGAAAAAGCTAAGGACTTGTCACGATGTGTTGTGTAATGCTCTTCCAGCCCTGAATGGTTACCTCAATTTGCTCTGCTATTTGTGTACATATATACAGGGTGGAGCGCGGTAATTTGCTGATTTGGGAATTAAATAAAAAAATTATGATCATTAGAAAAATTTATTTTATATTTTAATTATACTGAACAGTAATGGAATTTTTAAATTACATGGTTTTAAATAGTGTATCTGGCAAATGTCGACCTTCGCTATCCACACACTGCTGCATACGTTTTCTGAAGTTTTCATGAACTCTAACAAGCATGTCCACTGGTATTCTGCCAATTTCAGCTTCAATATTGTTCCTTAGGTCTTCCAAGGTGTTGGGACGGTTGATATACACCTTAGACTTCAGGTAACCCCAAAGGAAAAAAATCGCATGGGGCTAAATCTGGTGAGCGTGCTGGCCAGTTCACATCTCCCCTCAAAGAGATAAGCCGTCCAGGAAACATTTGCCTCAAACAATTCATGGTAACCCTCGCTGTGTGTGCAGTGGCACCATCCTGTTGGAACCATGTATCCTCTAGTTCCATTGCCTCAAGAGCCGGCTGAAAATAATCCTGTATCATAGACAAGTACCGTTCGGTTCACAGTTCACAGTTATGGCACGACCATTATCCTGAAAAAAGTAAGGACCAATGATGCCTACTCGTGATATGGCGCACCACACAGTGACGCGGTCCGAATGCAGAGGTCTCTCGTGAACTTCTCTGGGGTTTGTTTCACTCCAGTAACGCATATTTTGTTTGTTTACACACCCACTGAGGTGAAAATGTGCCTCAGTGCCTCAGAAAAAAACACAAATTGCGTCACGGGGTATCGTTGCTAACATGTCTTCACAAGAGGTCCGCCGTGTCAAATAGTCCCATGCTGACAAATGTTGGACCACGCACATTTTATACGGGTGAAAATTCAGTTCATCATGAAGAATCCGGTGGAGAGAACGTCTTGAAATGCCAAGAGCAAATGATTGCTTCCGAGCAGAGCGTTTCGGAGATTGCAGTACTGCTGCTCTAACTCTCTCGATGTTTTGTGGTGTTGTAATCCTTCTCTCAGATCCCCTTCGTACACATGACACATTCCCTGCTGTTCTGAATGCATTCACCCAATTTACAATTGATTGCCGTCCAGGAACACGTCCGCGTGGAGGAACAGCGAATTGTAAACGAAAAGCACGCTGCACTGCAATGATCGAGTGGGCATTTGAAAAATACGCTTCAACACAAAATGACCTCTCCTCACGTGTCCACTGCATGATGGCAACTGAAAGGCAGAGGAATACAAATCTCCCATCAGCCACTGTAAGCCACACCCACTCTCCCCTCTCTTCGACCGACAGTGCCGCCACAGCATGCAGTGCAAAAAAGCAAATTACAATAAAATATTCAGGGAATAGAAATGTATCGGAAATTGGTAATTTTGTCAGATGTAAGAAAGTATCTTCAAAAAAGGAGCTTGACTTTTAATGGATTGCCTCATTTTGAAAAGTCACTTTCCAATACACTTTTAGGAAATTTTAATTAATTAATAGAACACAGTAATGTAGAGAATTGCTACAAGCAGCAAGTATCATCCTGGACCTGGAGCTCCTGACACATCTGTGCATCACATGGTCGTCCCACTGGGATCTATACAGTTTGCTTGTTTTCCACTTTGGCACTAAGGGTTAATTAAAAACTTGCTTGATGGTTTTCCCACCAATTAAAACAGCAGTTTCCACCATTACAACTGATTGTGGTGGGTCCTTGCAGCGAGACTACCTGTGATCAGCTTTTAGTTGAAAATGGCTGTACTGCAGAACCACCTGCAACCAAAGCCACTCTGTCCGATCTGCTGTGGTTCTGTATTCAGACCAAGGGCAGAGCTAAAATAGGTGCAGAGGTAGCAGTCGCACCCAGGTCCTCCTGCTAACCACAGGCTCCAGAGTCTCTCTGTTGCTACACTGGAAGACACCAACACTATGGCAGGTACAGATTTTTACTAAAGCCCAGAGTTTATAGTTACTCATGTGGATTACAATTTGTTGTTGAGACCAAAGCAAACCATTAAGTAATATTGCTGGAAACCTCTATACCCATAAGTTGTACTGTGTGTGACGCCGATTCAGCGATGTCTTCACTGGTAACCAGGGTAAACATTGGGTTACTAAGCGCAGGGCCACACTTAGTAACCCGATGTTTACCCTGGTTATCAGCGTAAAAGTAAAACAAAACAAACACTACATAATCTTTTATTTTTATAAAAGATTACCATGGTTACCATCGTAAAAGTAAAAAAAACAAACACTACATACTTACCTTCCGCTGTCTGTCCCCGGCGCTGTGCTTTCCTGCACTGGCTGTGAGCGCCGGCTAGCCGGAAAGCACAGTGGTGATGTCACCGCTCTGCTTTCCGGCCGCTGTGCTCACAGCCACTGCAGGAAAGCACAGCGCCGGGGACAGACAGCGGAAGGTAAGTATGTAGTGTTTGTTTTTTTTACTTTTACGATGGTAACCAGGGTAAACATCGGGTTACTAAGCGCGGCCCTGCGCTTAGTAACCCGATGTTTACCCTGGTTACCGACATCGTTGGTCGCTGGAGAGCTGTCTGTGTGACAGCTCTCCAGCGACCAAACAGCGATGCTGCAGCGATCGACATCGTTGTCGGTATCGCTGCAGCATCGCTTAGTGTGAAGGTACCTTTAGAGGGTATGGCAAAGCTTGTTTAGATCAAAGTGTGATACCAATGCAAGATCTTACGCTTTGACTGTGAGTGTGGCCGCAGAAGGTGGTGGAATCCTGCTTTGCATGCCGGCTTTCCATGACTTGGAATTTCAACCTGACGTTTGCTAGAAAGCCGAGGCGAGGGTCCAAGGCTATGAATTAGATTAAAATATTGCTGCCAAATATATGTTAATTACTAAAATTATCAAACTGTAACTGACCATTGTTTTCTTTAATAAAAAGGGCACCCACCAATTGGTCATAGGTAATATTCAAATTATATTTTTGGTCTCATTCCAACTTTTGCAAATAGCAGTGTCCCATGTGTCTTAGATTTTACATTTGAAGGCTAATATTTATTGCTTTTGATGGCTTCAGTTCTATTTCCATCTAGATATAAATGACTTCCTGTGCAGTTACTACATGATTGAGCAGCACCTGGTGTTTCTGGAAGGACCTTCTATCCAAGATTTCATCTGACCCTTTGAGAGTTCAAGCTTTTCGGAGACCTTTTGTGTGTCCTCTAGCTCTTTAAAGGTTATTCTGAGGACTTTAAGCAGCTGTCTCTGTATTCCCCGAAGATGGATGACTGTTAAATCATTTACCATGTGTGCTGCTCTGTCTTTGACTTGGTTTTTGTAGAGTTGGCTGCTCCTCAGCCGTGAGTGGCAAGCCCAAAAGTCAATGAAGTGTTCCAGCTATGTGAAATCTGATGCCGTGCAGAATCACAGACAAATACAAAGGTGACGCTTGTGTCACTGTAACTGCTCTGGGTGGCAGATCCAAAGCATGACTGTAGAAATTGATTTATTAAGGGTCACTTATTTCATGCAAATAAATAAACAATATCTGATAATTAGGAGGTGAAGACTTTTTGTGTGTCCTGTTACCTAGTCACAGAGTCAGAGGCCTTTGTCTGATCTCCAGTAGCATGTGTCTAGCTCGTTATTGGATGTGTATTTTTTCTCTACTGAGTTTATCTAAACTAGAAGACCAGTCAAAGCTGAGAAAAACATTGCAGGCGTTAGATGAGCTTATTCTCTGTGTGTATTCAAGTTAAATACCAAGCAGTCATATCTTGGCCTTTGAGATGTTGGGTGATATTTACCTACTCCAGACATATGAAGGTAAAAGTGGAAACGGAGATGTTTATTTATTTGTGTTGGAAGGTTAATAGGATGTTTTGTGTATCAGAACAGAGTAGCGAGATATGACTGCAGTCACTCAGCTTTTATTACAGGGTGACTGTTCCTAGTGAAGCTTTGGGCTGTGCATTGTTTCTATAGGTGATCTTCTGGATGTGTCACGTCACACTTTATACTGGAATTCTCAAAGATTTTCCCCTTTTTTAAATGTTGAGTACATTTGCAAAAAAAAAAAAAACAAAAGACACTGGCAAAAGTTATATAAAGAACAAAATACAGATTGTTAGTTTCTATGTGAAATAAAGTCTTCATGATAGCTGAGCATAATGATGGGTTAGCTTATGAAGATTCTGTTCCCATGTCTCTATTTCCTCAGTGCTCATCAGTTTTTCTCCTTTTTCTCATATCTACATTGTCGGACTGGGATGTCAGGGGCCCATCAGTAATATTGACTCTGTAGGCCCATTGTTCAGCTACATGTAGTGATGAGCAAGCATACTCGGTAATGCTCGTTACTCGCCCAAGCATCTCACTGTACTCTTGGTACTCGGCGAGCATCTAGTATTTCTGGGTTTGCTCAGCAGGAGCTCGGGTCCCCGCCCTATATGACAGAGCCAATCAACATGCAGGGATTGTCTGCCACACACTGTAATGCCGTAGCCATCTTAGTTGTGGCATTACAGTGATTGGCTGGCTGACCAGTGGCAGAGACCTGGCGCAGTCGTGCTTGTCGCATTCAGCTCCTGATTCAGACAGTGTAGTGACAGGTGCTGCTGAGATAGGGTCAGATTTGGGGGTTTATCAGTTAGTGTGGGCATACCATCAGATTTGACACAAATCCAGCTAAACCAACAGTCCTTCTAAGGACTAGTTATGGAGTATATAGATTGCAGTGATAGGAAGGCAGGTGAGTGTATGTGGAACAGTATTTTGGGTAAAAGAAAAAATACAGGCCACATATTGAACATTGTGGTTTCTCTGTCAGATGCCTGAATCTATCTGTGGGTACAAATTTGGGCACTTCAGGCCTACATTCAACTTTTTTGGTAGTGTGTTAGCCTAGTTCTATACAGTATTTTTCTGTTAATAACCAAAAATACAGACCACGTATGGAACAGTGTGGTACCTCTGTCAGTTGCCTGATCTATCTGTTGGCTACAAATTTTGGGCATTTCAGGCTTCCATTCCACTTTATTTGCTGTATGTTACCCTAGTTTTAAACAGTACTTTGGGGTAAAAAAAAGACAGGCCACATATCGAACATTGTGATTTCTCTGTCAGATGCCTGATCTACTGTATCTGTGGGCTACAAATTTGAGCATTTCAGGCCTAAATTCAACTTTTTTTGTGGTGTGTTACCCTATACAGTATATTTCTGTTTAAATAAATAATATACAGGCCACATATTGAACAGTGTGGTATCTCTGTCAAACGCCTCCTCTATCTGTGGGCTAAAAATTGTGGCATTTGAGGGCTCCTTTGAACTGGTTTTGCTGTGTCTTACCCTAGTTATTAAGAACACTTTAAAAAAAAAAAGTAGTAGTCGTGAGTCTAGACCGCATATTTCTAACCATGATCCTCTGTCCTCCCACCATGCCAAGTTACCAGAGACAACTGATCCCACACTTGGACACTCTGAAGAGCTGTTCACTTTTCCATTTATAGATTCGGGACTTTCGGCAGGTCCACTTGAAACGGGACAAGATGAGATCGCATGTAGCGATGCACAAATATTTGAGCAGCCACGGTCACACGAAGGTGATGGTTGGAAAGTGTCACAAGAGGTGTACGATGATGAGACACAATTGCCAGAAAGTCAGGAGGAGGAGCAGGGTGCAGATGTGGAAGATGAGGTGGTGGATAATATAGTAACTGACCCAACCTGGCAGGAGGACATGCAGAACAAGGACAGCAGCACACATGAGGAAGGAGGCATAGCGCCCCAACAGGCAGGAAGAAGCAGTGTGGTGGCCTCAGACAAAAGGCATGCATCCGTTCACCGTAACACCAACATTACGGATTATTAGATCTTCACGAGTCTGGTTGTTTTTTAAAGACTCTGCCGATAACCCCAAACAGGCTATTTGTACCACCTGTCATGCCCGCATCAGCAGGGGTAGTAGAACTACAGGGGTAGTAGAACTACCAGCCTGACCACCACCAGCATTATCAGGCACATGGCAGCAAAGCACCCAACTTTGAGGGCCTAACCCCAGGCTCCAGGAACAGTGTCTATGGGTGACAACGCTGCTTCTTCCACTGTTGTGCGTACAAGCCAATCCCCTGTCAACGGTGCATGCGAAGATGCCTTGTGCCCTGCACTTGTCGTTGTCCGCAGTCAGCTAGCACCATCATCAAGCACATCCATGTCCTTGTCGCAGAACAGCCTTCAGTTGTCCATACCGCAGTCATTGGAACGCAAGCGGAAATACGCAGCCAACGCCCCACAGGCCACAGTACTAAATTCACACATTTCTTGTCTGCTTGTGCTCATAATGTTGCCTTTTAGGCTTGTGGAGACAGAAGCTTTCCGCAACCTGATGGCGGTGGCCGTCCCAAGGTACTCAGTCCTCAGCCGCCACTATTTCTCCTGTTGTGCTATCCCGGAATTACACAAGCACGTGTTGTACAACATTACCCGTGCCCTCAACTATGCTGTTAGTGGGAAAGTATACCTTACCAAGGACACGTGACCAAGTGCTTGTGGGCAGAGATGGTATATCTCACTGACGGCACACTGGGCTAACATCGTGGAAGCCGGGAACCAGTCGGACCTTGGGGTGGAACACATCCTCCTGATGCCAAGGATTACAGGCCCTACATCAATCAGGGTTGCCCCCACAGTCTACAGCTCCTGCACCGCCTCCTCCTCCTCTTAAGCCTCCATCTCTGAAATGAGCACATTAGTGTGCCCATTTTAGAAAGTCAGCTACAGCTTCAGCCGCCTTTGCCGTACTTCAGCAGCATTTGCAGCTTCCGGCTCACCAACTGGTGTATGATGTCCCAACCCATTGGAACTCTACACTGCTTATGTTGGAAAGGATTTGTGAGCAGAAGATGGCAATTGCTGACTACCAGCATCAACAAGGACGTTGTTATTCAGTTCAGACTCCACACATAAAACCTCAGCAGTGGACATGGATGTCAGACATATGTACCATCCTACAAAACTTTGAGGACTCCACCAAGATGGTGAGCGGTGATGACGCCATAATTAGCATCACCATCCCACTTCACTGCATTCTGACAAGCTCTCTGCTCAAAATGAAAAAGAATGCATTGCAGGCAGGGCACAAGGAGATGGAGCAAGGAACCATACAGGGTGATTACACACAGCCCAGCCTCATGTCATCTCAACGTGGATTGGTAGACAATGAAGAAGAGGAGGAGGAAGAACAGGAGGTAATTTCATGCACTATAGATGGTACTACAAGCACACCTGTCATACCATCTGTTCAGCGTGGATGGCCTGAGGACAGGGAGCAGGAGGAGGATAGCATGGTCAGTTGTCCTGTTGGTGAGGACACAGAATTCTTGCCTGTTAGAAGTCTGGCACACATGGCTGACATTATGTTGCGCTGCCTTTCCCGTGACCTTCGCATTATGAAAATTTTTGGTGACACTCATTACTGGTTGGTGACACTTCTAGACCCACGTTACAAGGAGAATTTCAATCTCTTCTTACGGAGGCAGACAGGTCTGCTATAATGGTGTAGCACCAAAGGGCCCTTGTTGCGGAATTACTAAAAAAAAATCCCACCTGAGAACGCTGGTGGCAGACGTCATATTTCGATAGGCAACCAAGGAGTACAGTCAAGAGAGACACAACTCCAATCCAGCAGAGGCAGGGGAACACTGGCAAAGTTCTGGGACAGTTTTCTCAGACCCTCCCTTTGCCCTGGCCAAGAGGCAAGGGTTACTGTCACAAGGAGTGCAGTGTTTGGGAAGATGCTGAGGGAGTAGCTTGCTGACTGTACCAATGTCCTCCGTGATTCCTCTGTGCCTTTTAATTAGTAGGTATCCAAGCTGGACACGTGGCATGAACTTGCTCTCTATGCCTTGGAGGTCCTGGCCTGCCCTGCTGCTAGCGTTTTGTCAGAGAGGGTTTTTAGTGTCCCTGGTGGAATTATAACTGATAAGCGCATCCACCTGTCAACTGAAAATGCTGACAGGCTGACTCTTAGAAAAATGATCAAGGGCTGGATTGGGCCAGACTTCTGTACACCACCGAATAACAGCGAAACAAAACCTTCAATCTCCAAAACAGTGTCTTTTTTGTGAGGTGTATTCCCATGCACCTCTTCACACCCACACATAGGTATACACTTCCTGATTTTGGCTATTTGGTGTTATCCTCCTCCTTCTCCTCATCATCCACCACCTCTAGAACAGCAGGGTGAATGTGTTCCATGATGCTACACCCACTCTAGTGCAAGGGTGTTTATGATGCTTGTAAATAATTAAAAAAAAAAGTAATGTGTACCCCCCAGGGGGAAATGTTTGTCAGCCCATACACTTAGTGTATGGCCATTCCAAGAATAGGAGACCTGCTCATTTAAATTTGGAATAGATTCATAGGAGGACATCCTCCATGTCTCTTCAGACACCACCACTAGAAAACCAGGGTGAACGTATTATGTGATGCAACAGCCACTCTATTTTTTTGCAAGGGTGTTTATGATGCCCTTAAAAAAATTTAAAAAACAAAAAGTAATGTGTACCCCCCAGGGGGAAATGTTTGTGAGCCCATACACTTAGTATGTGGGCATTCCAAACCTCTGTGGTAATTTCCTGAAGAAGAAGCCATAGGCTTTGAAACGCGTTGAATAAACCACCAAAGTGTATTACAACTATATCTGGATTCGTTCTATCACAGCAGCGTGGATATCACCCACACATATTTATTATAACGTCACTGAGAAGTCGGTTTGCCGACCTGTGGATCTGCAGCAGCTGACATCTACATGCTTTACTCTGTACCATCAGATTTCTCCATCATTGATTGGAGAAATCCGTGGGATAAGACCCTATTTGGGCTTTTTTGTTTCCTAATATTCTACTATCACAAATATCCAACAATACAGTAAACTGTGATTACAGTATCTCAGTATCAAAGTGGCACTGTCCAATTGGTAAACTAGCTGAAGATTTCATCAACAGTCAAAATTTCAAGTTGCCTCCATGGCAAGTAAAGAAATTACCTCAAACTTAATGTAATTAACTTTCATGCTATTTAATTAGAAACACGTTAAGATAAATAATAATTGGTTGATACTGTTAGGGTATGTTCACACATCAAGGATTTAACACAGTTTTTCTAATGAAATTTGTGACAAAACATCCTACAATCCATGACTAGTGTTGAGCGATACCTTCCGATATCCAGAAGTATCGATATCGCCGATACCGATACCCGATACCAATGCAAGTCAATGGGACACAAATATCGGAATGTAAATAAGCCCTTTCTGTCCTTCTACATACTGTTCCAGAGGGGGAAAGAATGTGGGCAGTGCGTGGGCGGACACTGCGCGTGTCTGTGTGTGCGGGCGGGGTCTGTGCGGGCCTCTCGGGGGTCTGTGCGTGCCTGCCAGGGGTCTGTGCATGCCTGCCAGGGTATCTGTGCGGCGTGCGGGGCTCTGTGCATGTGTGCCGGGGCTCTGTGGCATGCTGGGGCTCTGTGCGGTGTGCGGGGCTCTGTGCGGCGTGCAGGGCTCTGTGCGTGTGTGCCGGGGCTCTGTGCAGCATGTCGGGGCTCTGTGGGGCTCTTTGCGGTGTGCAGGGCTCTGTACATGTTTGCTGGGGCTCTGTGCGGCATGCCGGGGCTCTGTGTGGTGTGCCGGGGCTCTGTGCGGCGTGCAGGGCTCTGTGCGGTGTGCGGGGCTCTGTGTGTGGGTGCCAGGGCTCTGTGTGGTGTGCCGGGGCTCTCTGCGGCATGCGGGGCTCTGTGCGGGGCTCTGTGAAGCATGCCGGAGCTCTGTGCAGCGTGCCGGGGCTCTGTGCGGGCTGCCGGGGCCCTGTGCCTGTGTGCAGGCATCGTCCGATGGGACTACAAGTCCCATCGGATGATGCCTACTACAGTGACAGTGATTGACACATTAGCCAATGATGGGACAGTAGTAGTCCCATCATCTGGCTAATGTGTTGAATGAAAAAAAACCAAAACATACATACTACATACATGCTACATACGTACTACATACATGCTACATACATGCTACATATATACATACATACTACATACATACATACTACATACATACTGCATACAATACATTCATACAATACATACAATACATACATACAGACATAAAGTACATTAAACATAGAGTTCATACTCACCATTACTTGTCACTTTGTTCCCCGAAGGCAGTGTCAGCTGAAAAAAAATATGAAAATAACAAACAACCAATATACTCCCTGTCTGCAGAAATCCACGAGTGTCCCACGACGATCACTCGTACAGAACGGCAGCACAGCTGATGCGACCGCTCTCTAGGGGCTCCAGGAACATAATGACGGGAGGAAGGTATCCTTCTGCACTGTATTCCTCCGCCGCTGTAAAAAAAAAAGTCCCTAGTCTCACTTTTGGCATTGCTGTATGAGAAATTTTTCCACGCAGCAATTGCCATAAAGTGAGACTAAGGTAACCTCTCAGTGTTTTATTAACCCTTTATTACTTGCGCCATTTCTGGGGCGGCTGTGGACTGGTATTTGTAGCCGGGGGGGCCAATATCCATGGCCCCTCTCTAGGCTATGATTATCAGCCCACAGTTGTCTGCGTAGCCTTTCTGGCTATAAAATATAGGGGGACTCCACGTCATTTTTTGGGGTGGTCCCCCTATTTTAATAGCCAGTAAAGGCTACGCAGACAGCTGCTGGCTGATATTCATAGCAGGCTACAAATATTGGCCGTCGGCTTTCCCCCTCTGGCGCAGAAAATTGCGCTGGAGCCCACGCCGTTTTTTTTCCATTTTTTAAAATTCAATGCTCAATTAAGGCCTCTTTCACACTTGCGTCGGTACGTGTCCGTTGTTATGCGTCGGATATTGCCCCCCGGCTACAAATACCAGTCCGCAACCGACCCAGAAATGGCGCATGTGTAAGATGCGCCAATTCCAGGACTTAGCCCCTCTCTTCCCACTCCCGTGTAGCGGTGGTATATGGGGTAATAAGGGGTTAATGTCACCTTGCTATTGTAAGGTGCCATTAAGCCGGGTTAATAACGGAGAGGCATCAATAAGACGCCTATCCATTATTAATCCAATAATAATAAAGGGTTAATAAAACACACACACATTAGGAAAAAAGTATTTTAATATTCTTCATTTAACCATACTTGCCAATCTTCAGTGCCTGCAAAAAATGTAAAATAATAAACGGTAAACTACCTGTCCGCCGTAGTCCAATTAATAAAGAGTGTCCCACAATGATCTCCCCTATAGAACAGTGACATCGGGTGATGTCACTGCTCTATAGGACCCTCAGTGTCACACTGACAGGAGACAGTGGCTCCTGCAGTGCATCACTGAGGTTACCTTAGGACAAAGTCTCACTTTATGGCAATTGCTGCGTGGGAAAATTTCTCATACAGCAATGCCAAAAGTGAGACTAGGGACTAATTTTTTTTTCAGCGGTGGAGGAATACAGTGCGGAAGGATACCTTCCTCCCGTCATTATGTTCCTAGAGCCCCTAGAAAGCGGTCACATCAGCTGATGCCGCCGTTCTCTACGGGAGATCGTAGCGGGACATTCGTGGATTTCTGCGGACAGGGAGTATATTGGCTGTTTGTTATTTTCATATTTTTTTACAGATGACACTGGCTTCGGGGAACAAAATGACAAGTAATGATGAGTATGTAATCTATGTTTAATGTACTGTATGTCTGTATGTATGTACTGTATAGATGTATTGTATGCAGTATGTATGTAGTATGTACTGTTTGTGTGTATGTAGTATGTATGTAGTATGTATGTATGTAGCATGTATGTAGTATGTAGCAAGTATGTAGCATGTATGTGTGTAGTATGTATGTAGCATGTATGTAGCATGCATGTAGCATGTATGTAGTATGTAGCATTTATGTAGCATGTATGTAGCATGTATGTAGTATGTATGTAGTATGTAGCATGTATGTAGCATGTACTTAGTATGTATGTTTTTTTTTAATTCAACACATTAGCCGGATGATGGGACTACTACTGTCCCATCATTGGCTAATGTGTAGTGTTGAGCATTCCGATACCGCAAGTATCGGGTATCGGCCGATACTTGCGGTATCGGAATTCCGATACCGAGATCCGATACTTTTGTGGTATCGGGTATCGGTATCGGATACATAGAGATGTGTAAAATAAAGAATTAAAATAAAAAATATTGATATATTTACCTCTCCGGCGGCCCCTGGACTCAGCGCGGGTAACCGGCAGGCTTCGTTGTTCAAAATCAGCGCTTTTAGGACCTGAGAATCACGTCCCGGCTTCTGATTGGTCGCGGGCCGCCCATGTGACCGCCACGCGACCAATCACAAGCCGCTACGTCTTTGAAAGCCATTAACGCGCTCATTTTTAAAAATGAGCGCGTTAATAGCTTGCGGTGACGTCGCGGCTTGTGATTGGTCGCGTGGCCGCGACCAATCACAAGCCGCTACGTCTTTGAAAGTCATTAACGTGCTCATTTTTCAAAAATGAGCGCGCTAATAGCTTGCGGTGACGTCGCGGCTTGTGATTGGTCGCGTGGCGGTCACATGGGCGGCCCGCGACCAATCAGAAGCCGGGACGTGATTCTCAGGTCCTAAAAGCGCTGATTTTGAACAAAGAAGCCTGCCGGTTACCCGCGCTGAGTTCAGGGGCCGCCGGAGAGGTAAATATATCAATATTTTTTATTTTAATTCTTTATTTTACACATCCCTATGGATCCCAGGGCCTGAAGGAGAGTTTCCTCTCCTTCAGACCCTGGGAGCCATGAGAATACCTTCCGATACTTCAAACCAGGGATTCAAGCTTCAGGAGGCTAATTTGCATATTCCAGGTGCCTTCTGGGAGAAGCGAAGTCTCCCTAAGCTACAAGATCGTTGGGTACAGCCGGGACCAGCTGCTTCGAAAGCATCACCAAACCAGGGATTCAAGCTTCAGGAGGCTAATTTGCATATTCCAGGTGCCTTCTGGGAGAAGCAAAGTCTCCCTAAGCTAGAAGATCGTTGGGTACAGCCGGGACCAGCTGCTTCGAAAGCATCACCAAACCAGGGATTCAAGCTTCAGGAGGCTAATTTGCATATTCCAGGTGCCTTCTGGGAGAAGCGAAGTCTCCCTAAGCTACAAGATCGTTGGGTACAGCCGGGACCAGCTGCTTCGAAAGCATCACCAAACCAGGGATTCAAGCTTCAGGAGGCTAATTTGCATATTCCAGGTGCCTTCTGGGAGAAGCGAAGTCTCCCTAAGCTACAAGATCGTTGGGTACAGCCGGGACCAGCTGCTTCGAAAGCATCACCAAACCAGGGATTCAAGCTTCAGGAGGCTAATTTGCATATTCCAGGTGCCTTCTGGGAGAAGCGAAGTCTCCCTAAGCTAGAAGATCGTTGGGTACAGCCGGGACCAGCTGCTTCGAAAGCATCACCAAACCAGGGATTCAAGCTTCAGGAGGCTAATTTGCATATTCCAGGTGCCTTCTGGGAGAAGCGAAGTCTCCCTAAGCTAGAAGATCGTTGGGTACAGCCGGGACCAGCTGCTTCGAAAGCATCACCAAACCAGGGATTCAAGCTTCAGGAGGCTAATTTGCATATTCCAGGTGCCTTCTGGGAGAAGCGAAGTCTCCCTAAGCTACAAGATCGTTGGGTACAGCCGGGACCAGCTGCTTCGAAAGCATCACCAAACCAGGGATTCAAGCTTCAGGAGGCTAATTTGCATATTCCAGGTGCCTTCTGGGAGAAGCGAAGTCTCCCTAAGCTACAAGATCGTTGGGTACAGCCGGGACCAGCTGCTTCGAAAGCATCACCAAACCAGGGATTCAAGCTTCAGGAGGCTAATTTGCATATTCCAGGTGCCTTCTGGGAGAAGCGAAGTCTCCCTAAGCTAGAAGATCGTTGGGTACAGCCGGGACCAGCTGCTTCGAAAGCATCACCAAACCAGGGATTCAAGCTTCAGGAGGCTAATTTGCATATTCCAGGTGCCTTCTGGGAGAAGCGAAGTCTCCCTAAGCTAGAAGATCGTTGGGTACAGCCGGGACCAGCTGCTTCGAAAGCATCACCAAACCAGGGATTCAAGCTTCAGGAGGCTAATTTGCATATTCCAGGTGCCTTCTGGGAGAAGCGAAGTCTCCCTAAGCTAGAAGATCGTTGGGTACAGCCGGGACCAGCTGCTTCGAAAGCATCACCAAACCAGGGATTCAAGCTTCAGGAGGCTAATTTGCATATTCCAGGTGCCTTCTGGGAGAAGCGAAGTCTCCCTAAGCTAGAAGATCGTTGGGTACAGCCGGGACCAGCTGCTTCGAAAGCATCACCAAACCAGGGATTCAAGCTTCAGGAGGCTAATTTGCATATTCCAGGTGCCTTCTGGGAGAAGCGAAGTCTCCCTAAGCTAGAAGATCGTTGGGTACAGCCGGGACCAGCTGCTTCGAAAGCATCACCAAACCAGGGATTCAAGCTTCAGGAGGCTAATTTGCATATTCCAGGTGCCTTCTGGGAGAAGCGAAGTCTCCCTAAGCTAGAAGATCGTTGGGTACAGCCGGGACCAGCTGCTTCGAAAGCATCACCAAACCAGGGATTCAAGCTTCAGGAGGCTAATTTGCATATTCCAGGTGCCTTCTGGGAGAAGCGAAGTCTCCCTAAGCTAGAAGATCGTTGGGTACAGCCGGGACCAGCTGCTTCGAAAGCATCACCAAACCAGGGATTCAAGCTTCAGGAGGCTAATTTGCATATTCCAGGTGCCTTCTGGGAGAAGCGAAGTCTCCCTAAGCTACAAGATCGTTGGGTACAGCCGGGACCAGCTGCTTCGAAAGCATCACCAAACCAGGGATTCAAGCTTCAGGAGGCTAATTTGCATATTCCAGGTGCCTTCTGGGAGAAGCGAAGTCTCCCTAAGCTACAAGATCGTTGGGTACAGCCGGGACCAGCTGCTTCGAAAGCATCACCAAACCAGGGATTCAAGCTTCAGGAGGCTAATTTGCATATTCCAGGTGCCTTCTGGGAGAAGCGAAGTCTCCCTAAGCTAGAAGATCGTTGGGTACAGCCGGGACCAGCTGCTTCGAAAGCATCACCAAACCAGGGATTCAAGCTTCAGGAGGCTAATTTGCATATTCCAGGTGCCTTCTGGGAGAAGCGAAGTCTCCCTAAGCTAGAAGATCGTTGGGTACAGCCGGGACCAGCTGCTTCGAAAGCATCACCAAACCAGGGATTCAAGCTTCAGGAGGCTAATTTGCATATTCCAGGTGCCTTCTGGGAGAAGCGAAGTCTCCCTAAGCTAGAAGATCGTTGGGTACAGCCGGGACCAGCTGCTTCGAAAGCATCACCAAACCAGGGATTCAAGCTTCAGGAGGCTAATTTGCATATTCCAGGTGCCTTCTGGGAGAAGCGAAGTCTCCCTAAGCTAGAAGATCGTTGGGTACAGCCGGGACCAGCTGCTTCGAAAGCATCACCAAACCAGGGATTCAAGCTTCAGGAGGCTAATTTGCATATTCCAGGTGCCTTCTGGGAGAAGCGAAGTCTCCCTAAGCTACAAGATCGTTGGGTACAGCCGGGACCAGCTGCTTCGAAAGCATCACCAAACCAGGGATTCAAGCTTCAGGAGGCTAATTTGCATATTCCAGGTGCCTTCTGGGAGAAGCGAAGTCTCCCTAAGCTACAAGATCGTTGGGTACAGCCGGGACCAGCTGCTTCGAAAGCATCACCAAACCAGGGATTCAAGCTTCAGGAGGCTAATTTGCATATTCCAGGTGCCTTCTGGGAGAAGCGAAGTCTCCCTAAGCTAGAAGATCGTTGGGTACAGCCGGGACCAGCTGCTTCGAAAGCATCACCAAACCAGGGATTCAAGCTTCAGGAGGCTAATTTGCATATTCCAGGTGCCTTCTGGGAGAAGCGAAGTCTCCCTAAGCTAGAAGATCGTTGGGTACAGCCGGGACCAGCTGCTTCGAAAGCATCACCAAACCAGGGATTCAAGCTTCAGGAGGCTAATTTGCATATTCCAGGTGCCTTCTGGGAGAAGCGAAGTCTCCCTAAGCTAGAAGATCGTTGGGTACAGCCGGGACCAGCTGCTTCGAAAGCATCACCAAACCAGGGATTCAAGCTTCAGGAGGCTAATTTGCATATTCCAGGTGCCTTCTGGGAGAAGCGAAGTCTCCCTAAGCTAGAAGATCGTTGGGTACAGCCGGGACCAGCTGCTTCGAAAGCATCACCAAACCAGGGATTCAAGCTTCAGGAGGCTAATTTGCATATTCCAGGTGCCTTCTGGGAGAAGCGAAGTCTCCCTAAGCTACAAGATCGTTGGGTACAGCCGGGACCAGCTGCTTCGAAAGCATCACCAAACCAGGGATTCAAGCTTCAGGAGGCTAATTTGCATATTCCAGGTGCCTTCTGGGAGAAGCGAAGTCTCCCTAAGCTAGAAGATCGTTGGGTACAGCCGGGACCAGCTGCTTCGAAAGCATCACCAAACCAGGGATTCAAGCTTCAGGAGGCTAATTTGCATATTCCAGGTGCCTTCTGGGAGAAGCGAAGTCTCCCTAAGCTAGAAGATCGTTGGGTACAGCCGGGACCAGCTGCTTCGAAAGCATCACCAAACCAGGGATTCAAGCTTCAGGAGGCTAATTTGCATATTCCAGGTGCCTTCTGGGAGAAGCGAAGTCTCCCTAAGCTAGAAGATCGTTGGGTACAGCCGGGACCAGCTGCTTCGAAAGCATCACCAAACCAGGGATTCAAGCTTCAGGAGGCTAATTTGCATATTCCAGGTGCCTTCTGGGAGAAGCGAAGTCTCCCTAAGCTACAAGATCGTTGGGTACAGCCGGGACCAGCTGCTTCGAAAGCATCACCAAACCAGGGATTCAAGCTTCAGGAGGCTAATTTGCATATTCCAGGTGCCTTCTGGGAGAAGCGAAGTCTCCCTAAGCTACAAGATCGTTGGGTACAGCCGGGACCAGCTGCTTCGAAAGCATCACCAAACCAGGGATTCAAGCTTCAGGAGGCTAATTTGCATATTCCAGGTGCCTTCTGGGAGAAGCGAAGTCTCCCTAAGCTAGAAGATCGTTGGGTACAGCCGGGACCAGCTGCTTCGAAAGCATCACCAAACCAGGGATTCAAGCTTCAGGAGGCTAATTTGCATATTCCAGGTGCCTTCTGGGAGAAGCGAAGTCTCCCTAAGCTAGAAGATCGTTGGGTACAGCCGGGACCAGCTGCTTCGAAAGCATCACCAAACCAGGGATTCAAGCTTCAGGAGGCTAATTTGCATATTCCAGGTGCCTTCTGGGAGAAGCGAAGTCTCCCTAAGCTAGAAGATCGTTGGGTACAGCCGGGACCAGCTGCTTCGAAAGCATCACCAAACCAGGGATTCAAGCTTCAGGAGGCTAATTTGCATATTCCAGGTGCCTTCTGGGAGAAGCGAAGTCTCCCTAAGCTACAAGATCGTTGGGTACAGCCGGGACCAGCTGCTTCGAAAGCATCACCAAACCAGGGATTCAAGCTTCAGGAGGCTAATTTGCATATTCCAGGTGCCTTCTGGGAGAAGCGAAGTCTCCCTAAGCTAGAAGATCGTTGGGTACAGCCGGGACCAGCTGCTTCGAAAGCATCACCAAACCAGGGATTCAAGCTTCAGGAGGCTAATTTGCATATTCCAGGTGCCTTCTGGGAGAAGCGAAGTCTCCCTAAGCTAGAAGATCGTTGGGTACAGCCGGGACCAGCTGCTTCGAAAGCATCACCAAACCAGGGATTCAAGCTTCAGGAGGCTAATTTGCATATTCCAGGTGCCTTCTGGGAGAAGCGAAGTCTCCCTAAGCTAGAAGATCGTTGGGTACAGCCGGGACCAGCTGCTTCGAAAGCATCACCAAACCAGGGATTCAAGCTTCAGGAGGCTAATTTGCATATTCCAGGTGCCTTCTGGGAGAAGCGAAGTCTCCCTAAGCTAGAAGATCGTTGGGTACAGCCGGGACCAGCTGCTTCGAAAGCATCACCAAACCAGGGATTCAAGCTTCAGGAGGCTAATTTGCATATTCCAGGTGCCTTCTGGGAGAAGCGAAGTCTCCCTAAGCTACAAGATCGTTGGGTACAGCCGGGACCAGCTGCTTCGAAAGCATCACCAAACCAGGGATTCAAGCTTCAGGAGGCTAATTTGCATATTCCAGGTGCCTTCTGGGAGAAGCGAAGTCTCCCTAAGCTAGAAGATCGTTGGGTACAGCCGGGACCAGCTGCTTCGAAAGCATCACCAAACCAGGGATTCAAGCTTCAGGAGGCTAATTTGCATATTCCAGGTGCCTTCTGGGAGAAGCGAAGTCTCCCTAAGCTACAAGATCGTTGGGTACAGCCGGGACCAGCTGCTTCGAAAGCATCACCAAACCAGGGATTCAAGCTTCAGGAGGCTAATTTGCATATTCCAGGTGCCTTCTGGGAGAAGCGAAGTCTCCCTAAGCTAGAAGATCGTTGGGTACAGCCGGGACCAGCTGCTTCGAAAGCATCACCAAACCGCGCGCCTTACGGCGCGCGAATTTTTGCCTGTAGGACATTATTGCAAGAGAGCTTGGCTGAGTAGATTACACAAGAAGGAAAACACACAGCAAGTCAGCAGGATCTAGGAGCAACATGGCAGATGTGACAACCTACATGGTGAGCTGCAGCATGTGCTACATGTTCACAGATCGACCAGAAGAAGAATCCAATTTCACCTGTCAGAAGTGTAGACTAGTGGACCTTTTAGAAGAAAAGGTGCGGGGTCTGGAAGAAAGAATAGCAACTTTGAAACTCATCAAAGAGAATGAAGACTTTCTAGACAGAACAGAAGCATCTCTACTGGTCACAGAAGGTGCAAAAAGTGTCAGAGAACCTCCAAAAGCAGATGAGTGGAAGCATGTGACCAAAAGAAGCAAGAAGACCATGGAGAAATCACCAACCACACAACTGAAGAACCGATATCAAATCTTTGTAGAGGATGAAGATGGCACACCTAAGAATGAAGCAATACCAGCAAGCAAAAAAGAAAAGGGCACACAGCAACAAGTGACAGCAAAAAGTACAGCCAAGAAGCAACGAAGAGTGGTGGTGGTGGGAGACTCACTACTGAGAGGCACAGAAGCAGCCATCTGCAGACCGGACATAACTGCAAGAGAAGTATGCTGCCTTCCAGGTGCGATGATCAAGGATGTGACCGATAGGATACCAAAGCTCTTCAGCTCCAAGGACGTCCACCCATTTCTTCTGATACATGTTGGCACCAATGACACGGCAAGGAAGGACCTACCGACAATCTGCAAGGACTTTGAAGAGTTGGGGAAGAAAGTAAAGGAACTGGATGCACAGGTAGTTTTTTCTTCTATCCTTCCAGTAGATGGGCATGGCACCAGGAGATGGAACAGGATCCTTGATGCAAACAACTGGCTAAGACGATGGTGCAGACAACAAGGATTTGGATTCCTGGACCACGGTGTGAATTACTGGTATGATGGACTCCTCGCCAGAGACGGACTACACCTCAACAAACCTGGGAAACACACATTCGCCAGAAGACTCGCTACACTCATCAGGAGGGCGTTAAACTAGAAGAAGAGGGGACGGGAAGAAAAACATTAGACTCGAACAAAGACGACCCAGGAAAACATACTCAGAAGGGAGGTAAGAACATTTCTAAAACAATCCACAGTGAGGAGATTGGAACAAAACAAAATCCTCTAAACTGCATGCTCGCAAACGCCAGAAGCCTGACAAACAAGATGGAAGAACTAGAAGCAGAAATATCTACAGGTAACTTTGACATAGTGGGAATAACCGAGACATGGTTAGATGAAAGCTATGACTGGGCAGTTAACTTACAGGGTTACAGTCTGTTTAGAAAGGATCGTAAAAATCGGAGAGGAGGAGGGGTTTGTCTCTATGTAAAGTCTTGTCTAAAGTCCACTTTAAGGGAGGATATTAGTGAAGGGAATGAGGATGTCGAGTCCATATGGGTTGAAATTCATGGAGGGAAAAATGGTAACAAAATTCTCATTGGGGTCTGTTACAAACCCCCAAATATAACAGAAAGCATGGAAAGTCTACTTCTAAAGCAGATAGATGAAGCTGCAACCCATAATGAGGTCCTGGTTATGGGGGACTTTAACTACCCGGATATTAACTGGGAAACAGAAACCTGTGAAACCCATAAAGGCAACAGGTTTCTGCTAATAACCAAGAAAAATTATCTTTCACAATTGGTGCAGAATCCAACAAGAGGAGCAGCACTTTTAGACCTAATACTATCTAATAGACCTGACAGAATAACAAATCTGCAGGTGGTTGGGCATTTAGGAAATAGCGACCACAATATTGTGCAGTTCCACCTGTCTTTCACTAGGGGGACTTGTCAGGGAGTCACAAAAACATTGAACTTTAGGAAGGCAAAGTTTGAACAGCTTAGAGATGCCCTTAATCTGGTAGACTGGGACAATATCCTCAGAAATGAGAATACAGATAATAAATGGGAAATGTTTAAGAACATCCTAAATAGGCAGTGTAAGCGGTTTATACCTTGTGGGAATAAAAGGACTAGAAATAGGAAAAACCCAATGTGGCTAAACAAAGAAGTAAGACAGGCAATTAACAGTAAAAAGAAAGCATTTGCACTACTAAAGCAGGATGGCACCATTGAAGCTCTAAAAAACTATAGGGAGAAAAATACTTTATCTAAAAAACTAATTAAAGCTGCCAAAAAGGAAACAGAGAAGCACATTGCTAAGGAGAGTAAAACTAATCCCAAACTGTTCTTCAACTATATCAATAGTAAAAGAATAAAAACTGAAAATGTAGGCCCCTTAAAAAATAGTGAGGAAAGAATGGTTGTAGATGACGAGGAAAAAGCTAACATATTAAACACCTTCTTCTCCACGGTATTCACGGTGGAAAATGAAATGCTAGGTGAAATCCCAAGAAACAATGAAAACCCTATATTAAGAGTCACCAATCTAACCCAAGAAGAGGTGCGAAACCGGCTAAATAAGATTAAAATAGATAAATCTCCGGGTCCGGATGGCATACACCCACGAGTACTAAGAGAACTAAGTAATGTAATAGATAAACCATTATTTCTTATTTTTAGTGACTCTATAGCGACAGGGTCTGTTCCGCAGGACTGGCGCATAGCAAATGTGGTGCCAATATTCAAAAAGGGCTCTAAAAGGGAACCTGGAAATTATAGGCCAGTAAGTCTAACCTCTATTGTTGGTAAAATATTTGAAGGGTTTCTGAGGGATGTTATTCTGGATTATCTCAATGAGAATAACTGTTTAACTCCATATCAGCATGGGTTTATGAGAAATCGCTCCTGTCAAACCAATCTAATCAGTTTTTATGAAGAGGTAAGCTATAGACTGGACCACGGTGAGTCATTGGACGTGGTATATCTCGATTTTTCCAAAGCGTTTGATACCGTGCCGCACAAGAGGTTGGTACACAAAATGAGAATGCTTGGTCTGGGGAAAATGTGTGTAAATGGGTTAGTAACTGGCTTAGTGATAGAAAGCAGAGGGTGGTTATAAATGGTATAGTCTCTAACTGGGTCGCTGTGACCAGTGGGGTACCGCAGGGGTCAGTATTGGGACCTGTTCTCTTCAACATATTCATTAATGATCTGGTAGAAGGTTTACACAGTAAAATATCGATATTTGCAGATGATACAAAACTATGTAAAGCAGTTAATACAAGAGAAGATAGTATTCTGCTACAGATGGATCTGGATAAGTTGGAAACTTGGGCTGAAAGGTGGCAGATGAGGTTTAACAATGATAAATGTAAGGTTATACACATGGGAAGAGGGAATCAATATCACCATTACACACTGAACGGGAAACCACTGGGTAAATCTGACAGGGAGAAGGACTTGGGGATCCTAGTTAATGATAAACTTACCTGGAGCAGCCAGTGCCAGGCAGCAGCTGCCAAGGCAAACAGGATCATGGGGTGCATTAAAAGAGGTCTGGATACACATGATGAGAGCATTATACTGCCTCTGTACAAATCCCTAGTTAGACCGCACATGGAGTACTGTGTCCAGTTTTGGGCACCGGTGCTCAGGAAGGATATAATGGAACTAGAGAGAGTACAAAGGAGGGCAACAAAATTAATAAAGGGGATGGGAGAACTACAATACCCAGATAGATTAGCGAAATTAGGATTATTTAGTCTAGAAAAAAGACGACTGAGGGGCGATCTAATAACCATGTATAAGTATATAAGGGGACAATACAAATATCTCGCTGAGGATCTGTTTATACCAAGGAAGGTGACGGGCACAAGGGGGCATTCTTTGCGTCTGGAGGAGAGAAGGTTTTTCCACCAACATAGAAGAGGATTCTTTACTGTTAGGGCAGTGAGAATCTGGAATTGCTTGCCTGAGGAGGTGGTGATGGCGAACTCAGTCGAGGGGTTCAAGAGAGGCCTGGATGTCTTCCTGGAGCAGAACAATATTGTATCATACAATTATTAGGTTCTGTAGAAGGACGTAGATCTGGGGATTTATTATGATGGAATATAGGCTGAACTGGATGGACATATGTCTTTTTTCGGCCTTACTAACTATGTTACTATGTTACTATGTTACTATGTTACTTGATGTCCCATTGACTTGTATTGGTATCGGATATCGGTATCGGCGATATCTGATATTTTTCGGGTATCGGCCGATACTATCCGATACCGATACTTTCAAGTATCGGACGGTATCGCTCAACACTACTAATGTGTCAATCACTGTCATTGTAGTAGGCATCGTCCGATGCCTGCACATAGGCACAGAGCCCCGGCAGCCCGCACAGAGCCCTGCACGCCGCACAGAGCCCGTCACACACGTACAGAGCCCCGCACGCCGCACAGAGCCCCGACACGCCGCACAGAACCCCGGCACACATGCACAGAGCCCCGCATGCCGCACAGAGTCCCGGCACGCCGCACAGAGCTCTGCATGCCACACAGTGCCCCGGCACGCCGCACAGAGCCCCGGCACACACGCACAGTGCCCCGCACGCCGCACAGAGCCCAGGCACACACGCATAGAGCCCTGGCACGCTGCAGAGAGCCCCGGCACACCGCACAAAGCCCTGGCACATATGCACAGAGCCCCGGCAGGCCCGCACAGACCCCCTGCAGGCACGCACAGACCCCCACAGTCATGCACAGACCCTGCCCACACACACGCATTCTCTGCCCACACATCGCCCACACTCATTATAGTGCATCATTGCACTATAGGAACTTCGATTCCGGTATCCGATGTCGCAAAAGTATCGAAACTCGGTATCGGAATTCCGATACACCGAATATCGGCCGATACCCGATATTTACAGTATCGGAATGCTCAACACTATCCATAACTAATAATTATCAACTGTATCAAAAAGCTTGGCACTCAATAATGCTTGTAGAAAATAAAGTCATTTATTTTACATCTGGACAAACAGATCAGCTGTAGCTCATATCTTGCTAAACGTTTTCGGTCCTTTGTGGACCTTTCTCAGAGCAAGTTTATCTGGAGCGTAGGATCTGGACATTTAATCAGATGCATGAGTATGCTGACAATATATGTCCCTCAGCGTCTCAGCACGCCATCAGCGCTACAGGCAACATAACGTGCACAGTGTGGGCACATCGTATGCCCAAGCAGCTTACTCTGCTCACAGTCTCCATTACTGCCTCTGAAATTTGCCTCTACATATATTGTCAGCATACTCATGCATCTGATTAAATGTCCAGATCCTACGCTCCAGATAAACTTGCTCTGAGGAAGGTCCACAAAGGACCGAAAACGTTTAGCAAGATATGAGCTACAGCTGATCTGTTTGTCCAGATGTAAAATAAATGACTTTATTTTCTACAAGCATTATTGAGTGCCAAGCTTTTTGATACAGTTGATTTAAGGGGCTGGAAACCCTACTTGAGCACCTCTACTCACAAATCTATAGAGTGCCGTGTATCTTGTTCTTGTTAATAATTATCAGTCATCTGGTTTCTGCATTCCTGTTCACATACTAAAGAAAATTGATGCATGGAAAAAAATCTGCTCAATTACACAATACACTATCCTTCAAATGACTAAGTGAATGACCAATCATCTAATATCTTTATGGGTATCAGAGCTCTCCCCAAATGGCAGATGTGATGTCAATATTTCAATCCTTTTGTTCTTATGGGAGATAAGTCCCCATTCCTGCCCTCTACCCATTTAGGAAACATGTACACTCAAAGGAGGTATTCAGCCAACAGCTATCTAAGATGTTAAGCCACCATCAGTAAGGAATAGCTTGCAATTAGAGATGAGCGGATATGACAAAATTCAAATTTGTCAAATTGTGTGGATTTTACCTGGAAATTCAATTCACATCAAAGTTATTCTCCACAAATTTACTGTTAAACCCCGGAGCATTTTAATGTTAAGTATAGAAAATGAACAAAAACCATAAAACTGACCTCACTGCTTACCTGTCCTGGCACCCCTGCTGCTTCCACTGCTCAATGTCTGGTTCTCAGGGTTCCAGAGTCTACGGTGTGTCGTGTTTATGGGGCGTACATCATGACATCCTGACATTATGAAGGATTGTAACCTCCTAGACCTGGTTGCTGCCTGAAGTTATGTTTTAGAGCAATGTTCCCCACCTCCGGTCCTCAAGAGCTACCAACAGGTCATGTTTTCAGGATTTCCATAGTATTTCACAGATGATAGATGTGTCACGTAGACAGGCAAGAATCACCTGCACAATACTAAGGAAATCCTGAAAACATTACCGGTTGGTGGATCTCGAGGACCAAAGTTGGAGAGCACTGATAGAGTGAGACATTGGCGTGTGACTGTGGAAAGGGAACACCCTGCAGACTGCATGGCTGACATCAGGGGTGCCAGGAGACAAGAACAGTGAGATGAGTATTATTCTTTTTTTTGTCTAACTTTCTGCTGGCTCTTTGGCCTTCATTTTGCTGAATTATTGCAGAACAAATAAAAAAATATCTGTATTACGGAGAATATGAATTCCTTTCCACTCAAATTTGCATATATCTACTTGCAATTTACCTACATTATAAGTAGTGTTGAGCATTCCGATACCGCAAGTATCGGGTATCGGCCGATATTTGCGGTATCGGAATTCCGATACTGAATTCCGATACTTCCCGCGTATCGGATACCGGAATCGGAAGTTCCCAGAATTCAAATTGAACGCAGCAGCCAATGAGGAATGAATGAAAGTGTGGGCACATCCTGTTTAGCATGGTGGGCATGTAAGTACTGGCAAGGCTTGGATTGGCTGCTGAAATGATGTCACTCTGCACTATAAAAAAGCGCTGCCGCCATTTTGCGCTCACTCTGCTGTGATTTCAGTTAGGGACAGGACGCTGTGTTCTAACTGAGGGCCAGTTGAGCTAGCTAATTGCTTTATTTTCCTTTCCAAAGGCTAATTTAGCAAAACGCTGTGTGTTCTTCACTGTTCACCTTGCTCTTGCCTTGCAGCGCTGTTTTAACAGCGTTCTGCAAGGTCTCTGTGTGTGTGTGTGTGCAGCTCACTCTGTAGTCTGTGTGCAGCCATATACCCGGTTGTATTCAGCTCAGGGGGGGTTCACACTGCCTCACACAGTTGTTCTTTTTTGCTCTTAGTGCAGCCTGCTGCACATTTTTTCTCAAATTTCCTATTAGTGTTTTTCCACCAGTCTCCAGCTCTATTGTGGAAAAACACTACATAGGATAACCTAGAGGGGGGTTTTTGGGCCTTGCAGCGCCGTTTACGGCTGTCTGCACGGTCTCCGTGTGAGCCCAGCTCGCCCTGTAGTCTGTGTGCAGCCATAGCCGGTTGGATTCAGCTCAGGGTTCGTTACTGGCTCATACCTTGAGAAAAATTTTCCTTTTTTTCAAATAGTGCAGCCTGTTTAAAATTTGAAAAAAAAAATTCCTATTAGTGTCTTTCCACTCGTATCCAGCTAAATAGTGGAAAAACACTATATAGGATAACCTAGAGGAGGGTTTTTTGGCCTTGCAGCGCCGTTTACGGCTGTCTGCACGGTCTCCGTGTGAGCCCAGCTCGCCCTGTAGTCTGTGTGCAGCCATAGCCGGTTGGATTCAGCTCAGGGTTCGTTACTGGCTCATACCTTGAGAAAAATTTTCCTTTTTTTCAAATAGTGCAGCCTGTTTAAAATTTGAAAAAAAAAATTCCTATTAGTGTCTTTCCACTCGTATCCAGCTAAATAGTGGAAAAACACTATATAGGATAACCTAGAGGAGGGTTTTTTGGCCTTGCAGCGCCGTTTACGGCTGTCTGCACGGTCTCCGTGTGAGCCCAGCTCGCCCTGTAGTCTGTGTGCAGCCATAGCCGGTTGGATTCAGCTCAGGGTTCGTTACTGGCTCATACCTTGAGAAAAATTTTCCTTTTTTTCAAATAGTGCAGCCTGTTTAAAATTTGAAAAAAAAAATTCCTATTAGTGTCTTTCCACTCGTATCCAGCTAAATAGTGGAAAAACACTATATAGGATAACCTAGAGGAGGGTTTTTTGGCCTTGCAGCGCCGTTTACGGCTGTCTGCACGGTCTCCGTGTGAGCCCAGCTCGCCCTGTAGTCTGTGTGCAGCCATAGCCGGTTGGATTCAGCTCAGGGTTCGTTACTGGCTCATACCTTGAGAAAAATTTTCCTTTTTTTCAAATAGTGCAGCCTGTTTAAAATTTGAAAAAAAAAATTCCTATTAGTGTCTTTCCACTCGTATCCAGCTAAATAGTGGAAAAACACTATATAGGATAACCTAGAGGAGGGTTTTTTGGCCTTGCAGCGCCGTTTACGGCTGTCTGCACGGTCTCCGTGTGAGCCCAGCTCGCCCTGTAGTCTGTGTGCAGCCATAGCCGGTTGGATTCAGCTCAGGGTGCGTTACTGCCTCATACCTTGAAAAACAATTTCCTTTTTTTTAAATAGTGCAGCCAGTTTAAAATTTGAAAAAAAAAATTCCTATTAGTGTCTTTCCACTTGTATCCAGCTAAATAGTGGAAAAACACTATATAGGATAACCTAGAGGAGGGTTTCTTGGCCTTGCAGCGCCGTTTACGGCTGTCTGCACGGTCTCCGTGTGATTTAAACTAGCTCTGTAGCCCGATCTGCACCAAAAAAAAGGTTAAGTTCACCAAACACAACTTACACTTGTGTAGGCCACATTTGAAAAATAATAAAGTTTAGTCCACAATTTACAACATTAGTGTTTCTTACACCTGTTAGGAGGAGCATTACAGGAATAAGCACACTAAGGCCTTAGTACTTTTCTGCTTATCTTTATCTGTCAACCAAGATGAAGAGGGCAGGGAGTAAGGCACGTGGGCGTGGGCGCGGAGCAGGGAGAGGAGCAGGGAGAGGACGTGGTGATTCTGTGCCTGCTGCGGGCGCCGGTGACTCGTCGTCACTCAGTTTCAGCAGGGAACAGTCCTTCATGCGCAGCTTTGTCGGAGAGCGCCGTGCACCGCTGCTGCGTGAAGACCAAATTGAAGCCGTTGTCGGGTGGATGGCAGCTAACGCCTCGGCATCGACTTCAGTTAGTGCCACATCCTCTCAGGCACAGAGCACTGGAGAGCAGCCATCTGTCTCTTCACCACCTGCCAAATTGGCCAGGCAGTCAGAGAGCCCAGGACAGGAGCCGTCTCTACTTCTGTTCTCTGAATCTCTTGGCTTGGAAACAGGGGGCCAGCCAAGCAGCATTGGAGAAATGGAAGAAGAGGCAGTGTGCAGTGATGCCCAACACCTTTTTCTCTCTGACTCTGAAGAGGCAGGTGGGCCAGTGCCTCCGGTGACCACAGCGCAGTACGCATCTGATGATGAAACTCAGGTGCCGCTTTCTCGTGCGTACTGTGCTGCTGAGACTACCCAGGAGGAGCAGTTGGTGGCAGAGGGTAGTGGAGATGATGAGGTCCTTGACCCATCGTGGCGTGAGGAACAGGAAGGTGGTGGGAGCAGCTCAGAGGAAGAGCTTCCTCTTACGGGCCAAAGAGGGAGAGGGAGGGGGAAGACTGCGGAGCCTGTAGCCTCCACTTTGGCACCCGTTAGGAGCCTGTCTCTTTCCAAAGCCAAAAAGGGCGCTCCCAAGACTTGCAGTGCCTGGTCCTTTTTTGACACAGTTGCAGATGACATTTGTTTTGTCAAATGCAAGCTGTGTCATCATAAAGTAAAAAGAGGGAAAAATGTCAGCAACCTCAATACCACAAATATGTGGAAACATGTGCGGACCAGGCACGCGGTGGAGTTACAGAAACACACTGAAGATGTAGGCCAACCAACAGCGGCAGCTACCACCTCTTCAGCTCGTGTTGCCTCTTCCTCCAGCTCACGCACAGCTGGTTTGGCTTCCTCCCAGAGACCTTGTGTAATTCCACCCACAGCACCACCTTCCCAGTCATCCTCACACTCCCAGTCTACTCTACAGCCATCGGTAGTACAGGCATGGGATAAAAGGCGGGCATTCTCGGCCAACCACCCCCGAGCACAGGCTCTGAATGCAGGCATTGCCAAACTGTTGTCCCTGGAAATGCTCTCGTTCAGGCTGGTGGAGACTGACAGCTTCCGTGACTTGATGGCATTGGCAGTCCCACAGTACAAGGTGCCCAGCCGCTTTTACTTCAGCAGGCAGGCTGTCCCTGCCCTGCACAGGCATGTTGAGGCAAACATAAAACATGCGCTACTGAACGCCGTCAGTAGCAAGGTCCACCTCACCACCGATGCGTGGACCAGTCAGCATGGACAGGGGCGATATGTTTCCCTCACTGCCCATTGGGTTAATGTTGTTGAGCCAGGTACAGATCGTGCGAGTGGCGCAGGACGTGTCCTGCCCACTCCAAGGATTGCAGGAATCCAGTCTGTACGCATCGACTCCTCCTCTTACACCAGTTCCTCTGATTCCTCTCTGCAGGATCCGTCACAGTCCACCCCCACATGGACCCGTGAACGTTTACCTATGACCGACATGAGCACAGCCGTGGCCAAACGTCAGCAGGCCGTCTTGAAACTAGTTTCATTGGGGCATCGAAGCCACACAGCGCAGGAGCTCTGGAATGCCATAAAGCAGGAGAGCGATGTGTGGTTACTGCCAGCGAATCTCCAGCCAGGCATGGTAGTGTGTGACAATGGCCGAAATCTGGTGGCAGCTTTGGCCCTTGGCAACCTCACTCACATCCCATGTCTGGCACATGTGCTCAATTTGGTTGTGCAGAGTTTTCTGAGGGACTATCCGGATCTTGATGCCCTGCTGCACAAGGTCCGCCTAGAGTGTGCTCACTTGCGGCGTTCCAGCTTGGCCAGATCCCGCATTGCTGCTCTGCAGCGCCGATTCCGCCTTCCGGAACACCGCATCATATGTGACCTACCTACCCGGTGGAATTCCACGTTACATATGTTGGAGCGGTTGTGTGAGCAGCAGCAAGCAGTTATGGAGTACCAGCTGCATCAGGCGCAAAGAAGTCGCAGTCAGCGCCGATCAGACTTCACAACCACAGAGTGGGCCACTATGAAGGACGTCTGCCAGGTTTTGCGTCCTTTTGATTATTCCACGCGGATGGCAAGTGCAGATGATGCACTAGTCAGCATGACTGTCCCCCTTATCTGCCTGCTTCAGCAAACTTTGCAAGGGTTAAGGGATGATGTGGTGGAAGAGGTGGAGGATGAGGAGTCACCTTTTCCATCAGCTTCTGGAGAGTCAGCGCCACGTGGTTCCTCACAAAGGGGTACGCAGGGGCCAATTTGTGAGGAGGATGAGGAGGAGTCAATGGAGGAGGAAGAGCTCCGTCCAGAGGAGGGAGCGACACAATTGTCCAGTGGTCAGTGTGTACAGCGAGGGTGGGGTGATGACGAGCGGGCAGAGATCATGTCTCAAGCAGGGGACAGCGTTTCTGGGCCGGTTGGCACTCTGCAGCACATGGTGGATTTCATGCTGCAGTGCCTGAGAAACGACCGCCGCATCGACCACATTCTCAACATGCCTGATTATTGGGTGTTCACCCTCCTCGATCCTCGCTACCGGGACAACGTCCAAAACCTCATCCCTGCGTTGACCCGGGAGCGTAAATTGCGGGAGTACCACGACACACTGGTGAATTCCATTATCTTCTCCTGTCCAACTGAGAGGAGTGCTGCTAGTGCTTTACAAAGCAGCTCAGTGCGTCGAGGCAGTGGGGGAGGCTCTGCCCAAAGAGGGAGCAGAAGCAGTGCCTCTGCCCAAGGCAAGCCCAGTATGGCACAACTCTGGCACACTTTTGTGTGCCCGCCCCAAATGTCTACACCATCACCGGCGGCTCCAGTCAGCAGGAGGCAACGGTTCCGTCAGATGGTGACAGACTACATGGCTTGCCCTCTTACTGTACTCCCAGACGGCTCTTCCCCGTTCAAGTTTTGGGTCTCTAAGCTGGATACATGGCCAGAGCTAAGCCAGTATGCATTGGAGGTGCTGGCTTGCCCTGCGGCTAGTGTCTTATCGGAACGTGTCTTTAGTGCCGCAGGTGGTGTACTAACAGACCGTCGCATGCGACTATCCTCCGATAACGTTGACCGGCTTACTTTCCTGAAAATGAACCAGGCCTGGATCTCGCAGGAATTTGCCACTCCTCTGCCTGATTAAGTAATTGGGTGTCATCCAGGTCTCCTGCTGTGTTCATCTTTCTACCACCTGAACTGCTATTCCTGGGCTCCAACACCGCCAGTTGCGGCTCAGAAGTGCAGGCTGCACAGTAAAAACATACGACCCAGTGTTATTGGGTTTCAGTAACGTCAGCTGATCCCCAGCTGTGTAGCCGGCAATGTGTCCTGCGACCGCCACGCTGGCACAACAACCTAAATGTAAGGGAACCTGTCCCCCCCCCCCCCCCCCGTCGTTTGTTACTGAAAGAGCCATCTTGTGCAGCAGTAATGCTGCACAAGGAAAAGGTAGCTCTTTTTTTTTAGCTCTTTGCACACGCAGAACTTAACACTTATAAAATGTGTTCACTGATACCGTTATACCGTCCCGGAGCTGGGACTTTCCTTCGTAATGTGACGCAGCACAGCCGTCATTCCTACCCCCTTGGTGCCATGCGCTGCCTCCTCAGCGTTGTTTTAAGCTGTCACGGAGCCTGCGCTGTTCTGTTATCCCTTGGGCATGCCCTATTTGCGCTGCCTGTCTTCTGACATAATTTGGTGTCAGGCTGGCTGCGCCTGTGCGGCCGCGGTGCCCGAGATCCCGCCTCGCAGTGTCTTCTGATTGAGTCACACTGCGGGCCTGGGATCCATGGGCATGCGCAGTGCATATCTTCCCCTCGGGCTCTCGCTCATTTCCCTCCGCCTTCTTTAGACTGTGCGCCGTCAGCTGATCCCTAGCATGCCACGGCCGTGACACCGCACAGTCTGAAGAAGAGGGAAGGAGGGGAGTGAGAGTCGAGGTTATGCACTGTGCATGCCCATGGTTCCAAGGCCCGCAGTGGGATTACGTTAGATGAGACTGCGAGGTGGGATCTGGAGCAGCGTGGACGCACAGGCACTGACAGCCTGACACCAAATTATGTCAGAAGACAGGCAGCGCTAATTGGGCATGGCCAAGGGCTAACAGAACAGCGCAGGCTCCGTGGCAGCTTAAAACAACGCTGAGGAGGCAGCGCACGGCATCAAGGGGATAGGAATGACAGCTGTGCTGTGTCCCATTACGAAGGAAATTCGCACCTCCGGAACGGTTTAACGGTATAAAGGGACACATTTTTAGTGTTTACTTCGGTGTTTGCAAGGAGCATAATTAAAAGAGCAACCTTTTCCTTTTGCATCCTTAGTGCTGCACAACATGGCTCTTTCAGCTACAAACGTCTTGGGGGGGGGGGGTTAAAGGTTTCCTTTCAACTTGCTCCAATCAGGCTTCGGCCTACACTCTGTTCCTCTGCTCCTCCTGCTGTCCCTGGGCTCTAACACCGCCAGTTGGTGCCTGGAAGTGCTGTGTGCACAGTCAACAGTCGCTCCTCTGTTATTGGGGTTCAGTAACGTCAGCTGATCCCCAGCTGTGTGTGCGGCAATACCTCCAATCTGCTCCTCCTGCTGTCCCTGGGCTCTAACACCGCCAGTTGGTGCCTGGAAGTGCTGTGTGCACAGTCAACAGTCGCTCCTCTGTTATTGGGGTTCAGTAACGTCAGCTGATCCCCAGCTGTGTATCCGGCAACGTGTCATGCGACCGCCACGCTGGCACAACTAAAATGTAAGGGGACCTGTCCCCCCCCCCCCCTAGGCGTTTGTTACTGAAAGAGCCACCATGTGCAGCACTAATACTGCACAAGGGAAAGGTCGCTCTTGAAATTATGCTCCTTGCAAACGCTGAACTACACACTCATGTAATGTGTCCCCTCACACCGTCCAACCGTCCCGGAGGTGGGACTTTCCTTTGTAATGTGACACAGCACAGCCGTCATTGCTACCCCCTTGGCACCGTGCGCTGCCTCCTTAGCGTTGTTTGATTCCGTCATGGACCCTGCGCTGTTATGTTATCCCTTGGCCATGCACAGTTTGCGCTGCCCGTCCTCTGACATCATTTGTTGTCGTCCTGGCTGCGCCTGTGCGTCCACGCTGCCCGAAATCACACCTCGCAGTGTCGTCTAATGTGATCCCACAGTGGGCCTGGTATCCATGGCCATGCGCAGTGCATATACTAGCCTCTCACTCCCCTTCTTCACGCTTCTTCAGACTAGGCGGCGTCAGCTGATCCCTAATAGCATGCCACGGCCGTGACGCCGCACAGTCTGAAGAAGCAGGAAGGAGGTGAGTGAGAGGCGATGATATGCACTGCGCATGCCCATGGATCCCTGGCCCGCAGTGGGACTACATTAGATGACACTGCAAGGTTGGATCTCGGGCAGCTTGGACGCACAGGCACTGCCAGCCTGACACCTACATGATGTCAGAAGACGGGCACCGCTAACTGTGCATGGCCAAGGGATAACATTACAGTGCGGGCTCCGTGACAGAACCAAACAACGTTGAGGAGGTGGTGCCCGGCACCAAGGGGGTTGGAATGACGGCTGTGCTGTGTCACATTACAAAGGAAAGTCCCACTTCCGGGATGGTTTGACGGTGTGAGGGGACACATTATATGAGTGTGTACTTCAGCGTTTGCAAGGAGCATAATTTTCGGAGCCACCATTTTCCATGTGCAGTATTACTGCTGTACAAGATGGCTCTTTCAGCAACAAATGCCTGGGGGGGGGGGTTAAAGGTTCCCTTTCAACTTGCTCCACTGCAGGCTTCGGCCTACACTCTGCTCCTCTTTGATTCCCTGGGTTTCAACACTGTCAGTTGCCACCTGGAAGTGTTGTCTACACAGAAAAAAACACTAGGTGATGTGTCAGTGGGGTTCAGCACCGCCAGCTGTTCCCCTGCTGTGTAGTCGGCAACGTGTCCAGCACAAGCCACGCTGGCACAACAGAACAAAAGCTGCCACCAGTGCAGGCTTCGGCCTACACTCTGCTCCTCTCCTCCTCCTGCTGACCCTGGGCTCAAACACCGCTAGTTTTTGCCCGGAAGTGCTAGCTGCACAGAGAAAAACACCAGCCAATGTGTTAGTGGGGTTCAGCAACGCCAGCTGTTCCCCTGCTGTGTAGCCGGCAACGTGACCTGCAAACGCCATGCAGGCACAGGAACTGAAATTAAAAGGGAACCTGGCCCCACCCCCCCAGGTGTTTCTATGTATAACAGCCACCTAGTACAGCAGTACTGCTGCATTTGTACAAGGTGGTTGACTTTTTCTCCTTGCCCACGTGGAACTCAACACGTACAAAATGTGTCTCATTGAGACCATTCCACTGTCCCTGAGGTGTGACTTTCCTTTGTAATGATACGCAGCACCCCCCTTGGTAGCGTTTCCCGTCTTTTGTCATCATGGTTAGCTGGCTGCGCCTGTGCATCCGCCCTGCTAGAAACAACGCCCCTCGTTGTCATATTTATTTTGTCAGCGAGGGTGTGGTTTATGGGCACGAGCAGTGCATATGTTCGCCTGTCTTAACTCATCTCCTTCCGCCTTCTTCAGACTGTGCGGCCTCCTGGCCGTGGTAGGCGATAAGGGATCAGCTGAGGCCGCCCAGTCTGGAGCAGGTGTAAGGACATGTGTAAGCGGCAAACCTATTTACTGCACAAGGCCACGAATCCCAGCCACGCAGTGTGATTTTTTGAAAACACACTGTGGGTCTGGGATTCATGTCCATCGCTAACCGCAACGGCCGACATGAAATGAGGTCAGAAGACAGGAAGCGCTCACAGCGCATGGCCAAGGGATCACAATAGCGCAGACTCCTGTACAGCAAATAACAACGCTCAGGAATCTGCGCCCAGTACCTAGGTGCAAATTTTGACACCTGTGCTGCGTCTCGTTAAAAAGACAAGTCACGCCTCCACAACTGTTTGACAGTATAATGGGCTAAATAGTGTACGTGTTTTAGTCAGCGTGTGCAAGGAGCAAAACAAATAGAGCAACCTTTTACTTGTGCAGCATTAATGCTGCACAAGGTGTGGCTCTTGTACCTTGCAACACCTGAGGGGGGGGTTAAAGGTAACCTTTGAAATTGGTTCAACTAGGCTTCGGCCTACACTCTGCTCCTCTACTCCTCCTGCTGACCCTGGGCTCAAACACCGCTAGTTTTTGCCAGGAAATGCTAGCTGCACAGAGAAAAACACCAGCCAATGTGTTAGTGGGGTTCAGCACCGCCAGCTGTTCCCCTGCTGTGTAGTCGGCAACGTGTCCAGCACAAGCCACGCTGGCACAACAGAACAAAAGCTGCCACCAGTGCAGGCTTCGGCCTACACTTTGCTCCTCTCCTCCTCCTGCTGACCCTGGGCTCAAACAACGCCAGTTTCTGCCCGGACATGCTAGCTGCACAGAGAAAAACACCAGCCAATGTGTTAGTGGGGTTCAGCACCGCCTGCTGTTCCCCCGCTGTGTAGCCGGCATCGTGTCCAGCACAAGCCACGCTGGCACAACCGACCAAAAGCTGCCACCAGTGCAGGCTTCGGCCTACACTTTGCTCCTCTCCTCCTCCTCCTGCTGACCCTGGGCTCTAACACCGCTAGTTTTTGCCCGGACATGCAATCTGCACAGAGAAAAACACCAGTCAATGTGTCAGTGGGGTTCAGCAACGCCAGCTGTTCCCCTGCTGTGTAGCTTGCAACGTGACCTGCAAACGCCACGCAGGCACATGAACTGAAATTGAAGGGAGCCTGCCCCCCACCCACAGGTGTTTCTATGTATATCAGCCACCTTGTACAGCAGTACTGCTGCATTTGTACAAGGTGGCTGACTTTTTCTCCTTGCCCACGTGGAACTCAACACGTACAAAATGTGTCTCATTACAGACCATTACAATGTCCCTGAGGTGTGACTTTCCTTTTTAATGACACGCAGCACCCCCATTGTTAGCGCTGCCCGTCTCCTGACATCATTGGTTGGCTGGCTGTGCCTGTGCGTCCCCCCTGCCCGACACAACGCCCCCCGTTGTCTCATATATTTTGACTGCGAGGGTGTGATTGATGGGCACGAGCAGTGCATATGTTCCCCTGTTTTCACTCCCCTCCTTCCGCCTTCTTCTGACTGTGCGGCCTCATGGCCGCGGCATGCGATAAGGGATCAGCTGAGGCCGCACAGTCTGAAGCAGGTGTAAGGACATGTGTGAGCGGCGAACATATTTACTGCACAAGGCCACGAATCCCAGCACCGCAGTGTGACTTTAGGAAAAGCCACTGTGGGTCTGGGATTTATGGCCATCGTTAACCGCACCGGCCAACATGAAATGAGGTCATGAGACGGCCTGCACTAACAGGGTATTGCCAAGGGATAACACAAGAGCGCAGTTTCCTGTACTGCAAATAACAACGGTAAGGAATCTGCGCACAGCACCTAGGTGTAAATTTGTACACCTGTGCTGCGTCTCCTTAAAAAGACTAGTAGTCACGCCTCCACTACTGTTTGACAGTATAATGGGCTAAATAGTGTACGTGTTTAATTCAGCGTGTGCAAGGAGCAAAATTAAATAGAGCAACCTTTGACTTGTGCATCATTAATGCTGTTCAAGGTGTGGCTCTTGTACCTTGCAACACCTGAGGGGGGGGGTTAAAGGTAACCTTTGAAATTGGTTCAACTAGGCTTCGGCCTACACTCTGCTCCTCTACTCCTCCTGCTGACCCTGGGCTCAAACACCGCTAGTTTTTGCCCGGAACGGCTAGCTGCACAGAGAAAAACACCAGCCAATGTGTTAGTGGGGTTCAGCAACGCCAGCTGTTCCCCTGCTGTGTAGTCGGCAACGTGTCCAGCACAAGCCACGCTGGCACAACTGACCAAAAGCTGCCACCAGTGCAGGCTTCGGCCTACACTTTGCTCCTCTCCTCCTCCTGCTGACCCTGGGCTCAAACAACGCCAGTTTCTGCCCGGACATGCTAGCTGCACAGAGATAAACACCAGCCAATGTGTTAGTGGGGTTCAGCACCGCCAGCTGTTCCCCTGCTGTGTAGCTGGCAACGTGTCCTGCAAACGCCACGCAGGCACATGAACTGAAATTGAAGGGAGCCTGCCCCCCACCCCCCCAGGTGTTTCTATGTATAACAGCCACCTTGTACAGCAGTACTGCTGCATTTGTACAAGGTGGCTGACTTTTTCTCCTTGCACACGTGGAACTCAACAAGTACAAAATGTGTCTCATTACAGACCATTACAATGTCCCTGAGGTGTGACTTTCCTTTTTAATGACACGCAGCACCCCCATTGTTAGCGCTGCCCGTCTCCTGACATCATTGGTTGGCTGGCTGTGCCTGTGCGTCCCCCTGCCCGACACAACGCCCCCCGTTGTCTCATATATTTTGACTGCGAGGGTGTGATTGATGGGCACGAGCAGTGCATATGTTCCCCTGTCTTCACTCCCCTCCTTCCGCCTTCTTCTGACTGTGCGGCCTCATGGCCGCGGCATGCGATAAGGGATCAGCTGAGGCCGCCCAGTCTGAAGCAGGTGTAAGGACATGTGTGAGCGGCGAACATATTTACTGCACAAGGCCACGAATCCCAGCACCGCAGTGTGACTTTAGGAAAAGCCACTGTGGGTCTGGGATTTATGGCCATCGTTAACCGCACCGGCCAACATGAAATGAGGTCATGAGACGGCCTGCACTAACAGGGTATTGCCAAGGGATAACACAAGAGCGCAGTTTCCTGTACTGCAAATAACAACGGTAAGGAATCTGCGCACAGCACCTAGGTGTAAATTTGTACACCTGTGCTGCGTCTCCTTAAAAAGACTAGTAGTCACGCCTCCACTACTGTTTGACAGTATAATGGGCTAAATAGTGTACGTGTTTAATTCAGCGTGTGCAAGGAGCAAAATTAAATAGAGCAACCTTTGACTTGTGCATCATTAATGCTGTTCAAGGTGTGGCTCTTGTACCTTGCAACACCTGAGGGGGGGGGTTAAAGGTAACCTTTGAAATTGGTTCAACTAGGCTTCGGCCTACACTCTGCTCCTCTACTCCTCCTGCTGACCCTGGGCTCAAACACCGCTAGTTTTTGCCCGGAAATGCTAGCTGCACAGAGAAAAACACCAGCCAATGTGTTAGTGGGGTTCAGCACCGCCAGCTGTTCCCCCGCTGTGTAGCCGGCATCGTGTCCAGCACAAGCCACGCTGGCACAACCGACCAAAAGCTGCCACCAGTGCAGGCTTCGGCCTACACTTTGCTCCTCTCCTCCTCCTCCTGCTGACCCTGGGCTCTAACACCGCTAGTTTTTGCCCGGACATGCAATCTGCACTGAGAAAAACACCAGTCAATGTGTCAGTGGGGTTCAGCAACGCCAGCTGTTCCCCTGCTGTGTAGCTTGCAACGTGACCTGCAAACGCCACGCAGGCACATGAACTGAAATTGAAGGGAGCCTGCCCCCCACCCACAGGTGTTTCTATGTATAACAGCCACCTTGTACAGCAGTACTGCTGCATTTGTACAAGGTGGCTGACTTTTTCTCCTTGCCCACGTGGAACTCAACACGTAGAAAATGTTTCTCATTAGAGACCATTACAATGTCCCTGAGGTGTGACTTTCCTTTGTAATGACACGCAGCACCACCCTTGTTAGCGCTGCCCGTCTTTTGACATCATTGGTTAGCTGGCTGCGCCTGTGCATCTCCCCTGCTCGAAACAACGCCCCTCGGTGTCTTATTTTTTTGGACAGCGAGGGTGTGATTGATGGGCATGTGCAGTGCATATGTTTGCCTGTGTTCACTCATCTCCTTCCGCCTTCTTCAGACTGGGTGTCCTCATGGCCTCGGCAGGCGATAAGGGATCAGATGAGGCCGTCCAGTCTGAAGCAGGTGTAAGGACATGTGTGAGCGGCAAACATATTTACTGCACCAGGGCACGAATCCCAGCACCGCAGTGTGATTTTTTAAAAACACACTGTGGGTCTGGGATTCATGTCCATCGCTAACCGCAACGGCCAACATGAAATGAGGTCATAAGACAGGAAGCGCTCACAGCGCATGGCCAAAGGATCACAAGAGCGCAGACTCCTGTACAGCAACTAACAACGCTCAGGAAGCTGCGCCCATGCAAAAAGGTGTTGTTTTCGACACCTGTGCTGCTTTTCTTTAAAAAGACAAGTCACGCCTCCACTACTGTTAAACAGTATAATGGGCTAAATAGTCTACGTGTTGCATTCAGCTTGTGCAAGTAGACAAATTAATAGAGCAACCTTTTACTTGTGCAGCATTAATGCTGCAGAAGGAGTGGCTCTTGTTCTTTGTAACACCTGAGGGGGGGTTAAAGGTAACCTTTGAAATTGGTTCAACTAGGCTTCGGCCTACACTCTGCTCCTCTCCTCCTCCTGCTGACCCTGGGCTCTAACAACGCTAGTTTTTGCCCGGAAATGCTAGCTGCACAGAGAAAAACACCAGCCAATGTGTTAGTGGGGTTCAGCAACGCCAGCTGTTCCCCCGCTGTGTAGCCGGCATCGTGTCCAGCACAAGCCACGCTGGCACAACCGACCAAAAGCTGCCACCAGTGCAGGCTTCGGCCTACACTTTGCTCCTCTCCTCCTCCTCCTGCTGACCCTGGGCTCAAACACCGCTAGTTTTTGCCCGGAAATGCTAGCTGCACAGAGAAAAACACCAGCCAATGTGTTAGTGGGGTTCAGCACCGCCAGCTGTTCCCCTGCTGTGCAGCTTGCAACGTGACCTGCAAACGCCACGCAGGCACATGAACTGAAATTGAAGGGAGCCTGGCCCCCACCCCCAGGTGTTTCTATGTATAACAGCCACCTTGTACAGCAGTACTGCTGCATTTGTACAAGGTGGCTGATGTTTTCTCCTTGCCCACGTGGAACTCAACACGTACAAAATGTGTCTCTTTGAGACCATTCCACTGTCCCTGAGGTGTGACTTTCCTTTCTAATGATACGCAGCACCCCCCTTGGTAGCGCTTCCCGTCTTCTGACATCATTGGTTGGCTACTTGCGCCTGTTCGTCCGCCCTGCCTGAATAAAATGCTCCTCGTTGTCTTAATTATTTTGACTGCGAGGGTGTGATTGATGGGCACGAGCAGTGCATATCTTCGCCTGTCTTAACTCATCTCCTTCAGCCTTCTTCAGACTGTGCAGCCTCATGGCCGCGGCATGCGAGAAGGGATCAGCAGAGGCCGCCCAGTCTGAAGCAGGTGTAAGGACGTGTGTGAGCGGCCAAAATATTTACTGCTCAAGGCCACGAATCCCAGCACCGCAGTGTGGCTTTATGAAAAGACACTGTGGGTCTGGGATTTATGGCCATCGTTAACCGCACCGGCCAACATGAAATGATGTCATAAGATGGGCAGCGCTAACAGGGCATTGCCAAGGGATAACACAAGAGCGCAGACTCCTGTACAGCAAATAACAACGCTCAGGAAGCTGCTCCAAGCACCAAGGCGTTATTTTGGACACCTGTGCTGCGTCTCATCAAAAAACCAAGTCACGCATCCACTACAGTTTGACTGTAGAATGGGGTAAATTGTGTATGTCTTTCATTCAGCGTGTGCAAGTAGACAAATTAATAGAGCAACCTTTCACTTGTGCAGCATTAATACTGCACAAGGTGTGTCTCTTGTACTTTGTAACACCTGAGGGGGGGGTTAAAGGTTTCCTTTGAAATTGGTTCAACTAAGCTTCGGCCTACACTCTGCTCCTCTCCTCCTCCTCCTGCTTCAACACGGGCTCTAACATCGCTAGTTTTTGCCCGCAAGTGCTAGCTGCACAGAGAAAAACACACGCCATTGTGTTAGTGGGGTTCAGCAACGCCAGCTGTTCCCCCAGTGTGTAGCCGGCAAAGTGTCCTGCAAACGCAACGCAGACACAAAGCTGCCTCCAGTGCAGGCTTCGGCCTACACTCATCTCCCCCTGCTTACCCTTTGCTCCAACACCGCTAGTTGGGGCTCTAGGAAGACAATCTTTAATAGGCAAGGCAACGCATCCGTGTTCCAGCACCGCCAGCTGGTTCTCGGCAGTGTTCTTGTCACAGGTACTCCCTCGTGCCAAGCCTGGTTTCAGCACCGTCAGCTGTTTCCGGGTTGTGTCAACTTCACTGAGACGCCTATGCTTGCCCCGTCGTGGTGCGGTCGAGTTAGCCAACTCCAGGGTGCCTCCAGTTTAGGAGCTTCCTATGTGGGCTGCGTGAACTGGTAGTCAAGGCTGGTTCTGTAGTGCCAGTAGGCCCAGCTCCCCCTGTAGGACTGTTGGGGTTCGGTAACTGCGGCTGCCTCGCGGCCTAGCTGTTCTCTCCTCTCCTGTGGGCCTTGGGGTCCACCACCTGGTTCCAGCACCGTCAGCTGGTTCCGGGCCGAGCCTTTGGCTTAGGTGCCTCCTCCTGGGTATCCGAGTTCCGCCAACGCCAGGCGGTCCTTGGTAGTGCTTTTAAGCGCGGGCACCTACAGCTTAGTAACCGGGTTCCAGCACCGTCAGCTGGTCCTCGGTCGTGCCATTGGCTCTTGCACACTGGGGCAACGCATCCGGGTTCCAGCACCGCCAGCTGGTTCTCGGCAGTGTTTTTGTCACAGGTACTCCCTCGTGCCAAGCCTGGTTTCAGCACCGTCAGCTGTTTCCGGGTTGTGTCAAGCTCACTGAGACACCTATGCTTGCCTCGTCGTGGTGCGGTCGGGTTAGCCAACTCCAGGGTGCCTCCAGTTTAGGAGCTTCCTATGTGGGCTGCGTGAACTGGTAGTCAAGGCTGGTTCTGTAGTGCCAGTAGGCCCAGCTCCCCCTGTAGGACTGTTGGGGTTCGGTAACTGCGGCTGCCTCGCGGCCTAGCTGTTCTCTCCTCTCCTGTGGACCTTCGGGTCCACCACCTGGTTCCAGCACCGTCAGCTGGTTCCGGGCCGAGCCTTTGGCTTAGGTGCCTCCTCCTGGGTATCCGAGTTCCGCCAACGCCAGGCGGTCCTTGGTAGTGCTTTTAAGCGCGGGCACCTACAGCTTAGTAACCGGGTTCCAGCACCGTCAGCTGGTCCTCGGTCGTGCCATTGGCTCTTGCACACTGGGGCAACGCATCCGGGTTCCAGCACCACCAGCTGGTTCTCGGCAGTGTTCTTGTCACAGGTACTCCCTCGTGCCAAGCCTGGTTTCAGCACCGTCAGCTGTTTCCGGGTTGTGTCAAGCTCACTGAGACACCTATGCTTGCCTCGTCGTGGTGCGGTCGGGTTAGCCAACTCCAGGGTGCCTCCAGTTTAGGAGCTTCCTATGTGGGCTGCGTGAACTGGTAGTCAAGGCTGGTTCTGTAGTGCCAGTAGGCCCAGCTCCCCCTGTAGGACTGTTGGGGTTCGGTAACTGCGGCTGCCTCGCGGCCTAGCTGTTCTCTCCTCTCCTGTGGGCCTTGGGGTCCACCACCTGGTTCCAGCACCGTCAGCTGGTTCCGGGCCGAGCCTTTGGCTTAGGTGCCTCCTCCTGGGTATCCGAGTTCCGCCAACGCCAGGCGGTCCTTGGTAGTGCTTTTAAGCGCGGGCACCTACAGCTTAGTAACCGGGTTCCAGCACCGTCAGCTGGTCCTCGGTCGTGCCATTGGCTCTTGCACACTGGGGCAACGCATCCGGGTTCCAGCACCGCCAGCTGGTTCTCGGCAGTGTTCTTGTCACAGGTACTCCCTCGTGCCAAGCCTGGTTTCAGCACCGTCAGCTGTTTCCGGGTTGTGTCAAGCTCACTGAGACACCTATGCTTGCCTCGTCGTGGTGCGGTCGGGTTAGCCAACTCCAGGGTGCCTCCAGTTTAGGAGCTTCCTATGTGGGCTGCGTGAACTGGTAGTCAAGGCTGGTTCTGTAGTGCCAGTAGGCCCAGCTCCCCCTGTAGGACTGTTGGGGTTCGGTAACTGCGGCTGCCTCGCGGCCTAGCTGTTCTCTCCTCTCCTGTGGGCCTTGGGGTCCACCACCTGGTTCCAGCACCGTCAGCTGGTTCCGGGCCGAGCCTTTGGCTTAGGTGCCTCCTCCTGGGTATCCGAGTTCCGCCAACGCCAGGCGGTCCTTGGTAGTGCTTTTAAGCGCGGGCACCTACAGCTTAGTAACCGGGTTCCAGCACCGTCAGCTGGTCCTCGGTCGTGCCATTGGCTCTTGCACACTGGGGCAACGCATCCGGGTTCCAGCACCGCCAGCTGGTTCTCGGCAGTGTTTTTGTCACAGGTACTCCCTCGTGCCAAGCCTGGTTTCAGCACCGTCAGCTGTTTCCGGGTTGTGTCAAGCTCACTGAGACACCTATGCTTGCCTCGTCGTGGTGCGGTCGGGTTAGCCAACTCCAGGGTGCCTCCAGTTTAGGAGCTTCCTATGTGGGCTGCGTGAACTGGTAGTCAAGGCTGGTTCTGTAGTGCCAGTAGGCCCAGCTCCCCCTGTAGGACTGTTGGGGTTCGGTAACTGCGGCTGCCTCGCGGCCTAGCTGTTCTCTCCTCTCCTGTGGGCCTTGGGGTCCACCACCTGGTTCCAGCACCGTCAGCTGGTTCCGGGCCGAGCCTTTGGCTTAGGTGCCTCCTCCTGGGTATCCGAGTTCCGCCAACGCCAGGCGGTCCTTGGTAGTGCTTTTAAGCGCGGGCACCTACAGCTTAGTAACCGGGTTCCAGCACCGTCAGCTGGTCCTCGGTCGTGCCATTGGCTCTTGCACACTGGGGCAACGCATCCGGGTTCCAGCACCGCCAGCTGGTTCTCGGCAGTGTTCTTGTCACAGGTACTCCCTCGTGCCAAGCCTGGTTTCAGCACCGTCAGCTGTTTCCGGGTTGTGTCAAGCTCACTGAGACACCTATGCTTGCCTCGTCGTGGTGCGGTCGGGTTAGCCAACTCCAGGGTGCCTCCAGTTTAGGAGCTTCCTATGTGGGCTGCGTGAACTGGTAGTCAAGGCTGGTTCTGTAGTGCCAGTAGGCCCAGCTCCCCCTGTAGGACTGTTGGGGTTCGGTAACTGCGGCTGCCTCGCGGCCTAGCTGTTCTCTCCTCTCCTGTGGGCCTTGGGGTCCACCACCTGGTTCCAGCACCGTCAGCTGGTTCCGGGCCGAGCCTTTGGCTTAGGTGCCTCCTCCTGGGTATCCGAGTTCCGCCAACGCCAGGCGGTCCTTGGTAGTGCTTTTAAGCGCGGGCACCTACAGCTTAGTAACCGGGTTCCAGCACCGTCAGCTGGTCCTCGGTCGTGCCATTGGCTCTTGCACACTGGGGCAACGCATCCGGGTTCCAGCACCGCCAGCTGGTTCTCGGCAGTGTTCTTGTCACAGGTACTCCCTCGTGCCAAGCCTGGTTTCAGCACCGTCAGCTGTTTCCGGGTTGTGTCAAGCTCACTGAGACACCTATGCTTGCCTCGTCGTGGTGCGGTCGGGTTAGCCAACTCCAGGGTGCCTCCAGTTTAGGAGCTTCCTATGTGGGCTGCGTGAACTGGTAGTCAAGGCTGGTTCTGTAGTGCCAGTAGGCCCAGCTCCCCCTGTAGGACTGTTGGGGTTCGGTAACTGCGGCTGCCTCGCGGCCTAGCTGTTCTCTCCTCTCCTGTGGGCCTTGGGGTCCACCACCTGGTTCCAGCACCGTCAGCTGGTTCCGGGCCGAGCCTTTGGCTTAGGTGCCTCCTCCTGGGTATCCGAGTTCCGCCAACGCCAGGCGGTCCTTGGTAGTGCTTTTAAGCGCGGGCACCTACAGCTTAGTAACCGGGTTCCAGCACCGTCAGCTGGTCCTCGGTCGTGCCATTGGCTCTTGCACACTGGGGCAACGCATCCGGGTTCCAGCACCGCCAGCTGGTTCTCGGCAGTGTTTTTGTCACAGGTACTCCCTCGTGCCAAGCCTGGTTTCAGCACCGTCAGCTGTTTCCGGGTTGTGTCAAGCTCACTGAGACACCTATGCTTGCCTCGTCGTGGTGCGGTCGGGTTAGCCAACTCCAGGGTGCCTCCAGTTTAGGAGCTTCCTATGTGGGCTGCGTGAACTGGTAGTCAAGGCTGGTTCTGTAGTGCCAGTAGGCCCAGCTCCCCCTGTAGGACTGTTGGGGTTCGGTAACTGCGGCTGCCTCGCGGCCTAGCTGTTCTCTCCTCTCCTGTGGACCTTCGGGTCCACCACCTGGTTCCAGCACCGTCAGCTGGTTCCGGGCCGAGCCTTTGGCTTAGGTGCCTCCTCCTGGGTATCCGAGTTCCGCCAACGCCAGGCGGTCCTTGGTAGTGCTTTTAAGCGCGGGCACCTACAGCTTAGTAACCGGGTTCCAGCACCGTCAGCTGGTCCTCGGTCGTGCCATTGGCTCTTGCACACTGGGGCAACGCATCCGGGTTCCAGCACCGCCAGCTGGTTCTCGGCAGTGTTCTTGTCACAGGTACTCCCTCGTGCCAAGCCTGGTTTCAGCACCGTCAGCTGTTTCCGGGTTGTGTCAAGCTCACTGAGACACCTATGCTTGCCTCGTCGTGGTGCGGTCGGGTTAGCCAACTCCAGGGTGCCTCCAGTTTAGGAGCTTCCTATGTGGGCTGCGTGAACTGGTAGTCAAGGCTGGTTCTGTAGTGCCAGTAGGCCCAGCTCCCCCTGTAGGACTGTTGGGGTTCGGTAACTGCGGCTGCCTCGCGGCCTAGCTGTTCTCTCCTCTCCTGTGGGCCTTGGGGTCCACCACCTGGTTCCAGCACCGTCAGCTGGTTCCGGGCCGAGCCTTTGGCTTAGGTGCCTCCTCCTGGGTATCCGAGTTCCGCCAACGCCAGGCGGTCCTTGGTAGTGCTTTTAAGCGCGGGCACCTACAGCTTAGTAACCGGGTTCCAGCACCGTCAGCTGGTCCTCGGTCGTGCCATTGGCTCTTGCACACTGGGGCAACGCATCCGGGTTCCAGCACCGCCAGCTGGTTCTCGGCAGTGTTTTTGTCACAGGTACTCCCTCGTGCCAAGCCTGGTTTCAGCACCGTCAGCTGTTTCCGGGTTGTGTCAAGCTCACTGAGACACCTATGCTTGCCTCGTCGTGGTGCGGTCGGGTTAGCCAACTCCAGGGTGCCTCCAGTTTAGGAGCTTCCTATGTGGGCTGCGTGAACTGGTAGTCAAGGCTGGTTCTGTAGTGCCAGTAGGCCCAGCTCCCCCTGTAGGACTGTTGGGGTTCGGTAACTGCGGCTGCCTCGCGGCCTAGCTGTTCTCTCCTCTCCTGTGGACCTTCGGGTCCACCACCTGGTTCCAGCACCGTCAGCTGGTTCCGGGCCGAGCCTTTGGCTTAGGTGCCTCCTCCTGGGTATCCGAGTTCCGCCAACGCCAGGCGGTCCTTGGTAGTGCTTTTAAGCGCGGGCACCTACAGCTTAGTAACCGGGTTCCAGCACCGTCAGCTGGTCCTCGGTCGTGCCATTGGCTCTTGCACACTGGGGCAACGCATCCGGGTTCCAGCACCGCCAGCTGGTTCTCGGCAGTGTTCTTGTCACAGGTACTCCCTCGTGCCAAGCCTGGTTTCAGCACCGTCAGCTGTTTCCGGGTTGTGTCAAGCTCACTGAGACACCTATGCTTGCCTCGTCGTGGTGCGGTCGGGTTAGCCAACTCCAGGGTGCCTCCAGTTTAGGAGCTTCCTATGTGGGCTGCGTGAACTGGTAGTCAAGGCTGGTTCTGTAGTGCCAGTAGGCCCAGCTCCCCCTGTAGGACTGTTGGGGTTCGGTAACTGCGGCTGCCTCGCGGCCTAGCTGTTCTCTCCTCTCCTGTGGGCCTTGGGGTCCACCACCTGGTTCCAGCACCGTCAGCTGGTTCCGGGCCGAGCCTTTGGCTTAGGTGCCTCCTCCTGGGTATCCGAGTTCCGCCAACGCCAGGCGGTCCTTGGTAGTGCTTTTAAGCGCGGGCACCTACAGCTTAGTAACCGGGTTCCAGCACCGTCAGCTGGTCCTCGGTCGTGCCATTGGCTCTTGCACACTGGGGCAACGCATCCGGGTTCCAGCACCGCCAGCTGGTTCTCGGCAGTGTTTTTGTCACAGGTACTCCCTCGTGCCAAGCCTGGTTTCAGCACCGTCAGCTGTTTCCGGGTTGTGTCAAGCTCACTGAGACACCTATGCTTGCCTCGTCGTGGTGCGGTCGGGTTAGCCAACTCCAGGGTGCCTCCAGTTTAGGAGCTTCCTATGTGGGCTGCGTGAACTGGTAGTCAAGGCTGGTTCTGTAGTGCCAGTAGGCCCAGCTCCCCCTGTAGGACTGTTGGGGTTCGGTAACTGCGGCTGCCTCGCGGCCTAGCTGTTCTCTCCTCTCCTGTGGACCTTCGGGTCCACCACCTGGTTCCAGCACCGTCAGCTGGTTCCGGGCCGAGCCTTTGGCTTAGGTGCCTCCTCCTGGGTATCCGAGTTCCGCCAACGCCAGGCGGTCCTTGGTAGTGCTTTTAAGCGCGGGCACCTACAGCTTAGTAACCGGGTTCCAGCACCGTCAGCTGGTCCTCGGTCGTGCCATTGGCTCTTGCACACTGGGGCAACGCATCCGGGTTCCAGCACCGCCAGCTGGTTCTCGGCAGTGTTCTTGTCACAGGTACTCCCTCGTGCCAAGCCTGGTTTCAGCACCGTCAGCTGTTTCCGGGTTGTGTCAAGCTCACTGAGACACCTATGCTTGCCTCGTCGTGGTGCGGTCGGGTTAGCCAACTCCAGGGTGCCTCCAGTTTAGGAGCTTCCTATGTGGGCTGCGTGAACTGGTAGTCAAGGCTGGTTCTGTAGTGCCAGTAGGCCCAGCTCCCCCTGTAGGACTGTTGGGGTTCGGTAACTGCGGCTGCCTCGCGGCCTAGCTGTTCTCTCCTCTCCTGTGGGCCTTGGGGTCCACCACCTGGTTCCAGCACCGTCAGCTGGTTCTCGGCAGTGTCTTTTGCTCTTGTACCTTCTGCTCCCCATCCTGGTTCCAGTACCGTCAGCTGGTTCCGGGCAGAGCCTTTGGCTTAGGTGCCTCCTTCTGGGTATCCAAGTTCCACCAACGTCAGGTGGTCCTTGGTAGTGCTTTCAGGCACGGGTACCTCCTGCTTAGTAACCGGGTTCCAGTAACGTCAGCTGGTCCTCGGTAGTTCCATTGGCTCTTGGACCTTCGGCTACCCATCCGGGTTCCAGTAACGTCAGCTGGTTCTCGGCAGTGTCTTTTGCTCTTGTACCTTCTGCTCCCCATCCTGGTTCCAGTAACGTCAGCTGGTTCCGGGCAGAGCCTTTGGCTTAGGTGCCTCCTTCTGGGTATCCGAGTTCCGTCAACGTCAGGCGGTCCTTGGTAGTGCTTTTTAGCACGGGTACCTCCTGCTTAGTAACCGGGTTCCAGTAACGTCAGCTGGTCCTCGGTAGTTCCATAGGCTCTTGAACCTTCGGGTAGCCATCCGAGTTCCAGTTCCATCAGCTGGTTCTTGGCATTTTCTCAGCCTTCTTGTACCTTCTGCTACATTTCCAAGTTGAAGACCCTAACGTCGACGACCCGGAAGACCACCACGATGACGACGACACGGAAGACCACCCCGATGACGACGACGACGACGGCGGAGACGACGACGGCGGAGATGACGACACTGGAGACGACGACCCTGGAGACGACAACATGGAAGACCGAGAAGCAGAAGAACAAGAGGCTGCAGAACAAAGAGCAGAAGAACATTAAGCATAAGACTTAATATCAGAGCAAAAGATATTATCTAAATTATATGCAGAAGAAGACTAAGCAGTGTATGGGGGTGAGTCCGTTCCTCCTCGTGGTGCCCCTGGATAAAGCCTGATGCTGCAGGCCAAACTGAACGCGGACAAATGTAACTTTTGTGACTGGCAGAACGGAAGGTGTAATCTTCCAACTTTTATAGATAACAACTACGGGAATGCCTGTCACAAATGAGAATATGATGAAGAAGTAGAATAGGAAGAATAATAACAGTGGAATAAAAAGAATATGTAGAATAAGAAGAATAATAATAGTTGAATAAAATGAATATGAAGAATGTAATAAAAAAAAAAAAATAGGTAGAAGATGAAGAAGAAGATGAATAAGGTGAAGAAGTTGATGTCAAAGATGCTGATGATGATGAAGATGAAAGTGTGGGAAAAGAAAAAAAAAAAGAAAAAAAAGAAGGGGAAGGGCGTGGAATAGTGAAACATCAATATCTGACAAAATAAAAAAAAAATTTACATAGTCAATATCTTTGTCACTCCGAACGTCTTAAAAAAAAACAAAAAACATGCTATTCTATTTGATTGGGATAAACCTCTATGACTTTAATGTCTCCGCCACCTCCCCAAATACATCCGGCATTATTCTTAGTTGTTTTCCTTCATGTAGAATGAACCTACAAGGAAAGAAAGGGTTTATTTTAATTCCGATATTTTGGTCCCATTGACTTGCATTGGGATCGGGTATCGGTATCGGCGATATCCGATATTTTTTGAATATCGGCCGATCCAAACCGATACCGATACTTTCCGATATCGGAAGGTATCGCTCAACACTAATTATAAGATATCAAATCGATAAAGGCTATATTGCTTATACAGTAGCTTGTGATAATAATCAACTCCCCTTGGCTTTTTACCTATTTTGTTACATTACAACTTGTGCTTAAATATTTTTGTAATCTGATTTGTCTGTGATGCATCAGCACAAAGTTATCTAAGTTGGTGACATGAAGTGAGAAAAATTTAGACATAATGTAAATTTATGGGATCAAGAGCACAATCCCCAAAGTGAAAGATGATGGTGGCAGCATCTTGCTGTAGGAATATTTTTTAGCAGCAGGGACAGAGCAAATGGTCCAAGTCAAGAGGAAGATGGATGGTGCTAAATACATGGATATTCTTCAGCAAAACCTGTTTCAATCTGTCAGTGATTTGAGACTTGGATGGAAGTTCACCTACCAAGAAGACAATGACCCAAAGCATACTGCTAATGCAACACTCGAGTGATTTAAGGCAAAATGTGTCAATGTTTTGGAGTGGCTAAAGGTACCTTCACACTGAGCAACTTTAGAATGATAACGATAGCGATCCGTGACGTTGCAGCGTCCTGGATAGCGATATCGTTGTGTTTGACATGCAGCAGCGATCAGGATCCTGCTGAGACATCGCTGGTCGGAGCTAGAAGGCCAGAACTTTATTTTGTCGCTGGATCACCCGCTGACATTGCTGAATCGGCGTGTGTGACGCCGATCCAGCGATGTGTTCACTTGTAACCAGGGTAAACATTGGGTAACTAAGCGCAGGGCCGCGCTTAGTAACCCAATATTTACCCTGGTTACCATTGTAAATGTAAAAAAAAAAACACTATATACTTACATTCCGGTGTCTGTCGCGTCCCCCGGCGTCAGCTTCTCTGCACTGTGTCAGCGCCGGCCGGCCGTAAAGCAGAGCACAGCGATGACATCATTGCTCTGCTTTATGGCCAGCGCTTACACAGTGCAGGGAAGCTGACGCCGGGGGACGTGACAGACACCGGAATGTAAGTATGTAGTGTGTTTTTTTTTTTACATTTACAATGGTAACCAGGGTAAACATCGGGTTACTAAGCACGGCCCTGCCCGCTTGTTTACCCTGGTTACCCGGGGACTTCGGCATCGTTGGTTGCTGGAGAGCTGCCTGTGTGACAGCTCTCCAGCAACCACACAACGACTAAACAGCGACGCTGCAGCGATCGGCATCGTTGTCTATATCGCTGCAGCGTCGCTTAATGTGACGGTACTTTTAGTCAAAGCCCAGACCTTAATCCTATAGAGAATCTGTGGTCAGACTTGAAGATAGATGATCACCAGAGTAAACCATCTAACATGAAGGAGCTGGAGCAAGTGGCAAAATGTGGATATCTCATGGAGACTTAACTAAAGTTACTTGCAGTTGTAATTGTAACCACCGATCGACCAAACCGCTGCATGACCAGCTCTACCCCCGCCTACTGTATTCTCACCCATCCCTTGTAGATTGTGAGCCTTCGCGGGCAGGGTCCTCTCTCCTCCTGTACCAGTTATGACTTGTATTGTTTAAGATTATTGTACTAGTTTTTATTATGTATACCCCTCCTTACATGTAAAGCATCATGGAATAAATGGCGCTGTAACAATAAATAATAATAATAATAATAATTGCCGCAAATTGAGGCTCAACAAAGTACTTACTTTAGGGGGGTGAATAGTTATGCACACTGAAGTTTTTATTTATTTTGCCTTATTTGTTGTCAGCTTCACAATAAAAAGAAAACCAAATTTTCACAGTTAAAGGCATGATCTTTACATGAAATAATGCAAACCCTAAAAAAATTTAAATTTCAGGTTTTGAGGTAGCAAAACATTAAATATTCCAAGGGGGTGAATAATTTTGTAAGTCACTGTAGTAGTTTCTTTACCCAATAAACCCAATTGGATGGCATTAAGGTAACGGAGTACTGTTCAATCCAATATCCAAAAATAGAAGAACTGTGAACTGTGCCCAAAGCCGAAAACTTCTATTTGGTGCCAAAAGACGCTGGAGCTTTGGCTGAAATGGATACCAAAACTGGTGGGATCATGCCTTGCTACTTTGTGTTGGACTATCACATAAAATCCCTATTAAATATATTTAAGTTTGTGGGTGTAACATGAAAAATATGGGAAAAGTTCATGGGGTATGAATACTTTTTCAAGGCCCTAGTTAGTTTGTAGCTCCTTGGATGGAAGAGAGTAAACTTCTCTGTCCTCATGTTCAATTTGTTTTTATTCTGAAAATATAAACAATTAAAATAACGTAAAAAGAAGAGGATCCACTTTATCTTCTTGTCACTTGAAGATGCCAATTTCTTCGAAGCTGCAATCTATATAATAGCGTGGAGACATAATAAAACCTACACGTATTGTCACGCCGTAAATGGCAAAAAAGGGGCAGGACGGCATACTGGGACCCACACCTGTCCCTGCCACTGAATGGGACCCTGACTTTTTCTTATCTCAGGGGTACCTATGATGGTTAGGAGGCCTGAGCCGCCAGCGTATCCCTGTCTCCTGTGCAGGCCCTATCAATGGCCACCTCACCCCCCAAAGGAGGTGGACTGCACCAGTGTATAAATAAAACAATAACCAGGGTATACAGACAAGGTAACTAAAAGTCTCAAACTCACCAAATGCTCACACAACCACAGAGGTAACACATAGGAGGAAGGAGAAGGAAAAAATTAGGAAGGAAAACAGGTTCAACATGCAACCAAAACAGCAGACACCAATCTCTGTAATTAAACCTCCAAGCTCCTAATACACCACGCTCCTTCAACTTCCAAGCCAGGCAGCAGATCTGATCACTGACAATAGCTGAAGTCAAGGCTGAGTCTATATAGAGGAGGAGATTACAAAATCCACTTCAGCTTAGAGACCCAGCTCACAGCAACTCAGCAACAAGGTTAACTCCTGCACTGCTAGCACAAAGCAGCCAGGTCAGAATACAGGAGAAGAGCTTCTGTTCACTGTGTGTGTGAATGAGGCCCAGAGCGCTGCGGTTCTCTGGAACCTCTCTGTTGCGGTAGCCCCGTGACACGTATAGTGTTAACCCAATGGAAAGGCACCGTACAATATATATTTACTGAAGAAAAGAGATCATTTAGTTTCTGTGAAATACATTGAAATTGAATAATTACAAGGTTTTATGTTCAAAGCTTAATTAGGAGGACACCCAAAGGCTGGGCATTTATGGTACACAATGAGAGAATCTGGTTGCTTGTAAAAGGTATGAAACCTGCATATAACAGAAAGTCATTTTAAGAGTTTGCATTTCATAGGATTCTAGTTCCATTTGTCATTGCACACGTCTTAGCGTGTTTGGGAAAAAGAAGTCTCACATCAAATAGGACAAAGAGCTATTGAAGTGCTTTTGCGGTGTGCCAGCCAGCGGAGTAGTATTGATGTGCTCACATAACACTTGTCCATTTTTTCCAGGACTGTTTCCGTCATTAAAATCAATGCAACTTAATTAAACCAAATTATAGATAGATCCATCTATAAATATATATTAAAGTGCGGCGCTGAATATGATAATTGCTGCATATTTAGCAATCAGCGTGTGTGTTCTTCTTTTGCCAGGAGCAATTTCATTCACTAGAATCAATGAAGCTTTATTAAAAACTGTCAGAATCAGACAGAGAATTGATTAGTGATATAAAATCGTGGCGTCAACATTTTATTGGGGCTTCGGGAAAAAAATTAGAGTTTCATTTTTGAGAAACAGTCATGCATATGGTTCATCTGTGTCATAAATACAGCACTGTGGTATTTTTGTTATATGGCACCATGGGGTTTGCCGTAGTTTATGGGGTTGTCCATAATAATGTGGGGCTCCCAATATTTATTAGAACAGAAATCTGACATTTATGTAGGGATGGTGTTTATCAAGTACATAAAGTGTCTGTGGATTGGGTTTCTTAAAGGGAAGGTGCTGCATTTTTTAATACTTTATTTTATTTTTTTACATGATATGTTGTTTTGACCTGTGCTTTATTAAATTGTATTTATGTTTTTTTTAAATAAATGTTTAATGCAGCCACTGGAGGCTGCCATTTTACTTTGCTGGTCTGTAAGGGTAACAGGAAGCTGAACTGTTCACTTAAAGTATAACAGATCCTGGGTTGCGATGAGACCAGAGGTCCAAAGGTTCCTGCAGCAAAGATCCATCAGAAAGTATAATGAAAAATAATATAACTTCACTACACAAAAACTAACACTCATTTTCCGGACATATGTATAATGCAAGCAAAAGGAAAGAACTCATAGGGTATTAATTCAAGTAAAAGAAGCTAGTGTCTCATGTACCTTTGAGCCGATTCCAAGTTGAGCTTAGTGCAACTTTACTCTCATCATACTACCAATAATAGCAACGATAATCAAAGGTACAAGAAGCTGATGCTAAAAACACTTAAGGTACCTTCACACTGAACGATATCGCTAGCGATCCGTGACGTTGCAGCGTCCTGGCTAGCGATATCGTTCAGTTTGACACGCAGTAGCAATCAGGATCCTGCTGTGATGTCGTTGGTTGCTGCAGAAAGTCCAGAACTTTATTTCGTCGCTGGACTTCCTGCAGACATTGCTGAATCGGCGTGTGTGACGCCGATTCAGCGATGTCTTCACTGGTAACCAGGGTAAACATCGGGTTACTAAGCGCAGGGCCGCGCTTAGTAACCCGATGTTTACCCTGGTTACCAGCGTAAACATAAAAAAAACAAACACTACATACTTACCTTCTGCTGTCTGTCCCCGGCGCTGTGCTTCTCTGCACTGGCTGTGAGCGCCGGCCAGCCAGAAAGCACAGCGGTGACGTCACCGCTCTGCTTTCTGGCCGCTGTGCTCACAGTCAGTGCAGGAAAGCACAGCGCCGGGGACAGACAGCAGAAGCTAAGTATGTAGTATTTGTTTTTTTACGTTTACGCTGGTAACCAGGGTAAACATCGGGTTACTAAGCGCGGCCCTGCGCTTAGTAACCCGATGTTTATCCTGGTTACCAGGGGACTTCGGGATCGTTGGTCGCTGGAGAGCTGTCTGTGTGACAGCTCTCCAGCGACCAAACAGCGACGCTGCAGCGATCGACATCGTTGTCGGTATCGCTGCAGCGTCGCTGAGTGTGAAGGTACCTTTAGACCCCAATTCATCATGACAACGCTGAAAGTCACTTTTCTTTTATGACTTGTGGTATTCGTTGCCGTTTCTGGAACCCTGTTCATGATGCAAGGTGCAAGGACAAGAATAGTCTTTATTTTTGTGTCTAACAGTTTTTGCAACTTTTTTTAGTTCACATTTTGCAAAATGGCTCAAAAATTGCATAAAAAAAGTACTTCTGTACACAAAGTACACAAAGGGGGGGACTGGAGTAAATTGGTGCAAATATCGCCACTGTTTGAAGAATCACAAAAAATGAATCAAGCAAAATTATCTGGAAACTCCCAATCCCTCCCATAATGGTGATGGTGGTTAAAATAAAAGTCAGATGAACACATAAAAAAGTGACTTTAAAAAAAGCACAAATTAAATGAGGAATTAGGCGAAAATAAAAAACATGCGTGAAGCACAAAAAAACTAGACAAAAAATTGCTCAAATGCAATAATTTCATCCCATTGTTAAATAATAACTTGCCACATTTTTTCAAGCAAATGATAGGAGAAAATGAAAAAAATTACATGAATGTTTACAGCTCAAGTATGTTCTTATATAAGTCCCTATTGATGTCAACTCCACCCATGAGCTTGGAAGTGTTTCTCCCTAAAGTTAGAAATAAGGGAAAAGAAAGGGCCTATTTAAGTATAAGTAGCTTTCTCTTTTAGATGCCAAAAGTGTGACTGCACATTGTTGAATATCAGCTGGAGGATTTGGTAAGTAGATAAAAAATAACACAAAAAACCCAAATTGAAACACAACTGTTCAGGTTTCCCCACCATGCTCACACCCCAGTGGGGGAGCTTCTCAGGGAGATACCGATATACTAATACCACGAGGACACTCCAACAATAGGTAGCATACACGAACAAAACGGAGTAAAGTCCATAAAATTTTTTTAAATTTATTAATTACATACTAAATAGCCAAAATTGTATAAATGCAGAATTCATATTATACATTATAATAGATAACATAGTAAACAAAGAGGGTGGAGGTAGCAATGATGGAAACAGCACAGCTTGGAGACTCCTGAGTGCCATATATCAATATATTAAGTGCATAGTGCAAATCTCGAATGGGCCTAGAACTAAGTGTATAAATCTTACTACAAGAATACAGTGAGCACTGCCCCCTGACGAAGCTGACGCGAAACGCGCGTTGGGGCCACAGCGAGGTTTCTTCTGTCTGCCTACATCTGGGTAAGAACTAGTGTGGGTTCACTATATTCCCACTGGTCTTTTTTCTTCGACTTTCATTATTGATTTGACTCTTAGTATTTTGAGCCTTGCGCAGGGTTTGACATACGTCGTCAGTGAATAGTACTTTTTCTTGTAGTAAGATTTATACACTTAGTTATAGCCCATTCGAGATTTGCACTATGCACTTAATATATTGATATATGGCACTCAGGAGTCTCCAAGCTGTGCTGTTTCCATCATTGCTACCTCCACCCTCTTTGTTTTCTATGTTATCTATTATAATGTATACCGTAATATGAATTCTGTATTTATACAATTTTGGCTATTTAGTATGTAATTAATAAATTTGAAAAAATTTTATGGACTTTACTCCGTTTTGTTCGTGTATGCTAGATAAAAAATAAGCAGGCACTGTCATTGGCCGAAAAAAGGAAGCCACTGACGGACACCCAAGAATAGAGGAATTGAGCATGAAGACATCCAACAACCAATACTTCTTTGCCTTAACATCACCTGTCGGGACAGTCAGGAGACCAACATACACATTAGATGGCCCGGATGATCCCACCCAAATTTGTGACTTGGCCACTATTAATCTACTATATAGGATATTGTTAAAATAACCCTAATGAATGTCTACATGCATCCACTGAAGTGCTCACCATATGCTTGCAATATACAGTTTAACCTTTCCAAAAGACCACCTTTTTCAGATGACCATGCCGTTACCCAGACCAGGTTTGCTGTGACCATAAATAATGATTACTAGCCATCTTCTTTGAGAAGAGCACCCTTGATAAAACTACTTTTTATTGTAATTTTGGATGGCCAGCTCATCTAAAAGAGGTTTGAAAAACCGCTTCCCCAGCCCCCACAAACCACCATGTATTTATTGCTCGCACTTGCCCTTCCAACAAGCTCATTTTTGTGTTATTAATTTATTCACATGTCAAAAATCAATTTTGTAAATACAGTGGCAATATGCTAATTATTGGGGACTAGTTGTGGGGGCATTGTTTTCCCTGGACTAATCATTCCAAGTGTGTGTGACATGATTTGCAGGCACAGCTTCAACACCAGCTCTTTTGAAATCTCTGCCTCTCTGACAATGCGCAGTAAGTCAGGTGTACTCTCGTCGTTTTCATCGGCGCACTATGCTTGCCTATACAAGAGGCGCAGGTGATGTATGACACAGACGATTGTGAGGTTTGGGGTGCTGTGGATAACAGATGGCTGAGACCTACATCATAATTGCCCCCGCTGGGCATTTTCAGTGTCAATGAACCAAGGGTGAGTACACCAGGCTTATTTACATTGTCATGGAGACGGTGATCTGCAAAGAGCTGGCAGTGATGCCACTCATGCCCACAGGGGGGTAATAACATAATTATTGGGATGATTAATCTGGGGAAAACCACTCCCACCCCCCACCCCCCACCCCCACTACTATTTACCCACTAATTATCGCCATTGCAGATTTAAAATTGTTTTTAGGCATACAAAGAATAATAATAATCTTTATTTTTATATAGCGCTAACATATTCTGCAGCGCTTTATTGTTTGCACACATTATCATCACTGTTCCCGATGGGGATCACAATCTAAATTCCCTATCAGTATGTCTTTGGAGTGTGGAAAGAAAACGGAGAACCCAGAGGAAACCTACGCAAACACAGGGAGAACATACAAACTCTTTGCAGATGTTGTCCAAGATGGGATTAGAACCCAGGACTGCAAGGCTGCAGTGCTAACCACTGAGCCACCATGCTCAGTGGATAGTGGATTAATTAAAGAAATTAATAAGGCAATAAAGGGCTTATTAGGAAGGTTATAATGGCAGCAATAAATATATTGTGGCGGTTTGGGAGCATGAGAAAGCGTTTCCTTTAAGACTCTCTATTTGCATTTTTGGTTGTTAGTGATAATTGCGGGTGTTGTCCAGCACTAAGCAGCATTCTGATAATGAAGCTTTACTTCTTCATACTGGTAAATGGGTTGGAAGGTGAACTCATATTTATACTTTTTATGGACATTTCTAGTCCTTGTCCCTGCAAAATGGGATGACGGGGACACAGGGTCTACTAAGACGAAACCAAGTTAAAGGCAGCTGAGAATGCAGCAGCTGCTAAGAGACCTGGCACTGAAAAATCTGCTTCAGTGATCACTGAAGTAGGCTGTGTTGACCATCTTGTTTTCACTATCTACAAATATCATGGGGAACTTACATGAAATTTCCCATATTTTAATGCCGTGTATTACAACAGTTAATAGCAACCTATGGAACGCATGCTCCGAAGCAGAACATTGCAAATATTAAAACACTTTTTTTTTTTTTTAATCACTTATTTCTGTTCCTCTCTTCCCAGCACTAGTGGAGAGCCATATGTTATTGCTCAAGCATCATCCTTACTACATTTCTGTAGTTAACGCATGTGAACAGTCCTTAATAACTTCCGCTTACCACCAGAGGGACTGTTGGAATAAAAGCATGCATATGTCCATTTATGATATTTTCCCCAGGAAATAACTCAATAGCATTACATTTTAATTCTATTAAGTCAATATTGTTTTGTTTATGTGAAATAAAACCATATTGTTTCCTGATTATCAGTATATAGCAGACCCCAGATGCACATGTGCCAGGAAACATGTCCTCTCATCTGTTACAGACATCTTATTTCCTCCCATGAGTGTTGGGTTTGTGCTGTTTAAATAAAGCACACACTCATAAACTCCAAAGTCCTGCAGCACTGCTAATAGTGGTCCTTTCCTGTCCGCTCCTCTGTGGGCAATAGCTTAGTGCTGTGTCTTTTACAGGATTTTGGCTCCTAATCCAGCTACGTTATAAACTAGACCGCCAGTGCTTTTACTGTATGCTAATTATTTCAATACAAAACGATGGTGACAGTCATATGTAAGGTCCTATTATAGGCTCATGTACTGTCCAAACGTGTTTAGAAATAATGTATTAGATGCTTAGGTCACAGTTATGTCACTCACAATTGTTTTTTCATTAGATGGAGAAGTCATGTGCCTATAGACTGTGTGGAGTCACATAGGCAACTCAGCACTGCGGCAGTGATGCAGGATTGCTTGTAGGAGTATGTAATATGTATAATTGCTAAGTGTTAGAAACCAATAAAAAGTACTAAGAATTGAGGATAGGACCATGAAGTTCATATTTCTACAGACTCTAGTAGTTTAGATGTGCATTTGCTGAATTTCTTCCCGATTTAATTTTAAAAGCGGTCACAAAGGAATTCTTAATCATAAGTAGATATTTTTGGTGTCCTGGGTAATCCTGCTCTTGCCTCTACTACTACCTCTAGTTCAGAGACAGTATTTCTTCATAACTCTCATACATCATGTATCCAGCAGGACTTTTCCGATTTGAGTGAGTTGTCCTGCTGTCCCAGAACGTTAGGGCTGTTCCCCTTACTTACACTCACTCCGTGTGATGTCTTCTCTTCTGCTGTGTTCATTGCTCCATAGATCTTCCTCCTTGAAGGCTGGAATCTCTCTGCTTTATTTATACTTACGTTTAATGAAATAAACAATTATTTTATTTTCTTGAGATCTGATCTCACGGATTCATTCGAACATCCAGCCTGCATCAGTATAGACAGTAGCAAAAGCTATAAACCTCAGCCTGCACTGACAAATATGAGATAATTTTTCTCTATGTAAATGTGCATTGTATTATCCTATATTACAGGTAGATTGTATTGGTTAATAGAGTTGAGCGACTTTTACTTTTTTCGGATCGAGTCGAGTTTCGCGAAACCCGACTTTGTCAAAAGTCGGGTCGGGTGAAATCGGCCGATTATTGCGAAAAGTCGGGGGCCGACTGAAATATCAAACCCAATGCAAGTCAATGGGAATCAAAGTCGGCAGTGAGTGGAGGACAGGAAGACACCTACAATGCCCATTTTAATGCCAAAAACATCAATTGTTATTACTTAAGATTGTCAATCCTAATTTACTTTATAATAATAGTTAGGCATTGAATACTGGGGGTCATTTGGCTAAAGTTGTGGGGGGTAGGGCTGGCTCAAGATTTTCGTGGGCCCAGGAAACGCGGAATACGTCATGGCGGTGGAGCAGGGAGAGGTAAGTATTTCAACTTTGCAAGTGCTGTGATCCAGAGCAAGCAGGGGGGGGCCCACTCGTTGGCACTGGCACAGGGCCCCTCATAGTACGGCGGTGTGTTTGACGGCGGGTGGCGCCTCCCACTGGCAGAGACACTTTTGCATACTATGAAGGGACCTGTGCCAGTGACATCGCCAACGAGTATGCCCCCCCACCTGATGAAGGAAACTGTACTTCCATCTGCACCTTCCTCTTTGCCCCCATCAGGGGAACCTGACTTTCAGCAGGGTCAGATCCTGGCTGTGTAGAGTGCAAGGGGAATGTAGTGGTCTTGCTCAGTGTACCAGCAGACTCATCTAGCAGTGGCTGGGCAATGGGCAGGATGAGGAGGAAACACAGATATAGGCCCAAATACTAAAGTAGGCTAAATGCAGTTCAAAATTGGTAACAGGACTAAACAGCCGGCACAGCTTTGTTCAGTGGAGGACAACTGTAATAAGTGGCAGACACAGTTAGCAGGCCCAAATACTAAAGTAGGCCAAATGCAGTTCAAAATTGGTAACAGGATTAAAGAGGTGGCATTGCTTTGTACAGTGGAGGACAACTGTAATAAGTGGCAGACACAGTTAGCAGGCCCAAATACTAAAGTAGGCTAAATGCAGTTCAAAATTGGTAACAAGTCTAAACGGGCGGCATTGCTTTGTTCAGTGGAGGACAACTGTAATGAGTGGCAGACACAGTTAGTAGGCCCAAATACTAAAGTAGGCTAAATGCAGTTCAAAATTGGTAACAGGACTAAACGGGCAGAATTGCTTTATTCAGTGAAGGACAACTGTAATGAGTGGCAGACACAGTTAGTAGGCCCAAATACTAAAGTAGGCTAAATGCAGTTCAAAATTGGTAACAGGACTAAATGGGCGGCATTGCTTTGTTCATTGGAGGACAACTGTAATGAGTGGCAGACACAGTTAGTAGGCCCAAATACTAAAGTAGGCTAAATGCAGTTCAAAATTGGTAACAGGACTAAACAGGTGGCATAGCTAGGTACAGGGGTGAGCTCCTCTGCTAGTAGGCGCAAAGTTTAAACTGGTCTAAATGGAGGCCTGGGTCCCTGTATATTTTAACTATCATTTATCATTTCAACAAATTTGTATTGGCAGTGCCATTGAAGGATTTAACAGCACAGACTACACAGTGGTGGAGCAGGGAGAGGTAAGTATTGCAAGTGGTAGAGCACTGTTCAAGCTGGGGGGAACACTCTCTCGTGGGTGGCGGTGCTGGCACAAGGCCCCTCATGTTACGACGGTGTGTCTGACGTTGGATGTCAGAGACACTTCATTGTACTATGAGGGACCCTGTGCCAGTGCCGTTGCCCAAGAGTGGGCACACCCACCTGTCCAGGCAAACGGCACTTGCACGAGTGCTTGCACCAGGTGGTGACCACGGCCCTGTGGGGAGAGTCAGCCCATTTAGGGAGGTATAAAAATGGCCTATGGTGGACATTCAGCAGCTGCAAATGGAGGAATTGGAGAAGTCAGTAAGAGGAGGCCAAAAGCAAGACATTTTTCCGGCAAGCTATGTGTCAGCAGGGGAAGGTGGGGGAAAATAGTTTGAAATCCATGATTGGTTCATATTAATGAAGGTTATATCATCAACATTCTGGGTAGCCAGATGTGTCCTTTTTTCGGTCAGTATTAATCCAGCAGCACTGAAGTCTCTTTCTGATAGCACACTAGCAGCAGATCAAGCGAGCTCCTGTAATGCATATTCTGCCAATTCTGGCCAGGTGTCTATTTTAGATGCCCAGTAATCAAAGGGGAATGACCTGTGAGGGGAGAACATCGATAAGGGAGGAAAAGTAGGTCGTAACCATACTGGACAAATGCTGTCTCCTGTCACTTTGAATCTATGCAGCAGTACCTGACGTGTCAGCGGTCATTGCAAAATCACTCCACAAACTGGTCATAAAACCCCTCTGTCCAACGCCACTTTGGATTTGTGCACCTCTAACACCAATGCCATGTTGCCCCCTACGGCTCGTGCGAGAACCATCACCGCCGCTGTGTGCTGGGAAGGCCTGAACCAAACGGTCTACAAGAGTTGCTTGTTTGGTAGCCAATATTTGCTCAAGGTTCTCATGTGGCATGATATTTTGTAATTTTCCTTTATATCGTGGATCCAAGAGGCAGGCCAACCAGTAATCGTCATCGGTCATCATTTTGATAATACAGAGGTCCCTTTTTAGGATACGCAAGGCATACTCAGCCATGTGGGCCCATGTTCCAGGTGTCAATTCACTGCTTGTGCTGGGTTGAGGAGCACTTTCTTGCAAATCAACATCAGTTGTGTACCACAAAAACCCTGTACCTGACCTTGCCATGCCACCAGTTTGTATTGCCCCCTGAGAAGCATCCTCCTCCCATAAATATTTATCCCCATCATCCTCCTCCTCCTCCTCTTTGTCCGCCACCTCGTTCAGGAGAGTTCCCTGAACAGACAATTGCTGACTGTCATCAAGGCTTCCCTCCTCGGCTGCAGACGCCAGCTCCTTAATGTGCATCAAACTTTGCATCAGCAGACGCATTAGTGGGATGCTTATGCTTATGATGGTGTCGTCTGCACTTACCAGCCGTGTGGATTTCTCAAAACACTGAAGGACTTGCAGAGGTCTTGTAGCTTCGACCACTGCACACGAGACAACTCCATGTCTGCCATCCAAGTGCCTGCCCGTGTATGTGTATTCTTCCACAAATTAATTACAGCACGCCTCTGTTCGCACAGCCTCTGAACCATGTGCAGTGTGGAGTTCCACCTCGGTGCAACGTCGATTATTAGGGGAAGATTCAGCGATTGCTGATGGTTCTGCATACGGCTGGAGTGTACGGGCGACCGGCGGATGTGCAAGCAAAGTCTTCACACCTTCAGGAGCAGAGCTGGTAACTCCGGATAATTTTTCAGGAAGCACTGCACCACCACGTTCAAGGTGTGAGCCAGGCAAGGTATGTGTTTCAGTTCTGAAAGGGCTATGGCAGCTATAAAATTCCTTCTGTTATCACTGACTACCTTGCCTGCCTCAAGATGTACACTGCCCAGCCATGACTGAGTTTGTTGCTGCAAGTACTCGGCCAGTACCTCCGCGGTGTGTCTGTTGTCGCCCAAACACTTCATTTGTAACACAGCCTGCTGACCCTTACCACTAGCTGTTCAATATTGTGGGACACCTCGTGTGCAACACTGGCAGCTGCGGATGGAGTGATCGTGCGACTGTGCTCTGTGGACGAGCTTTTGCTTCTGGAGGAGGAGGAGGAGGGGTGGCGAACGCTTATAGCCAACTGTTTCCTAAACCATGGGCTAGGCAGAACTGTCCCACTATGACTGTCCCCTGTAGCCTCTTCATTCACATTAACCCAGTACGCCTTGATGGACACATAACATCCCTGGCCATGCCTACTGGTCCATGCATCTGTTGTGAGGTGCACCTTTCCACTGACTGATTGCCTCAGTGCATGGACAATGCGTTCTTTGACATGCTGGTGGAGGGCTGGGCTGGCTTTTCTCGCAAATAAGTGACGACTGGGTAGGTCATAGCGTGGTACTGCGTAGTCCATCAGGTATTTCAAAGCTTCGTTTTCAACCAACCGGTATGGCATCATCTCTAACGAGATTAGTATAGCAATGTGGGCGTTCAAACCCTGTGTACGCGGATGAGAGGATGAGTACTTTCTTTTCCTAACGAGAGCCTCTTGTAGGGTGAGCTGGACAGGAGAGCTGCATATGTTGGAACTAGCGGGGCTGGTGGTGGACATGGCAGATTGAGAGAGGGTTGGTGATGGTATTCTTGATGTTGGCCTACATACAGTGTTTCCTACCAATAACCTTGTGATTCCCTGACTGCTTTGGCCTTGCAACGATACCTCCACATTTGCTGCTGGTGGTGTCCTAACTGGTGGCCTTACAGCGAGAGAAGCAATGTAGCGTTGATGACTGCCTTCATTCTGAGCAGGTGCACCAACGTTACGGAACATTTGGTAGTTAGTCCAGGCTTGCAAGTGCATGCTGGTTAAATGTCTAAGCATGCATGTTGTATTTAAATTTTGAAGATTCTTCCCTCTGCTAAAGGTCTTAGAGCATTTCTTACAGATAACTTTTGACTGATCATTCAGATCTTGGTTAAAAAATTGCCACACCACACTCTTCCTATTATGGAATACCTTTTCAGGCATTGCAAGCTGTGCTACGCTCACCGGATGGCCACGCTGTCCTAAAGCTGTTTTTGTTTTTGACAAACGTTTTTGGCAGGATACTGGCCTGCCAGAGGACAGCTGTTGCGATGTAGATGGCTGCTGCGGCTAATCCTCCTCCGCTTCTGAGCTACTGGCAGCGGCAGCCTCTTCCCCCAATGGCTGCCAATCTGGGTCAACAACTGGGTCATCTATCACCTCCTCTTCAATGTCATGTGCACCTTCCTTTGTGTCATCGTGTTAGGTGCTATAGTGTTCAGGACGGGGCACCATAGTCTCATCAGGGTCAGATTCTGGCTCAGTACACTGTGAGGGCAATGTAGTGATCTGAGTCAATGGAACAGCATAATAATCTAGCTGTGGCTGTGCAATAGTGCACTCCATGTCCGATTCATCTTGGGCAGTTAACAGTTTCCATTTCTAACCCAGGCACGGTATGTGTAAAGAGCTCCATGGAGTAACCTGTAGTGTCGCCTGACGAATCCTTCACTTTTGGTTTGGGTGAAGGACACAAGGAAACGTCTTGTTCCTGACCGGGAGCATCCACTGACGACTCGCTGCTATTATATTTGGAACTTTCTGAGGAGGAGGCGAAAGAGCTAGAGGCCGAGTCAGCAAGGAAAGCCAAAACTTTTTCCTGCTGCTCCGGCTTTAAAAGCTGTTTTCCTACTCCCAGATAAGAGAGCCTTCGAGGCCTTGTGTAGCCAGATGATGACACTGGCTCAACACCTCCAGCCTTAGGTGCTATTGTGCTTTTGCCACTACCACCAGATGCACCACCACCACCACCATCAGTACCAGCTGGAAACCACCGCCCATGGGCTCTTCCACCAGACTTCCTCATTTTTTGGAAAATCTAACCAAAATAACAACCATTATATGGTACTGTAAAACAAGGTACAAGGTGTATATAAACTTGTTGAGAATTTAAATCTCCCTTTTTTGGGAGGGAGACTGAACCAAAGCTCAGGCACAGTGTATAAAACAACACAATGTAAGTGGCAGAAAGTGGCTGGCTGATATACGACAAACTAACAGGACTGCAGTATATCCACTTTGTGAGAATTTGAATCTCACTTTTTTTGGGGGAGACTGAACCAAAACTCAGGCCCAGTGTATACAACAACGCAATGTAAGTGGCAGAAAGTGGCTGGCTGACATACGACAAACTAACAGGACTGCAGTATATCCACTTTGTGAGAATTTGAATCTCACTTTTTTGGGGGAAGACTGAACCAAAACTCAGGCCCAGTGTATATAACAACGCAATCTAAGTGGCAGAAAGTGGCTGGAAGATATATGAAAAAATGCAAGGACTGTAGTACAATTTCAATCTCCCTACAATGATCTCAGGAAAAGTATGGCAGCAATAAAAAGGACTGCTGCACACAAAAGTGTGGACAAATAAACAAGATAAATGTGCAGAAAGGAGCAACAGGATTTTTGCTTTTAAAAAAACAGCGGCGTGCAAACAGCAATGCAGCTATCAGGGAGCCTTGTAAGGCAGCCTAATAAGCTACAGAGCTGATGCACAAAAATATAACCTCCACTGTCCCTGCAAACAAATGGTGGTGTTGGACAGTGGAAATCGCTACAGCACAAGCAGTTTGGGGGTTAATCTTCCCTCCCTAACTGTATCACTGATATTCTGATGAAGCTGCAGCAACCTCTCCCTACGCTCAGATCGGCAGAAGTAAGATGGCGGCCGGCGTGCACGCCTCTTTATAGCCCCTGTGACACCGCAGAAAGCAAGCCAATCACTGTCATGCCCTTCTCTAAGATGGTGGGGACCTAGACCTATGTCATCACACTGCCCACACTCTGCGTCCACCTTCATTGGCTGAAAAATGGCACTGAAAGCATCATATGAAATGCGACTTTTGCGCGCAGATCGCCGACCTCATGGTCGATCCCACACTAGGATCGGGTCGGGTTTCATGAAACCCGACTTTGCCGAAAGTTGGCGATTTTTGAATTTGTATGATTCATTTCGCTCAACCCTACTGGTAAATAGAGATACATCTAAATATAAAGTGACAGATAAAAGTTTGGGCACCGCTGGTCGAAATTACTGTTATTGTGAACAGCTAAGCAAATTGAAGATGAAATGATCTCTAAAAGGGATAAAGTTAACCCCTTCATGACCTGGGGTATTTTCGTTTTTTCGTTTTCATTTTTCGCTCCCCTCCTTCCCAGAGCTATAACTTTTTTATTTTTTCCATCAATATGGCCATGTGAGGAATTATTTTTTGCGGGTTGAGTTGTACTTTTGAACAATGTCATTGGTTTTAGCATGTCATGTACTATAAAATAGAAAACAAAAATTCCAAGTGCGGTGAAATTGCAAAAAAAGTGCAAAATCCCACACTTGTTTTTTATTTGGCTTTTTTGCTGGGTTTACTAAATGCTAAAACTGACCTGCCATGATGATTCTCATTATGAGTTCATAGACACCAAACATGTCCAGGTTTTTTTTTATCTAAGTGGTGAAAACAATTTCCAAAACTTGCTAAACAATAAAAAAACGCCATACCCGTAGCATCTCCATTTTTTGTGATCTGGGGTCGGGTGAGGGCTTATTTTTTGCGAGCCGAGCTGATGTTTTTAATGATAACATTTTGGTGCAGATAAGTTCTTTTGATTGCCCGTTATTGCATTTTAACCCCTTCCCGACCCATGACGCCACGTAGGCGTCATGAAAGTTGGTGCCAATCCGACCCATGACGCCTATGTGGCGTCATGGAAAGATCGCGTCCCTGCAGATAGGGTGAAAGGGTTAACTCCCATTTCACCCGATCTGCAGGGACAGGGGGAGTGGTAGTTTAGCCCAGGGGGGGTGGCTTCACCCCCTCGTGGCTACGATCGCTCTGATTGGCTGTTGAAAGTGAAACTGCCAATCAGAACGATTTGTAATATTTCACCCATTATAACGGGTGAACTATTACAATCCAGCCATGGCCGATGCTGCAATATCATCGGCCATGGCTGGAAATACTAGTGTGCCCCCACCCCACCCCACCGATCACCCCCCCAGCCCCCCGATCTGGCCGGTACACTGCTCCGGCTCCCCTCCGTCCAGTGCTCCGCTCCCCCCCGTGCTCTTGTCCGCTCCCCCCGTGCTCCAATCACCCCCCCGTGCTACAATCACCCCCCCTGCACTCCGATTCACCCCCCTGTGCTCCGTTCCACCCCCCCGTGCTCCGTTCCAGCCCCCCCGTGCTCCGTTCCAGCCCCCCCGTGCTCTGTTCCACGCCTGCCGCACTCCGATTCCCCCCCGTGCTCCGATCCCCCCCCCGTGGTCCCCCCTCACCCCATCATACTTACCGATCCAGCCGGGGTCCCGTCCGTCTTCTCCCTGGGCGCCGCCATCTTCCAAAATGGCGGGCGCATGCGCAGTGCGCCCGCCGAATCTGCCGGCCGGCAGATTCGTTCCAAAGTGCATTTTGATCACTGAGATAGATTATATCTCAGTGATCAAAATAAAAAAAATAATAAATGACCCCCCCACCCTTTGTCACCCCCATAGGTAGGGACAATAAAAAAATAAAGAAATTTTTTTTTTCCACTAATATTAGAATAGGGTTAGGGGTAGGGTTAGGGGTAGGGGTAAGGGTAGGGGTAGGGTTAGGGTTAGGGTTAGGGCTAGGGTTAGGGTTTCGGTATGTGCACACGTATTCTGGTCCTCTGCGGATTTTTCCGCTGCGGATTTGATAAATCCGCAGTGCTAAACCGCTGCGGATTTATGGCGGATTTACCGCGTTTTTTCTGCACATTTCACTGCGGTTTTACAATTGCGATTTTCTATTGGAGCAGTTGTAAAACCGCTGCGGAATCCGCACAAAGAAGTGACATGCTGCGGAATGTAAACCGCTGCGTTTCCGTGCAGTTTTTCCGCAGCATGTGTGCAGCGATTTTTGTTTCCCGTAGGTTTACATTGAACTGTAAGCTCATGGGAAACTGCTGCTTTTCCGCAGCATGTGCACATACCTTTAGAATTAGGCCATGTGCACACGGTGCGGATTTGGCTGCGGATTGGCCGCTGCGGATTCGCAGCAGTGTTCCATCAGGTTTACAGTACCATGTAAACATATGAAAAACCAAATCCGCTGTGCCCATGGTGCGGAAAATACCGCGCGGAAACGCTGCGTTGTATTTTCCGCAGCATGTCAATTCTTTGTGCGGATTCCGCAGCGTTTTACACCTGTTCCTCAATAGGAATCCGCAGGTGAAATCCGCACAAAAAACACTGGAAATCCGCGGAAAATCCGCAGGTAAAACGCAGTGCCTTTTACCCGCGGATTTTTCAAAAATGGTGCGGAAATATCTCACACGAATCCGCAATGTGGGCACATAGCCTTAGGGTTAGGGTTGGAATTAGGGTTGTGGTTAGGGTTGTGATTAGGGTTATGGCTACAGTTGGGATTAGGGTTAGGGGTGTGTTGGGGTTAGTGTTGGAGGTAGAATTGAGGGGTTACCACTGTTTAGGCACATCAGGGGTCTCCAAACGCAACATGGCGCCACCATTGATTCCAGCCAATCTCGTATTCAAAAAGTCAAATGGTGCTCCCTCACTTCCGAGCCCTGACGTGTGCCCAAACAGTGGTTTACCCCCACATATGGGGTACCAGCATACTCAGGATAAACTGCGCAACAATTACTGGGGTCCAATTTCTCCTGTTACCCTTGTGAATCTAAAAAAATGCTTGCTAAAACAAAATTTTTGAGGAAAGAAAAATGATTTTTTATTTTCACGGCTCTGCGTTGTAAACGTCTGTGAAGCACTTGGGGGTTCAAAGTGCTCACCACATATCTAGATAAGTTCCTTGGGGGGTCTAGTTTCTAAAATGGGGTCACTTGTGGGGGGTTTCTACTGTTTAGGCACACCAGGGGCTCTGCAAACGCAATGTGACGCCCGCAGACCATTCCATCAAAGTCTGCATTTCAAAAGTCACTACTTCCCTTCTGAGCCCCGACGTGTGCCCAAACAGTGGTTTACCCCCACACATGGGGTATCAGCGTACTCAGGAGAAACTGGACAACAACTTTTGGGGTCCAATTTCTCCTGTGACCCTTGGGAAAATAAAAAATTCTGGGCTAAATAATTATTTTTGAGGAAAGAAAACGTATTTATTATTTTCACGGCTCTGCATTATAAACTTCTATGAAGCACTTGGGGGTTCAAAGTGCTCACCACACATCTAGATAAGTTCCTTTCGGGGTCTAGTTTCCAAAATGGGGTCACTTGTGGGGGGTTTCTACTGTTAAGCCACATCAGGGGCTCTGCAAACGCAACGTGACGCCCACAGAGCATTCCATCAAAGTCTGCATTTCAAAACGTCACTACTTCCCTTCTGAGCCCCGACGTGTGCCCAAACAGTGATTTACCCCCACACATGGGGTATCAGCGTACTCAGGAGAAACTGGACAACAACTTTTGGGGTCCAATTTCTCCTGTAACCCTTGGGAAAATAAAAAATTCTGGGCTAAATAATTATTTTTGAGGAAAGAAAACGTATTTATTATTTTCACGGATCTGCATTATAAACTTCTATGAAGCACTTGGGGGTTCAAAGTGCTCACCACACATCTAGATAAGTTCCTTTGGGGGTCTAGTTTCCAAAATGGGGTCACTTGTGGGGGGGTTCTACTGTTAAGCCACATCAGGGTCTCTGCAAACGCAACGTGACGCCCACAGAGCATTCCATCAAAGTCTGCATTTCAAAACGTCACTACTTCACTTCCGAGCCCAGGCATGTGCCCAAACAGTGATTTACCCCCACATATGGGGTATCGGCGTACTCAGGAGAAACTGGACAACAACTTTTGGGGTCAAATTTCTCCTGTTACCCTTGGGAAAATAAAAAATTGCAGGCTAAAATATCATTTTTGAGAAAATAATTTTTTTTTTTATTTTCATGGCTCTGCGTTATAAACTTCTGTGAAGCACTTGGGGGTTCAAAGTCCTCACCACACATCTAGATTAGTTCCTTTGGGGGTCTAGTTTCCAAAATGGGGTCATTTCTGGGGGATCTCCAATGTTTAGGCACACAGGGGCTCTCCAAACGTGACATGGTGTCCGCTAATGATTGGAGCTAATTTTCCATTTAAAAAGCCAAATGGCGTGCCATCCCTTCCGAGCCCTGCCGTGCACCCAAACAGTGGTTTACCCCCACATATGGGGTATCAGCGTACTCAGGACAAACTGGACAACAATATTTGGGGTCCAATTTCTCCTATTATCCTTGGCAAAATAGGAAATTGCAGGCTAAAAAATCATTTTTGAGGAAAGAAAAATTATTTTTTATTTTCATGGCTCTGCGTTATAAACTTCTGTGAAGCACCTGGGGGTTTAAAGTGCTCAATGTGCAATTAGATAAGTTCCTTGGGGGGTCTAGTTTCCAAAATGGGGTCACTTGTGGGGGAGCTCCAATGTTTAGGCACACAGGGGCTCTCCAAACGCGACATGGTGTCCGCTAACAATTGGAGCTAATTTTCCATTCAAAAAGTCAAATGGCGCGCCTTCCCTTCCGAGCCCTGCCGAGTGCCCAAACAGTGATTTACCCCCACATATGAGGTATCGGCGTACTCGGGAGAAATTGCCCAACAAATTTTATGATCCATTTTATCCTACTGCCCATGTGAAAATGAAAAAATTGAGGCGAAAAGAATTTTTTTGTGAAAAAAAAGTACTTTTTCATTTTTACAGATCAATTTGTGAAGCACCTGAGGGTTTAAAGTGCTCACTAGGCATCTAAATAAGTTCCTTGGGGGGTCTAGTTTCCAAAATGGGGTCACTTGTGGGGGAGCGCCAATGTTTAGGCACACAGGAGCTATCCAAACGCGACATGGTGTCCGCTAACGATGGAAATAATTTTTCATTCAAAAAGTCAAATGGCGCTCCTTCCCTTCCGAGCCTTACCATGTGCCCAAACAGTGGTTTACCCCCACATGTGAGGTATTGGTGTACTCAGGAGAAATTGCCCAACACATTTTAGGATCCATTTTATCCTGTTGCCCATGTGAAAATGAAAAAATTGAGGCTAAAAGAATTTTTTTGTGAAAAAAAAGTACTTTTTCATTTTTACGGATCAATTTGTGAAGCACCTGGGGGTTCAAAGTGCTCACTATGCATCTAGATAAGTTCCTTGGGGCGTCTTGTTTCCAAAATAGGGTCACTTGTGGGGGAGCTCCAATTTTTAGGCACACGGGGGCTCTCCAAACGTGACATGGTGTCCGCTAAAGAGTGGAGCCAATTTTTGATTCAAAAAGTCAAATGGCGCTCCTTCCCTTCCAAGCCCTGCCGTGTGCCCAAACAGTGGTTTACCCCCACATATGAGGTATCAGCGTACTCAGGACAAATTGTATAACAACTTTCGTGGTTCAGTTTCTCCTTTTACCATTGGGAAAATAAAAAAATTGTTGCTAAAAATAATTTTTGTGACTAAAAAGTTAAATGTTCATTTTTTCCTTCCATGTTGCTTCTGCTGCTGTGAAGCACCTGAAGGGTTAATAAACTTCTTGAATGTGGTTTTGAGTACCTTGAGGGGTGCAGTTTTTAGAATGGTGTCACTTTTGGGTATTTTCAGCCATATAGACCCCTCAAACTGACTTCAAATGTGAGGTGGTCCCTAAAAAAAATGGTTTTGTAAATTTCGTTGTAAAAATGACAAATCGCTGGTCAAATTTTAACCCTTATAACTTACTAACAAAAAAAAATTTTGTTTCCAAAATTGTGCTGATGTAAAGTAAACATGTGGGAAATGTTATTTATTAACTATTTTGTGTCACATATCTCTCTGGTTTAACAGAATAAAAATTCAAAATGTGAAAATTGCAAAATTTTCAAAATTTTCGCCAAATTTCCGTTTTTATCACAAATAAACGCAGAATTTATTGACCTAAGTTTACCACTATCATGAAGCCCAATATGTCACGAAAAAACAATCTCAGAACCGCTAGGATCCGTTGAAGCGTTCCTGAGTTATTACCTCATAAAGGGACACTGGTCAGAATTGCAAAAAACGGCAAGGTCTTTAAGGTCAAAATAGGCTGGGTCATGAAGGGGTTAATTCAATGTCGTGGTGACCAATAAGACGTAATTCTGCCGTTTCGATTTTTTTTTCTCTTTACGCCGTTTAGCGATCAGGTTAATTTTCTTTTTATTGATAGATCGGGCCATTCTGAATACCCTGATACAAAATATGTGTACATTTGATTTTTTTATTGTTTTATTTTGAATGGGGCGAAAGGGGGCTGATTTACACTTTTATATTTTTTTTATTTTTTTAAAGCATTTCTTTTACTTTTGCCATGCTTCAATAGCCTCCATGGGAGGCTAGAAGCTGGCACAACTCGATAGCCTCTGCTACATAGGAGCAAAGATCATATCGCTCCTATGTAGTAGAATTGTTGCATTGCTATGATCGCCGACCACAGGGTGGCGCTCATAGCAATCCGGCATCAACAACCATAGAGGTCTCAAAGAGGCCTCTGGTTGTCATGCCGACCAATTGATAACCTCCAATCACATGACGGGAGTCAGCGATGCGCTCATTTCTGGCCAGATGGCCGGAAGCGCTAGTTAAATGCCGCTTTCAGCATTTGACAGCAGCATTTAACTAGTTAATAGCGGTGGGTGAATCACGATTCCACCCGCCGCTATTGCGGGCACATATCAGCTGTTCAAAACAGCTGACATGTCCCGGCTTTGATGCGGGCTCACCGCCAGAGCCGCATCAAAGCAGGGGATCTGACCTCCGAGCACTATCCCGTTTGAGGTCAGAAAGACAGAAAGGGGTGAAAGATGACACATTTCCTTTGTGTTTTAGGAAAACAAAATATTGTCATTTTTACATTTTAACCCCTTCACCCTGAAGCCTGTTTTCACCTTCCTGACCAGGCAATTTTTTTCAATTCTGACCACTGTCACTATATGAGATCATAACTCTGCAACGCTTAAATGGATCCTACTGATTCTGAGAAAGTTTTCTTGTGACATATTGTACTTCATGATAGTGGTAAATTTCTTTGATACAACTTGTGTTTATTTGTGAAAAAATCGGAAATTTGGCAAAAATTTAGCAATTCTTGAACGTTGAATTTTCATGCCCTTAAATCAGACAGTTATGTAAAAAAAAAAACATTTCGCACATGTCTATGTTACATCAGCACAATTATGGAACCAATTTTTTTTGTTGCTAGGAAGTTATAAGGATGAAAAGTTGACCAGCATTTTTTCAACAAAATTTACAAAACCATTTTATTAGGGACCACATCACATTTGAAGTCACTTTGAGGGGTCTATATGACAGAAAATACCCAAAAGTGACACCATTCTAAAAACTGCACCCATCAAGGTGCACAAAAACCACATTTGAACAGTTTATTAACCCTTCAGGTGTTTCATAGGAGCTGAAGCAATGGGGAATGAAAAAATTAACATTTAACTTTTTAGTCACAAAAATGATCTTTCAGCAACGATTTTTTTATTTTCACAAGGGTAAAAGGAGAAAATGGACCACAATGGATGTTGCACAATTTCTGCTGCGTTTGCTGATACTCCATATGTGAGGGAAAACCACTGGTTGAGCACACGGCAGTGCTCAGAAGGGAAGGAGCACCTTTTGACATTTTGAACGCAAAATTGACTGGAATTGAGAGCAGACACCATGTCAAATTTGAAGGGCCCCTGATGTGATTAAACATTAGAAAAACCCCACAAATTACCAATTTTGGAAACTAGACTAGTGATGAGCGAATACACTCGTTACTCGAGATTTCCCGAACATGCTCAGGTGTCCTCCGAGTATTTTTTAGTGCTCGAAGTTTTAGTTTTTAGCGCCGGAGCTGAATGATTTACATCTGTTAGCCAGCATAAGTATATGTGGGGATTCCCTAGCAACCAGGCAACTAAAACTCCGAGCACTAAAAAATACTCAGAGGACATCCGAGCGTGCTCGGGAAATCTTGAGTAACAAGTATATTCGCTCATCACTAAACTACACCCTTCAAGGAATTTATCTAGCTGTGTGGTGAGCACTTTGAATCCCCAAGTGCTTCACAGAAGTTTATAACGTAGAGCCATGAAAATAAAAAATCACATCTTTTCCCCCAAAATTATCTTTTAGCAACATTTATTTTATTTTCACAAGGGTAACTGGATAAAATAGTCACTAAAGTTGTTTCGCAATTTCTCCTGAGTGCACTGATACCCCATATGTGGGGGAAAACCACTGCTTAGGAGCACAGCAGGGCTCTGAAGGGAAGGAGTGACGTTTCAGATTGCAGACTTTGATGGAATGGTCTGCGGACGTCATATCATGTTTGCAGAACCCTAATTGTTATGGCTGGCAATCAGGCAACACAGCGTGCAGTAATCAGCGCACATACAGAGATCTGGCAATAACCAAAAACTATAGGACGAGCTCTGAGACGTGGAATCTCTGTAGACTGCAGTACCTGATCTATCCTCACACAACTATAAGCAGCAGTGGATTGCGCCTAACAACTACCTATGCAACTCGGCACTGCCTGAGGAGCTGACTAGCCTGAAGATAGAAATACAAGCCTGACTTACCTCAGAGAAATACCCCAAAGGAATAGGCAGCCCCCCACATATAATGACTGTTAGCAAGATGAAAAGACAAACGTAGGAATGAAATAGATTCAGCAAAGTGAGGCCCGATATTCTAGACAGAGCGAGGATAGCAAAGAGAACTATGCAGTCTACAAAAAACCCTAAAACGAAAACCACGCAAAGGGGCAAAAAGACCCACCGTGCCGAACTAACAGCACGGCGGTGCACCCCTCTGCTTCTCAGAGCTTCCAGCAAAAGACAATAGCAAGCTGGACAGAAAAAAACAGAAAACAAACTAGAAGCACTTATCTAGCAGAGCAGCAGGCCCAAGGAAAGATGCAGTAGCTCAGATCCAACACTGGAACATTGACAAGGAGCAAGGAAGACAGACTCAGGTGGAGCTAAATAGCAAGGCAGCCAACGAGCTCACCAAAACACCTGAGGGAGGAAGCCCAGAGACTGCAATACCACTTGTGACCACAGAAGTGAACTCAGCCACAGAATTCACAACAGTACCCCCCCCTTGAGGAGGGGTCACCGAACCCTCACCAGAACCCCCAGGCCGACCAGGATGAGCCACATGAAAGGCACGAACAAGATCTGGGGCATGGACATCAGAGGCAAAAACCCAGGAATTATCTTCCTGAGCATAACCCTTCCATTTGACCAGATACTGGAGTTTCCGTCTAGAGACACGAGAATCCAAAATCTTCTCCACAATATACTCCAATTCCCCCTCCACCAAAACAGGGGCAGGAGGCTCCACAGATGGAACCATAGGTGCCACGTATCTCCTCAACAACGACCTATGGAATACATTATATATGGAAAAGGAGTCTGGGAGGGTCAGACGAAAAGACACCGGATTGAGAATCTCAGAAATCCTATACGGACCAATAAAACGAGGTTTAAATTTAGGAGAGGAAACCTTCATAGGAATATGACGAGAAGATAACCAAACCAAATCCCCAACACGAAGTCGGGGTCCCACACGGCGTCTGCGATTAGCGAAAAGCTGAGCCTTCTCCTGGGACAAGGTCAAATTGTCCACTACCTGAGTCCAGATCTGCTGCAACCTGTCCACCACAGAATCCACACCAGGACAGTCCGAAGACTCAACCTGTCCTGAAGAGAAACGAGGATGGAACCCAGAATTGCAGAAAAATGGAGAGACCAAGGTAGCCGAGCTGGCCCGATTATTAAGGGCGAACTCAGCCAACGGCAAAAATGACACCCAATCATCCTGGTCAGCAGAAACAAAACATCTCAGATATGTTTCCAAGGTCTAATTGGTTCGTTCGGTCTGGCCATTAGTCTGAGGATGGAAGGCCGAGGAGAAAGATAGGTCAATGCCCATCCTACCACAAAAGGCTCGCCAGAACCTCGAGACAAACTGGGAACCTCTGTCAGAAACAATATTCTCAGGAATGCCATGTAAACGAACCACATGCTGGAAGAACAAAGGCACCAAATCAGAGGAGGAAGGCAATTTAACCAAGGGCACCAGATGGACCATTTTAGAAAAGCGATCACAGACCACCCAAATGACCGACATTTTTTGAGAAACGGGAAGGTCAGAAATGAAATCCATCGAAATATGTGTCCAAGGCCTCTTCGGGACCGGCAAGGGCAAAAGCAACCCACTGGCACGTGAACAGCAGGGCTTAGCCCTAGCACAAATTCCACAGGACTGCACAAAAGCACGCACATCCCGTGACAGAGATGGCCACCAGAAGGATCTAGCAACCAACTCCCTGGTACCAAAGATTCCTGGATGACCGGCCAGCACCGAACAATGAAGTTCAGAGATAACTTTACTAGTCCACCTATCAGGGACGAACAGTTTCTCGGCCGGACAACGATCAGGTTTATTAGCCTGAAATTTCTGCAACACTCTCCGCAAATCAGGGGAGATGGCAGACACAATGACTCCTTCCCTGAGGATACTCGCCGGCTCAGATAACCCCGGAGAGTCGGGCACAAAACTCCTAGACAGAGCATCCGCCTTCACATTTTTAGAGCCCGGAAGGTATGAAATCACAAAATCAAAACGAGCAAAAAATAACGACCAACGGGCCTGTCTAGGATTCAAGCGCTTGGCAGACTCGAGATAAGTCAAGTTCTTATGATCAGTCAATACCACCACGCGATGCTTAGCACCCTCAAGCCAATGACGCCACTCCTCGAATGCCCACTTCATGGCCAGCAACTCTCGGTTGCCCACATCATAATTACGCTCAGCAGCAGAAAATTTCCTGGAAAAGAAAGCACATGGTTTGAACACTGAGCAACCAGAACCTCTCTGTGACAAAACCGCCCCTGCACCAATCTCAGAAGCATCAACCTCGACCTGGAACGGAAGAGAAACATCAGGTTGACACAACACAGGGGCACAGCAAAAACGACGCTTCAACTCCTGAAAAGCTTCCACGGCAGCAGAAGACCAATTAACCAAATCAGCACCCTTCTTGGTCAAATCGGTCAATGGTCTGGCAATGCTAGAAAAATTACAGATGAAGCGACGATAAAAATTAGCAAAGCCCAGGAATTTCTGCAGACTTTTTAGAGATGTCGGCTGAGTCCAATCCTGGATGGCCTGAACCTTAACCGGATCCATCTCGATAGTAGAAGGGGAAAAGATGAACCCCAAAAATGAAACTTTCTGCACACCGAAGAGACACTTTGATCCCTTCACGAACAAGGAATTAGCACGCAGTACCTGGAAAACCATTCTGACTTGCTTCACATGAGACTCCCAATCATCTGAGAAGATCAAAATGTCATCCAAGTAAACAATCAAGAATTTATCCAGATACTCACAGAAAATGTCATGCATAAAAGACTGAAAAACAGATGGAGCATTGGCAAGTCCGAACGGCATCACCAGATACTCAAAATGACCCTCGGGCGTATTAAATGCCGTTTTCCATTCATCTCCCTGCCTGATTCTCACCAGATTATACGCACCACGAAGATCAATCTTAGTAAACCAACTAGCCCCCTTAATCCGAGCAAACAAGTCAGAAATCAATGGCAAGGGATACTGAAACTTAACAGTGATCTTATTAAGAAGGCGGTAATCAATACACGGTCTTAGCGAACCATCCTTCTTGGCTACAAAAAAGAACCCTGCTCCCAATGGTGACGACGATGGGCGAATATGTCCCTTCTCCAGGGACTCCTTCACATAACTGCGCATAGCGGTGTGTTCAGGTACGGACAAATTAAATAAACGACCCTTAGGGAATTTACTACCAGGAATCAAATCGATAGCACAATCACAATTCCTATGCGGAGGTAGGGCATCAGACTTGGACTCTTCAAATACATCCTGAAAGTCCGACAAGAACTCTGGGATGTCAGAAGGAATGGATGACGAAATAGACAAAAATGGAACATCACCATGTACTCCCTGACAACCCCAGCTGGTTACCGACATAGAGTTCCAATCCAATACTGGATTATGGGTTTGTAGCCATGGCAACCCCAACACGACCACATCATGCAAATTATGCAGTACCAGAAAGCGAATAACTTCCTGATGTGCAGGAGCCATGCACATGGTCAGCTGGGCCCAGTACTGAGGCTTATTCTTGGCCAAAGGTGTAGCATCAATTCCTCTCAACGGAATAGGACACCGCAAAGGCTCCAAGAAAAATCCACAACGTTTAGCATAATCCAAATCCATCAGATTCAGGGCAGCGCCTGAATCCACAAACGCCATGACAGAATACGATGACAAAGAGCACATTAAGGTAATGGACAAAAGGAATTTGGACTGTACAGTACCAATAACGGCAGAGCTATCGAACCGCCTAGTGCGTTTAGGACAATTAGAAATAGCATGAGTAGAATCACCACAATAGAAACACAGTCTGTTCAGACGTCTGTGTTCTTGCCGTTCTACTTTAGTCATAGTCCTGTCGCACTGCATAGGCTCAGGTTTACTCTCAGGCAGTACCGCCAGATGGTGCACAGATTTACGCTCGCGCAAGCGACGACCGATCTGAATGGCCAAGGACATAGACTCATTCAAACCAGCAGGCATAGGAAATCCCACCATTACATCCTTAAGAGCTTCAGAGAGACCCTTTCTGAACAAAGCCGCTAGTGCAGATTCATTCCACAGAGTGAGTACTGACCATTTCCTAAATTTCTGACAATATACTTCTACATCATCCTGACCCTGGCATAAAGCCAGCAGATTTTGCTCAGCCTGATCCACTGAATTAGGCTCATCGTAAAGCAATCCGAGCGCCAGGAAAAATGCATCAACATTACTCAATGCAGAATCTCCTGGTGCAAGAGAAAACGCCCAGTCCTGTGGGTCGCCGCGCAAAAAAGAAATAATAATCAAAACCTGTTGAATAGGATTACCAGAAGAATGAGGTTTCAAGGCCAAAAATAGCTTACAATTATTTCTGAAGCTCAGGAACTTAGTTCTGTCACCAAAAAACAAATCAGGAATCGGAATTCTTGGTTCTAGCATCGATTTCTGATCAATAGTATCTTGAATCTTTTGTACATTTACAACGAGATTATCCATTGAGGAGCACAGAGCCTGAATATCCATGTCCACAGCTGTGTCCTGAAGCACTCTAATGTCTAGGGGAAAAAAAAGACTGAAGACAGAGCTAAGAAAAAAAAATGATGTCAGGATTTCTTTTTTCCCTCTATTGGGAATCATTGGTTTGGCTCCTTGTACTGTTATGGCTGGCAATCAGGCAACACAGCGTGCAGTAATCAGCGCACATACAGAGATCTGGCAATAACCAAAAACTATAGGACGAGCTCTGAGACGTGGAATCTCTGTAGACTGCAGTACCTGATCTATCCTCACACAACTATAAGCAGCAGTGGATTGCGCCTAACAACTACCTATGCAACTCGGCACTGCCTGAGGAGCTGACTAGCCTGAAGATAGAAATACAAGCCTGACTTACCTCAGAGAAATACCCCAAAGGAATAGGCAGCCCCCCACATATAATGACTGTTAGCAAGATGAAAAGACAAACGTAGGAATGAAATAGATTCAGCAAAGTGAGGCCCGATATTCTAGACAGAGCGAGGATAGCAAAGAGAACTATGCAGTCTACAAAAAACCCTAAAACGAAAACCACGCAAAGGGGCAAAAAGACCCACCGTGCCGAACTAACAGCACGGCGGTGCACCCCTCTGCTTCTCAGAGCTTCCAGCAAAAGACAATAGCAAGCTGGACAGAAAAAAACAGAAAACAAACTAGAAGCACTTATCTAGCAGAGCAGCAGGCCCAAGGAAAGATGCAGTAGCTCAGATCCAACACTGGAACATTGACAAGGAGCAAGGAAGACAGACTCAGGTGGAGCTAAATAGCAAGGCAGCCAACGAGCTCACCAAAACACCTGAGGGAGGAAGCCCAGAGACTGCAATACCACTTGTGACCACAGAAGTGAACTCAGCCACAGAATTCACAACACCTAATGTGCCTAAACGGTTGAACTCTCCCACAAGTGACCTCATTTTGGAAACTAGACCTCTCAATGAAGTTATTTAGATATGTGGTGAGGACCATGAACCTCCAAGTGCCTCATAGAAAATTATAACATTGAGTTGTGAAAATTTAAAAAAAAACACATTTTTTCACCCAAAATGATGTTTTAGCCTAATTTTTTTATTTTCACGAGGGTAACTGGAGAAAAAAGGGATTGCTAAAGTTGTTGCGCTATTTCTCCCGAATATGCCGATTCCCCAAATGTGAAGGAAAACCATTGCTTGGCTGCACTGCAGGGCTCGGAAGGGAAAGAGTGATGTTTTCAATTGAAGACTTTGATGGACTGGTCTGCGGACAAATGGTTGCAGGGCAGTAATCACTTTTTTAGATTAACCCCTTTGGTGCTGATTGGCCACAAACTTGGGTTCAACCAATCAGTGCCAAAGGGGTTAATCAGGTAAGGTGACGTCACGATCACCCCAACCATTGTGAAAGCTGTGATTGGTGCTGTGTCACACAGCACAGATCACAGCATGTCACATGTTTTTTTCTCAACTTTATTTATATATTGCTTTGATTGGCTGGTCAGCAATGACTAGACAATCACAGCGATCGCTGATGTGGGGGGGCGATACAGACTCCCGGAGCGATGTGCAGGGATGGTCTGCTGTCAGGGACAATAGCCATCTTAACCCGGTCACCGCACTGTACATATAGTTCTCTTTGCAGGAAGGCACCTCCTGCAGCGCAGTATACAGTACAGACCAAAAGTTTGGACACACCTTCTCATTTAAAGATTTTTCTGTATTTTCATGACTATGACAATTGTACATTCACACTGAAAGCATCAAATCTATGAATTAATACATGTGGAATTTTATACTTAACAAAAAAGTGGGAAACAACTAAAATTATGTCTTATATTCTAGGCTCTTCAAAGTAGCCACCTTTTGCTTTGATGACTGCTTTGCACACTCTTGGCATTCTCTTGATGAGCTTCAAGAGGTAGTCACCGGGAATGGTCTTCCAACAATCTTGAAGGAGTTCCCAGAGATGCTTAGCACTTGTTGGCCTTTTTGCATTCACTCTGCGGTCCAGCTCACCCCAAACCATCTCGATTGGGTTCAGGTCTGGTGACTGTGGAGGCCAGGTCATCTGTCGTAGCACCCCATCTCTCTCCTTCTTGGTCAAATAGCCCTTACACAGCCTGGAGGTGTGTTTCGGGTCATTGTCCTGTTGAAAAAAAAATGATGGGCCAACTAAACGCAAACCGGATGGAATAGCATGCTGCTGCAAGATGCTGTGGTAGCCATGCTGGTTCAGTATGCCTTCAATTTTGAATAAATCCCCAACAGTGTCACCAGCAAAGCACCCCCACACCAGCACACCACCTCCTCCATACTTCACGGTGGGAACCAGGCATGTAGAGTCCATCCGTTCACCTTTTCTGCATCGCACAAAGACACAGTGGTTGGAACCAAAGATCTCAAATTTGGACTCATCAGACCAAAGCACAGATTTCCACTGGTCTAATGTCCATTCCTTGTGTTCTTTAGCCCAAACAAGTCTCTTCTGCTTGTTTCCTGTCCTTAGCAGTGGTTTCCTAGCAGCTATTTTACCATGAAGGACTGCGGCACAAAGTCTCCTCTTAACAGTTGTTGTAGAGATGTGTCTACTGCTAGAACTCTGTGTGGCATTGATCTGGTCTCTAATCTGAGCTGCTGTTAACTTGCGATTTCTGAGGCTGGTGACTCAGATAAACTTATCCTCAGAAGCAGAGGTGACTCTTGGTCTTCTTTTCTGGGGGGCGGTCCTCATGTGAACCAGTTTCTTTGTAGCGCTTGATGGTTTTTGCCACTGCACTTGGGGACATTTTCAAAGTTTTCCCAATTTTTCTGACTGACTGACCTTCATTTCTTAAAGTAATGATGGCCATTCATTTTTCTTTACTTTGCTGCTATTTTCATGCCATAATACAAATTCTAACAGTCTATTCAGTAGGGCTATCAGCTGTGTATGCACCAGACTTCTGCTCAACACAACTGACGGTCCCAACACCATTTATAAGGCAAGAAATCCCACTTTTTAAACCTGACAGGGCACACCTGTGAAGTGAAAACCATTCCCGGTGACTACCTCTTGAAGCTCATCAAGAGAATGCCAAGAGTGTGCAAAGCAGTCATCAAAGCAAAAGGTGGCTACTTTGAAGAGCCTAGAATATAAGACATAATTTTAGTTGTTTCACACTTTTTTGTTAAGTATATAATTCCACATGTGTTAATTCATAGTTTTGATGCCTTCAGAGTGAATGTACAATTTTCATAGTCATGAAAATACAGTGCCTACAAGTAGTATTCAACCCCCTGCAGATTTAGCAGGTTTACACATTTGGAACTAACTTGGCATTGTGACATTTGGACTGTACATCAGCCTGGAAGTGTGAAATGCACTGCAGCAAAAAAGAATGTTATTTCTTTGTTTATTTTTTTTTAAATTGTGAAAAATCTTTTCAGAGGGTCATTTATTATTCAACCCCTCAACCCACCAGAATTCTGTTTGGTTCCCCTATAGTATTAAGAAAAAGTTCAGGCACAAAGAACAATGAGCTTCACATGTTTGGATTAATTATCTCTTTTTCCAGCCTTTTCTGACTATTTAAGACCCTCCCCAAACTTGTGAACAGCACTCATACATGGTCAACATGGGAAAGACAAAGGAGCATTCCAAGGCCATCAGAGACAAGATCGTGGAGGGTCACAAGGCTGGCAAGGGGTACAAAACCCTTTCCAAGGAGTCGGTCCTACCTGTCTCCACTGTTGGGAGCATCATCCGGAACTGGAAGGCTTATGGAACTACTGTTAGCCTTCCACGGCCTGGACAGCCTTTGAAAGTTTCCTCCCGTGCCGAGGCCAGGCTTGTCCGAAGAGTCAAGGCTAACCCAAGGACAATAAGGAAGGAGCTCCGGGAAGATCTCATGGCAGTGGGGACATTGGTTTCAGTCAATACCATAAGCAACGTACTCCATCGCAATGGTCTCCATTCCAGACGAGCCCGTAAGGTACCTTTACTTTCAAAGCATCATGTCAAGGCTCGTCTACAGTTTGCTTATGATCACTTGGAGGACTCTGAGACTGACTGGTTCAAGGTTCTCTGGTCTGATGAGACCAAGATCGAGATCTTTGGTGCCAACCACACACATGACGTTTGGAGACTGGATGGCACTGCATACGACCCCAAGAATACCATCCCTACAGTCAAGCATGGTGGTGGCAGCATCATGCTGTGGGGCTGTTTCTCAGCCAAGGGGCCTGGCCATCTGGTCCGCATCCATGGGAAGATGGATAGCACAGCCTACCTGGAGATTTTGGCCAAGAACCTCCGCTCCTCCATCAAGGATCTTAAGATGGGTCGTCATTTCATCTTCCAACAAGACAACGACCCAAAGCACACAGCCAAGAAAGCCAAGGCCTGGTTCAAGAGGCAAAAAATCAAGGTGTTGCAGTGGCCTAGTCAGTCTCCTGACCTTAACCCAATTGAAAACTTGTGGAAGGATCTCAAGATTAAAGTCCACATGAGACACCCAAAGAACCTAGATAACTTGGAGAAGATCTGCATGGAGGAGTGGGCCAAGATAACTCCAGAGACCTGTGCCGACCTGATCAGGTCTTATAAAAGACGATTATTAGCTGTAATTGCAAACAAAGGTTATTCCACAAAATATTAAACCTAGGGGTTGAATAATAATTGACCCACACTTTTATGTTTAAAATTTATAAAAATTTAACTGAGCAACAAAACTTTTTGGTTTGTAAGATTTATGCATCTGTTAATAAATCCTGCTCTTGTTTGAAGTTTGAAGGCTCTAACTTATTTGCATCTTATTAAACCTGCCCATGTCCCCCCAAAAAATTAAACAACCATATCCCTCACCTGTCCGATGTGAAGATAATCCATACTGTCCCATGAAGTTCAGATGATTTGGATAGCGGTCACTTTAGTGATGTGACCACTCTCTCCGCCAGCCAGAATACACTGACAGGAATGTAATTGCTCCTGCTGTGTCTAGCATTAAGCTCCCATGAAACAATTCACTGGAGTTCATAGCTGAACCCTGCTGACCTCCCTTACGGTACCGCTTTCTGCTTGAGAAAGTTGGTGGTGCCTGGGAGGAAGGCCAATTTCCCTTGCCCCTTCCCTGGATCTTAATATCAGTCCATAGCTGTCTATTTAGCATTTGCTGGTTTAAAATTATGGGGGGACCCTACAAAATGTTTTTTTCTGGGATCCCCCATATAAAGTAACCAGTAAAGGCTAGCCAAATATCTGTGAGGTGATATTAATAGCCTGGGAACCTTTAGAATATTGCCCCCCTTCCCAGTATATTAACATCAGCCATCTGCTTTCCATTCTCTTCTTATGATAATTATGGTAGATCCCACTCTGTTTTTTTCATTTTTTTCTCTTTACTGATTAATAAGTACAGTAAAATACACACCTAAGTTAATCTAGCCATAGATTTTCAATGATGTTCACATCAGGGGACTTTGAGGGCCATTGTAAAACCTTCAGCTTATGCCTGTAAAGGTAGTTTATTGTGGATTTTCAGGTATCCATTTGTAAAAACCATCCTCTTTTCAACTTCACCTTTTTTTTTTACAGATGGTGTTATGTTTGCATCAAGAATTTGTTGAAATTTCATTGAATCCATTCTTACCTCTACCCTTGAAATGTTCCCCATACCATTGGCTGCAACTGATCCCTAAAACATGATTTAACCACCTCTATGCTTAATGGTTGGCGATATATTAATTTCCTGAAATTCTGTCTCCTTTTTTCTCCACACATACCTTTGATCATTGTGACCAAAGAGTTCTAATCTAACCTCATCGGTGCACAAAACTTGTTTCCAAAATTCATCAGGCTTGTTTTGATGTTCTTTTGTATACTTCTAACTCTTAATTTTATGGTGAGTATGCAGGAGATGTTTTCCTCAGAGGACTCTTCCATATAGGCCATATTTGTGCAGGTGTCTCTGAACAGTAGAACAATGTGCCACAACTCCAGAGTCTGCTATATCTTTCTGAAGATCTTTTGCAGTCAAGAGGAGTTTCTGATTTGCCTCTCTAGCAATCCTATGAACAGCTTTCCTACAAGCAGCTCTCACTGAAATTTAGCTTGGTCTTCCTGATCTTATCTTGACCTCCGCTGTTCCTCTTAACTGCCATTTCTTAATTGCATTTCAAACTGAGGAAAGGGCAACTTGAAAATGCTTTGCTATCTTCTTATACCCTTCTCTTGCTTTGTGGGCCTCCAAAATTTTCATTTTCAGAATGCTACGCAGCTGCTTAGAAGAACCCATGGCTGCTGTTTTGGCACAAGGTTAGAAGAGACTGGATTTTTATAAATCTTGAAAAGTTGCATCACCTGGCCTTTCTTAGGCTACGTTCAGACTAGCGTTGCACGCCGCTGCGTCGGCGACGCAACGCACGACGCACACAAAAACGCGGCAAAACGCACGCAAAAACGCTGTGTTTTGCGACGCGTGCGTCGTTTTTTGCCGAAAATCGGACGCAAGAAAAATGCAACTTGTTGCGTTTTCTTGGTCCGACGCTAGCGGCAAAAAAGACGCAAGTGTTGCAAAACGCAACACACAAAAACGCATGCGTCCCCCATGTTAAACATAGGGGCGCATGACGCGTGCGTCGCCGCTGCGTCGCCTGACGCTAAGGCGACGCACACTAGCAGAACGCTAGTGTGAACGTAGCCTTAGGGATGATAGTGAACAAGCCATAACCCTAACAGGGCAATTAAGGTCTGAAACCTTGGTCAAAGTTATTTGAGCACCCAAATCTCCAAACTTTTTCATTGGCCCGTTTTCCTTTTTGTAATTTTTTAAAATGTAAAAAATGACAATATCTTTTTTATTTTTGACTAAATACAAAGTAAATGTGTCATCATTAACTTTAGGTCTTTTAGAGATAATTTAATTTTCAATTTGCTTAACAGGTCACAATAACAGTAATTTTGACGAGGGATGCCTAAACTTTTACATGCCACTGTAAATAGTGAAACTTACGTAAAAATTAGACCATTATGACTGCTACAACTATGAATGAATGAGCAAAAAATAAATAGGTCCTAACCATTACTGGATACAGCAGGGCAGTCCCGGATTTGGGTCCACGCCCAGCATTCTCAGGCATCCGCTGATTGTTCCTCACTATCAAAGCCCCCCTGATATCTCCTCCTGCCAGTGTAGAAAGAAATGGTAAATGGGGGTGGCTTGGGGTGTGGTTGTGCCGCATAATTTGATCCTCTCTCTATTATTTTGGGAGGTGTGTATTTATTGGATATTTCAGTACACACTATGTAAATATTGTTTTGGGTAAAACTACTTATATTTTACAGTACAGTTTATTCACATAGTTTTATATCTTTTGAGACCTGCAATACAAGCTATGAACCAAGTGTCTTTTTTAGATGGAATTTACCTCACTCATTTCTATTTCTCTCCTTGTTACTGGGAACCTGTTTTTTCTCAAAAGTGCATTTCTCCAATCCTCTTGTCGTTGTTACCATTATTTTCTCCTTGTGACCCTTCTTATGTTGCTACTTCTTTTCTGTAAGTACATCAAACTAACCTTTGTTTTTGAGGCCTTAAAGCAAAAGTTGCATGCAAAATCCAAAAAAAGGACAAAGCTTTACACAGGGCCAAAATAGATGATTAAAAATATATAAAGTTTATTAAAGACATTATAAAATCACATATAAAAAAGAGAGAGCACCACCGGTACAGACAGAAAGTGGGTACACCCGGATAAATTGTAAGCATAGATATGTACACTTAGTATCAAACATAGTCCCTATTTATAGATAGAAAATATGTATAAGTGTTCCCAAACAATAATATATAGGGCAATATAGGTAAATATTGTTTATGTTAACAATATAGGTACCACAATGAAGATTACTGAACAGTGGGTATATACAGTACATATAGAAAACTGGCAGAACTACAGTCGCACACACAGCTGCCACTTTAGAGCACAGTCAAAGTATATAATGCCATTAGTTTCACATATGTAAATCAGGCAGACATAGCAAACAAGCCGAAGAGTAAAAGAGCACATGGTAGTAGGTATTTACCTCACGAGTTGTTCCGGGGACTCTGGTTTTGTCCAACGTATGCAGATATAAAACAGTGACCATAACACTGCCCTGTGAAAATGGATTTAGACTATTAGACAATATATTTGATTTAAAGGGAATCTGCCTCCAAGTGTTTGCTCCCTCTTTTGAGAGCAGCATGATGTAGGGCTAGACAATCTGATTCAATGTGTCACTTAAGGTACCTTAACACATAACGATATTGTTAACGATATCGTTGCTATTTGTGACGTAGCAACGATATCGTTAATGAAATCGTTCTGTGTGACAGCGACCAACGATCAGGCCCCTGCTGGGAGATCGTTGGTCGCTGAATAAAGTCCAGAACTTTATTTCGTCGCTGGACTCCCTGGAGACATCGCTGGATCGGCGTGTGTGACACCGATCCAGCGATGTCTTCACTGGTAACCAGGGTAAACATCGGGTAACTAAGCGCAGGGCCGCGCTTAGTAACCCGATGTTTACCCTGGATACCATGCTAAAAGTTAAAAAAAACAAACACTAGATACTTACCTACAGCTGTCTGTCCTCCAGCGCTGCGCTCTGCACTCCTCCTGTACTGGCTGTGAGCCGGAAAGCAGAGCGGTGACGTCACCGCTCTGCTTTCCGGCTCACAGACAGTACAGGAGGAGAGCAGAGAAGCAGAGCGCAGCGCTGGAGGACAGACGGCTGTAGGTAAGTATCTAGTGTTTGTTTTTTTTAACTTTTAGCATGGTATCCAGGGTAAACATCGGGTTACTAAGCGCGGCCCTGCGCTTAGTTACCCGATGTTTACCCTGGTTACCGGCATCGTTGGTCGCTGGAGAGCGGTCTGTGTGACAGCTCTCCAGCGACCAAACAGCGACGCTGCAGCGATCCGGATCGTTGTCGGTATCGCTGCAGCGTCGCTTAATGTGAAGGGGCCTTTACTTTACTGATTGCTGCAATTTTGATAAAATCCCTGTTTTTTCTGCTGAATATCTACCAGTTCTCTGAATGCTGAGCTCTGTATAACCGCGCCCACACCACTGATTGGCAACTTTATGTGTACACTATGCATAGGCAGAAAGCTGCCAATTAGTGTTGCAGGCTGCACTGTACAGAGCTCACGCCAAGGATTAGGTTCACTGGCACGAACTGGGCTGGGAGTCACAGACAGGACTGGCTTCGAAACCTTTTCGGACAGTAAGATTCGGAATCAATGGACAGGTGCGGCTTCAGGGTGCAGATACCATAGCTGTAGCTTCGAGATTCGGGTACCACCGATGCGGCTGCAGAGTTCTGCTACCACCAGTGTGGCTTCAGGTTTCAGGTAATACTGGAGCAGCTTCAGGGTAATGTACTATGCAGAAATATGAGAACAGGTTCAGGATAACAAACTAGCTACACTAGATTAGGACGGGGATCTGGCAACATACAGTTGCCATTCACGAGATATAGGGAAACTACAGTGATTGCTCAGTCACCTCCCAACTGGAGAGGGAGCCATTTATACTGGATGCCTCCCAGCTATTGGCTGAGGGCATTTTCAAGGTATGCATGCTGCCCCTTTAAGAACAGGGGACCATGCGCCACCGAGAGGCCTTTGTGTTGGGCACATGGAGCAGGAAATGTGCAAGGAGACACGGAGGTCACCGCACGCTGCTGGGGTGATGGGTATGTCGGTATCCCTGCAAGTAGCGGGAAGAGCGCCGCCATTAGTGTTACTTACCATAAGAAATTGTGAAGGTTTTTTAACCCCCATTGAGCTGTAACATTTTTGAGATTCTTACCAGTTTAGGGTGCACTTGTATGTCTATTGGTACTGAAGATCTACTGTCTGTAATCAGATTTAGATAATTAAATTCTATTGATTAATTCTCCAAATTTGATAAATGGTCACATTATTAACCCCTAAGTGACCACCGATACTCATCAAAATGGCAGCCGCTAAGGGTACTTATACCCTCATCGCTGTTTTAAATCGGCGATCAGGATTAAGGTTATAGCGCCCCCAAGAGTCAAAATATCTTTCGAGTCTCGGCTACCGGGGTAGCTAAGACCCCAGAGAACATGATCAGGGCTAGATTTTCCAGTGTCTGATCACACACCAAAATTATACTGTATGCCAGGTGTTTTAACGATTTGTCTCTCTACTGACATTATATACATGTCAGAGGAGAGAGAAATGATGCCCCCCGAGAACCCCTGGTACCTTCACAATCTCCGGGCCCTCCTGATCCATCCCCTTGCCCGGTGTCATCTTTCTGAAAAAAAAATGGTGCACTGCACCCCCCGAGTTCTGCCGGCCAAAAAAATATAGCCACATAAAGTGACACTGGTCAGAACTGTAAACTTTGGCTTGGTCATTAAGGTCAAAATTGGCTCGGTCATTAAGGGGTGAAGGTAAAATGTTATTAAATGTTATGTTTACAGACAAATGTCATATTTCCAAGAAAATTGTGAACTAGGAAAATGCAGACTGTGCAGCGATACACAGATTTCAGATAAAGTGAGGATACAAGTGTTAGCCATGTGTAACTGGCAGCCCGGTGGCCTGTCCATATTGTGAGATTCATTTCTTTCTTTTCTCACAATATGATCAGGTGATGAAAATGAGCGTAATGTTATATGGTACTTACACTGCTATATTGTCTAATATGTTTCTAATTTGTAACATTGTAATAAATACAGCGAGAGGTGATGGAATTGAAGGATTATTTGCAACCAGTCTATCACCTCTTCTCGTTAAAAGCCTCTCTCATCATACCACGCAATTATCATATTTGACAGGAACATCTCATTACATTTGCATGTGCTTGTGCTTCTTGATCACCATCTCTGTCTGTCTCTCTCGCCCATGTTACATTTTCAACCCTTCATCATGAGTTTTTCAGGACATTTTCTTTTCATCTGTTCTTCTTCAAAGTGTAGATTTCCATGTCCATTTATTTGTCATCATTTCCCATAAATAAAAGATTGAGAAATGTGATTAGGAAAAGCTGCCAACTCTCTCACACTTGGCTGTTGGTTGTCATTCCTTTGATTAAATGGTGTAAAGGCATAACTCCAGCCGGCTAGGTGAAAATTGGTATCGGAATAGCTTTGTATGAGGTTAGAAGTGATTAGATGGGAAGGAAGAGATAGCAGAATGCTGGAGAGGAACCTGAAAATCTAGACCGTGTGATCTAGGAACGTAACAATGGAAGGTATTGGTTCCTTATGGATTGCAAGCTTCTCAATCAAATTGTCATGTTGTTCTTTATGTGTACACTGTTGGGACCCTTTATAATTACCAAATATAGCTATAAATAATCTTACCTTTAATTTTCTAAGTTATGTAAATTTTAGATGTATTCAGTTCTTGAATTTGTTGGTTGCTTTATCAATGCTGAACTGATAGAGGACTGTCTGAAATTCAATATTGAACTGATAGAGGACTGTCTGGAATTCAATATGGAACTGATAGAGGACTGTCTGGAATTCAATATTGTCCTGATAGAGGACTGTCAGGAATTCGATATTGAACTGATAGAGGACTGACTGGAATTCAATATTGAACTGATAGAGTAATCTCTGGAATTCAATATTGTACTGAGAGAGGACTGTCTGGAATTCAATATTGAACTGATAGAGGACTGTCTGGAATTCAATATTGAACTGATGGAGGACTGTCAGGAATTCGATATTGAACTGATAGAGGACTGTCAGGAATTCGATATTGAACTGATAGAGGACTGTCTGGAATTCAATATTGAACTGATAGAGGACTGTCTGGAATTCAATATTGTACTGATAGAGGACTGTCTGGAATTCAATATTGAACTGATAGAGGACTGTCTGGAATTCAATATTGTACTGATAGAGGACTGTCTGGAATTCAATATTGTACTGATAGAGGACTGTCTGGAATTCAATATTGTCCTGATAGAGGACTGTCTGGAATTCAATATTGAACTGATAGAGCACTGTCTGGAATTAAATATTGAACTGATAGAGGACTGTCTGGAATTAAATATTGAACTGATAGAGGATTGTCTGGAATTCAACATTGTACTGATAGAGGACTGTCTGGGATTCAATATGGAACTGATAGAGGACTGTCTGGAATTCAATATTGTACTGATAGAGGACTGTCTGGAATTCAATATTGAACTGATAGAGGACTGTCTGGAATTCAATATTGAACTGATAGAGGACTGTCTGGAATTCAATATTGTACTGATAGAGGACTGTCTGGAATTCAATATTGAACTGATAGAGGACTGTCAGGAATTCAATATTGTACTGATAGAGGACTGTCTGGAATTCAATATTGTACTGATAGAAGACTGTCTGGAATTCAATATTGAACTGATAGAGGACTGTCTGGAATTCAATATTGAACTGATAGAGGACTGTCTGGAATTCAATATTGAACTGATAGAGGACTGTCTGGAATTCAATATTGAACTGATAGAGGACTGTCAGGAATTCAATATTGTACTGATAGAGGACTGTCTGGAATTCAATATTGTACTGATAGAGGACTGTCTGGATTTCAATATTGAACTGATAGAGGACTGTCTGGAATTCAATATTGAACTGATAGAGGACTGTCTGGAATTCAATATTGAACTGATAGAGGACTGTCTGGAATTCAATATTGTACTGATAGAGGACTGTCTGGAATTCAATATTGAACTGATAGAGGACTGTCTGGAATTCAATATTGTACTGATAGAGGACTGTCTGGAATTCAATATTGAACTGATAGAGGACTGTCTGGAATTCAATATTGTACTGATAGAGGACTGTCTGGAATTCAATATTGAACTGATAGAGGACTGTCTGGAATTCAATATTGTACTGATAGAGGACTGTCTGGAATTCAATATTGTACTGATAGAGGACTGTCTGGAATTCAATATTGTCCTGATAGAGGACTGTCTGGAATTCAATATTGAACTGATAGAGCACTGTCTGGAATTAAATATTGAACTGATAGAGGACTGTCTGGAATTAAATATTGAACTGATAGAGGATTGTCTGGAATTCAACATTGTACTGATAGAGGACTGTCTGGGATTCAATATGGAACTGATAGAGGACTGTCTGGAATTCAATATTGTACTGATAGAGGACTGTCTGGAATTCAATATTGAACTGATAGAGGACTGTCTGGAATTCAATATTGAACTGATAGAGGACTGTCTGGAATTCAATATTGTACTGATAGAGGACTGTCTGGAATTCAATATTGAACTGATAGAGGACTGTCAGGAATTCAATATTGTACTGATAGAGGACTGTCTGGAATTCAATATTGTACTGATAGAGGACTGTCTGGAATTCAATATTGAACTGATAGAGGACTGTCTGGAATTCAATATTGAACTGATAGAGGACTGTCTGGAATTCAATATTGAACTGATAGAGGACTGTCTGGAATTCAATATTGAACTGATAGAGGACTGTCAGGAATTCAATATTGTACTGATAGAGGACTGTCTGGAATTCAATATTGTACTGATAGAGGACTGTCTGGATTTCAATATTGAACTGATAGAGGACTGTCTGGAATTCAATATTGAACTGATAGAGGACTGTCTGGAATTCAATATTGAACTGATAGAGGACTGTCTGGAATTCAATATTGTACTGATAGAGGACTGTCTGGAATTCAATATTGAACTGATAGAGGACTGTCAGGAATTCAATATTGTACTGATAGAGGACTGTCTGGAATTCAATATTGTACTGATAGAGGACTGTCTGGAATTCAATATTGAACTGATAGAGGACTGTCTGGAATTCAATATTGAACTGATAGAGGACTGTCTGGAATTCAATATTGAACTGATAGAGGACTGTCTGGAATTCAATATTGAACTGATAGAGGACTGTCAGGAATTCAATATTGTACTGATAGAGGACTGTCTGGAATTCAATATTGAACTGATAGAGGACTGTCAGGAATTCAATATTGTACTGATAGAGGACTGTCTGGAATTCAATATTGTACTGATAGAGGACTGTCTGGAATTCAATATTGAACTGATAGAGGACTGTCTGGAATTCAACATTGTACTGATAGAGGACTGTCTGGGATTCAATATGGAACTGATAGAGGACTGTCTGGAATTCAATATTGTACTGATAGAGGACTGTCTGGAATTCAATATTGAACTGATAGAGGACTGTCTGGAATTCAATATTGAACTGATAGAGGACTGTCTGGAATTCAATATTGTACTGATAGAGGACTGTCTGGAATTCAATATTGAACTGATAGAGGACTGTCTGGAATTCAATATTGAACTGATAGAGGACTGTCTGGAATTCAATATTGTACTGATAGAGGACTGTCTGGAATTCAATATTGAACTGATAGAGGACTGTCTGGAATTCAATATTGAACTGATAGAGGACTGTCTGGAATTCAATATTGTACTGATAGAGGACTGTCTGGAATTCAATATTGAACTGATAGAGGACTGTCTGGAATTCAATATTGTACTGATAGAGGACTGTCTGGAATTCAATATTGTACTGATAGAGGACTGTCTGGAATTAAATATGGAACTGATAGAGGACTGTCTGGAATTCAATATTGAACTGATAGAGGACTGTCTGGAATTCAATATTGTACTAATAGAGGACTGTCTGGAATTCAATATTGTACTGATAGAGGACTGTCTGGAATTCAATATTGAACTGATAGAGGACTGTCTGGAATTAAATATTGAACTGATAGAGGATTGTCTGGAATTCAACATTGTACTGATAGAGGACTGTCTGGGATTCAATATGGAACTGATAGAGGACTGTCTGGAATTCAATATTGTACTGATAGAGGACTGTCTGGAATTCAATATTGAACTGATAGAGGACTGTCTGGAATTCAATATTGAACTGATAGAGGACTGTCTGGAATTCAATATTGAACTGATAGAGGACTGTCTGGAATTAAATATGGAACTGATAGAGGACTGTCTGGAATTCAATATTGAACTGATAGAGGACTGTCTGGAATTCAATATTGTACTGATAGAGGACTGTCTGGAATTCAATATTGTACTGATAGAGGACTGTCTGGAATTCAATATTGAACTGATAGAGGACTGTCTGGAATTCAATATTGAACTGATAGAGGACTGTCAGGAATTCAATATTGTACTGATAGAGGACTGTCTGGAATTCAATATTGAACTGATAGAGGACTGTCTGGAATTCAATATTGAACTGATAGAGGACTGTCTGGAATTCAATATTGAACTGATAGAGGACTGTCTGGAATTCAATATTGAACTGATAGAGGACTGTCAGGAATTCAATATTGTACTGATAGAGGACTGTCTGGAATCCAATATTGTACTGATAGAGGACTGTCTGGAATCCAATATTGTACTGATAGAGGACTGTCTGGAATTCAATATTGTATTGATAGAGGACTGTCTGGAATTCAATATTGAACTGTTAGGGGACTGTCAGGAATTCAATATTATACTGATAGAGGACTGTCTGGAATTCAATATTGTACTGATAGAGGACTGTCTGGAATTCAATATTGTACTGATAGAGGACTGTCTGGAATTCAATATGGAACTGATAGAGGACTGTCTGGAATTCAATATTGTACTGATAGAGGACTGTCTGGAATTCAATATTGAACTGATAGAGGACTGTCTGGAATTCAATATTGTACTGATAGAGGACTGTCTGGAATTCAATATTGAACTGATAGAGCACTGTCTGGAATTAAATATTGAACTGATAGAGGACTGTCTGGAATTAAATATTGAACTGATAGAGGATTGTCTGGAATTCAACATTGTACTGATAGAGGACTGTCTGGGATTCAATATGGAACTGATAGAGGACTGTCTGGAATTCAATATTGTACTGATAGAGGACTGTCTGGAATTCAATATTGAACTGATAGAGGACTGTCTGGATTTCAATATTGAACTGATAGAGGACTGTCTGGAATTCAATATTGAACTGATAGAGGACTGTCTGGAATTCAATATTGAACTGATAGAGGACTGTCTGGAATTCAACATTGTACTGATAGAGGACTGTCTGGGATTCAATATGGAACTGATAGAGGACTGTCTGGAATTCAATATTGTACTGATAGAGGACTGTCTGGAATTCAATATTGAACTGATAGAGGACTGTCTGGAATTCAACATTGTACTGATAGAGGACTGTCTGGGATTCAATATTGTACTGATAGAGGACTGTCTGGAATTCAATATTGAACTGATAGAGGATTGTCTGGAATTCAATATTGAACTGATAGAGGACTGTCTGGAATTCAATATTGTACTGATAGAGGACTGTCTGGAATTCAATATTGTACTGATAGAGGACTGTCTGGAATTCAATATTGAACTGATAGAGGATTGTCTGGAATTCAATATTGAACTGATAGAGGACTGTCTGGAATTCAATATTGTACTGATAGAGGACTGTCTGGAATTCAATATTGAACTGATAGAGGACTGTCTGGAATTCAATATTGTACTGATAGAGGACTGTCTGGAATTCAATATTGTACTGATAGAGGACTGTCTGGAATTCAATATTGTCCTGATAGAGGACTGTCTGGAATTCAATATTGAACTGATAGAGCACTGTCTGGAATTAAATATTGAACTGATAGAGGACTGTCTGGAATTAAATATTGAACTGATAGAGGATTGTCTGGAATTCAACATTGTACTGATAGAGGACTGTCTGGGATTCAATATGGAACTGATAGAGGACTGTCTGGAATTCAATATTGTACTGATAGAGGACTGTCTGGAATTCAATATTGAACTGATAGAGGACTGTCTGGAATTCAATATTGAACTGATAGAGGACTGTCTGGAATTCAATATTGTACTGATAGAGGACTGTCTGGAATTCAATATTGAACTGATAGAGGACTGTCAGGAATTCAATATTGTACTGATAGAGGACTGTCTGGAATTCAATATTGTACTGATAGAGGACTGTCTGGAATTCAATATTGAACTGATAGAGGACTGTCTGGAATTCAATATTGAACTGATAGAGGACTGTCTGGAATTCAATATTGAACTGATAGAGGACTGTCTGGAATTCAATATTGAACTGATAGAGGACTGTCAGGAATTCAATATTGTACTGATAGAGGACTGTCTGGAATTCAATATTGTACTGATAGAGGACTGTCTGGATTTCAATATTGAACTGATAGAGGACTGTCTGGAATTCAATATTGAACTGATAGAGGACTGTCTGGAATTCAATATTGAACTGATAGAGGACTGTCTGGAATTCAATATTGTACTGATAGAGGACTGTCTGGAATTCAATATTGAACTGATAGAGGACTGTCTGGAATTCAATATTGTACTGATAGAGGACTGTCTGGAATTCAATATTGAACTGATAGAGGACTGTCTGGAATTCAATATTGTACTGATAGAGGACTGTCTGGAATTCAATATTGAACTGATAGAGGACTGTCTGGAATTCAATATTGTACTGATAGAGGACTGTCTGGAATTCAATATTGTACTGATAGAGGACTGTCTGGAATTCAATATTGTCCTGATAGAGGACTGTCTGGAATTCAATATTGAACTGATAGAGCACTGTCTGGAATTAAATATTGAACTGATAGAGGACTGTCTGGAATTAAATATTGAACTGATAGAGGATTGTCTGGAATTCAACATTGTACTGATAGAGGACTGTCTGGGATTCAATATGGAACTGATAGAGGACTGTCTGGAATTCAATATTGTACTGATAGAGGACTGTCTGGAATTCAATATTGAACTGATAGAGGACTGTCTGGAATTCAATATTGAACTGATAGAGGACTGTCTGGAATTCAATATTGTACTGATAGAGGACTGTCTGGAATTCAATATTGAACTGATAGAGGACTGTCAGGAATTCAATATTGTACTGATAGAGGACTGTCTGGAATTCAATATTGTACTGATAGAGGACTGTCTGGAATTCAATATTGAACTGATAGAGGACTGTCTGGAATTCAATATTGAACTGATAGAGGACTGTCTGGAATTCAATATTGAACTGATAGAGGACTGTCTGGAATTCAATATTGAACTGATAGAGGACTGTCAGGAATTCAATATTGTACTGATAGAGGACTGTCTGGAATTCAATATTGTACTGATAGAGGACTGTCTGGATTTCAATATTGAACTGATAGAGGACTGTCTGGAATTCAATATTGAACTGATAGAGGACTGTCTGGAATTTAATATTGAACTGATAGAGGACTGTCTGGAATTCAATATTGTACTGATAGAGGACTGTCTGGAATTCAATATTGAACTGATAGAGGACTGTCAGGAATTCAATATTGTACTGATAGAGGACTGTCTGGAATTCAATATTGTACTGATAGAGGACTGTCTGGAATTCAATATTGAACTGATAGAGGACTGTCTGGAATTCAATATTGAACTGATAGAGGACTGTCTGGAATTCAATATTGAACTGATAGAGGACTGTCTGGAATTCAATATTGAACTGATAGAGGACTGTCAGGAATTCAATATTGTACTGATAGAGGACTGTCTGGAATTCAATATTGAACTGATAGAGGACTGTCAGGAATTCAATATTGTACTGATAGAGGACTGTCTGGAATTCAATATTGTACTGATAGAGGACTGTCTGGAATTCAATATTGAACTGATAGAGGACTGTCTGGAATTCAACATTGTACTGATAGAGGACTGTCTGGGATTCAATATGGAACTGATAGAGGACTGTCTGGAATTCAATATTGTACTGATAGAGGACTGTCTGGAATTCAATATTGAACTGATAGAGGACTGTCTGGAATTCAATATTGAACTGATAGAGGACTGTCTGGAATTCAATATTGTACTGATAGAGGACTGTCTGGAATTCAATATTGAACTGATAGAGGACTGTCTGGAATTCAATATTGAACTGATAGAGGACTGTCTGGAATTCAATATTGTACTGATAGAGGACTGTCTGGAATTCAATATTGAACTGATAGAGGACTGTCTGGAATTCAATATTGAACTGATAGAGGACTGTCTGGAATTCAATATTGTACTGATAGAGGACTGTCTGGAATTCAATATTGAACTGATAGAGGACTGTCTGGAATTCAATATTGTACTGATAGAGGACTGTCTGGAATTCAATATTGTACTGATAGAGGACTGTCTGGAATTAAATATGGAACTGATAGAGGACTGTCTGGAATTCAATATTGAACTGATAGAGGACTGTCTGGAATTCAATATTGTACTGATAGAGGACTGTCTGGAATTCAATATTGTACTGATAGAGGACTGTCTGGAATTCAATATTGAACTGATAGAGGACTGTCTGGAATTAAATATTGAACTGATAGAGGATTGTCTGGAATTCAACATTGTACTGATAGAGGACTGTCTGGGATTCAATATGGAACTGATAGAGGACTGTCTGGAATTCAATATTGTACTGATAGAGGACTGTCTGGAATTCAATATTGAACTGATAGAGGACTGTCTGGAATTCAATATTGAACTGATAGAGGACTGTCTGGAATTCAATATTGAACTGATAGAGGACTGTCTGGAATTAAATATGGAACTGATAGAGGACTGTCTGGAATTCAATATTGAACTGATAGAGGACTGTCTGGAATTCAATATTGTACTGATAGAGGACTGTCTGGAATTCAATATTGTACTGATAGAGGACTGTCTGGAATTCAATATTGAACTGATAGAGGACTGTCTGGAATTCAATATTGAACTGATAGAGGACTGTCAGGAATTCAATATTGTACTGATAGAGGACTGTCTGGAATTCAATATTGAACTGATAGAGGACTGTCTGGAATTCAATATTGAACTGATAGAGGACTGTCTGGAATTCAATATTGAACTGATAGAGGACTGTCTGGAATTCAATATTGAACTGATAGAGGACTGTCAGGAATTCAATATTGTACTGATAGAGGACTGTCTGGAATCCAATATTGTACTGATAGAGGACTGTCTGGAATCCAATATTGTACTGATAGAGGACTGTCTGGAATTCAATATTGTATTGATAGAGGACTGTCTGGAATTCAATATTGAACTGTTAGGGGACTGTCAGGAATTCAATATTATACTGATAGAGGACTGTCTGGAATTCAATATTGTACTGATAGAGGACTGTCTGGAATTCAATATTGTACTGATAGAGGACTGTCTGGAATTCAATATGGAACTGATAGAGGACTGTCTGGAATTCAATATTGTACTGATAGAGGACTGTCTGGAATTCAATATTGAACTGATAGAGGACTGTCTGGAATTCAATATTGTACTGATAGAGGACTGTCTGGAATTCAATATTGAACTGATAGAGCACTGTCTGGAATTAAATATTGAACTGATAGAGGACTGTCTGGAATTAAATATTGAACTGATAGAGGATTGTCTGGAATTCAACATTGTACTGATAGAGGACTGTCTGGGATTCAATATGGAACTGATAGAGGACTGTCTGGAATTCAATATTGTACTGATAGAGGACTGTCTGGAATTCAATATTGAACTGATAGAGGACTGTCTGGATTTCAATATTGAACTGATAGAGGACTGTCTGGAATTCAATATTGAACTGATAGAGGACTGTCTGGAATTCAATATTGAACTGATAGAGGACTGTCTGGAATTCAACATTGTACTGATAGAGGACTGTCTGGGATTCAATATGGAACTGATAGAGGACTGTCTGGAATTCAATATTGTACTGATAGAGGACTGTCTGGAATTCAATATTGAACTGATAGAGGACTGTCTGGAATTCAACATTGTACTGATAGAGGACTGTCTGGGATTCAATATTGTACTGATAGAGGACTGTCTGGAATTCAATATTGAACTGATAGAGGATTGTCTGGAATTCAATATTGAACTGATAGAGGACTGTCTGGAATTCAATATTGTACTGATAGAGGACTGTCTGGAATTCAATATTGAACTGATAGAGGACTGTCAGGAATTCAATATTGTACTGATAGAGGACTGTCTGGAATTCAATATTGTACTGATAGAGGACTGTCTGGAATTCAATATTGTACTGATAGAGGACTGTCTGGAATTAAATATGGAACTGATAGAGGACTGTCTGGAATTCAATATTGAACTGATAGAGGACTGTCTGGAATTCAATATTGTACTGATAGAGGACTTTCTGGAATTCAATATTGTACTGATAGAGGACTGTCTGGAATTCAATATTGAACTGATAGAGGACTGTCTGGAATTAAATATTGAACTGATAGAGGATTGTCTGGAATTCAACATTGTACTGATAGAGGACTGTCTGGGATTCAATATGGAACTGATAGAGGACTGTCTGGAATTCAATATTGTACTGATAGAGGACTGTCTGGAATTCAATATTGAACTGATAGAGGACTGTCTGGAATTCAATATTGAACTGATAGAGGACTGTCTGGAATTCAATATTGAACTGATAGAGGACTGTCTGGAATTAAATATGGAACTGATAGAGGACTGTCTGGAATTCAATATTGAACTGATAGAGGACTGTCTGGAATTCAATATTGTACTGATAGAGGACTGTCTGGAATTCAATATTGTACTGATAGAGGACTGTCTGGAATTCAATATTGAACTGATAGAGGACTGTCTGGAATTCAATATTGAACTGATAGAGGACTGTCAGGAATTCAATATTGTACTGATAGAGGACTGTCTGGAATTCAATATTGAACTGATAGAGGACTGTCTGGAATTCAATATTGAACTGATAGAGGACTGTCTGGAATTCAATATTGAACTGATAGAGGACTGTCTGGAATTCAATATTGAACTGATAGAGGACTGTCTGGAATTCAATATTGTACTGATAGAGGACTGTCTGGAATCCAATATTGTACTGATAGAGGACTGTCTGGAATCCAATATTGTACTGATAGAGGACTGTCTGGAATTCAATATTGTATTGATAGAGGACTGTCTGGAATTCAATATTGAACTGTTAGAGGACTGTCAGGAATTCAATATTATACTGATAGAGGACTGTCTGGAATTCAATATTGTACTGATAGAGGACTGTCTGGAATTCAATATTGTACTGATAGAGGACTGTCTGGAATTCAATATTGAACTGATAGAGGACTGTCTGGAATTCAATATTGAACTGATAGAGGACTGTCAGGAATTCAATATTGTACTGATAGAGGACTGTCAGGAATTCAATATTGTACTGATAGAGAACTGTCTGGAATTCAATATTGTACTGATAGAGAACTGTCTGGAATTCAATATTGAACTGTTAGAGGACTGTCTGGGATTCAATATGGAACTGATAGAGGACTGTCTGGAATTCAATATGGAACTGATAGAGGACTGTCTGGAATTCAATATTGAACTGATAGAGGACTGTCTGGAAGTCAATATTGAACTGATAGAAGACTGTCTGGAATTCAATATTGTACTGATAGAGGACTGTCTGGAATTAAATATTGAACTGATAGAGGATTCTCTGGAATTCAACATTGTACTGATAGAGGACTGTCTGGGATTCAATATGGAACTGATAGAGGACTGTCTGGAATTCAATATTGTACTGATAGAGGACTGTCTGGAATCCAATATTGTACTGATAGAGGACTGTCTGGAATCCAATATTGTACTGATAGAGGACTGTCTGGAATTCAATATTGTACTGATAGAGGACTGTCTGGAATTCAATATTGAACTGTTAGAGGACTGTCAGGAATTCAATATTATACTGATAGAGGACTGTCTGGAATTCAATATTGTACTGATAGAGGACTGTCTGGAATTCAATATTGTACTGATAGAGGACTGTCTGGAATTCAATATGGAACTGATAGAGGACTGTCTGGAATTCAATATTGAACTGATAGAGGACTGTCTGGAATTCAATATTGTACTGATAGAGGACTGTCTGGAATTCAATATTGAACTGATAGAGGACTGTCAGGAAATCAATATTGTACTGATAGAGGACTGTCTGGAATTCAATATTGTACTGATAGAGGACTGTCTGGAATTCAATATTGAACTGATAGAGGACTGTCAGGAATTCAATATTGTACTGATAGAGGACTGTCTGGAATTCAATATTGTACTGATAGAGGACTGTCTGGAATTCAATATTGAACTGATAGAGGACTGTCTGGAATTCAATATTGAACTGATAGAGGACTGTCAGGAATTCAATATTGTACTGATAGAGGACTGTCTGGAATTCAATATTGAACTGATAGAGGACTGTCTGGAATTCAATATTGAACTGATAGAGGACTGTCTGGAATTCAATATTGAACTGATAGAGGACTGTCTGGAATTCAATATTGAACTGAGAGAGGACTGTCTGGAATTCAATATTGAACTGATAGAGGACTGTCTGGAATTCAATATTGTACTGATAGAGGACTGTCTGGAATCCAATATTGTACTGATAGAGGACTGTCTGGAATCCAATATTGTACTGATAGAGGACTGTCTGGAATTCAATATTGTACTGATAGAGGACTGTCTGGAATTCAATATTGTACTGATAGAGGAATGTCTGGAATTCAATATTGAACTGATAGAGGACTGTCTGGAATTCAATATTGAACTGATAGAGCACTGTCTGGAATTAAGTATTGAACTGATAGAGGACTGTCTGGAATTCAATATTGTACTGATAGAGGACTGTCTGGAATTCAATATTGAACTGATAGAGGACTGTCTGGAATTCAACATTGTACTGATAGAGGACTGTCAGGAATTCAATATTGTACTGATAGAGGACTGTCTGGAATTCAATATTGTATTGATAGAGGACTGTCTGGAATTCAATATTGAACTGTTAGAGGACTGTCAGGAATTCAATATTATACTGATAGAGGACTGTCTGGAATTCAATATTGTACTGATAGAGGACTGTCTGGAATTCAATATTGAACTGTTAGAGGACTGTCAGGAATTCAATATTATACTGATAGAGGACTGTCTGGAATTCAATATTGTACTGATAGAGGACTGTCTGGAATTCAATATTGTACTGATAGAGGACTGTCTGGAATTCAATATGGAACTGATAGAGGACTGTCTGGTATTCAATATTGTACTGATAGAGGACTGTCTGGGATTCAATATGGAACTGATAGAGGACTGTCTGGAATTCAATATTGTACTGATAGAGGACTGTCTGGAATTCAATATTGAACTGTTAGAGGACTGTCAGGAATTCAATATTATACTGATAGAGGACTGTCTGGAATTCAATATTATACTGATAGAGGACTGTCTGGAATTCAATATTGAACTGTTAGAGGACTGTCAGGAATTCAATATTATACTGATAGAGGACTGTCTGGAATTCAATATTGTACTGATAGAGGACTGTCTGGAATTCAATATTGTACTGATAGAGGACTGTCTGGAATTCAATATGGAACTGATAGAGGACTGTCTGGAATTCAATATTGAACTGATAGAGGACTGTCTGGAATTCAATATTGTACTGATAGAGGACTGTCTGGAATTCAATATTGTACTGATAGAGGACTGTCTGGAATTCAATATTGAACTGATAGAGGACTGTCAGGAAATCAATATTGTACTGATAGAGGACTGTCTGGAATTTAATATTGAACTGATAGAGGACTGTCAGGAATTCAATATTGTACTGATAGAGGACTGTCTGGAATTCAATATTGTACTGATAGAGGACTGTCTGGAATTCAATATTGAACTGATAGAGGACTGTCTGGAATTCAATATTGAACTGATAGAGGACTGTCAGGAATTCAATATTGTACTGATAGAGGACTGTCTGGAATTCAATATTGAACTGATAGAGGACTGTCTGGAATTCAATATTGAACTGATAGAGGACTGTCTGGAATTCAATATTGAACTGATAGAGGACTGTCTGGAATTCAATATTGAACTGAGAGAGGACTGTCTGGAATTCAATATTGAACTGATAGAGGACTGTCTGGAATTCAATATTGTACTGATAGAGGACTGTCTGGAATCCAATATTGTACTGATAGAGGACTGTCTGGAATCCAATATTGTACTGATAGAGGACTGTCTGGAATTCAATATTGTACTGATAGAGGACTGTCTGGAATTCAATATTGTACTGATAGAGGAATGTCTGGAATTCAATATTGTACTGATAGAGGACTGTCTGGAATTAAATATTGAACTGATAGAGGACTGTCTGGAATTCAATATTGTACTGATAGAGGACTGTCTGGAATTCAATATTGAACTGATAGAGGACTGTCTGGAATTCAACATTGTACTGATAGAGGACTGTCAGGAATTCAATATTGTACTGATAGAGGACTGTCTGGAATTCAATATTGTATTGATAGAGGACTGTCTGGAATTCAATATTGAACTGTTAGAGGACTGTCAGGAATTCAATATTATACTGATAGAGGACTGTCTGGAATTCAATATTGTACTGATAGAGGACTGTCTGGAATTCAATATTGTACTGATAGAGGACTGTCTGGAATTCAATATGGAACTGATAGAGGACTGTCTGGTATTCAATATTGTACTGATAGAGGACTGTCTGGAATTCAATATTGAACTGATAGAGGACTGTCTGGAATTCAATATTGTACTGATAGAGGACTGTCTGGAATTCAATATTGTACTGATAGAGGACTGTCTGGAATTCAATATTGTACTGATAGAGGACTGTTTGGAATTCAATATTGAACTGATAGAGGACTGTCAGGAATTCAATATTGTACTGATAGAGGACAGTATGGAATTCAATATTGTACTGATAGAGGACTGTCTGGAATTCAATATTGAACTGTTAGAGGACTGTCTGGGATTCAATATGGAACTGATAGAGGACTGTCTGGAATTCAATATTGAACTGATAGAGGACTGTCTGGAATTCAATATTGAACTGATAGAGGACTGTCTGGAATTCAATATTGAACTGATAGAAGACTGTCTGGAATTCAATATTGTACTGATAGAGGACTGTCTGGAATTAAATATTGAACTGATAGAGGATTCTCTGGAATTCAACATTGTACTGATAGAGGACTGTCTGGGATTCAATATGGAACTGATAGAGGACTGTCTGGAATTCAATATTGTACTGATAGAGGACTGTCTGGAATCCAATATTGTACTGATAGAGGACTGTCTGGAATCCAATATTGTACTGATAGAGGACTGTCTGGAATTCAATATTTTACTGATAGAGGACTGTCTGGAATTCAATATTGAACTGTTAGAGGACTGTCAGGAATTCAATATTATACTGATAGAGGACTGTCTGGAATTCAATATTGTACTGATAGAGGACTGTCTGGAATTCAATATGGAACTGATAGAGTACTGTCTGGAATTCAATATTGTACTAATAGAGGACTGTCTGGAATTCAATATTGTACTGATAGAGGACTGTCTGGAATTCAATATTGTACTGATAGAGGACTGTCTGGAATTCAATATTGTACTGATAGAGGACTGTCTGGAATTCAATATTGTACTGATAGAGGACTGTCTGGAATTAAATATTGAACTGACAGAGGACTGTCTGGAATTAAATATTGAACTGATAGAGGATTGTCTGGAATTCAACATTGTACTGATAGAGGACTGTCTGGAATTCAATATTGAACTGATAGAGGACTGTCTGGAATTCAATATTGTAGTAATAGAGGACTGTCTGGAATTCAATATTGTACTGATAGAGGACTGTCTGGAATTCAATATTGAACTGATAGAGGACTGTCTGGAATTCAATATTGAACTGATAGAGGACTGTCAGGAATTCAATATTATACTGATAGAGGACTGTCTGGAATTCAATATTGTACTGATAGAGGACTGTCTGGAATTCAATATTGAACTGATGGAGGACTGTCTGGAATTCAATATTGAACTGTTAGAGGACTGTCAGGAATTCAATATTGTACTGATAGAGGACTGTCTGGAATTCAATATTGAACTGATAGAGGACTGTCTGGAATTCAATATTGAACTGTTAGAGGACTGTCAGGAATTCAATATTATACTGATAGAGGACTGTCTGGAATTCAATATTGTACTGATAGAGGACTGTCTGGAATTCAATATGGAACTGATAGAGGACTGTCTGGAATTCAATATTGAACTGATAGAGGACTGTCTGGAATTCAATATTGTACTGATAGAGGACTGTCTGGAATTCAATATTGTACTGATAGAGGACTGTCTGGAATTCAATATTGAACTGATAGAGGACTGTCAGGAATTCAATATTGTACTGATAGAGGACTGTCTGGAATTCAATATTGTACTGATAGAGGACTGTCTGGAATTCAATATTGAACTGATAGAGGACTGTCAGGAATTCAATATTGTACTGATAGAGGACTGTCTGGAATTCAATATTGAACTGATAGAGGACTGTCTGGAATTCAATATTGAACTGATAGAGGACTGTCTGGAATTCAATATTGAACTGATAGAGGACTGTCTGGAATTCAATATTGAACTGAGAGAGGACTGTCTGGAATTCAATATTGAACTGATAGAGGACTGTCTGGAATTCAATATTGTACTGATAGAGGACTGTCTGGAATCCAATATTGTACTGATAGAGGACTGTCTGGAATCCAATATTGTACTGATAGAGGACTGTCTGGAATTCAATATTGTACTGATAGAGGACTGTCTGGAATTCAATATTGTACTGATAGAGGAATGTCTGGAATTCAATATTGTACTGATAGAGGACTGTCTGGAATTCAATATTGAACTGATAGAGCACTGTCTGGAATTAAATATTGAACTGATAGAGGACTGTCTGGAATTCAATATTGTACTGATAGAGGACTGTCTGGAATTCAATATTGAACTGATAGAGGACTGTCTGGAATTCAACATTGTACTGATAGAGGACTGTCAGGAATTCAATATTGTACTGATAGAGGACTGTCTGGAATTCAATATTGTATTGATAGAGGACTGTCTGGAATTCAATATTGAACTGTTAGAGGACTGTCAGGAATTCAATATTATACTGATAGAGGACTGTCTGGAATTCAATATTGTACTGATAGAGGACTGTCTGGAATTCAATATTGTACTGATAGAGGACTGTCTGGAATTCAATATGGAACTGATAGAGGACTGTCTGGTATTCAATATTGTACTGATAGAGGACTGTCTGGAATTCAATATTGAACTGATAGAGGACTGTCTGGAATTCAATATTGTACTGATAGAGGACTGTCTGGAATTCAATATTGTACTGATAGAGGACTGTCTGGAATTCAATATTGTACTGATAGAGGACTGTCTGGAATTCAATATTGAACTGATAGAGGACTGTCAGGAATTCAATATTGTACTGATAGAGGACAGTATGGAATTCAATATTGTACTGATAGAGGACTGTCTGGAATTCAATATTGAACTGTTAGAGGACTGTCTGGGATTCAATATGGAACTGATAGAGGACTGTCTGGAATTCAATATTGAACTGATAGAGGACTGTCTGGAATTCAATATTGAACTGATAGAGGACTGTCTGGAATTCAATATTGAACTGATAGAAGACTGTCTGGAATTCAATATTGTACTGATAGAGGACTGTCTGGAATTAAATATTGAACTGATAGAGAATTCTCTGGAATTCAACATTGTACTGATAGAGGACTGTCTGGGATTCAATATGGAACTGATAGAGGACTGTCTGGAATTCAATATTGTACTGATAGAGGACTGTCTGGAATCCAATATTGTACTGATAGAGGACTGTCTGGAATCCAATATTGTACTGATAGAGGACTGTCTGGAATTCAATATTTTACTGATAGAGGACTGTCTGGAATTCAATATTGAACTGTTAGAGGACTGTCAGGAATTCAATATTATACTGATAGAGGACTGTCTGGAATTCAATATTGTACTGATAGAGGACTGTCTGGAATTCAATATGGAACTGATAGAGGACTGTCTGGAATTCAATATTGTACTGATAGAGGACTGTCTGGAATTCAATATTGTACTGATAGAGGACTGTCTGGAATTCAATATTGTACTGATAGAGGACTGTCTGGAATTCAATATTGTACTGATAGAGGACTGTCTGGAATTCAATATTGTACTGATAGAGGACTGTCTGGAATTCAATATTGTACTGATAGAGGACTGTCTGGAATTCAATATTGAACTGATAGAGGACTGTCTGGAATTAAATATTGAACTGACAGAGGACTGTCTGGAATTAAATATTGAACTGATAGAGGATTGTCTGGAATTCAACATTGTACTGATAGAGGACTGTCTGGAATTCAATATTGAACTGATAGAGGACTGTCTGGAATTCAATATTGTAGTAATAGAGGACTGTCTGGAATTCAATATTGTACTGATAGAGGACTGTCTGGAATTCAATATTGAACTGATAGAGGACTGTCTGGAATTCAATATTGTAGTAATAGAGGACTGTCTGGAATTCAATATTGTACTGATAGAGGACTGTCTAGAATTCAATATGGAACTGATAGAGGACTGTCTGGTATTCAATATTGTACTGATAGAGGACTGTCTGGAATTCAATATTGAACTGATAGAGGACTGTCTGGAATTCAATATTGTACTGATAGAGGACTGTCTGGAATTCAATATTGTACTGATAGAGGACTGTCTGGAATTCAATATTGTACTGATAGAGGACTGTCTGGAATTCAATATTGAACTGATAGAGGACTGTCAGGAATTCAATATTGTACTGATAGAGGACTGTCTGGAATTCAATATTGTACTGATAGAGGACTGTCTGGAATTCAATATTGAACTGTTAGAGGACTGTCTGGGATTCAATATGGAACTGATAGAGGACTGTCTGGAATTCAATATTGAACTGATAGAGGACTGTCTGGAATTCAATATTGAACTGATAGAGGACTGTCTGGAATTCAATATTGAACTGATAGAAGACTGTCTGGAATTCAATATTGTACTGATAGAGGACTGTCTGGAATTAAATATTGAACTGATAGAGGATTCTCTGGAATTCAACATTGTACTGATAGAGGACTGTCTGGGATTCAATATGGAACTGATAGAGGACTGTCTGGAATTCAATATTGTACTGATAGAGGACTGTCTGGAATCCAATATTGTACTGATAGAGGACTGTCTGGGATTCAATATTGTACTGATAGAGGACTGTCTGGAATCCAATATTGTACTGATAGAGGACTGTCTGGAATCCAATATTGTACTGATAGAGGACTGTCTGGAATTCAATATTTTACTGATAGAGGACTGTCTGGAATTCAATATTGAACTGTTAGAGGACTGTCAGGAATTCAATATTATACTGATAGAGGACTGTCTGGAATTCAATATTGTACTGATAGAGGACTGTCTGGAATTCAATATGGAACTGATAGAGGACTGTCTGGAATTCAATATTGTACTGATAGAGGACTGTCTGGAATTCAATATTGTACTGATAGAGTACTGTCTGGAATTCAATATTGTACTGATAGAGGACTGTCTGGAATTCAATATTGTACTGATAGAGGACTGTCTGGAATTCAATATTGTACTGATAGAGGACTGTCTGGAATTCAATATTGTACTGATAGAGGACTGTCTGGAATTCAATATTGAACTGATAGAGGACTGTCTGGAATTAAATATTGAACTGACAGAGGACTGTCTGGAATTAAATATTGAACTGATAGAGGATTGTCTGGAATTCAACATTGTACTGATAGAGGACTGTCTGGAATTCAATATTGAACTGATAGAGGACTGTCTGGAATTCAATATTGTAGTAATAGAGGACTGTCTGGAATTCAATATTGTACTGATAGAGGACTGTGTGGAATTCAATATTGAACTGATAGAGGACTGTCTGGAATTCAACATTGTACTGATAGAGGACTGTCTAGAATTCAATATTGTACTGATAGAGGACTGTCTGGAATTCAATATGGAACTGATGGAGGACTGTCTGGAATTCAATATTGTACTGATAGAGGACTGTCTGGAATTCAATATTGAACTGATAGAGGACTGTCTGGAATTCAACATTGTACTGATAGAGGACTTTCTGGAATTCAATATTGAACTGATAGAGGACTGTCTGGAATTCAATATTGTACTGATAGAGGACTGTCTGGAATTCAATATTGTACTGATAGAGGACTGTCTGGAATTAAATATTGAACTGATAGAGGACTGTCTGGAATTCAACATTGTACTGATAGAGGACTGTCTGGAATTCAATATTGTACTGATAGAGGACTGTCTGGAATTCAATATTGAACTGATAGAGGACTGTCTGGAATTAAATATTGAACTGATAGAGGATTGTCTGGAATTCAACATTGTACTGATAGAGGACTGTCTGGAATTCAATATTGAACTGATAGAGGACTGTCTGGAATTCAATATTGTACTGATAGAGGACTGTCTGGAATTCAATATTGTACTGATAGAGGACTGTCTGGAATTCAACATTGTACTGATAGAGGACTGTCTGGAATTAAATATTGAACTGATAGAGGATTGTCTGGAATTCAACATTGTACTGATAGAGGACTGTCTGGGATTCAATATGGAACTGATAGAGGATTGTCTGGAATTCAATATTGTACTGATAGAGGACTGTCTGGAATTCAATATTGAACTGATAGAGGACTGTCTGGAATTCAATATTGTACTGATAGAGGACTGTCTGGAATTCAATATTGTACTGATAGAGGACTGTCTGGAATTCAATATTGTACTGATAGAGGACTGTCTGGAATTCAATATTGAACTGATAGAGGACTGTCTGGAATTAAATATTGAACTGACAGAGGACTGTCTGGAATTAAATATTGAACTGATAGAGGATTGTATGGAATTCAACATTGTACTGATAGAGGACTGTCTGGGATTCAATATGGAACTGATAGAGGACTGTCTGGAATTCAATATTGTACTGATAGAGGACTGTCTGGAATTCAATATTGAACTGATAGAGGACTGTCTGGAATTCAATATTGAACTGATAGAGGACTGTCAGGAATTCAATATTGTACTGATAGAGGACTGTCTGGAATTCAATATTGAACTGATAGAGGACTGTCTGGAATTCAATATTGTACTGATAGAGGACTGTCTGGAATTCAATATTGTACTGATAGAGGACTGTCAGGAATTCAATATTGTACTGATAGAGGACTGTCTGGAATTCAATATTGAACTGATAGAGGACTGTCTGGAATTCAATATTGAACTGATAGAGGACTGTCTGGAATTCAATATTGAACTGATAGAAGACTGTCTGGAATTCAATATTGTACTGATAGAGGACTGTCTGGAATTAAATATTGAACTGATAGAGGATTGTCTGGAATTCAACATTGTACTGATAGAGGACTGTCTGGGATTCAATATGGAACTGATAGAGGACTGTCTGGAATTCAATATTGAACTGATAGAGGACTGTCTGGAATTCAATATTGTACTGATAGAGGACTGTCTGGAATTCAATATTGTACTGATAGAGGACTGTCTGGAATTCAATATTGTACTGATAGAGGACTGTCTGGAATTCAATATTGAACTGATAGAGGACTGTCTGGAATTAAATATTGAACTGACAGAGGACTGTCTGGAATTAAATATTGAACTGATAGAGGATTGTCTGGAATTCAACATTGTACTGATAGAGGACTGTCTGGGATTCAATATGGAACTGATAGAGGACTGTCTGGAATTCAATATTGTACTGATAGAGGACTGTCTGGAATTCAATATTGAACTGATAGAGGACTGTCTGGAATTCAATATTGAACTGATAGAGGACTGTCAGGAATTCAATATTGTACTGATAGAGGACTGTCTGGAATTCAATATTGAACTGATAGAGGACTGTCTGGAATTCAATATTGTACTGATAGAGGACTGTCTGGAATTCAATATTGTACTGATAGAGGACTGTCAGGAATTCAATATTGTACTGATAGAGGACTGTCTGGAATTCAATATTGAACTGATAGAGGACTGTCTGGAATTCAATATTGAACTGATAGAGGACTGTCTGGAATTCAATATTGAACTGATAGAGGACTGTCTGGAATTCAATATTGAACTGATAGAGGACTGTCTGGAATTCAATATTGAACTGATAGAGGACTGTCTGGAATTCAATATTGAACTGATAGAGAACTGTCTGGAATTCAATATTGTACTGATAGAGGACTGTCTGGAATTCAATATTGAACTGATAGAGGACTGTCTGGAATTAAATATTGAACTGACAGAGGACTGTCTGGAATTAAATATTGAACTGATAGAGGTTTGTCTGGAATTCAAAATTGTACTGATAGAGGACTGTCTGGGATTCAATATGGAACTGATAGAGGACTGTCTGGAATTCAATATTGAACTGATAGAGGACTGTCTGGAATTCAATATTGAACTGATAGAGGACTGTCAGGAATTCAATATTGTACTGATAGAGGACTGTCTGGAATTCAATATTGTACTGATAGAGGACTGTCAGGAAATCAATATTGTACTGATAGAGGACTGTCTGGAATTCAATATTGAACTGATAGAGGACTGTCAGGAATTCAATATTGTACTGATAGAGGACTGTCTGGAATTCAATATTGTACTGATAGAGGACTGTCTGGAATTCAATATTGTACTGATAGAGGACTGTCTGGAATTCAATATTGAACTGATAGAAGACTGTCTGGAATTCAATATTGTACTGATAGAGGACTGTCTGGAATTAAATATTGAACTGATAGAGGATTGTCTGGAATTCAACATTGTACTGATAGAGGACTGTCTGGGATTCAATATGGAACTGATAGAGGACTGTCTGGAATTCAATATTGAACTGATAGAGGACTGTCTGGAATTCAATATTGTACTGATAGAGGACTGTCTGGAATTCAATATTGTACTGATAGAGGACTGTCTGGAATTCAATATTGTACTGATAGAGGACTGTCTGGAATTCAATATTGTACTGATAGAGGACTGTCTGGAATTCAATATTGTACTGATAGAGGACTGTCTGGAATTCAATATTGAACTGATAGAGGACTGTCTGGAATTCAATATTGAACTGACAGAGGACTGTCTGGAATTAAATATTGAACTGATAGAGGATTGTCTGGAATTCAACATTGTACTGATAGAGGACTGTCTGGAATTCAATATTGAACTGATAGAGGACTGTCTGGAATTCAATATTGTAGTGATAGAGGACTGTCTGGAATTCAATATTGTACTGATAGAGGACTGTCTGGAATTCAATATTGAACTGATAGAGGACTGTCTGGAATTCAATATTGTACTGATAGAGGACTGTCTGGAATTCAATATTGTACTGATAGAGGACTGTCTGGAATTCAATATGGAACTGATGGAGGACTGTCTGGAATTCAATATTGTACTGATAGAGGACTGTCTGGAATTAAATATTGAACTGATAGAGGACTGTCTGGAATTCAACATTGTACTGATAGAGGACTTTCTGGAATTCAATATTGAACTGATAGAGGACTGTCTGGAATTCAATATTGTACTGATAGAGGACTGTCTGGAATTCAATATTGTACTGATAGAGGACTGTCTGGAATTAAATATTGAACTGATAGAGGACTGTCTGGAATTCAACATTGTACTGATAGAGGACTGTCTGGAATTCAATATTGTACTGATAGAGGACTGTCTGGAATTCAATATTGAAATGATAGAGGACTGTCTGGAATTAAATATTGAACTGATAGAGGATTGTCTGGAATTCAACATTGTACTGATAGAGGACTGTCTGGAATTCAATATTGAACTGATAGAGGACTGTCTGGAATTCAATATTGTACTGATAGAGGACTGTCTGGAATTCAATATTGTACTGATAGAGGACTGTCTGGAATTCAATATTGTACTGATAGAGGACTGTCTGGAATTCAACATTGTACTGATAGAGGACTGTCTGGAATTAAATATTGAACTGATAGAGGATTGTCTGGAATTCAACATTGTACTGATAGAGGACTGTCTGGGATTCAATATGGAACTGATAGAGGAATGTCTGGAATTCAATATTGTACTGATAGAGGACTGTCTGGAATTCAATATTGAACTGATAGAGGACTGTCTAAAATTAAATATTGAACTGACAGAGGACTGTCTGGAATTAAATATTGAACTGATAGAGGATTGTCTGGAATTCAACATTGTACTGATAGAGGACTGTCTGGGATTCAATATGGAACTGATAGAGGACTGTCTGGAATTCAATATTGTACTGATAGAGGACTGTCTGGAATTCAATATTGTACTGATAGAGGACTGTCAGGAATTCAATATTATACTGTTAGAGGACTGTCTGGAATTCAATATTGAACTGATAGAGGACTGTCTGGAATTCAATATTGAACTGATAGAGGACTGTCAGGAATTCAATATTGTACTGATAGAGGACTGTCTGGAATTCAATATTGAACTGATAGAGGACTGTCTGGAATTCAATATTGTACTGATAGAGGACTGTCTGGAATTCAATATTGAACTGATAGAGGACTGTCAGGAATTCAATATTGAACTGATAGAGGACTGTCTGGAATTCAATATTGAACTGATAGAGGACTGTCTGGAATTCAATATTGTACTGATAGAGGACTGTCTGGAATTCAATATTGAACTGATAGAGGACTGTCTGGAATTAAATATTGAACTGACAGAGGACTGTCTGGAATTAAATATTGAACTGATAGAGGATTGTCTGGAATTCAACATTGTACTGATAGAGGACTGTCTGGGATTCAATATGGAACTGATAGAGGACTGTCTGGAATTCAATATTGTACTGATAGAGGACTGTCTGGAATTCAATATTGAACTGATAGAGGACTGTCTGGAATTCAATATTGAACTGATAGAGGACTGTCAGGAATTCAATATTGTACTGATAGAGGACTGTCTGGAATTCAATATTGAACTGATAGAGGACTGTCTGGAATTCAATATTGTACTGATAGAGGACTGTCTGGAATTCAATATTGTACTGATAGAGGACTGTCAGGAATTCAATATTGTACTGATAGAGGACTGTCTGGAATTCAATATTGAACTGATAGAGGACTGTCTGGAATTCAATATTGAACTGATAGAGGACTGTCTGGAATTCAATATTGAACTGATAGAGGACTGTCTGGAATTCAATATTGAACTGATAGAGGACTGTCTGGAATTCAATATTGTACTGATAGAGGACTGTCTGGAATTCAATATTGAACTGATAGAGGACTGTCTGGAATTAAATATTGAACTGACAGAGGACTGTCTGGAATTAAATATTGAACTGATAGAGGATTGTCTGGAATTCAACATTGTACTGATAGAGGACTGTCTGGAATTCAATATTGTACTGATAGAGGACTGTCTGGAATTCAATATTGAACTGATAGAGGACTGTCTGGAATTCAATATTGAACTGATAGAGGACTGTCAGGAATTCAATATTGTACTGATAGAGGACTGTCTGGAATTCAATATTGTACTGATAGAGGACTGTCTGGAATTCAATATTGTACTGATAGAGGACTGTCTGGAATTCAATATTGTACTGATAGAGGACTGTCAGGAATTCAATATTGTACTGATAGAGGACTGTCAGGAATTCAATATTGAACTGATAGAGGACTGTCTGGAATTCAATATTGAACTGATAGAGGACTGTCTGGAATTCAATATTGATCTGATAGAGGACTGTCTGGAATTCAATATTGAACTGATAGAGGACTGTCTGGAATTCAATATTGAACTGATAGAGGACTGTCTGGAATTCAATATTGTACTGATAAAGGACTGTCTGGAATTCAATATTGAACTGATAGAGGACTGTCAGGAATTCAATATTGTACTGATAGAGGACTGTCTGGAATTCAATATTGAACTGATAGAGGACTGTCTGGAATTCAATATTGAACTGATAGAGGACTGTCTGGAATTCAATATTGAACTGATAGAGGACTGTCTGGAATTCAATATTGAACTGATAGAGGACTGTCTGGAATTCAATATTGAACTGATAGAGGACTGTCTGGAATTCAATATTGTACTGATAGAGGACTGTCTGGAATTCAATATTGTACTGATAGAGGACTGTCTGGAATTCAATATTGTACTGATAGAGGACTGTCTGGAATTCAACATTGTACTGATAGAGGACTGTCTGGAATTAAATATTGAACTGATAGAGGATTGTCTGGAATTCAACATTGTACTGATAGAGGACTGTCTGGGATTCAATATGGAACTGATAGAGGAATGTCTGGAATTCAATATTGTACTGATAGAGGACTGTCTGGAATTCAATATTGAACTGATAGAGGACTGTCTAAAATTAAATATTGAACTGACAGAGGACTGTCTGGAATTAAATATTGAACTGATAGAGGATTGTCTGGAATTCAACATTGTACTGATAGAGGACTGTCTGGGATTCAATATGGAACTGATAGAGGACTGTCTGGAATTCAATATTGTACTGATAGAGGACTGTCTGGAATTCAATATTGTACTGATAGAGGACTGTCAGGAATTCAATATTATACTGTTAGAGGACTGTCTGGAATTCAATATTGAACTGATAGAGGACTGTCTGGAATTCAATATTGAACTGATATAGGACTGTCAGGAATTCAATATTGTACTGATAGAGGACTGTCTGGAATTCAATATTGAACTGATAGAGGACTGTCTGGAATTCAATATTGTACTGATAGAGGACTGTCTGGAATTCAATATTGAACTGATAGAGGACTGTCAGGAATTCAATATTGAACTGATAGAGGACTGTCTGGAATTCAATATTGAACTGATAGAGGACTGTCTGGAATTCAATATTGTACTGATAGAGGACTGTCTGGAATTCAATATTGAACTGATAGAGGACTGTCTGGAATTAAATATTGAACTGACAGAGGACTGTCTGGAATTAAATATTGAACTGATAGAGGATTGTCTGGAATTCAACATTGTACTGATAGAGGACTGTCTGGGATTCAATATGGAACTGATAGAGGACTGTCTGGAATTCAATATTGTACTGATAGAGGACTGTCTGGAATTCAATATTGAACTGATAGAGGACTGTCTGGAATTCAATATTGAACTGATAGAGGACTGTCAGGAATTCAATATTGTACTGATAGAGGACTGTCTGGAATTCAATATTGAACTGATAGAGGACTGTCTGGAATTCAATATTGTACTGATAGAGGACTGTCTGGAATTCAATATTGTACTGATAGAGGACTGTCAGGAATTCAATATTGTACTGATAGAGGACTGTCTGGAATTCAATATTGAACTGATAGAGGACTGTCTGGAATTCAATATTGAACTGATAGAGGACTGTCTGGAATTCAATATTGAACTGATAGAGGACTGTCTGGAATTCAATATTGAACTGATTGAGGACTGTCTGGAATTCAATATTGTACTGATAGAGGACTGTCTGGAATTCAATATTGAACTGATAGAGGACTGTCTGGAATTAAATATTGAACTGACAGAGGACTGTCTGGAATTAAATATTGAACTGATAGAGGATTGTCTGGAATTCAACATTGTACTGATAGAGGACTGTCTGGAATTCAATATTGTACTGATAGAGGACTGTCTGGAATTCAATATTGAACTGATAGAGGACTGTCTGGAATTCAATATTGAACTGATAGAGGACTGTCAGGAATTCAATATTGTACTGATAGAGGACTGTCTGGAATTCAATATTGTACTGATAGAGGACTGTCTGGAATTCAATATTGTACTGATAGAGGACTGTCTGGAATTCAATATTGTACTGATAGAGGACTGTCAGGAATTCAATATTGTACTGATAGAGGACTGTCAGGAATTCAATATTGAACTGATAGAGGACTGTCTGGAATTCAATATTGATCTGATAGAGGACTGTCTGGAATTCAATATTGAACTGATAGAGGACTGTCTGGAATTCAATATTGAACTGATAGAGGACTGTCTGGAATTCAATATTGTACTGATAAAGGACTGTCTGGAATTCAATATTGAACTGATAGAGGACTGTCAGGAATTCAATATTGTACTGATAAAGGACTGTCTGGAATTCAATATTGAACTGATAGAGGACTGTCTGGAATTCAATATTGAACTGATAGAGGACTGTCTGGAATTCAATATTGAACTGATAGAGGACTGTCTGGAATTCAATATTGAACTGATAGAGGACTGTCTGGAATTCAATATTGAACTGATAGAGGACTGTCTGGAATTCAATATTGTACTGATAAAGGACTGTCTGGAATTCAATATTGAACTGATAGAGGACTGTCTGGAATTCAATATTGAACTGATAGAGGACTGTCTGGAATTCAATATTGTACTGATAAAGGACTGTCTGGAATTCAATATTGAACTGATAGAGGACTGTCTGGAATTCAATATTGAACTGATAGAGGACTGTCTGGAATTCAATATTGAACTGATAGAGGACTGTCTGGAATTCAATATTGTACTGATAAAGGACTGTCTGGAATTCAATATTGAACTGATAGAGGACTGTCTGGAATTCAATATTGAACTGATAGAGGACTATCTGGAATTCAATATTGTACTGATAGAGGACTGTCTGGAATTCAATATTGAACTGATAGAGGACTGTCAGGAATTCAATATTGTACTGATAGAGGACTGTCTGGAATTCAATGTTGAACTGATAGAGGACTGTCTGGAATTCAATATTGAACTGATAGAGGACTGTCTGGAATTCAATATTGAACTGATAGAGGACTGTCTGGTATTCAATATTGTACTGATAGAGGACTGTCTGGAATTCAATATGGAACTGATGGAGGACTGTCTGGAATTCAATATGGAACTGATAGAGGACTGTCTGGAATTCAATATGGAACTGATAGAGGGCTGTCTGGAAGTCAATATTGAACTGATAGAGGACTGTCTGGAATTCAATATGGAACTGATGGAGGACTGTCTGGAATTCAATATTGAACTGATAGAGGACTGTCTGGAATTCAATATGGAACTGATAGAGGACTGTCTGGAATTCAATATTGATCTGATAGAGGACTGTCTGGAATTCAATATGGAACTGATGGAGGGCTGTCTGGAATTCAATATTGTACTGATAGAGGACTGTCTTCAATCTATTAAGACAGTATAGACTCCCTTACACATTGAATTAAAGTTGGCCAAACTCGCCAATATCCATTGTTTTTTGAGGGACTTCCCAACTCTTTCCCAACAGATAATGTCAGAAGGAAGAAAAGGATTGCGTAGTTTGCATTTAATTGCCCAATACTTTCTTCATTGTCTCTTATTTAATGTGGTTTTACACCATCCAACTTGCGGCACTAAATTACCAGTGATCAGTAAATAGTTATTGATCGTAGGTCCTTTAACAGCCTGTTTACACAAGTTGACTGCTATTATCATTGCTCACTGAATGATCTAATAGATCGTTGAGTGCGCATAGTCTGTCATGTTCTTTGCAAAGCGAAAACTGTTTACACAGGATAATGTGCTGCCGAGAATGATGATCTTTTGTTGAACACAAAGGATCATTGCTGTAAACTAGTGAGTGTTTTCTAGGAATTCATGATATACAGTATAAATGCACCCTAAAGGCCCCGTCACACATAGCGACGCTGCAGCGATACCGACAACGATCCGGATCGCTGCAGCGTCGCTGTTTGGTCGCTGGAGAGCTGTCACACAGACCGCTCTCCAGCGACTAACGATCCCGAGGTCCCCGGTAACCAGGGTAAACATCGGGTAACTAAGTGCAGGGCCGCGCTTAGTAACCCGATGTTTACCCTGGTTACCATCGTTAAAGTAAAAAAAAACAAACGCTACATACTTACCTATCGCTGTCTGTCCTCGGCGCTCTGCTTTCCGGCCGCTGTGCTCACAGCCAGACCAGAGAAGC